>NC_051318.1:59507672-60123701 GCF_015220235.1 Choloepus didactylus
TAGTTGTAAATATGCAAAGTATTAAAATACAGGACATGTAATGGAAAGAAGATGTTTAGAACATATAAGTAAATTGAACAAGTTACTTTAAAAAACTCATATGGCAAAGCATTATTGATACATATCAATTCCTTCAAAAAGTATTCAGGTACAGAGCAGTTCTACAAAAACTTCCTAGATCTAAGTGTCACAAATACTGCAACCATGGATTTGAGAATGTTGCAGTATCTCAGGCAAATATTTAAGTGCAATAATTAGTCTCTGGTGATTGGTCCATTGAAAAAAAAAAAAAATGCAGTAAATATGTTAAAATGCAAAAGGGAAAGAATATCCCAACATCCACTGTTACCCAGCCAGCTAGGTAACACAACCCTCATTTTCACATCTTTCCCATTCTTCAGGGGTACATAACAACTGCATCAGTAGCAACCATCTCTCCAATTTCCATCTCTCAGAGTGCTGAGTGAAGACAGAGGCTTTGGAGACTGAAGGAAACTATAAAAGGGGTGATAAAAGGGAAAAGATTATTAATAACCCCACAAATCCCATCACTTACTTTTATTTACTCTCCCATATGTGCCCTTGCACTCCAGTAACAAGCTACTGGAATCTCTCCAGGTGTACCCTTCATCACACTTCAGGGTCTTAACAAATGTGCATGAGTAGTATCCCCACTTCACAACACAGGGCCATATGTGTGGTATGTATACATGTGAACTTACAACATAAATGACAAATGATCAATATCCTTAAGTAGAAAACGTATTTTAAAATCAGAAAAAGATAAACACCCCAACAGAAAAAAATGGCCTAAAAATATGAATGCTTCATTGAATACACAGGGCAAATTAAAATGAAGAAATTCTCAATCTTACTATTAAATGAAGATTTGCCTATGGTATTGGCAAAGAGTTAAAAAAGAATGATAATACTCAGTGTGTGCCTAAATTTGGGGAAAAAGACCTTCTCTCATAGTCTGGCAGTGACAGTCTTTCCCGGAGGGTAGTTTGGAGCCATCTGTTCAAGAGTAAACAGTCATATTCTTTGATCTAGAAAGTGTACTTCTGAAAATTCATTTTAAGGAAACCATGGTATATAAATATATAGAGATATAACCTACATACATCAAAGAATGTGATTTTGTTCAGCCATTAACAGGATGCCACAGCTCTGCATTTTCTGAGTAAGAATAAGCTAGAATTTGTTGAACAAACATGCACCAAAATGATTTCTATCTGGGTAGTGAAACTATTTTTTAGTGTTTTTCAAAAGTTTCTGAACTTTTTTTTTAATCTGAAAACCTATTCAGAAAATAAAAAACTATACTCTTTTTAGTATAAAATAAAAAGCTAGAAAGAAAAACTTGTTTCCATGCCCCTTCGAACTCTTAAACTGGTTCCCTACTTCCCCTCCTTCATACCCTGGTTTCTAATAAGAGGTATCTGTATTTATTGTCTCCATTTTCTTATCTTCTAGTCTCTCCTCTACCCACTTTTATGAATTCCTTTACTCTAAGACACACCAGGTACAAGAAGGGTACATCAAGACTGTACTCCAGTCTAAAATGTCACTTGTAAGTAATCTGAAATTTTGAAGATTAAGGGATTAAAAAAAACTATCTGTACCATACCTCACTTAACAACACAAGCTGATAAAGACCCATTGTATGCCACTAAACAGCTCTGAAAACATGACTGTGGGAGGAGGGTGTGTGTGTACACACACGTAGGCCTAACACATTTTTCCACATTGATCAAAAATCACTGCTTCAGCATGTATTTGAGATCCTGCCTACATTGGACACTGTTGGTAGCATAGGGGACACAGCAGTGAATCAAAAAACTCATGGCTTACATTCTGTTGGGAGAGTCAGAAAATAAGAAGAACTATGATCTGTCAGATGATGATAAATGTTACGGGGGAAATGGAGCAGGGGAAGGCAAATAGGAAGGAGGAATTGCCAATCTCAAGGGAGTTACAATTTTGGAGAGAGGTGACATCTGAGCAAAGACTTGAAGGAGGAGGAATAAGCCATGTAGATAACTTGGGGGAAGAAAAGAACAAGCATCCTGGGGGCGGAGCTTACCTGGCAAACTGAAACAAAAGCAAACAGTGCAGCTGGAGTGAGGTGATGAGGATAAGGGAAGAAAATGAGAGAAGGGGACTTGGCCACATCGGAACCTCTCCCTGCCCATCACACAAGTTAGGCCACAACGGGAAGAGTGGCCTTCTAAGGATAAACTGAGCCAAAGGAAAAGTCAGGATAGTTCCTGGAGCGGTTTCCAATTTCAAACCACAAATTAAGTTATGTGAACAAACAAAGATCCTTACCTTCTAACAGGCTGTGCAATTTTGCTTCGAGGCAGGTTACTCCCATTTATTGCCAGAGAAGGTCTTGGAAGTTGCACTGCGGCCACGATCCCAGAAGCTGCGACTTTGCTTGGCGTGGGGGATTCCCGTGTTGGAGTATAACTGCAAACCGTTGGATAAAGGCATGTTACTGCTGCCTTGAACGGTTGGACTCACATAGGCTGTGGCCTTAAGAGGCTGTCGGACAGACACCGGGAAGTGCCCCACGCTGTGGACCTCTGTGCTGAAGCTGCCCTGGTGACGGAACTGAGAAGAGAAAATGACAGTCACGGGGATGGAAAACTTCTACTATCCAAACTTAGTGAAGGTAAAACTCTTTTTCAGAAATGCCTGTATTATCTGAGAATATAATACAAACAGAAGTAGATAAATGAAACACAGCTTCCAGACAGCATCTGGTACTGGAAAATTCTAATCCTTGCTAAGTCTCCTATTCTGTCAATCAGCAACCGTTTTGAGTCCCTAACTGGATTTAGAAGCCAGTTCTAAGCATACCCTGCTCTCCTTCAAGAAATTTGATCATCACTGAGTTCTCACAAGAAAAATTCTTCCTTTACTTGCTTGGAAGACATAAGGATTTTGTGGCTTTAGGAAATGGCTTCAGGAAAATAAAATGAGGGAAAAAATTTATTAGCGCAATTATAGAAAATTAGACAAAAAGGGGTGACATCTGTGAGTACAAATAGCCTATTACAAACTTATTTTTTAAAATAATGTTCATTAAAACATTGACCTGTCCCACAGGATTGCTGGGAAGATTAAAATGAAATAATCCAAATAAAACACTTAAAAAGGTGCCTGGCACCTAGTAACCATGCAACAGGTGTTAGCTGTCACCACGTAATAACAACAGCAAAACCTGTAAAATGAAAGGTGTTGTCTGGACATGAAGCTTAAAAAACTTCTTTAATATACTGGCCTAACATTGTGTCTCATTTCATAGTAAAAAAAGCAACCAACTATCATGCAGAAGTTTTTACATTATACAATCCCTTCCCCCAAGGAAAAAGTTTAATCACAAATCTAACAAACATACATACACAACTCTGCCTACTGTTGACCACCTAACCTAGTCTTCGCTGCCTATAACTTGAAATTCCATTAAAAGTGAATACAGTTTGTTTTCTAAACCAATTGAAATGATTTTGAACTTAAATATAAAACATGTTTTTTGAAATAAAAATAGGAGGGGAGAAACACAAAAAATGTGTATATGCTTTATTAGCTTAATATTGAATGTATGTGCTCAAAAAATGAGTTCTGCTCAAGTATACATTTAGCAAATCTATACATAAGAATGCTGATATTTGTGTACAGTACTCAAAAAAATGATGAAAAATAAGGTCTATGTAAGGCACTGCTATAGTTCTGTCCCCATGTAGCTTTGAGACACAGTAAACTTTACTTGGTTAACAAATCATCTCTAAGATCCTTTCCAATCTTTCCAATTGAAAGTTTTAATGTGTCAATTTGGCCCCCCATGGTCAGTCTGAGACTTGACCCAAATGACCCATACAGACAGCAAGAGTAGAAATGAGGAGGAAAAAATCCACAACAACCCATATTCCCACCCTCAAAGTAGAAACATATAAACACTATGTTCAACACACTGAATGAACCACTGCTCTCTGCAGCTAGAAACAAGGCTCTACCAAGGAAAAAACAGATTATTTTTGTAGGAGTGGATAAATTAATCACAATTTACTGCCTATATTGATATCCTTGAATATAAAGGATTATACATAATTTACTATTATTATTCATGGCTAACATAGGTGCTGATGATTCTACTACTTAATTGTAATAGTGAAATATAAAAAGAAAATCATAAGACAGGGAGAAAAGTTCCTTATGGTGTTCCTGCAAGTAAACAAAATGGAAGAGTAAGATGTGTTTTCTAATAGTATTACAACTATTTAAAAATTTCAAAACATTAAAAACTGATCTACTCACTACAAGACTGTATTCTTGACATTCCATTTCCAGCTCCATGCAAGCTTGAGTCAAAACTCTGACTGTTCCGCACGGTGACCGGAGAACTAACGTTGCTACTGACGGTGGTTGTGCCTGGCATCCGGGCTAGATTGGGCATACTTCTCCGGAGTTTATCTGGAAGAGAAGAGCATTTCCCAAAGTTAAAAATCACACATTTTATGCCAATTAATGCACTAGCTTTCAAAAGTAAATAAGAAGTCATACTTTGTCAATAACAACCACCAAAAAAACATGCGCTTTATGAACTCGAACAAGATAATTGAGAATTAACCTCCTGCACTGAAAAACACATTCAATAACTCCATATGGGTTCCAAAAGAAAATAAGTGTTCTATAAAAAGAGGTAAGGATTCTCCAAAATCAATTAGTTATCTATTCCTAGTAAATAAGTAGATAAAACTATATTGAAGTGAGATTAGAAGATGTTATAGCCATTTAGTTTTTTAAAAAACACTAGAAAGTATGATACATATTAATTTTAAAAACAGCAGTAGAGTCAAAATCAACATTTCTGAATCTTTTGCTAGCCTATCAAAATGGAACAAGGTATCAAAATTGCAATTTGACATGACAGAAATGTTGTGAGCTAGCCCCCACTTATCACAACATGACCACAGTAACTTCTGGAAAGCTCCAACTGTCATGAGTATGCCACCAAATGTTTGGAGACTGAAAAAGGCAGAGAATGTTTCAATTTCTTTCTCCTTGCTAAGAACACCTTCTGCCACCAAAGGGCAGCAGAGAGTTATACACAGACCTCAACGTTGCTGAGATTTGAAAAGAGCTCCAAGACTGCAACACTACAAGATATATTCTCTTTATTAGCACGCACTTCCCCCAAAACTGAAGCACATGTATCAGGCCACTGAAGTTCATAGTCTGATTTTCACTCGAGATAAATCAGAAAACAAAGGATATATGTGAATACTAAGACAAAACAAGCTCAAACACAAAACTGAGCGAGCTTCTTCCAGTATTCCCCTCCCCACACTGCTCCTGCATTACTTAGACCCAGTCATTATAGCCCTGACAAGCAACTTTCACACACCACTCCTCACCCCGGGTTGGTCTAGGGGGGAGACAGAAAATTAAGTATAATAATAAATTTTGGTGAATGCTACAATGGGAGAAGAACAGAAAAGGATATTATACCCACCTGGCTAATTATTACTGATTCTTTAAGAATTAGCTCAATTATCCCCTCCTCGGAGAAGTTTTCTTTATTCATCTCCTGGCTGAGGTTATCCAGCCCTCACACACTTCCCTACTCTTCACGCATATTCCTACAGTAGAACTGTATCCTGCCACTGAGTATTGGATTTCCTGACCATTTTCCTCATTATCTCCTCGAGGTTTATTTTTAACAAACCATATGTCCCCTATTCTCAAATTCCTGTTAAAGTTCCAGGCCTCAAGCAGCAGGCATTTAATCATCCAGCAAATATTATGTTTGCTGGGAGGGGGTATGTAGTAGAAGCGAGGAAGCAAAACAGAAGGAATGAAGTCTTAGACCCTGCATCTAGGTCTTTTTCAAAAAGAAAAAGTAAACCTCTATCAATTAGAGACAAAACTATTTTTAATACATTTTTAAGCAGTAGTGTGGCAAAACAAAGCAATTATGCTACTATTTAGAAATTGTATTAAGCGTCTATAGTTCTTTAAATTTCCCAACTACTTATTATAAAAACTTTCCATATAGAAATGTTGAAAAATAGTAACACAAACACCTATATAATTTTCACCTAGAGATGATGTTTTCAATTTGTCATATTTAATTAATCTCCATATATGTACTTTTGTTTGTTGTCATTAAACTTTGAAAGCCACAGATATTTTGACACACATCTCCTAAATACATATGTATCTCCTCTCCTAAGAATAAGTAAATTCTATAGAATTTTTAAAATTGTGATTCTATACTGTATCACATGTAACAAATTAACAATAGTATATTATAAGCCAATCCATATACAAAATTCTCCAAACATCTCAAGAATGGCTTTCATAAGCTTTTTCCCCTAACCCATGACCCAATCAATGTTAATGTTCACATATTACACTTGGTCTTTATGCCTCTTTAATATCTTTCAATCTAGAAGTCTTTTTTTTTTTCCCTTCTCCTTTTCTAATGACATTGACTATTTGGAGATTCCAGGACAGATGTCTTATAGAAAGCTCCACATCCTATTTTTGTTTGATTATTCCCACAAGGTATCATTTAACTTTTCCACACAAGGTATCATTTAACTTTTCTTCTTTATAGACTAAAATAGCTTAATTTCTTTCTAATCCCATAGAACTCTGGATTATAATATTCCTTTACATTAATGGTTATTGAAAGGGGGGAAAGGTCTCTCCTGACATAGTACAAGAAAACAAACAAACAAACAAATGTTTCCAGGCAATATGTAGGTAGTATATTTTCTATTAGGTTCGATTTACCTGATACTCAGCATCACCTCATAATAGGTTTAATTTCTCAGATGAATAGGCAAATAAACTGAAATTTAGAGAGTTTGAGTAAATTGCCCAAGTTACATTCACTATTTAGTAATAAAACTGAGAAGGAACCATTGGCAATGCCCTGGGGCATCCTGGAGGAAATTTGACCATCTCTGCCAATAATCTCCATCCACTCCCCTAAAAAGCCATTCTTCTGTGAAGGTACCCTATTGTTGATTCCTTAACTTGGACACTTTTATGGCCTTAAGACTGTAACTTTGTAACCAAATAGTGAATCCATTTCTAGTATTTAGCATAATGGCAACATTAGCAAATCAGAACAGATTTTGGTACCAGAGAAGTGCTGAGTTTGCAAAGACCAATCATGTTGGAATGGCTTTTTAAATGGATAAGGGGAAGATTCTGGAACAATTGTGAAGAGCTTGACAGAAAAGGCCTAGACTGCTTTGAAGAGACTGTTGGTAGAAATACGGACTCCAAAGATACTTCTGATGAGGACTTGAGCAGAAATGATGAATGTGTCACTGCCAACTGGAAGAAAGGCAATCCTTGTTTTGAAGTGGCAGAGAATTTGGCAAAATTGAGTCCCAGTATTGGATGGAAGGCAGAATTTGAAAGCAACGAGCTGGGGTACTTAGCTGAGGAGATCACCAGACTACGTGCAGAGGATGTAGCCCAGCTTCTCCTTGCAGTTCATAGTCAAATGTGACAGGACAGAGATGAGCTGAGAATTGAACTCTTAGGTACAAAAACCAGAAATTGACAGTTTTGGAAAATGGTGGGCTTCCAAAAAGTTGAGACCCCAGAGGCTACAGCCCCAAGTGAGAATTTAAGCAAACATGGAAACCGACCACCATTTCAGCACAAGCTAGGATTGGAGATGGAGTTATCCAGAAAGCATTTGTAGAAAATCCTATTGTCTGATGGTTTTGACCCCTGCAAACTGCATGCCAAGCCCACAGAATTCTTGTGAGATCTGTCTAGAAAGAACCACTGATGGTATGGACTGGAGGAGTCCGAGAAGGAACAAATTGAAGGAAAAAGTTCTTCAAGGACAGAACCATGGAAATTGAGGTCTGGAGTCAAGAAGTCTCGGGCAGGGAGATCAGCTTGGCCCATGCAGGTGCAAAGGGTGAGTTGGCCCCGGAGGCACAGTGGGGCCTGCCACCTTGATGTTCAGGAAGAGTGCTGCCACCCCAGGGCCTCAGAGAGGGTGGAGCACATTCCCCGGGGATTGGGGAGAGCCTGGCCACCACCCCTCTGTTTGGAGAGGGGAGAGCCTTTGCCCTGGAGATGGAAGAGTCCAGTGGTGCCCCAATGTTTGAAGAGGATGGGGCCAAGAAGATGGTCTCCCCAATGTGTGGATATCTTGGAGCACTCACCCCAGCATGTGGAAAGAAAAGGGCTGCCACAAAAACCTTTGGAAAGGGTGGCACAGCCACTGTCTCAAGCCTCGAGAATAAAACATCATTCAATAAATGACACTCAGACTTTGAAATCTAATGAAGATTGCCCTGCGGGTTTTAGGAACCGTTTTGGTCCTGTGAACCCTGTTTTCCTTTCAGTTTCTCCCCATGGCAATGGGAAAGTTTATCCTATGAGGTCCCTCCTTGTATACTGGCTGCAGATAACTCATTCTAAGTTTCACAGGTCCACAGCTACAGGGGGAGTTTTGCCTTAGGACAGACCACACCTGTAACTGATTTTGATGGGATCTTGTACTTACCCATTGTATCTGAAGGATTTCGTTTTTTGTGATATTGTGATGGGATAATGCATTTTATATATGGAAAGATCATGTCCTTTTGGGGTCCAGGGGGTGGAATGTGCCTGTTTGGATGTATTATGTCCTCCCAAAACACCATGTTCTTTAATGCAATCTTGTGGGGGCAGACATATTCATGCTGATTAGGTTGGAACTTATTGTTTCCATGGAGTTGTGACTCAATCGACTGTGGGTGAGACCTTTGATTGGATAATCTCCATGGAAGTGTAACCCCACCCATTCAGGGCGGGTCTCATTAAATCACTGGAGCCCTATAAGAGCTCAGACAGAAGGAGCTCACAGCTGCAGCTAAGCCCAGAGACATTTTGGAGAGCGCCACTTTGAAACACAACCTGGGAGTAAAGGAAGAAGAAGCCAGCCACATGCCTTCCCAGACAACAGAGGTGTTCCAGATGCCACTGGCCATTCTTCTGTAAAGGTACCCTATTGTTGATTCCTTAGCTTGACACTTTTATGCCTTAGGACTAACTTTGTAACCAAATAATCCCCTTTATAAAAGCAATCCATTTCTGGTATTTTGCATAATGGCAGCATCAGCAAACCAGAACAGTCATCTATGTTAATTAGAATAATTTTTTTAAAAAAACCATAGGACTGTATACTATAAACAGTGAACCCTAACAACCTATGGTCTATAGTTAATATGATTATAATATTGTTTCATCATTTGTAACAAAGGTAGCACCTAATGCAAAGTTGTTAATAGAGAAAACTGTGTGTGGGGTTGCTGAGGGTATGGTAATGCTGTACTTTCTGCATGAATTTTCTGTAAACTTACAACTGCCCTAAATTTTTTTTTTTTTTAAATTTGCCTTAGTATTCGATTTCCTTTGTACATGGGAGACCAGGCCTTAGGAAAATAAAGCTACAGTCAGACCCCTTAGCTATGTTATGTGCCCACTTGTCTAACAGGAATCATCACTGCAGGCTTCAGGGTAACCTAATCCTTCTCATAATGGTGTTTATTGAAAGTTTATACCACTTTCTGAAGGTACACCTTAAAACAAATGGTGGAATGGAGGAAAATGATCCCACTGACAATTCTAATCAAGACAAAGAGCAAACATCAGCCTGACAATAGAATATGACATTCCAGATACCTGCCTAAGAAAACCTTTGAGAAACAACTCAGTCCCTCCCCGTTGATTTAAAATAGCATGGTTTTCATATTAAGCACATGGAACACACTGCCTTGCTAATACTATGAGCTAATAATAGCTGAACTGTTTTCTTTTAAAATTTTAATCTGAAAGTACTAAAAAGAATCAGAGAAATTATGAATATATAATGTTAAATATTCTCAAATGATCTCTCAATCAGCATGAATGAGACAACGACAAAGGAAAAAAAAGTAAAAACTAGTAACATGATAGTTGACAATTAACACAACTTGGTCTTGCAATATTTTAAATACTCTTATCACCCTGGGCCCAGTTTTGAGAAGGTACACCTATAATAATAATTAAAAATTACATAATAATTAAAAGCTTTAACTGTACAAATATGAATTACTGAATTATTTTTAAGTATGTTGTTTCTCCACGTGATACGGGATTTACAGATGAGAGTCCAGCTGATTATTAGTACAAAATACATCCCGGCAGTGCTCCCACCACCCAGCGTGAGTCCCAGCAGCTCAGGGGCAGAAGAGAGAAGGCAGCAGGCCAGTAGTGGCCCAGATTCCTGAAGGCTCTCAGTACCTGGCCAAGCCCTCCCCGCTGCCAAGATGACCCAGGGAAAGGTCAGCTCAGCTGGAGGGGTGATGAGGCAGGAGCCCCAGAGGAGATGGAAGAGGCTATCAGCTACACCTGCGCCTGCTAAAGTGGAAACGAAGCCAAAACAGGCAGCAGAAAGGGGTAAATCTTCAGACAAAAAAAAAAAAAAAAAAAAGCAACCAAAAGTAGAAAGGGGAGCTAAAGAAAATGGACTGAAGTGGCTAACCAAGAAACTAAAGATTAACCTGCAAAAAATGAAGAAACCAAAAATTGAGGAGTCCAGCCTCTGATGAAGCGGGAGGGAAAGGAAGCCAAGTCTGATTAATGTTGTATACAATGTCTTACCAGCAGTCCTTGTATCTCCCTTTTTGTACAATACAGAGAATATTTTTAGCAACCATTTTGTAAATGCAAGTTTTTTTTAGTACCTCTAGAAAAAAACATTTTAAAGAGGTGAAATCATTTGCTGGTTGTTTATTTTCTGATACAATCAGAAAATAGTGGGATATTGAAAACAGTGGGAGGCTCTGTCTTGGATGTCAACTGAATGTTCCATAGGGTGGGAGGTGGCAGTTTTTATATCCTATAATACAATGCATACAAATGGCAATGTGGAGTCACAGTCATGCATTTAATATGTCAAACATTTTAAATTACTTCTATTCCCTGGGTTTTTAGTAGAATTGTTTCTAAAAGAAAACCATTCCCTGATTTGGGCTCTCCATGTCAGAGCTGTGTGCACTCTGTAAAATCTTTGGTCATAGCAGTCCAATTTTCCCAATAACTTTGTTATGTGCTATAAAAAGATTGGAAATATGAGTGTGTGGTATGTATAATATTAAGTTGTGAAACTGTGAGACTTAAAATGTAGCAGCTAATCAACAGTTAAAGATACTAGTACTTAATATCTTCATAATGAAAATTTGCCTTCAAATTTTAAGGTGGAAAGTCACTGGAGTCACTTTAGAAAAGACTTACGACTACATAGCTTTTTAGATTTTTTAGTGCATACAATAAGAATGATATACAATTTGTTCATAATGTCTGTGTGATCTTCAAATAAAATCTCAATTATGAAAGAAAAAAATAATAATTCAGGTTCAGAATGTTACATGACTTATAAAATTTAATGCTGTTCTTCATATAATCCTTGAAAGTCAATGAGTATTAATCCTGGGAGTGGGAGAGGAAAATAAATGATGAAAAAGGACATAGAGAAAAATACAAGAGAATGACATGCACTCCAACCCATCATGTTGACTATATACATTAGAACAAATCAATCTCCCATTACCGTGAATATCAACCATGAATTCCAACCCAGCAATTCAAATCCAGGAAACACTTATCAATTATTTATACTGACCCTTAAAGCATTTTTTTTTTTTTTGGCCATGTATCAAATACCAAAAAGGCATAGAACCTACCTCCATTTGTCCTATTTGGTTGCTGATCTGGAGTTTGGGCTTGAGGCGAATAATACTGTTGGTGCTGGTAATTATTTGAAGGAAAATACTGGGAACTGGGGTTCCTCCTACACTCGCGAATGCTAGAGAAAGTCTGTGAGTGTGGAATCCCTCTTTGGAAAGGTGAACATCTTGGGAGACGAGGTTGAGGTGGTGGTAAATTATCAAATTCTTCCTCATCCTCCAGGCTGTATCGATCATATTCTTGATCACTACATGTCCCTTTTTTTCCTGAATTCAGTGACACACTGGAACTATGTCTTGACACAGATGCTGATGTAGAAGCATAATCTTGCCTGAGACCTAAAAAAAATAAATATTATTTTGTGAGATTCTTCTCAATTAAATATTAGAAGAGAATTTGTACCAAACAAACAATTCAAATAGAAACTTATTATCTTGGTTCTTAGCTTATTACATCCCAAGAAAATAAACACATGTAGCTACTAAACAAATGCCTAACAAATGGACTTCCCTAATTTCAGGAAAGAATAAGTACATGCTTACGTTAAAAAAGACGACTACCCCCCCCACACACACACACACACAAAGGGAAGAAGAAGAAAGAGCTCAAGGTTACACCCAGAAAAGAGCTAACCTCACACCTGGAAAAACTAGAAAAAGAAGAGCTCATAAATAAAAATTTATCAATTTCTTCCATAATCCCTTCTCAAATCTGGAGAACTACTTAGGAAAACTATTCATCATTATTAACAGTTTGCTATAAGTTAAAACAATTAAAATAATCAACTCTCTGCCCAAGTATGAAACTCTTCCTGCTTCCCAACCCCCACCCCAACTTTAAAAGTCAAATGAAAACTCAAAACTTGAGGTACAAGTATTTTCTAATGAGGTCATCTCTCCTTGGTTCATTTGTGTTACTAACATTATCTCGTGCAAAGGCATGCTGACAGTTCAATCTTCAATAGTTTTGGGTCATCCTAAATGGCAACTGTATGAAATAGTCAAAACTGCAAGTTTCTAGTTAGTCCACCTCATTGCCAATACCACAATTTTTTTTTTTTTTGAAAGTAGTCTATCCCTGGCTATTACCTTCTGAGATGGACATTCGATCTTTTAGCCATACATTTAGAAAGAGGATTTAAAGTTACCATTACTAAATAATGATATAAAATAGTGACTTTTCTCTCAAAACATATCTTATTAAATTCTACATAAGCATGATTACCACATTTCTCATTGTAACCTTGACTAATTCAGAAAGAAGCAAATTGTAATGTTTAACTGATACAAGCTGTTTCCACTTAGGAAAAGAAAACTGAAAAAATAATTCCAAAACAAGCTTAGCCCATTTCTGTGCTCTACATCTCATCCTGCCTCTTGATACAATGGTGCCCTTGAAATGGTTCACTACCAGATTACATGCTGTGACTTTAATGAAGAACTACTGATTAACAGTCCCATTTTCAATTATCTACTTTCCACAATTATTCACCCTGAGAAGTGTATCAAAGTATTTTTTTTTATTAAAGCAGTTGTAGGTTTACAGAAAAATCACACAGAAAGTACAGAGTTCCCATATGCCCCATCCTCACACACACAGTTTTTCCCTCTTACTAACATTTTGCATTAGTGTGGTGCTTTTGATATAACTGCTGGAACAATGTTATTATAATTATGCTATTTACTCACTGTTTCCATTAGAGTTCACTCTGTGTTGTACAATTTCAGTGGTGTTTATTACATTCAAAAAGTTGTGCTTCTATGAACATCATCCATTGCTAAAACTTTTCCATCACCCCAAACAAAAACTCGGTTCCAAATAAAAATTAATTCCCCATTCCCTTCACTGACCTGGTCCCTGGTAACCTCTATTTTAGTTTCTGACTATAAGACTTAGCATATTCTGCTTATTTTACATAAGTGAGATCATATAATATTTGTCCTTTCATTTCTGGCTTATTTCATCTACATTATGCCTTCAAGGCCTATCCATGTTGTAGCATTCATCAGAACATCATTCCTTTTTACAGCCAAATAATATTCCATAGTATGTATATACAACATTTTATTTATCCATTCATCTGTTGATGAACACTGGGGTTGCTTCCACCTTTGGCAACTGTGAAGAGTAGCACTATGAACATCAGTGTGAAAATATCTATTTGAGTCCCTGCTTTCAATTATGTACTGAGAAGTGAGATTATGGGTCATTTGGTAATTCTAAACTTAACTTTCTGAGGAACCACCAAACTATTCCCACAGCTACTATACCATTTTACATTCCCACCAACAATGAATAAATGTTCCTATTTCTCTGCATCCTCTCCAACACTTACTTTCTTTTTCCTTCTTTTTTTTTTTTTGGTGGTGGTGGTGGTGTTTTAATAGCAGCAATTCTAGTGGGAGTGAAATGGTATCTCATTGTGATTTTGATTTACATTTCCCTAATAGCTAATGACACTGAACATCATTTCATGTACTTACTGGCCATTTGTATACTGCCTTTGGAGAAATATCTATTCTGTCTTCTTTCCAATTTTTAGGTGGGTTGACTTTTTCTTGTTGAGATGTAAGAGTTCTTTATGTATCCTGGATGTTAAACTCCTTTCAGATAAATGGTTTCCAAGTATTTTATCCCATTTTGTAGGCTGTCTTTTTATTTTCTTGATGAAGTCCTTTGATGTACAAAGGATTTAAATTTTGATTAAATTCTATTTATCTATTTTTTATTTTGTTGTATGTACTTCTGGTCTAAATCAAGTCTAAGAAACCACTACCTAACACAAGGTCCTGAAAATGTTTCCATATGTTTTCTTCCAGTTTTATAGTTTCAGTTCTTATATCTAGGTCTTTGATCCATTTTGAGTTCATTTTTGTTCATGCTGTGAGGTAAGGGTCCACTTTCATTCTTTTGCTTATGGAGATCCAGTTTTCCCAGCACCATTTGTTGAAGAGAATATTTTTAACTCACTGAGTGGACTTTGCACCCTTGTCAGAAATTGGCCATAGATGTGATGGTTTATTTCTGAAATATAAATTCAATTCCATTGCCCTAAATGTCTGTCCTAGTGGCTTTGTAATAAGTTTTAAAACCGGGACATGTGAATCCTCCAACTTCATTCTCTTTCGAGATGGTTTTGGCTACTAAGGGCCCGTAACTTTTCCATATACTTCGATGACTGGTTTCTCCATTTCTGAAAAGAAGGCTGTTGAAACTTAGATTCAGATGGCACTGAATCTGTAAATTGCCTTGGGAAGAATAGACATATTACCAATATTTACTCTTCCAATCTGTAAACGTGGCAAATCCTATCTGCTTAAGTATTCTTTAATTTCTTTCACTAGTGTTTTAGAGTTTCCATGTGCAAGTCCTTTACACCTCTGGTTAAAGTTATTCCTATATATTGATTCTTTTAGTTGCTACTGTAAATGGATTTTTTTTCTTAATTTCCTTCTTTGGATTGTTCTTCACTAGTGTATAGGAACACCACTGATTTTTACATGCTCATCTTGTACCCTGCCATTTTGCTGAATTCATTTATTAGCTCTAATAGCTTTATTTTGGATTCTTCAGGGTTTCTGTATACAGGATTATGTCATCTACAAATAGAGAAAAGTTTTAATTCTTCCTTTACGTGTTTGGATGTCTTTTATTTCATGCCCTTGCTTAACTTTCTGGGTAGAACTTTCAGCAGAACATTGAATGACAGTGGGCATACATGTTTTATACATGACCTTAAAGGGAAAGCTTTCAGTCTTTCACCATTGATTACGATGTTAGCTATACGTTTTTCATTACGCCCTTCAACACGTTAAGAATGTTTCCTTCTATCCCTAGTTGTCTGAGTGTTTTTATCAGAAAGGGGTATTAAATTTTGCAACACACCTTTTCCACATTAATTGAGATGATCATCAGATTTTTCCCTTCATTCTATTAATATGGCAAATTACATTAACTGATTTTCTTTGTTGAACCAACCTTGCATACCTGGGATAAACCCCACTTGATCACAATGTATAATTCTTTTAATGTGTTGTTGGACTGAGTTTGCTAGTATTTTGTTAAGGATTTTTGCATCTATATTCATGAAGGATATTGATCTTAAATTTTCCTTTCTTGTGATATCTTTATCTAGCTTTGGTATTAGGGTGATGCTAGCCTCACAGAATATGTTGGGAAGTATTGCCTCCTCCTCAATTTTTTGAAAGAGTCTGAGCAGTACTGGCATTAATTCTTCTTGGAATGTTTGGTAGAATTCACAAGTGAAATCTTCTGGCCTGGGCTTTTCTTTGTTGGCAGGCTTTTGATAATTGATTCAATCTCTTTACTTGTTATTGGTCTGTTACTGTCTATTTATTCTTGAGTCAGTGTAGGCAGTTTGTGTGCTTCTAGGAATCTGTCCACTCCATCTAGGTTATCTAATTTGTTGGCATACAATTGTTCAAACTATCCTCTAACAATCAGGGTCAGTAGTAATGTTCCCCATTTCATACCTGATTTTAGTTATTTGCCTCTTCCAAGTCTTTGTTTTTAGTCAGTCTAGCTAAAGTTTTGTCAATTTTATTGATTCTCTCCATTGGGTTTTTAGCCTCAATTTCATTTAATCTCTGCTCCAATCTTCGTTATTTCTTTCCTGCTTGCTTTGGGTTTAGTTTGCTTTTCTTTTTCTAGTTTTTCCAGTTAGGTCTGTGATTTGAGCTCTTTCTTCTCTTTAATGTAAGCATTTAGCACTATAAGTTTCCCTCTGAGCACTGCCTTCACTGTGTCCCATAAGTTTTAATGTTTTGTCTCAAGATATTTCCTGATTTCTCTTGTGATTTCCTCCTTGAACAATTGATTACTTAAGAGTATATTATTTAACTTGCATTTATTTGTGGATTTTCCAGTTCTCCCTCTGTTACTGATTTTTAGCTTCATTCCATTATGGTCAGAGAAGCTGCTTTGTATAATTTCAATCTTCTTAAATTTATTAAGGCTTGTTTTGTGACCTAATGTGATCTATCCTGGAATATGATCCACGTGCGCTAAGAATATGTATGTTCAGTGTACAGTGTTCTGTACATCCCTGCTAGCTCTAGTTCATTTACAGTATTGTTCAAATTCTCCATTTCCTTGTTGATCTTCTGTCTAGATGTTCTATCCATTGATGAAAGTGGTACGTTAAAGTCTTAACTATTATTGTAAAGGTGTCTATTTCACCCTTCAGTTTTGTCAATGTTTTTCTCATGTATTTTGGGGCACTGTGGTTAGGTTTGAAAATGTTTATGACATTTCTTCTTAGTGAACTGACCCTTTTATTAATATACAGTGCCATTTGTGTCTTTAATTTACAAATTAAAGTCTATTTTGTCTGATATTAGTATAAGTACTCAAGCTCTCTTTTGATTACTATTTGCATGGAACATTTTTTCCCATCCTTTCACTGTTTCAACCTACTTGTTCCTTTATGTCTAAGGTGAGTCATTGTAAACATCATATAGTTGGATCGTACTTTTGTAACCATTCTGCCAATCCTTGTCTGTTGATTGGGAAGTTTAATCCATTTATATTCAGTGTAATTACAGGTAAGTCAGGCCTTATTTCAGCCATTTTGTCCATTCTTAAACATCATATATGTTTTAGTCTTTTTTTATTGCAGCTTTATTTTGTATATAGACAATCTTTTATGAAGTAATTGATGAACCTTTTCTCATTCCTGATTCTGAATATAGTTTAAATACTTTGTGTTTACCCTGAGGTTTGTATTAAACAACCTAAGTCTATAATCATTTGAAAAGATTCCAACTTAACCTCAATAGCATATACAGTCTCTACTCCTATATCCCACCCATCCTGTTTCCCCTCTATATTGTCCCTGTCACACATTCTTTTTATTTCATACCCAATTGGATTTTTAATCTTACAGGAAATAAACAGAGTAACATACTGAGGATACCACACTACTGGGCTTTGATTCACCCACACAATTACCTTTGCTGGAGATCTTTACTTCATTGTGCTCCACGCTACTATCTCCTATCCTCTCCTTTCACTCTGAAGAATTTTCTTTAGCCTTTTTTGTAGGGCAGGTCTCTCGGCGATGAACTCGCACATTTTTTTTCCATGAATGTCTTAAGCTCTCCCTCATGTTTGAAGGACATTTTTGCTGGATAAAGAATTTTTAACTGGCAGTTTTTCCTCTTTCAGTACCTTAAATATGTCATCCTGCTGGCTTCTTGCCTCCATTGTTTCTGGTAAGAAATTGGTACTTGGTCTTACTGAAGATCCCTCATGTGTGACAAATTGCTTTTACCTGCTGCTTTCAGAATTCTCTTTAACTTTGCCAATCAACATTTCAATTGTCTGTTAGGGCAGGTCTGTTAGAGTTTATCCTGTTTGGCATTTGTTGCACTTCTTAGACATGTATCCTCATCTCTTTCAAAATATTTGAGAAATTTTTGGACATTTCTACCTCAAAAACTCTTTCTAGTTCCTTTTCCTCCTCCTCTCCTTCTGGAACTCCCATAATGTATATGTTGGTATGTTCCCACAGGTCCCTTAGGTTCTGGCTCACTTTTTTTTCATTCTCTATCTGATCTTTTGATTGTATGATTTTGCTTGTCCTGCCTTCTAATTCACTGGTTCTTTCTTCTGCCTGAACAAATCTGTTGTTGTACACTTTTATTTTTAATCTCCATTAAGGTGTTTTTCCCTTTAAGTTCTTCTATTTTCTTTTTAAAAACTTAATTCTTCCTTTCTGTTCATCATCTTCCTTATATCCTTTAGTTCTATATCCAAATTTAGTTTATTTCTATACATATTTTCCTTTAGCTCTTTGAATTGATTTAGGAGAATGGACTGAATGTCTGATTAGTTGCTCTGCTGTCTGTGTTTCCTCTGAAGTTTTAATTTGTTCCCTTGACTGACCCATCTCCTCCTGTTTCTTTGTATGGCTTGTGATCATTTGTTGATGTCTGCTCATTTGACTGTTTCGACATGCTAACTCGAGAAGTCAGTTTCTCCCTTTTGCTTAGGGCCTCAGTGTAGATTAGCTGTGTATTAAGGCTCGTCAACACTTGGTCCAGCATATACTGAACCTTTAGAGCAGCCCATGTTTAACAGTTTGGATTTCCTCAGGTCTTTCAGCAACTGCCTCTTGCCCTGAGCATGCACAGTAACTTTTAAGATTATCCTATTATGTTTTACTGTTTCCCATCCAGAAAAGGATTTCCTTTCCTTTGTTCCTCCTCCAGGGGTCCCAGGTTGTTCTCTTTGCTTTTATACAAATTTTCCTCCTCAGCAGCTATGATTTGCTCAACTCCTCTCCCTCACTCTGGGCTGCCTTTTCCAGCTTTAAGCCCTGTGCTCACCTTGCCTTACAGTGGTTCAATTTCCTCTTTTCATGCAGCTTTTCTGCTTCTGGTAACTTTTGCTGTAGGGGATTCAACCCACAGAGCCAGAAGGACTCACCAGATTTTTTCATTTAGGTGCACTAGCAGTTAGTGACCAGGCTGTGATTGTGCACAGCTTGCCAAAGGTCCATCACAGGTCACTCTGATTTCCGGATGACCACTCTGTATGCTTGCACATACCAATCACAGGGGCTCAGTGACAGCCAAAGGCTCAATACAGTTGTAAAATATAATAAAGAGCAATCCCTTATGTAATTTTCCCTTTTCTCCCCAATGATAACATTTTGCAAAAGTATAGAATATCACAACCAGGATACTGGCATAGATGTAATCTATTCATCTTATTCAGATTTCTCTAGTTAAACTCATATGCATGTATATGTATTAAGTTCTATATAATTTTATAACCTGTAGGTTCATGTATTCACCAGTCAAAATACTAAAAAAAACAGTTCTAACACCACATCTATCTTTTATAACCACATCTATTTCCCTCCCTTCCTATCACCAATGCCTAGCAACCACTAATCGGGTCTCCATTTCTAAAATTTTGTCATTTCAAAAATATTATATAAATGGATTATTTAGTATGCAACCTCTTGGTGTAATTTCCTGGAAATTCATCCAAGATGTTGCATATGTCAATAGTCTGTTCCTTTTCATTGCTAAGTGGTGTTTCAATGTGGGTGTGGGTGTACCAAAGACTGTTTAGCCATTTACCTAGAGAAGGACATATGGGCTGATTCCAGTTTCAGACTATTACAAATAACCTACTATGAACCTGAACCTTTTATGTAAGTTTTATGTGAACATAAATTTCCACTTCTCTGGGATAAATGTTCAAGACTACTCTTTGCTGGGTCACATGAAAATTCCATGTTTAGCTTTTAAGACACTGCCAAACTGTTTTCCAGAGTGGCTGTGCCAACAATGTCTATATGGCCAGATATTTTGATAGAGTAAGTTCTAATACCTTATGATGCTCAAAGAGTGTGAGAGCAGATAACTGCTCTACTCACAAAGTAAGATAGCATGAGACAAAGAATCTAGTTGTTTGCAGATTACCTAAGGAGAAATGCCCAAATCACCCTCTTAAATTTCAAGTGGAAACCTCATGTTTCTAGTTAAAAAGAACATACTTTCTTCTTGCAGACGAGCCATGATCTGAACATCAGTGAGGTCTTGTAATTTATATCCCATGGAGATGGAATCATCCTCCAATTCTGAAGTACTCAGCTCACTGTCTATAGATGACTGGGGACTGAGAGGAGAGCCCCTGGAAGTATAACCTAAAAGATAAAGCAAATATGTCTATTATTTAGTCTAAAGATCTGATGTGTATATATGCTTTGCAGTTCACATGTGAACACTAGTAATTTTTTCCTGGTTTCATAAAGTCAAAAAATGAATACCACCATCACCATCTATCTAATGGTCACGCAATACACCTATCTTCATATGTTCATAATACATATATAAAACAATTCATTTTCTATTCTTTTCAAATTCAATTTTCATCATTTTAAACAGTTGTTATTGTTAGCATCTATATCCCATTGGATAAGTATATCTCTAAAGAGATATCAGAATACATATTCATGTGCAATGTAAATTAGTAATCAGACATACTTGTCTCTAGAAGTAATTGACTGTATATTTTTAAATTAAAACAATCTATTATATTTAATAGATAAAAACAGCAGCACAATAAATGGGTAAGAATATCGCAGGTAAAAGGCACACATACATACACAGAAACATGTGTGAAACCTTCATAATTTAGACCAGAGCATAGACATGGAAACTTGTAGCCACTCATTAAAGGGAAAGGGCAATGGCTTGAGATAGGAGAATCAAGGAAGAAAGCTGTAGGAATGGAATCACACCAACACTGAGATAAATATGGAAATGGCAAAACCCTCATTTCACAAAATGCCACTATCTATAAAAAGCTACTAGAAAAGACAAAATTTAAAATAGATGTACATATAAAATGAAAGACTTACAGACAATCGTGAATCCTAACAAACTACTTCAATTGTTTTTTGGCATTTAATTTTAAAAGCACATTAGGTTTTTAGAAACACTAAACCACATACGTATGTTTTTGCTACAGAGGAACAACTGCCTACCACATAGAATTGAGATCAGTAGCGATCAGTGGTACCCAAAGTAAGGATCAGCACAAACTCTCCATTATGTTACCCTCAAGCTTTTCAATGGAAGATGGATGTTTCAGCTATGTTTAGTGACATGAATTACAGAGCAAGCAACTAGTTAAGAAATTGAAATATTACCTGTTCTTTCAGGTGTTAGTATTGCTTTAGTTGAGGTTTTAGAGAGGCTGGGAGTATTAAAGCCATTGCTATAAGGGCTGAGTCTTGCAACAGGACTATAAGGAAAAGCCAGGGAAACAGTTGAAGAGAAGAGATTCCGCCATCGGCCAGCTGTCATAGAAGCAGAAAACAGTACCAGTTAGCTATACGGGAGCAGGTTTCGATTGTCAGAGGGAGAAAAGGAAGAGATTTTTTTAAAAAATGAAAAGACAAATCTTTCATAAGAATATGTTGACTTCCAGTTTATCTAAGGAAAAAAAATGTAAAAATAGGCAATTTTTGAATTAGGGTCCAATTTATACATCCATTTAGAAAAATAAATCAGTGTCACCTTGGTTAAAGCCAATATGCCTAAAGGAAAACGAAAATTTACTTTGAATTTCTACATTAGAAATGTTTTCTATTTTCTATTTCAGAACAAAGAATTAAGTGTTCTGTAATAATGTAAAAAGTTAGTTTCAAAAGAAAAAGCCAAAGAAACTGGTAATTCTTAGAAATTGCATTGTGTTCTTAATATTAACTATTTTCAATCCTCTTATTTTTTTTTCCAAGGCTTATTTTCCACCCATTTAAAATCAGAAAGTGTTGATCGGAAAACCTTTTATGGGAAACTTGTTCTCTTATTATGTAAGAAACTTAAAATGACTATTACAGTTCTGAATTGCCTTTAGTCCAAAACAAGATTTATGGAAAAAACAGACTACAATATAACAACAAGTATATACATCGAAACTTAATTGCTATTTTAGATGGCAGGATGTAAAGATCATTGGTGATCTGCTAGATTTTTCTGTTTTGATTTTAATATTTCCAAATTTTCTGCACTGAGCACCTATCATTTATGTAATTTTCAAAGGTAGGATTATCCGTGTGATTACTTTAACACTATTTTGATATTGAATTAAAATAAGGGATAAAAAATAATTTTAGGTGCAATGTACAGAGAATCTAATTCTTACATTGTTCTAAAAATTATTTCCCCCTCCAATATTAACACTTCCTTGCTAATTCTAAGTTCTTGGGGTCATGAAAAAGAACCTAACAAGCAAACAGTTGAGTAAGCCATACCAAGCATCGTTTACTCTCCCATCACAGGATACGACCGACCATGGTGCTAGTCAAAAATCACTCTTCTGAAAAGCAATAATTTAATCACATCCTAAGCAGCATGGGAAGGAATTAGTAAGAAGTATGAATTAGGTAAAACTTCACTTCAGTCAAAAACGTGGTTTATATTTGTTGGAAATATGATAAACCAGAAGGAACGAGTATAAAAAGGACTGCTCTGAAATGCATTCCTCCCAGATCACTTCTAAAGAGCAATGCTCTTTTCAAACAGCTGAAAACTACTGAAAAGTAAGCAGTGGAATGGAGAAAAAGAAACTATGAGATGTGGCTAGTCAAAAAAACAATCAGCTCCAAAATTGGAATTCTTAGCATCAAGGTTATTTAAAAGAGAATGTTCCCTTTTACTTTAACAAGAATCCTTGAGATAAGGGCCAGTGCCATCACATTCCACCAATTACAATTAAAAAAAATCTTTTCCTGATGTAGGTGAAAGAACTAGGCAAGGATTCTAAATGCATAATGATAATGCGTTTAGAATCCCCGAGTTTCACGAAGGGGGACACTGCCACAAAGCCTAGTTCCTAATTGACACCAGTCACATCACTTGTCCAACATGTAATTTGCTGTGGTTAAGCAGCCATTCCCGATCTGAGCCAGAGCACAGGCGTGCGGAGCTGGCCCTCTCTCTCACTTCTAGATATGTAAACTTGATCCCAAAATACACTGAAAAATAGGGGTTGATGTGTAACACAATCTTCTCATCTAAATCTCTATTATTCAAAGCTTCTCATTAAAAATTCTATATTAAAAACATTCAGTAGTTCTTTGTGGCCATTAACTTACTTAACGGATGATGTTATTTTATACCATTCTGATCATTCACCAGGCAAATTACAGTGACTGCGTGTTCTCATCCACAGATGCAGGCAAGGACGAATCACAAGTAAACAGCATTCATTATTCTGCACAATAACTACTGTGAACGGGCCCCTGAAGCACAACGACACAGTTATTGTGGCGATGACAGCAAGATCCAACTAAGAACACAATTAGCATCTATTGCAAGAAAGAATGCTCCACATTGTCCTCCAGCCTTGAGGCTTTTGAAAAGAGGGAAGAGCATTATTGTAGCAGCAAGCTAACAAAACAACGCTGCTGTATCAGTGCCCAAGTTTGCAGTGGAGGATGGGGAACAAGGAGCGGAAGCTACCGCATCCTAGCTATTCTTCACTAAGTTGCTAAAGAATTTGAAGAGTTTTTAAAGAATCTGAAGAGTTTTTAACAGGAAGGGTTTTTACAAACGATTTTAAAAACTGAGAACTTTTTTGAAAGACAACTTTATTTTTTTCAATCAACTAATTTGATGGATTTTTTTCACATAAGGATATTACATTATCTGAGAGACTCATTGATCAAAATGACCCACAGAAAGCGCAAGACAATCTTGCCAAAGAAGAAGATGAGTGATAGAGTAACTTCTGAACAACAGTTAAATTTTTCTGTACTCCTACTCCAAATTTCCATATACAAGAAAAGTGTTTCTCAAACTTTTTTCATTTAATTCCAACTCCTGGAGGAGCATAGGGTTGAGTCCAAATATAATGAAGCATAGATTAAATGTATTATACTTGGCATGGGTTTCTTTTCCAAATGCCTTATGATACACTGCCAAACTAAACACTTCTCTCAGCATGCACTCTGCAGTCCTACCGCAATTTCCTTAATTAAAGCACTCGCCACCTCTCACCCAGACTAATGCAACCCATTCCTCAACAAATATCCAGCCCTCAACAAGTCTGTTTTGAGAAGCACTACCAAAGTTTATTGGCCATATATTAATTGTGTAACTCTCTTCCATGAAATTATTACAGTGGCTTTTTATCAAATACAAATTTTAAAGGTACTCCACATCATCTTGCTACTTCCCTCTACCTACCAACTGTCATGTTCCTTACACCCACCACTGCTTCTGAGACTATCAGATAAAGAATACATTCTGACTGGTTAAACGTTCTACTCTGCCTCCCTTGACTAAGTATTTAATATAGAAATGAATGTGTTAAAATACTTAGTTGTTGATTGATACCTCATCTTACTGCAAAAAAATCTGAGAATGCATAATAGTCTATTTTATAAATTTTATCTTCAAAGTTGCCTGCCCTAAAAAGTAAATTCCAAGAAATCTAATTATCTTTGTACATTAAGCAAAGTATGACCCAAAGAAATGCTGCAGTGAGTAATAGTAAGAAAGTCACAAAGGACAAGCAGCAGGGTATATTTAAGAAAGAACCTAATTTTTAAAATTCCATACACTGAAAATGATACCTCTCCACTCCACCCAAATTGTTCTTTTGACAACAAAATTTCCCAGAAACACTGACATTGCTAGCATGCTTTGGTCATCTTTACCTACTAAGTGACCAACTAATAGTAAGTATTCAAATCCTTGTTGAGTGTAAGTCCATACACAGAATCAAATCTTATTCACAAAAGCTAAAAAAAACTATGACTTAATTCACATTAAAATAACTGATCTAATTAAAACTTAATGATAATCCTCAGAATATGAGTACTGTATCACACTAAAAGTTCAAAAATAAAGCAACACTATAATATATTCTGGAAATGTGATCACTTCCCACTTTATTCTCACTAAAGAGAGAGCTGATTCAATACCTAATATGACATCTGGCACACAGTTTGCACACAATTAATACTGAATGTGGTCAAAGTTTTAATAAGTCCTTACCTCAAACTAAGTTATTTTATTTTTGTCCAATTTCTTAAACTTAAAATAACTTCAATGTAGTATAATATCTTTGAAGACATTTCAGTCTTGCAATCTAGCCAGTCTTTAATATTTCCTAAAACTACTAGTTGAACTTTGGGTGCCAATTTCCAGCTAAATGATATCATTCATTATAATAAATGAAATAATAAATAAATATAATATCACAGGTTAGGACCTGTGATTGGAGTAACTAACATCTCAAAATGAATTAAACTCTAAGATTAGGAGGCATTGTCTAGCATGATCTAGTTCTTCATTTTAATTGCAATGCACAGTTAAAATGAAATTGTGCCAAGCATACTAGTTGGTAGTAAACCATTAAGAAGGCAGCAAAGCCTCCCCAAATCCTTGAAACACTATTTCTTAAAAGCACAGAGACAGTTCACAAAACATTATGTTTAGTGGAATTTCTGTAAATCTTGTCAATAAAGTAGCATCTGAGTTGGCTTGAGCTGGCTGAAGCAATACACTCACTCTTTCTAGTGGCTTTTAACAGGGAGGCCACATTTCTAATCAGGGTAAGATTACTACAGAAAACAAACCCAGATTTTTTCTCTACTTCTCCCATCTTTTTCCTTTCTCATCTAAGAATAAGACTTAAAAGAATAAAATTACAGCTTGCAGAGTCTGTGGCTCATTCTAGTTTGCCATGTTCTATTATCTGCCTCCTGCAAAGCAGGTAACTCAGAGTCATTATCACTCCACAAGGGTGGAATGATGCAGGCAGTGTGAAGAAATCAGCCTAAAGCAGCCTTATGCCTGTTTTCATTCCTCAGTTTCTAGTAATTCTGGTGAAAATTTATTAAAAACAAATTTTAGATCCATTTTACTAAAATTCACACAGAATTACTTTCTAAATAAATCACGGTTTTATACCTCCTTGGTCATGGCCCTCTTCGCAGCTACTCAAATTTATATTTTCACATCATCTCTCAATCCAGGCTCTGCCTTGAGGAGCTGGACAACCAGCTTTTAGACCTTTACAGACAAAACACTGTTGCATCTCTGAGCCATAAAAATGTAAAGTGCTCCAAAACAATCCAGACATTTATAGACCATCTCTAGAATCATTCCTTCATTCACCTTCTGCCAACAGACTCCAAAAAAACATTAACAGTCTTTAGCCCAACTGCCCAAAATATCTTTCATAGACACATAGGCTGCTTCCTCTGCAGACATTCTGGGAGAGCTGCCTGGCTCTATGCTCCCACCTAGTTTTTTAATTCATGTCTCCATTCACCTATGAACATTTGAGTAGGCACCCACTATGGTGGTTACAAAATACCAGATGCTGAGGATACTGAGATAAATAAAATGTGGTTATTGTTTATCCCCTCCTTCCTACTCCATTTTCTAAAGACCAGCTACTGTGGAAGACTGAGAAGTAAAATATAACAGTAAATGCAGGAAAAGCACCATGAACAAGCACACTCAGAGCAAAGTGAATACAAAGATTAACTTCCTAAGGGAGTCCAAACACTTCACCAGAAGTCATTATGTTTAATAAGGGCCTTGAATGCTTGGGAGCTTATTCCATGAGGTACAATGCCACTCAAGAGAGAAATAATGTACAAAGCCATGGAGGCAAGAAAGAGCAAACACTGTCAGGACTGAAGTGCAGCGTACACAGGGAAAGAGTTAAGGCTGGAGTGTTTGGTGGAATGGGTTTCTACACTATTATATACAATCTATATTTCTATATACAATTAATGTATTTTGATTTTGAAGACGACAAGATCAGGTATGAATTTTATGACCACAGAAGATAGACTAAATGGGCATAGTAGCTAACGAGTGGGAGAACAGTTAAGGGTCTTTTATAGCAAACCAGGCACATCACAAGGTAAGGAACTAAAGCATTAGTAGAACATTTGGTGAGAACAGGTTAAATAAGCCATATTTCAGTTAAAGTGGAACCAACTGGTAACCCAATAAATTTAGGGAGTGGAAAAAAGAGAGGAATCAAAGCTAATGCCACGGTTTCTAGACATTGATGCCATCTACCAAGACAGGGAACATGAGATAAACATGTTTAAAAGAAAGGAGAAAATGAGTTGAGTTCCAGATGGTTATGGAACATGCTTGTAGTGGTGTCCAGAAAGGAGGTGGAGTTCAGGAAAGAGGACTAAAGACACAGATTCAGGGCACATCAACAAACAGATGTTAGATGAAGACACAGGCATGAATGAAATCACCCAAGGAGATTGTATGGACAGAAAAGAGAAGGGGTTTAAAGGAAGGAACATTTAGGGCTGGTTGGAGGAAGAAAGAAAGACTGAGCAAGGCCATTTGGGAACAATCAGGAGGCTCAAGGATTCAGTAGGCCCCCAAAAGAAATGAAGAGTTTCAATAAGGCAGGTATAGTTGATAATGGCAAGTACTGCAGAGAAGTTACATAGGATGAGGACTGAAAGAAGGCTGGCTGTTGGCTATGACAATAGATCATTGATGAGTTAAAGCAGAAACCAGTGTCAGTAGGTCAAACAAATAAAAGATGAGAAAAAAAGAAATGATTCTTTCAAGAAGTAATTTGGCTATAAAAGTAAGGAGAAATAGGGTTGCAACTTGAGGAGTAAAAGACTCAAGGGAGGATAGTTTTGAGGATAAAGGAGGCCTGCATGTTTACAGAATGACCAGATGGAACTCATGGAGATGAGTCTACAGAAAATGGGAAAGCATTGAGGAAAGTTCCTGGAGACCAAAAGGGATGGGACAGAGGTGCGGTCAAGGATTATGTGAGGTGGAAGGAATATGCTTGGAAAGGGAGAGTTATCTCTCCCTCTGAAGCAATGTGGTAATGATGGTGAAAACAGAATTCAGGAAATGACAGTGGGTTTTATGGCCTCTTGTGTCTGTAAATTAGAAGGCAATAAATATGCTGAGAAAGCAGAGGCCTGGGGAAAGAACTTCCTTAAAGTAGTAACGGTCACCACTCTAACAAGAAAAAAAGGTAAATGGAAACATGTAGAAGTGACTGCGCCAGTGAGTGTTGACAGCCTATCTCTGTAACACACTAATCAACATGTAAGCCTAAACCAAACGTTTGAAAACCTTAGCCAAGTATTAATTTTATGATTCTATAAAGTGCATTAGTATAGACAGCTGAAGATCGATGTGGTGGTCATATTACTCATGGAAATGTCAAGGTTCCCAAATTGGTCATAAACAGTTGAGAGAAACAGAAGAAAGCAAAACAGAAAACACTGGTGACGTTGGGAAATTGCAGAGATCCTGGGTAAGCTGGCAGAGTAGACAGGAGTCTACAGAGGTTGTATTCAATGCCAATGAGAGTCAGAGATCAGAGTAAGAGGCTTACACAGAGGTCAAGCAAACCTTTTCTGAAGAGGGCTGGCTGGTATATATTTTAGTCTTTGTTGACCATATAATATCTATCACAACTACTCAATTCTGCCATTGTAGCATGAGAGCAGCTACAGAGAAGTGAATTCATGTGGCCATGTCCCAAATTAAACTTTATTTATGTAACATTGAAAGTTGAATTTCATAAAATTTATGTGTGTCACCAAACGTTACTGTTCTTTTGATTTTTTTTCCAACCATTTAAAAATGTGAGAACTATTCTGAGGTCATAGACACATACAAAAGCAGGCAGTGGCCCAGAGATGGCCACAGTTTGTCATCCCCTGGGCTAGCATATATAGCAGTTTTGTAATACTCACTCTGAAAAATGCACAGGACTAGAATTATATTGCAAGGGTATGTCAGGGGTTGAGACCTAACAATGAGGGCTGATAGCATACTTCTTTACTGTAATTTTCTATAATATATTGTAATGAAGACCAAGAAAAGACTAAAAGGACACTGGACTAAGAACCCAGATACCTGAGTTCCAGTTATTAGTTCTGAGACTTGGAGCAAATATTTGACATCTTAGTATTTTAGTGTTCTCATTTATCTACAACAACAACCACAAAAAGTGTGTGTGGGAATGTATAAACAGGACCATAAGGAGAGCAAGACAAAAGTTTGCAGAGTGCTTTCACAAACTGTAAAGCATTTTTAAAATAAAACTGTTGAAAAGTTACAACATATGCAGCCAAAACATTCTCCATATTCTGAGGGAAAATGTTCTAGAGGCTAGGTGGGAAAAAGGAGAATCTGCAGAAATATTCCACTCATGCACTTTTCTCAATTCTTAAGCAGTATCTTCTCAAAATTATGGGCATGCTTTTTACACATTTTATCTAGACAATTTCATACTTAACCTTTCCCCAGATGTTACCAACTCAAAGGCAAAGTCTTTAACCCTGAACTTCAAGAAGACTCCCTCAGAGAAAATAAATACCCCAAAAGCCACATCATGAACAAACAGGATTTCTTCAAAAACACCAGCTCCTAAGGACGTATCTTTGACTCTTAAATAGTGATGTTCATTACCCACAGAGCACTGGAAAGTACACGGAAAAGGAAGCAAGACAAGAATAACAGACTTTCAATCCTTCTGCTTTTATTCTTTCTTCATACAACAGGCAGGCCTCAGTTCTAAGCTAAACAATGAGTGGAATCCAACTACATGGTCCTTTACTAACACTAGTGGCCACATGATCTAAGAATCAGTGAAGATACAGGGAGACATCAGGCCTTTTAATGCTTTTTATTCCCCCTTACGTTGGCCAAAAGGTTAATCCAGAGCACAACTCATCCTAAACCCACAAACCACCAGAGTAGGAATATCTCCATTTCCACAATCCATCCTCTCAACTATAAACTTCCTAGGTGATCATACTATATTTTTATATACCTAGAGCCTACAGAAATGCTTGGCACATAGATGTACTCTAATGCTTGGACTAAATTTTAACAAAAGAAATAATGAACCAATGAACCTAGTTGTAGATATTTTCCTGGTTCACTCATAAACTGCCCATACAGACTGGAGAGACTAAAAGTTCATATTAAGTAAGGACCGCTGACTTTGCTCCAATTTGAGCAGCCCCCTCCCCAGAGAGGGAACATATGGTTTGCAGCTTATCTGATCCTCTGTATTTCACTGGGTGAATCTGAGTAGCATTAACTTCTCCACAGCTCTCCATAGCCTGATAAGTAAACATATGGGTTCTAGGAAGTTGTCCGTTACTTTTGAAACAGGTGTTCCTAAGAATGCTTTCCCTGACATATACAAAACAAAGAGGATTCATCCACTATGTATTTGCCAGTGTGTTAATATAAGGAGGCAGGCTAAACAACTAGCAAATGTCCTAATTGGTATTCTTAGGAAATAAGTTAGCCATAACCCCCCAAGTCTCTAGATCTTCAAATTATAGCTAGAAAAACCTGAGCATCTGAGTTTTTTCCCCACACTTCCATTCATAAAGTTTCTTATTCTTCAACATGTTATGATAAATTTTATGATTTAAAGTCAGTTACCATGTATATATGTATGAGCACCTAGGACCTTGTAGATTCTCAATATTTAACTTCCAGTTATATTCAAAATACATAATTTAGAAAAACATGATTTACATACCATCTTTAAGGAACATCTAATAAAAGATTTCACTCACCTTCATAAACAATATCTATACCTAATCAAGAACTTCCAACATGAGAATTCATTTTTAAATATATTTGATTTGACAGTAACTAAGGGATTGTATACACCCAGTGATCAGCAAATAAACATTTTTTCAATGAGAGTTATAAAATGTCACCATATTTAGTAAGGACAATTATTTAATAATGTTGATTTTCCATGGGGACCAGAGTTTTATAATTATTCTTGATCTTGAATTTAAAAGACCAAATGTTTCCTAGGTCTTAAAAGGACATTTAGACATTTAGTAGTTAAAAGGTCTAATCACCATAATTAAAGGATTAAATCTTTTCTACTTCTCAGACCCTAACTAGTCCCACCACCACACACTTAATGTTCTTCTGTCCATATCACTGAAATTATTAGGTCCTTCTGTGGGACTCCTCTAACCAGGATAATGGTCTAAAAGTAGAGCTCAAAAATAAGGGCTGGAAAGGGAAAGTTCTCTGAACTGTCAACTTGTTTCCATTTAGTCACTGTCAAAATGGAAGATAAGCTGCCAGCTTTAAGCACACACCAAAACCACTGTTATCCAGGACTGGAGTGATCTTTACAACTTCCTACATCAATATTAGAATTTTCATCTGCAATTAATAGGGGACATAAAAAAAATCTAACTTTAGTATCAATTACACTTCAAAGGCATTTTGAAAACTTCCCTATTATAGAAGCCATTTTTCCCTTCCGCCTGTCTGCTATGGCTTAACTCAAGTTTAAAGACCATGAAAATGGCCTCAGACTGTGACAAGAGGGCCGTGTGAAAGTAATAAGTTAACCTGAGAAGAGTGACCTTATAATTGTTCAACTACATGATGTTGTCATGCAGATTTTAGACAGCTGCTCACATTTAGACTGCAGTCCAATATCAGCCATGGCAACTGGCTAGAATAACTTCTAACTTCTTTGCTTCAATAATGAGCTAAGTTAAGAAAGATGCTATAGAATCTAACTTTACCAAAAAATAGGTTAGATTCTAATGTTTGAATTTAATAGGTTTTTTTTTTCTTTTTCTCAAAGTAAGGATAGACTAGACAGCCAAAAGTAAATGTCTATGACAGTGTGCAATGTTGTAGGGAAATTCAGGCCAAGTAGGTTAGTAGAAAGCATATTAAGTTCCTGAATAGAAAAGTGTTGGGAAAGACATCTGGACAGTTCTTTCCCTCTAGTGTCTCCTGGGCTAAAATACCTTCTAAATAGGGAAACAATAAATGTGGCAGAAAAGACCCTTTGATCCACTAATCTTGAGAAGTGGTAGGGAAAAAATATATATATACATACACACACACACACACACACACACACACACACGTGTGTGTGTCTACATTTAGAGTTTCGACCAACAAAACACCAAATTTTTTGCCCAAAACTAACCAGTTCATGATTTTACTGTAATACCTGTAGATGGAAGAACTTTAAAATAAACATTTAGATCTAAAACAAGAATCTCCTCTCCTTCCACACCCAGACACACTTTCCAGTTTTGTCTTCGAGTTTTGGTATAATTATACAATTGGAATAGAAATATGACTTTAAGTTGACAAACCAAGTATCCCCTTTTTGGCACCCAACTTCCCACAGCGAAAGGTTAGATTTTAGTACATGTAAACACTCCTCTCCTACCTTCCATTCCAACTTCAGATTTGACAGTTGCATTTTTACATTGTCAAGGTTTGTAGTCTTTCATTCTCTTTTATAGCTGTGATCAGGAGAGCTAAAAAAAGTTTGTAAGATGTTAAACTAAACAAAGTGGCATTTCAATGATAGGTAAAATAATTAACTCGGGAATCAAGCACTGTGATAGGACCAAGGGAAAGCAGCCTGCCCGACTGGCACTGGACCCTAACTACTACACATGGAGAACATCACAAGCCTTGAGCATCAACTCATTTTCTTATTCCCATGTCTCTTGGATTCTCCTGGATAGTCTCCTGCAATATTTTTCCTTCATTAAATAAAATAGGGTGCATAAGGTAGTAAAACTTTCTAGGTCTTTGCATAACCAAATGGCTCCTCATTTGTCCTTATACTCAATTCATTCTTTGCCTGGGTATAGAATTACAGTTCGAAAATAATCTTTCCTCAAAACTTTTAAAGACAATATTCATTTTTCTTCTAGCATTCACTATAACTTATGAAATATCTGAGTTCTATTACATTGTAGATAACCTGCTTCTTCCTTTAAATGTTTTTAGGATTTTCTCTCACTCTGAAAAATCTGAAATTTAACTAGATGTCTAGGTATCGATCTTTTTTCATATATATTTGTTCATACTGAGGACTCATCTTTCTGGCCCTCAAAGAAATTTTCTTCTGTTATGTATTGATATTTCCTCCTCTCAACTGTCTGTTCCTGCATCTAGAATTCTTGTTAGAGGTTGGGACTCCTATCCTCCATATCTCCTAACTTCTCTCATAATTTCCAGCTGTATCATTTTGGGAGGTTCCTTTGACTAACTTTCAGATAAGCAGTTTGGTTCTTAACCCTGTCTGTCCTTATTTCAGTACCTCCAAGAAACTAAGGAAAAAATTGATGATATGATCGCTTTTTTTCTCAGCAGCCTTTTATCTTATAGGCATACTGTACTCTTAAATTCAAGCACACTAAGTTCTCTATTTCCTAAATTACTTGTTTCCTACAAAGTCAGCTGATATGTTTACTTTGTTAATGCTATTAGCTTGCCCAAAAACCAAGTGAGACTTGGTTGCTTAATCTTTATTCATAATCAGGAAGAAGTTAATCTGTATAGGTAACGAGTACGAGATTCTTCTTCACCTGTATGGGTATTACCCAAACAGGGCTCTACCTTAAGATAAAACTGACAACAGGCACTATGAATGCATGGACTGGTCCATTTCCCAAAAGGTGTGTGGACACACAGCAGCAGGGTGGCCCAGGACCCTGATGGTGCAAAGTAAGGGGTCTCTATTCCAGCACTGGAATACTTTAGAATTTCATCTTAACACTCCTCCTATCCCCTGTACAGTTTAATGTGGACCTGTGAAGTTACCTCAAGTTTCTTCTCCTCTATCTGGGATAGGGATCCCACACTTGGATCGCTCTACCCTCTTTAAGAATAGGTATCAGATTTTACCCTGAAGACTAGAAGTCTCCCCTACTTGCAGTCATCATGTTTAGCATTACTCACATCCTAGCAACTCCTCCTGATGGAATATCATTTCCACTACTCAAACTTCGCTTATCTAAAAATGGTATTAAAAATGTAACAGACTGAACATACACACACACACACAAGATGACTGCAAATTTGAATTTCAAAAGATTGATATTTATACAAACTTACCCACACATACACACACCTTTCCTTGAAATACAATCTTATAGCTAGGGCAGTGGGAAAAATTTAAATTCACAAATAAAAATTGACAGAAGCTCCAAATTCCAAATTAAAAATATCTTATTCCTATATAGAAGTTTAAAACCCCAAGTATTATAAGTAATTGAGACTATAAACAAAGAAAGCCTTATATTTCCAACATAAATTAAGTGTCATGGACAATTCGGCCATATTTTAAACTAAAACTTCTTTTATAAATCACACAAGTTCAGGATATTAATGAGAAAAGCAGACTAAGTTAATGAATCCCCCTCAAAAAATGAAAAAGCTAACGCCAACCCTTAACTATATTCAAGAGAATTCCTAAAAAGACTTTTTCATTCTCTGTATCTTGACAGATTTCAAAAAAAGGCTCAGTCCTCTAAGACAACTCACACAGCACCCCAGAGCTTTCCCGTTCAGGGTCATGTCGCTCCTTTATTTAAAACCATTCGACGTCTTCCCAACCCTCTTAAGATAAAGTCCAGAATCTTTAACTTGCTTTGAAAACCCTTCCTCTCTCTCCATGAGTCATCTGACCCCAGTTTCTCCCCACTCATTTCCTCCATTACACTCCCCCCACCATGGCCTGCCAGCTCTTCTATCACAAGCCTCGTCCATCGCAGTCGCCTGGGCCACTCTCCCACCCCCCTCCCCTGCAGAATCAGCCACTTAACTCCTACCAGCACTTTAGGTCTCAGCTGATATGCCACTGAAAAGCATTCCCTGGCCATACCCCTCAGACTAAGGTTAGGTCCCCCATGGCAAATTCATGCTTGTTTTAAATGATAGGAAGAAAAAAGAACAAGCACTTCTATTTGTGCACCCCGTTTCTTGCATTAGACCACACACTCCAGAAAGCACTGAGCTTTCCTTTTTTGCCACCGTACTCTCAGCATCTAGCACTGTGCCCACACTTAGTGGGTATACAATAAGTTTATTTCATGATTCAGTATCTCAATTGTCTCCCCAATCAAGGCCCACTGTTTCAGAAAAGGAGATTCTAGAAATTCTTGCATAAACTTGAGTCTTCTATTCCTCAGAAGCCCCCAAAAAAGGCATGAACACAAAGGCATGAACACCTAGCCCTAAGAAAAGTAACTTCACTGCCAAATTTAATCAACAGCAAAGGAATATAAAAGCAGTACACAACTACTTTGGGAGAGTATCTATTGGGGACTGTAATTTTGAGGGGGAGACAAAATAGGATGTCAATTATAAACTCATTACAACACAATTAAACAGTGTCATAAGTTATTGACTATTTTAATAAACATCTAAGTAAGGTAGAAATGACAAATGAAATGCACACAAAAACATATGCACAACTTGCAAAAAAAAGGATATCCAGAAAACACACATCCAAGTTGGTGAATACGATGGACAGAAACTGTAAATAACATAGGAGAACAATCCATAATTATTTGTTGCTATACTAAAGATCATTGCCAATAGTGAAGTAAACGCACTGGAACCATTCTGAGGCAAAAGCCTTAGCTTTGCTAAGGCCAAAGCAATGATATGATGGAAGCCCATAATCATAACCATGTGTATGATTTCCAACACACAGGAATGACGGCAAATGTCAGGAGCCCTGTCTACACAGACATTTCTGTATGATTCCAGATTCTTTTTCCAATGAGAAAGAGAACACTTTACAAATATTACCTAAAATGAACCACACTAAGTTTTAATTTTGCGTCCCAAATTTCACAGAACACCTCAAGAAGGGAAACATGAGCTAATGGAGATAGCATCTCGGGCCAAGCAAGGAGAGGCTGGACAGGTTCCAAGAGACAGATACCTGATAAGTTTCTAAATGTCTCAGTTCAATTTGTGTGGCTTTTATAAATGAAAAGGCCACCTTCGGAACTTTGGATCAATGCACCATTTTCCTCTTTGTCGGCTAAACTTAGAAACACTCCATCAGAACTGAGACAAGAATGGGAACTGGTATCACATGAAGATAAAAACTTCAGTGAAGGGTGGTTATCCATTCATATTTCCTCAGCATATAATCCCAGAGGAGATGAGAGATGACCACAGGGAAACATGACCCAAGACAGTAATTGCGCAGGGCCATGCTTGTGAAAACTACACCCACACTCCTCAAATGTGACCTGTCCTGATTCAATAGTCATGGACATTCAAGTATCTTAAGCAAGATAAGCTTTTGTAACTGGCTCCAAATTAACTGAGCCACATATTGTGTGTTTCAGATTACATAAGCTTTCCTTCAATTATTAGACAAGCTGAAGGTTTAAAGACAAACTATGCAGAAAATACAGATTTCTTGTATTCCACCCCCCACACAGTTTTCCCTATTATTAACACTTTGTATTAATGTAGTACCTTTGTTACAACTATTGAAACAATAACATAACTATAACTACTGTCCACAATTTACATTAGGATTCAATGTTTGTATCCTTTTGTACAGTCCTACGGGTTTTTTAATTTTTATTCTAGTAACATATATATAACCCAAAATTTCACCTTTCAACCACATTCAAATATATAATTCAGTAGTGTCAATTACAATCACAATACTGTGCTGCTATCACTACTCCATCACCAAAACTTTTCATCACCTCAAACAGAAACTCTGTACCAATTCAGCATTAAGTCCTCATTCCCTATCCCCACTCCAGCCCCTAGTAACCTGTATTCTAATTTCTGACTCTATTAATTTGCTTATCCTAACTATTCCATCTCAGTGAGAGCATAAAATGTTTGCCCTTTTCTGTCTGTCTTATTTCCCTCTTTCACACAATGTCTTTGAGGTTCATCCATGTTGTTGAATGTATCAAAACTTCATTCCTTTTTATGGCTGAAAACATTCTAATGCATGTGTAGATCACATTTTGTTTATTCATCTGCTGATGGACACTTGGGGTGCCATCTTTTGTCAATAATGAATAATGCTACCATGAGCATAGGTGTGCACATGTCTTTTACAGTCCCTGCTTCCAATTCTCTTGCGGATATCCTCAGAAGTAGGATTGCCAAGCCAGGTGGTAATTCTATACTCTACTTCCAGAGGAATCTCCAAACTGTTTTCCACAGCAGCTGCACCATTATACATTCTCACCAACAATGAATGAGTTTTCTATTTCTCCACAGCCCCTCCAACACTAGTTATTTTCCAGGTTTTTTTAATAATGGCCATTCTAGTAGGTGTCAAATGGTATCTCATTGTGGTTTTGATAAGCATATCCCTAAAACACTAAAGATGTTGAGCATCTTTTTATGTGCTTATTGGCCATTTGTGTATCTTCTTTGGAGAAATGTCTATTCAAGTCTTGCCCTTTTTTTTTTTTTTTATCTGCTTTTTTTTTTTATCTTCATTTTACTGAGATATATTCACATACCACACAGTCATACAAAAGAAATCGTACATTTGATTGTTCACAGTACCATTACATAGTTGTACATTCATCACCTAAATCAATCCCTGACACCTTCATTAGCACACACACAAAAATAATAATAATTAAAGTGAAAAAGAGCAATTGAAGTAAAAAAGAACACTGGGTACCTTTGTATGTTTGTTTGTTTGTTTCCTTCCCCTATTTTTCTACTCATCCATCCATAAACTAGACAAAGTGGAGTGTGGTCCTTATGGTTTTCCCAATCCCATTGTCACCCCTCATAAGCTACACTTTTATACAATTGTCTTTGAGATTCATGGGTTCTGGGTTGTAGTTTGATAGTTTCAGGTATCCATCAGCTACCCCAATTCTTTAGAACCTAAAGAGGGTTGTCTAAATTGTGCATAAGAGTGCCCACCAGAGTGACCTCTCAGCTCCTTTTGAAATCTCTCTGCTACTGAAGCTTATTTCATTTCCTTTCACATCCCCCTTTTGGTCAAGAAGATGTTCTCCGTCCCACGATGCCAGCTCTACATTCCTCCCCGGGAGTCATATTCCACGTTGCCAGGGAGATTCACTCCCCTGGGTGTCTGATCCCAGGTAGTGGGGAGGGCAGTGATTTCACCTTTCAAGTTGGCTTAGGTAGAGAGAGAGGGCCACATCTGAGCAACAAAGAGGCATTCGGGAGGAGGCTCTTAGGCACAATTATAGGGAGGCCTAGCCTCTCCTTTGCAGCAACCGTCTTCCCAAGGGTAAAACCTAACGTAGAGGGCTCAACCCATCAAACCACCAGTTCCCTATATCTGTGGTCATGTTAGCAACCATTGAGGTGGGGTAGGCCAATACCCCTGCATTCTCCACAGGCTCCTCAAGGGGGCACTACATCTTTTTTTCCTTGTTTTTTCCTTTTTTTTTTTTTTTTAACCTTTCCTTCCTTTTTAAATCAACTGTATGGAAAAAAAAAAATTAAAAAAAAAAAAAAAAGAAAGAAAAACATACAACAAAAGAACATTTCAAAGAGACCGTAACAAGGGAGTAAGTAAAAGACAACTAACCTAAGACAACTGCTTTACTTCCAACCCGTTCCTACTTTACCCCAAGAAAGTTACATAATATAGCAACATTTCTGTGAACTTGCTCCTACTATATCCATCAGAAATTAACAGATCATAGTCATTCCTGGGCATCCCCAGAACGTTAAATAGCATATTTGTTCTTCTTGGATTACTGTTCCCCCTTCCTTACTTGCTCTCTATTGCTAGTTCCCCTACATTCGACATTATAAACCATTCGTTTTACATTTTTCAAAGTTCACATTAGTGGTAGCATATAATATTTCTCTTTCTGTGCCTGGCTTATTTCGCTCAGCATTATGTCTTCAAGGTTCATCCATGTTGTCATATGTTTCACGAGGTCGTTCCTTCTTACTGCCATGTAGTGTTCCATCGTGTGTATATACCACATTTTATTTATCCACTCATCTGTTGAAGGACATTTGGGTTGTTTCCATCTCTTGGCAATTGTGAATAATGCTGCTATGACCACTGGTATGCAGATATCTGTTCGTGTCACTGCTTTCGATCTCCCGGGTATATACCGAGAAGTGCAATCGCTGGACTGAAGGGTAACTCTATATCTAGTTTTCTAAGGAACTGCCAGACTGACTTCCAGAGTGGCTGAACCATTATACAGGCCCACCAACAATGAATAAGAGTTCCAATTTCTCCACATCCCCTCCAGCATTTGTAGTTTCCTGTTTGTTTAATGGCAGCCATTCTAATCGGTGTGAGATGGTATCTCATTGTGGTCTTAATTTGCATCTCTCTAATAGCTAGTGAAGCTGAACAATTTTTCCTGTGTTTCTTGGCCATTTGTATTTCCTCTTCAGAGAACTGTCTTTTCATATCCTTTGCACATTTTATAATTGGGCTGTCTGTACTACTGTCACTGAGTTGTAGGATTTCTTTATATATGCAAGATATCAGTCTTTTGTCAGATACATGGTTTCCAAAAATTTTTTCCCATTGAGTTGGCTGCCTCTTTACCTTTTTGAGAAATTCCTTTGAGGTGCAGAAACTTCTAAGCTTGAGGAGTTCCCATTTATCTATTTTTTCTTTTGTTGCTTGTGCTTTGGGGGTAAAGTCTAGGAAGTGGCCGCCTAATACAAGGTCTTGAAAATGTTTCCCTACATTATCTTCTAGGAATTTTATGGTACTTTCTTTTATATTGAGATCTTTCATCCATTTTGAGTTAATTTTTGTGTAGGGTGTGAGGTAGGGGTCCTCTTTCATTCTTTTGGATATGGATATCGAACTCTCCCAGCCCCATTTGTTGAATAGACCATTATGACTCAGTTCAGTGACTTTGGGGGCCTTATCAAAGATCAGTCGGCCATAGATCTGAGGGTCTATCTCTGAATTCTCAATTTGATTCCATTGATCTATATGTCTATCTTTGTGCCAGTACCATGCTGTTTTGACACTGTGGCTTTATAATAAGCTTCAAAGTCAGGGAGGGTAAGTCCTCCCACTTCGTTTTTCTTTTTTAGAGTGTCTTTAGCAATTCGAGGCATCTTCCCTTTCAAAATAAATTTGATAACTAGCTTTTCCAAGTCTGCAAAGTAGGTTGTTGGAATTTTGATTGGGATTGCATTGAATCTGTAGATGAGTTTGGGTAGAATTGACATCTTAATGACATTTAGCCTTCCTATCCATGAACATGGAATATTTTTCCATCTTTTAAGGTCCCCTTCTATTTCTTTTAGTAGAGTTATGTAGTTTTCTTTCTATAGGTCTTTTACATCTTTGGTTAAGTTTATTCCTAGGTACTTGATTTTTTTAGTTGCTGTTGAAAATGGTATCTTTTTCTTGAGTGTCTCTTCAGTTTGTTCATTTCTAGCATATAGAAACATTACTGACTTACGTGATCTTGTATCCCGCTACTTTGCTAAATTTGTTTATTAGCTCTAATAGCTGTATTGTCGATTTCTCAGGGTTTTCTAGATATAAGATCATATCATCTGCAAACAATGACAGTTTTACTTCTTCTTTTCCAATTTGGATGCCTTTTATTTCTTTGTCTTGCCGGATTGCCCTGGCTAGCACTTCCAGCACAATGTTGAATAACAGTGGTGACAGCGGGCATCCTTGTCTTGTTCCTGATCTTACAGGGAAGGCTTTCAGTCTCTCACCATTGAGTACTATGCTGGCTGTGGGTTTTTCACATATGCTCTTTATCATGTTGAGGAAGTTTCCTTCAATTCCTACCTTTTGAAGTGTTTTTATCAAAAACGGATGTTGGATTTTGTCAAATGCTTTTTCAGCATCTATTGAGATGATCATTTGATTTTTCCCTTTCGAATTTTTAATGTGTTGTAATATATTGGTTGATTTTCTTATGTTGAACCATCCTTGCATGCCTGGAATGAACCCCACTTGGTCATGGTGTATGATTTTTTTAATGTGTCTTTGGATTCGATTTGCAAGTATTTTGTTGAGGATTTTTGCATCTATATTCATTAGGGAGATTGGCCGGTAGTTTTCCTTTTTTGTAGCATTTTTGCCTGGTTTTGGTATTAGATTGATGTTAGCTTCATAAAATGAGTTAGGTAGTGTTCCATGTTCTTCAGTGTTTTGAAAGAGTTTGAGTAAGATTGGTGTCAGTTCTTTCTGGAAAGTTTGGTAGCACTCCCCTGTGAAGCCATCTGGCCCTGGGCATTTATTTGTGGGAAGATTTTTGATGACTGATTGGATCTCTTTGCTTGTGATGGGTTGGTTGAGGTCTTCTATTTCTTCTCTGGTCAGTCTAGGTTGTTCATATGTTTCCAGGAAATTGTCCATTTCCTCTACATTCTCCAGTTTGTTGCCATACAGTTGTTCATAGTATCCTCTTATAATTTTTTTAATTTCTTCAGGATCTGCAGTTATGTCACCTTTTTCATTCATTATTTTGTTTATATGGGTCTTCTCTCTTTTTGATTTTGTCAGTCTAGCTAGGGGCTTGTCAATCTTGTTGATCTTCTCAAAGAACCAACTTTTGGTGATAGTTATCCTCTCTATTGTTTTTTTGTTCTTTATGTCATTTATTTCTGCTTTAATCCTTGTTATTTCTTTTCTTCTACTTGGTTTAGGATTGGTTTGCTGTTCATTTTCTAGCTTCTTAAGTTGATCCATTAGTTCTTTGATTTTGGCTCTTTCTTCCTTTTTAATATATGCGTTTAGTGCTATAAATGTCCCCCTCAGCACTGCTTTTGCTGCATCCCATAGGTTTTGGTATGTTGTGTTCTCATTTTCATTTGTCTCTACATATTTAGCAATTTCTCTTGCTATTTCTTCTTTAACCCACTGATTGTTTAGGAGTGTGTTGTTTAACCTCCAGGTATTTGTGAATTTTCTAAGTCTCTGATGGTTATTGACTTCTAATTGTATTCCATTGTGGTCAGAGAATGTGCTTTGAATAATGTCAATCTTTTTAAATTTATTGAGGCTTGTTTTATGTCCCAGCATATGATCTATTCTGGAGAAAGTTCCGTGAGCACTAGAAAAGTATGTGTATCCTGGTGATTTGGGATGTAATGTTCTGTATATGTCTGTTAAATCTAATTCATTTATCAGATTGTTTAGGTTTTCAATTTCCTTATTGGTCCTCTGTCTGGTTGATCTATCTATAGGAGACAGTGATGTGTTGAAGTCTCCCACAATTATTGTGGAAACATCCATTGCTTCCTTTAGTTTTGCCAGTGTTTCTCTCATGTATTTTGTGGCACCCTGATTGGGTGCATAGACATTTATGATTGTTATTTCTTCTTGTTGAATTGCCCCTTTTATTAGTATGTAGTGGCCTTCTTTGTCTCTCAAAACATCCCTGCATTTAAAGTCTATTTTATCTGAGATTAATATTGCTACACCTGCTTTCTTTTGGCTGTAGCTTGCATGAAATATTTTTTTCCATCCTTTCAGTTTCTTTGTGTCCCTGTGTCTAAGATGAGTCTCTTGTATGCAACATATTGACGGTTCGTTTTTTTTTGATCCATTCTGCGAATCTATATCTTTTAATTGGGGAGTTTAATCCATTTACATCCAACGTTATAACCGTGAAAGCGTTTCTTGAATCAGCCATCTTATCCTTTGGTTTATGTTTGTCATATATATTTTTCCCCTCTCTCTATTAATATCCTTTATTGTACCCATACCGAATCTCTTTAGTACTGAACCTTTCTCCAAGTCTCTCTGTCCTTTCTTTGTTTCTCTGTCTGTAGGGCTCCCTTTAGTATCTCCAGTAGGGTAGGTCTCTTGTTAGCAAATTCTCTCAGCATTTGTTTGTCTGTGAAAAATTTAAGCTCTCCTTCAAATTTGAAGGAGAGCTTTGCTGGATAAAGTATTCTTGGCTGGAAATTTTTCTCACTCAGAATTTTAAATATATCGTGCCACTGCCTTCTTGCCTCCATGGTGGCTGCTGAGTAGTCACTACTTAGTCTTATGCTGTTTCCTTTGTATGTGGTGAATTGCTTTTCTCTTGCTGCTTTCAGAACTTGCTCCTTCTCTTCCGTGTTTGACAGTGTGATCAGAATATGTCTCGGAGTGGGTTTATTTGGATTTATTCTATTTGGAGTTCGCTGGGCATTTATGATTTGTGTATTTATGTTGTTTAGAAGATTTGGGAAGTTATCCCCAACAATTTCTTTGAATACTCTTCCTAGACCTTTACCCTTTTCTTCCCCTTCTGGGACACCAATGAGTCTTATATTAGGACGTTTTATATTATCTATCATATCCCTGAGGTCCGTTTTGATTTTTTCATTTTTTTCCCCATTCTTTCTTTTATGCTTTCATTTTCCATTGTGTCATCTTCCAGGTCACTGATTCGTTGTTCAACTTACTCTAGTCTTGTACTATGAGTGTCCAGAATCTTTTTAATTTGGTCAACAGTTTCTTTCATTTCCATAAGATCGTCTATTTTTTTATTTAGTCTTGCAATGTCTTCTTTATGCTCTTCTAGCGTCTTCTTGATATCCTTTGTATTCTGTACTATGGTCTCATTGTTCATCTTTAGTTCTTTGAGTAGCTGCTCTAGGTGCTGTGTCTCTTCTGGTCTTTTGATTTGGGTGCTTGGGCTTGGGTTATCCATATCGTCTGGTTTTTTCATATGCTTTATAATTTTCTGTTGTTTTTGGCCTCTTGGCATTTGCTTAACTTGATAGGGTTCTTTTAGGATGTGTAGACCAATTGAAGTCCTTATCTCTAATTTATCAGATCTACAGCTTCGTGGAGTACACTTTCTCTAACTAACCAGCAGGTGGCGCCCACAAGCCACCTGTTCTCCACAAGCCAGTTCTCCCCTGCTGTGCCTTTGTGGTGAGTGGGGGAGTGAGTCTTGTGGGGTCCAATTGGTGTACCAAGCTTGCGTGTGTAGTTGGTGTTGCCCACTCTGTATATAGGGCGTGTTTCTGGGCAGTCAGGGAGGGGGGGTGGCTCTAACAATCAAATCTCCCTGGTGTTCCTGGAGTTTTAAAGCTGCTGCAATAGTCTAATCCTTCAGTTCAGTCCTGCCACAGTTTGTCTCTGCCACTGACCCACAAGTCCTTGGTATTGGCGTATGGCTCCTGAGACTTGCAAGTGGGTCCCTCTTCCAGGCCGTGCACCCCCTGGTCCTCTGTTGAGGGATGACTGTGCTATGTCACAGGTGAGTGCCGTCCCCCCAGGGCGGTTCTGGGCTGCTGGGCTGTGTAGGGAGGCTCCCAGTCTGCCGAAATGATGGCTGAGTGGGGCTTTGTTAATTCACACTGCTCCACCTTCCCAGCTCTGGGACAATCAGCTGAGGTTGCAGGGAAGGCTAATGTCCACACCCAGTTTTGTGGAGTGTGCCTATTATTTGAAGCACTTCCTTCACACTGGGTTGTCTGGGGCAGCTCTGGGCTATGGGGCTGGCGATGGGCAGGAGTGTTTCCTGTCCAGCAGGATGATGGCTGTGAGCGGACACCCCCCTTTTCTTGGGAAGTTGTGGTGTTTAGTGAATTTTCTCAGCCACTGAATTATTGCCTTTTGTCTCAGAGCTCTCTTAGTTCTGGTCTTGTCTTGACCTGCCCAAATTGCAAGTCTTTGAAGCTTTCTGTATTGGGCTTCTTAGAGTAATTGTTTTAGAAAAAGAAAAAAGGATTAAAAGAAAAAAAAAAGGGCCCTCCTCACAGAGCTAATGGGTTATTGAAATGCTAACAGACAAAGCAATTAGGGCCATTAAGGAAAGGTCCACAGGGCAGAGAGATCAGCTTTTCTTCGGGATTTGCATATGAGCCTGAGGGCCTGAGCTCTGCCCTTCCCCTTTCTATGTTCACCAGAACTCCAAAAATCCTCCGCTTTTATTTTGGAGTTTTTCGTGCTGTTTTTTTCTATGTCTGTCTCCTCTCTGCTGGGCTGGCTGCTCTCAGATTCTCTGGTGTCTGGTCTCAGTCTATCTATGGTTGGAGTTTGGATCAGTAGAATGAGTTTCTGATAAGGGCTGCCACTGCATTTCTCCCTTCTCCTTCCCGGAGCTGACAGCCCCTCCTCCCACGGGACTGAGCCTGGCAGGGAGGGGTGCGGGTCCCCTGGCCGCAAAAACTTACAGATTTCGCTGATCTCAGCAGTTCCACATTTTCATGAGTGTTGTATGAAGTATTCCCAAAGTCAGATTGCTCTGTGGTGTCCAGTCCACGCAGTTCCTGGCTTTCTACCTACTTTCCTGGAGGAGTAACTAAAACATACAGCTCACCAGTCCGCCATCTTGCCCCGCCTCCTTGCCCATTTTTTAGTTGGGTTGTCTTTTTGTTGTCAAGTTGGAGTTGTTCGTATATTCTGAATATTAACCCCTTATCAGATATGTGGTTTCAAATATTTTCTCCCATTCTGTAAGCTGTCTTTTTACTTTCACGATGCACATGAGTTTTTAATTTTGATGAAGATCCATTTATCTTTTTTCTTAAATAAGCTTTTGATCATTATTTGGTTATTTAACATCCCAGCCTATGACAAGGATTTACTAAAGACTAGATTAGCCTCATTACAATTTAAGGTATCACGTGAGTTACTCTTACTCATGAAAGTTCTATTGGGGTTTGTTTTATTTATTCTAAAGAGGTGGGAGGAAAAGAGGGAAGAATAAAGATAGGTACGCCAGAAACAAAATACATAAAGATCTAGAAGAAACAGAAGTAAAGGAACAGACTAAAGAGTTTATCTTGAATTATCTACTATTGTTGAATAAACTATACTTATACTTTTCAATTTAAGACATCTAACTAGCAAGTATCTTTATTTATAGGTAGAGAAAACAGACTCAAGGAGGGGAAAAATGTCAGTAGCCAACCTAAGAGCATTCCCTGTATTTAAAGGTTCAGTTTCTAAACAAAGAGGAACTGCATATTAGGAATGCCCCATGTACTCATACAGCATTTCACATTTTTAAAGCAATTTCACATCCAACATTTCCTTAAATCTTTCCCACAGCCCTGTGAAAACTATTAAATGTCTCCATTTTATTAGGCAAGGAACTGGAAACAAGTTGTATGCTCTCAATCGCAGAGTTAAGCAGGGCTGAGGGACTGCAAGATACTAAGTCTAATTACTAAATCAAAACTATTCATTCAAGAATCGTCACTCAACTACTATAAATGTGAGAGGAACTATTTATTCTAGGCACCGGGGGAGTTAAAGCAGTGAACAAAACAGTTTCAAATCCCCATCCTTAGTGAACACCAACCACCACGATTTTTTTTTTTTTTCAGTCTAGCCAGCAGGGTACCTTTACAAATGTTCAGTAAAAACTCATTTTCTTTGCCCATTAAAGGAATTTAAATGCACTCAGAAATTAGTCAGTTAATTTCTAAATTAGTCAACTAGTTTCTAAAAAACAACTATTTAGAACTTACAACATGTTAAAAATTTATTAAGCATTGATAATCCAAAGGAAACAGAAGTATAGCTCCTTATCTTCAGGTGCATAATCCAGTTGGAAAGACTTTAAAAATTTTATAAAAGACGTTCACAAAATAGTGGGCTTCTAATGGAAAACAACAATGTTTAGACCTTTTCCAAGGAGAAAAACCAACTAAAATATTGAACTTTGTCTAAAATTACACATTCAAATCAGTGTTCAAAAGTTTTAGGGAAAAAAGTTAATTATTCTAAAGCTTTCTTAATTTTGTACCCATAGACTGCAGATTAAGAAGTGGTGAAAATTTTAACTTTCAATGTTAAGTTATTTTACTTATAACATTACCTTCCCTATATTATCCAAAAAAGCTGTTTGTGCTATTCAAATATATTAAGGGAGAGATTAGTTAAGCCTTTACTAAGGCTGCTTCACAAACATCTTTATTTAATCCCTACCACAACTCTATAAAATAAATACAAATGCAAAAGAGGCAGAGAAAATTTAAGTAACTTGTCTGTGCTGACTATTTATAGATAGGACTTCATGTGTTATACAATTTAGATATAAAAGACAGTTTGGGGAAGAAGAAAGTAAATTTGGGGATACATCAAATAGAAAACTACTTAGATTCAAGTCAATTAATATTCCCTATGAGATTTTAAGGGTCAGCCTCAGACAGATTTGCTACTAGATACATATTAGTCATCCATAAAATATATATACCTTAAACCAAAAACAATTTTCTTATTGCATCTTAATAAAAACACATTTATCCAATCTGCAAAACTATGGGAAACTGTGAAGACAAAGCATTTCTTTTAATAATACCTTAAGATGGTCATAATATGGTTGCCATCTAAAACTAACTCTGTTATAAAACATCTTTTCTTTCTCCCACTTATCTCAGATGTTAAAAAAAAGAAAAAAAAAAAAAAAACTTTCTTCAGAAGGGCAGGATTAATAAGACTGTTCTCATGCCCTCAAGACAAAATTTTAACACTTCTCATACTTTCTCATTTAATTTACCAAGGTTTGTTACCTAGATCAGAGGTCACAAAGTTGTCATATATATAGCATGAAGGCTATTTGAGAGCTACACCAAATCAAGAAGGTAGGCAGCAAAAAAGAGGGTTAGAGGCCCTTCAAGAAGTTGCAATCCGAATGAGATCATTTTCAATGGTATTAGAGACAACCTTGTGAGAAATACCACCTGACATACCTACAGAAACCAAACTTAACCCTTACTATAGGCACTCCTGGGGATGCTTCCTCATGTAGCAAAAAAGGACAGTCAACTTGCAGCCAAGTACTCACTGACTGAGAAGTGGGGTTGTGCACGAGGCTATAAGGAAGGAGGACAAACACGACCAGGTTCACCCACATGATATACTTTGGCTCCTCATAACTAAGCCCCCTCTCCACATGTTCTAATAGGGAATTTATCTTTAGTTTATGGGTAGTTTTCTTCCCCAAAGCATCAGGGTCAAGAAGTATGACTGCTACTGTATAAATAACTATCTTCCATCCATACTTGTAAAAATTCATATGTAATCTTTACTGTAGTACATTTTTAGTATTTCCTATTTATGAGTCATTCTTTGAAACAGACCAGTAAATTAACTAAAATAGTATAAGCCTTATTCCACAACCAGTCTAGGTGAATCTACTGCTGGGGGATGGAAAATTAAAAAAAAAAAAAAAAAAATTAAAATCTTAAAAAAAAAAAAAAACAAAGATCAAACCAAATACCTGAAATATTTGCTCTAATAAGCAGCGCCATGCCTGAAGCCTCAGGCTAAGATTAACCAACAACCTGGGAGGAGAGTGCTAGTTAAGGATGCCAGGTTTCTGCCAAGATGCCTTTCTGTACTGGCTCCTCAGCCATAAAGAATATTCACCTCTCCAATGATGAAAAGGGGAGGGAGGGACCAGGAGGAACAGGAAGAGAAAGGGGGAGACACTGTACCCTTTCTTCAAATCTAAAGGTGCTGAGTCATGCCAGCAGGTGGTCTTAGCGAATGGTCCTTAAATCCAGTGGGGGGGGGGGGGAACACTTTACAACCACTAACTACTTCAATTAATCATTTTGCAATACAATAAATAACTAAAATCCAATTATTTTAAAGTAAACATGCTTTTGAATAAGAAAATAATAGCTGTAAACTGACACAACCAGCAGTATTTCTATTGAAAGTAAGCAATGGCTGGTAAGGAAAACACTGCAAGGACCCCAACCCATCTTAAGTTATTCAAAACAGTAGTAATTGTGACATTTTGTTTGAAAAGAATTGAAAATTCATTTATTTAAGCAAAATTGCCTATGATGTGTCAGGTTCTTCTAGGTGTTAGGAAGACAGTGAATAAAAAAGTCCCTGTCCTCATGCAATTTACAATCACATGCAGGGAAACAATATTAGTCTAAGAAAATGCTCAATAGTATTTGAAAATGCTGTCCAAAAGAGAAATGAAGTCTAAACAAAAGGAAAATTCACTGTTAGAGTAACTTGAAACTTATAAAATACAAAATTCTTACATTATTCCAATTAGACATTTATGATATAGTATGAATAAAGTTTAAATTAAAACTGCAGTTACTTAACTATCATTGACAAAAGATCCCCTTAACTGGAAACCAATAAGAATTCTTTGATAGGGAGGTTTGAACATTTGATAACTTTCCCACCACACTAGACTGACAGTTAAACTTAAAGCCTTATAAGTCCATGAGGAACACTGACCAGAAAAGGGGACAATGTTAGACCAAGGAGGCTGACAAAATCTGAGAAATGAAAAACATACAAGTTAGGTAACGGATCTATGTTTTGATGTTCACTGCTCTAACGACCCATAGCAGGGGCAGGAGAAACAAGAATCTGTAAAGTTCCTGAATTTAAAGGTACAAGGTTTCATAGGAGGTAGGGGTCTGTGGGAAAACTGAGAATGCGAAGATTGGTTGAAAGTCTGTGTGAAAGCACTTAAACCCTCAGTCCCTCCCCTGCCCAAGAACTGATCCTCTTCAACTTTTAACAACAGCAGGTTTCACTGCTTCGATAAAATGAAATAGAAAGCCACTAGACTGAAGGACATTGGACACAAATAAGGGCAAGACTGAGGTACCTAACGAAAAACAGGAAGACTGGGTGAAAATCTGTCTAATAGAATGTTTGCTCAACGAGAACAGGGATTTACATCTCATGTGTTCACAGCTGTCTCTCCACTACCTGGAGTAGTGCTTGGCACGTAGAAGGGGCTTAATAAATATGCAGCAAAAGAATTTAGAAGAAGAGTTTTTAAAATCAACAAAGTAGAACATAAAAAAAAAAAATGTTCATAAAATGTGAACATCAATCCAGGAGATGCAACATCTGACTAACAAGAGTATCTTGAAAGAAAGAATAGAGAAAACAATGGGGGAAATAAAGAAATAACAAATTTTGCTGAGCTAAAATATTAATTTCCAGGTTGGAAGTGCCCACTAAATAACTAGTATATAAAATAAAATTCCAAAACACCAGGAATAAAGACTAGATCCTAAAATACTCTAGATAATTTAAGTAGAAAAGTCACAAAGAATAGAAATGAGAACAGTATTGGACTCCTACAACAATCCTGAAGTTAAAATATAATGGAATAATGGCTTCTAGATTCTGTTGGAGATAGTCTCTAATCTGGATTTCTATATCTTGCCCAAAGAATAATCATGTTAACGCACCACCACAAAAGCTGTACAGAAACCTACAGAGAACCAGCTGAGACTGAAGTAAGACAGAGGACACCGCCTGGATGGATTTATGAGTCTAATCATATTTCAAATGCTTCATCTGGAGAATCTGGGGATAAATTAATGACAAGGACAACAAAAAGCAAATAAACTGTCTTTTTGTTTTCAGTCAAATCTAAGAAAAACAAAAGGCTGGATGAAAAAACAAGCAAACTGAAAAAAGATTGCATGGCCTATATATGGCTATTTCTATCAAAATAAATGTTGATAAAGCCCAAAATTGGTAAAAATTAAATTAAATTAAATTAAAATTAAAATAAGAAGGAAGGAGTAGAAAGGGAGGGAGGGAAAAATACCTATGTGGGAAGGATATGCAGAGAAAAAGTGTAAGGGGGGGAGGTGTTTTAAGATTTAAACCATCATCTATAGTAGAAAGTCAATGGATAGCATCTAACATTGAAAACAGCTATATAAAACTGAAATAGCTATATACACATGGAATTTAAAAAGAGGTAAATAGCAAAACCAAAGTAATACATAGCTTTTGTTAAGTAGTTACCTCTGGGCATAAAAAGGACATGGGAAGATTGGGGAGGAATCTGCTATTTTTCCTTGTAATATCCCAAAGGACTTTAAACTACAGATATTTTACTCCATAAAATGAAAGTTAAATTTCAAAAAAAAAGAATTTGCATCCAAAGAACAATTCACGCTAATCAGTTACTTTTTATCTTATAATGGGATTGGGGATTACGGATCTTTGGAACAAAAGCATTTAGTCTTATAGAAAAGAGGATTTGGATTTATAAATAAGTTTAGTAAAAGCTAATCTTGGTTTTGAAAGACCAGTTCTGTAATCTATTTTATGCAAAATTTAAATAATTTCTATCATGAATAAAACTGCAGCATGTCGATTCATGTCCTCAAGACCTCACATTTCTGCTTGACTCCCTTGTCAGTGGAAGGAAAAAAATCAGACGGGGCACTTGGTCTAAAATCTCAAAAGCTAATGCTGACTAGGATTATTTACATTAAATTTAACAAAGCTTCTCATCTGTTTTTTTAAATCAAACTTCTATGTAAATCTACCTTGTTCACAGATAAGCTAAAGCAGGGGTCAGCAAACTACGGCCTGGGTAAGCTAAATCCAACCAGCTGCCTGTAAGAATAATGTCCACTAGCTAAGAATGGTGGTTACAATTTAATGGTTGGGAGGAAAAAAAGAATATATTTTGTGATATGTGAAAAGTACATGAAATTCAATTTCAATGTCCATAAAGTGTTACTGGAACACATCCTTGTTCGTTAACTTTTGTGTCTGTGGCTGCCTTCCAGTGACGGCAGAGTTGGGCAGCTGGGGATAGACTGTGTGGCCAGCAAAGCCAAAAATATTTACTGTCTGGCCCTTTTCAGAGAAAGTCTGCTAACTCCTGACCTAAAGGATTTTAATTCTTAATATCATTTAAAATGAAACTGAGCAAGACTCATTCATATACAAAAACTTACATATAAAAAAAATCCTTCACTATCCATAGCCAAAAGAATGAAAGAGGACCCTTAGCTCATACCCCATACAAAAATTAACTCAAAGTGGATCAAAGACCTCAATATAAGACACAGCACAATAAAACTCTTAGAAGATAACATAGGGAAACATCTTCGGGACCTAGTATTAGGAGGTAGCTTCTTAGGCCTTATATCCAAAGCACAAGCAACAAAAGAAAAAAAATTGGAACTCCTCAAAAATCAAAAGCTTCTGTGACCCAAAAAACTTAAGTCAAAAAGGTAAAGAGGCAGCCAACTCAATGGGAGAAAATATTTGGAAACCACATATCTGATAAAGAGACTGATATCCTGCACACATAAAGAAATCCTACAACTCAACAGTAGTACAAACAGCCCAATTTAAAAATGGGCAGAAGATATGAAAAGGTATATTTCTGAACAGGAAATACAAATGGCTAAAAAACACATGAAAAAGTGTTCATCTTCAGTAGCTATTAGGGAAATGCAAATTAAAACCACAATGATATACCATCTTACACCAATAAGAATGGCTGCCATTAAACAAACAGGAAACAACAAATGCTTGAGAGGATGTGGAGAAATTGGAACTCTTATTCACTATTGGTGGGAATGTATAATGGTATAGCCACTGTGGAACACAGTTTGGCAGTTTCTCAAAAAACTAGATATCAAATTACCCTACTATCCAGCAATTCCATTTCTCAGTATATACCCAGATTTGAAGGCAGTGACATGAAAAGACATTTTTAAACCAATGTTCATAGCAGCACTGTTCACAATTGCCAAGAGATGGAAACAATCCAACGGTCCTTCAACAGATGAGTGGATAAACAAAACGTCATACATATATAGGATGGAATACTATGCAGCAGTAAGAAGGAACGAGTTCCTGAAACGTATGGCAACAGGGATGAACCCTAAAAATATAATGCTGAGTGGAATAAGTGAGATACATAAGGAGAGATATTGTATGTTACCACTTCTATGAACTCCTGGAATAATGCAGAATATTGGGGACCTAAGTGATAGACGCGAGTGAGGGGGAATAATAATCTAATATGTTCAGAGATGTTAATGATGGTGATTCAAAGGCACGGTAATGGATAGGGATGACGATTGTTTGTAAATGAGGTTATAAGTATCAGAGCTGTATTGAAGGCGAATAGGATTGAAAGGGGTTGTTTCAAGGCATGTATCCCACAGATCAGCACTACAAATATAGATAGGTCCTTGCATGATATACTTCTAAGGTATGACACTAGTACAGAGAATTGACAACAGAGTGGTATATGGGAAAAATCTATCTATTGCATACTAGGGACTATAATTAATAGGAACACCTTACTGATACCACATAATTACTAAGGACAAATAATTAAGGGCTGAAAACAGCTACAAGGTGTGTTGGGTCACAAGAATTGTTTAAAATGGAGAGTCATGAGCATTATACAATTAAGTGATGCTAATTTGAGATATGGATGGATTATCATGGACATAACATATGCTATGTGAATTTAGGAACCCCCTACTTTATAAGTGAAACCCTCAATCTTGAAGCTTGCTCTGGTGAAACTTACAGATGTAGAGGGGAGGCTAAGCCCACCTATATTTATGCCTAGTTGTCACCACCAGAGACCCTCTTGTTGCTCAAATGTGTACTTTCTAAGCCCAACTCTGCAAATAAATTCATCACCCTTCCCCCAATGTGGGTCAGGACCCCCCAGATCCTGTGAGTCTCCCTGGCAATGTGGGACACAGGTTTCCGGAATGAGCCTGACCCTGGCATCAAGGGATTAAGAATGCCTTTCTGACCAAAAGGGGGAAATGAAAGACAACAAAATAAGATTTCAGTGGCTAAGAGAATTCAAATAGAGTCAAGAGGCTGTCCTGGAGGTTACTCCTATGCAAGCTTCAGCTAGATTTGCCAAATGACCACAATATGATAAGCCTAAGTCAACAGTAGTTTCAAAAACCTTAAAGAATACCCAGATTTCCTATATGAGACTCGATAAGGTTTCACTCAATATTTATTCTTCAAAAACTTAAATCCTCCAGAGAGCTCCTATGCCAGCCAAGTCCCAAAACCCAGAGGCAGCAGCCTCTTCAAGAACATCAACCAGATGTGTCCCCCTTTCCTATAATGTCAACACCTCTTTTCAACATGAACAAGTTAGGGTGGTCACTGCCTAGACATCCCTGAAGATCAGAAAAGTGATTAAGCTAGAGGAAGGGGTAGGAACAAACAAGATGGATTTTAACAAAGGATTATGAATACTGAAACTCTATACAATTTTCTTCTTAGTTGCTACGGTATTAGAATAACTAGAAGGAAAGAATTAAAATGGTGAAACAGTAACACAAAGCATCCCTTCAAATTTATTCTACAGCTACTTGTTAAACTGTAATTTGAAAGTTATCACCTTTTTGTTTATATGTTATATTTCACAATAAGGAAATAACTGAAACTATGGTACCATAACATACATTTTTGGAAATTTCCTATATAACTACTTGTTAAAGCATACTTTGAAAGATACTACCTTTTTGCATATATGTTGTATTCACAATAAGGAAATAACTGAGACTGTGGAACTTTAATCCATTACATTCTTTGAAATTTGCTAGCTACTTGTTAAATTGCACTTGAAAAGCTATCACTTTTACGATGTTATATTCTACAATTTAAAAATTATGAATTAAAAAAATCCTTGAATCAAGCAGTTAAGAGTAAGAAGGAAACTTTGGGATGATCTATACAATCCTTGGGAAAAAAAAGCCCAGAGATTTAATGGTTTGCTTTGGGTCACTCAGCTAAAAGGGAACAGAACCAAGACTAGAGTCTCCTAACTTTGAAACAACTGTTTTATTAGATACGCATCTATCACCAAAGTGTTAACCCTAATACTCCTCAGTTCCTGCTCCATCACCCAACTTTCTATTATTAAATCATTTATTTCCAGCTTAATTACAAGGTTAAAACACGCTCTTTAGTTGAACCTTCCCTAAGTATTTAAAATAGGTTTCTGCTGATCTGTATGGATGCCTGTGCCAGTACAGCAGGATAAAGCTGTACAGAGTCCTTGGTGTCAGTAAAATCAGACTCTGGCTCTGCCCAAGCACTCTGGCTCTGTAATCAATTGAGCTTCTCTCAACTACAATTTTATCACCTCTAAAAGTGAGGGTAGTTCCTACCACAGATGGCTACGGTTGGGATTGAATTAAAATGAAGGATGTCAAGAACTGAAGTGTAATGACTGACACAGAACAAGAGCTCAAGAAACATCACCTATTATACTTTGCCTTATGCCCAAATATTTCATAACCATTCATTATCTTTGAAGAGCTTCATAGGTGCGGTGCATGTATTCAGTGTGCGTAAGAATCCCCTGGTGTACTTGTAAAGGCAGATTCCCTTGGCCCTTCCCCCCAGATACTCCGATTCATGAAACAGATACCAAGAGGTTGAGAAAAGGCAAAAGCCTAAATAAATCAGTTTTTAATTCTTAGTAGTATTCAACTCCGTACTACTGCGTAAGTCTTTCTGTTTTCCCCTCTACAATTGTCCTAAATTTTTTTCTTACTTATAAAACCCAACATTTTGATTAATGTTCCATATTGTAGGAAGACAATTTCCAAGTTTGTAAAGATTAGGATCTCCAGTCAAACATCCAAATAAGCATTTAAGGAGCTCAGCAAGGTCAGTACCCAGATCCCATGGAATTCCAGTTTTGTACAATACGTACTTCTACCTTAGAATTCAGCCACATTCTAAGTGGCTAACTCCAGACCATTTTACTTATTGGTATATTTGCAAAACAGAAAGAAACAAATAGATTGAAAAACATGTGTTCTTTCTTTCCATATTAACTGACACCAGTGTAAAAAAAAATTGGCTGAAAACAAACATTAAATATTGAAAAGCCCTGTTTTATAAAATATGTGAAGAGAATTCCATGTAAAAGCTACAACTCAGGGTAAGGTTCTTCAATATAAGTGTTTATTCTGAAACCAGCAGCAAAAACAGAGCTAATAATGGCAAGAGTTTGAAAATGTAAATGTACGGGTTCAAAATTACCTTGCTCCAGTCTAAAGCAGAGGGAACGTCTTGCTGCTTCCATCTCTGGAGTTGGATTATCCAAGACGTGTCTGCACCACTGCAAAGGGCTCATGGATTTCTCTGATGAGGCGAATGTTTTTGAGGAGCTAACGTACAACCTTAAAAAAAAGAAATGTACATGATAGATATTATGTAGGTATATAGAGATTAACCATTTTCTGGAGAAAAACAATACATACGTAAAACCTTTCTGTAGAAACAACTCACATTTGATTATTTCAAAGTACCAAAGGTCATTTAACAGGCAAGTATCTCCAAACAGAACATGAAACTTTCTGTGGTCTGGTGGGAAGAACTTCAAGGAAAGGTCTAACTATTTTCCCCTGAACTGTGTTTTACAATCAGAGATCAGGGGCTGATTACTGAACAACTCTGCATGGGTAGCATGATGATTCCACTACCTCACTGTGCATTTCTAGAAAGAAGCACTTTCCTCTCTTTCTTCAGCAAAAGAATAATATATGAGGCGCCAGCCTTCCTTCCATGTGTTTGGCTGGACGCCCTATCTTGCAAGATAGTAAATAAATTCTTTTCTCCTCCAGAACCGAGAGAGCGTTTATTCCCTCACAGGTACCACTTTATTTCCGACAACTTGGGGGCTCGTCCGGGATCCAAAGCTTCGGAGGGGGACCCCCGAGGTGGACAAAGGGAAGGTGCGCCCCGCTGATTGAGCGGTCCCGGACTCCGCCATTGGGGGCCCATCTCCGGCAGCTAAAGGGCCCGAGACCAGATGCTTGAATCTGCCGGTTGTGGATGAGAAAAGGGGGAAATGAAAAGGCCTCCTCTGGTTAACCAGGCAACTCTGTGCACGGACCAAGGTAAGGAAAGAAATATTATATTACCTTGGTGGTTAAAGCATTCTGAGAGTCTAAGGCTGATCCTGAGGGAAAGATGCCCAAACAAGACTCAGAATGGGGACATTCTGATGAGCCTAGAGCTGATCCTAAGGGAAAGATGCTCAGGCAAGACTCAGAATGGGGAATAGAGGCAGTCAGCCGGCTGGGAATAAAGGGAAGGGGGTACCTTTAGGGTCCCTGGGGAACATTCCTCTAAATAATCCATTGGGAAACATGTTAAAACATTGGGCTAAAAGTAATCGGACCAAGGGAAAGGGTAAAAGAAAATGATCAAATATTATTCTTATGTTTAGACAAAAAAAAAAAAGGCATTTTGCTGCCAAATATATTCTGGCCAAAATATAAGGCAGATAAGAGTTGGCTTTGTGCTGACCTCGTGTGTCATGTTAATAAAAATAAATCTTTTTCCAAGGCAGAATTGAACTGTGCCATGTGGTGGCTGCAGGGAAAAAAAGAAACTAAAACCTGGGATAAGCATTCCCCCACCTTATGGTTTCCCCTCCCCCACTGGGGCGGGAACCATTAAAGCCTGAGGTTTTGGTGGAAGCAGTCTATGCCCCCAGGCAATTGGAGAACCAGTTAATGCTGACTGCTCCAGTAATTACAACCCACCAAAAGTTAAGAAAAAAAAAAAAAAAATGGAGAGATTTCCAAAAGTTTCTGTTTCTAAAGGCTCTTAAAGAAAGAAAGGTAAGAATCATTAATAAAAAGCCTAGCAAGGCTAGCTGAATAACAATTAACTTAATTCTTAAACTCTGGTTTATGTAAATATCCCTTTCTTGGGAGAAGAAAGGGAAATGGGAAAGAGGGCGGCTATGAGAGAGAGAGACTGCATCCACCTAAAATAAAATTGGCTGTACCCATATCCCCAAAGAAAGATGAAAGTTGAGGTCTGAAGTCAAGTGGTCTCAGGCTGGGAGAGTGGAGTGGCCCACATGCATGAAAAGGGTGAGTTTGCCCTGGGGGTTGAGGGTGGGCCTGCCGCCTCAGGACCCAGAGGGTGGAGCACATTCCCAGGGGAATGCGAAAAGCCTGGCTGCCACCCCACTGTTCAGAGAAGGTAGAGCCTTTACCCCGAAGAGGCAGAGTCTGGGTGGCACCCCGATGTTTAAGAAGGGTGGGGCCAAAAAGGTAATCTCCCCAACATCACCCCAGACTTTGAAAAGAAAAGGGCTGCCACAAAAGCCTCTAAAAAGGGTTGGACTCCCACTCCCTCAAGCCCCAAGAATACAATGTCATTCTGTTAATAACTCAGACTTTAAAAGGTCAGTTATATAAAGGAATTTTAGCCTAATATTCAGAGAAGATCCAAAAATCGATGAATGGCTGAATAAGCCATTAGAGGAAATATTCAGAGAGTCAACAAGCCAGGGAGGAAACAGACAAAAGTGAGATAGAAAAGTAATTGGAGCAGTTTAAAAAAAAAAAAAAAAAAAGGAGGAAGGGAATTTGTAGCATGGGGTTTGTGTGATTCTCTATTCATATACTTATGTGGGGCTAAACAGGTATTAATAAATACATTTACATATTTTAGTGTGCTGTGTAATTAAGTCTAAGGCATGTGGAAGCTACATTTAAAGTCCCTTAATGTGTGTATCAGGGTATACAGGAAGTTATATGCACATTTTTTAGGACTGTATTTGGATGCATTCTGAGAGTTAAAACTTCATGAATCTAATGGGAGTTTAAGTTGTATGTTTACACAGGAATGTGGGATAGTTGTATTTGTATGTAATAAAAGCATGTAATATAATTACGTAGGAGTCTTTCAAACTGTGAAAGTTTGTCAGTGTGTAATTTAAAACTTGGCAAAAATTTCCTGTGTACTCATCTATAGTAAACTGAAGCTATTTCTTTGTGTCTTTATAGCGTATACTAGTTTGTGTGTACTCTAAAGCTGGGCAATTGTGTGCAGTTTCACAATAGTGTGAAAAATGAAAAAAAAAAGTGAGAAAAACTGTGTAAAAGTTTTCTATGTATGTATAACAGTAGTGTATTGGCTATACATGCTTGTAAATGGGAATGTATGTCTGTTTCATATGGTTATGAGTGTGTATATGAGTTATATGTGTCTGTGTTCCAGATATATGAGACTGTGTATTCTTGTAAAAAGCAGAATAATTTTTCTGATATATTTTGGGCAAAAGCAAAAGGTCCATACTCAAAGTGCAAGTAAATGTTCCTGTAAAAGGGTTTAAGGTTCACTAAAGCTGAATTAAACAAACTTAGAACAGTGAATGGTTCATATCTCTTCCCAGGTCTCCATTTGGTAATGCCAGGTTGCTATCTTAACATTGAGTCTAATAGGAATAAAGACACCACATATATTGTCAAATACTACACACCAAGGCTTGTCCTCCTCTCCCTGGAGAGTGGGTTTTTACTCATCTAACAGCAAAACTTGTGTGTATGTTCAGGGTATGCATATATGTGAATCACGTATATTCAAGCATCACTAAACTAGGTGTACTAAAAACTGAATTTTAAGTTAGCATTTAAGAGTGGTAAGCCTTTTTATGTTCATTAATCTTAGGTTATTGTAAATTATAGTTGTCCTTTAGTCTAATTGTTCCAGCCCGAAATGTTGGTAAGTTCTTGCTGCTCTTCATGCACATGACTTCAGGAGTGTCTGTAGCTAAAGCAGGTATTAGCAGTTTTACACTAGGGGAGTCATTAGAGGGGTGCAAGCCATGTGTGATTTAGTACTTAGGCAATTATAAGGTGTAGGCCTTTGGTTTTTTGGTTTGCCTTTCCCCAGGAGGACTGGAGAGCTCCCCTCCCTAGACACAAAGGATCTTTTTCTTAAGAATTATATACTGGCCTTGTCTTCTACTTTATCATCTCTCAGGCACCGTGGACTGTTGGCTCAGACCCCGCCTCTTGAATTTGCTGCCCATCGACATCAGCCTGGCAGCTGGGTTCTGATCCAGTCGTGGAAAGAATCCAAACTCCAACCGATCTGGGAAGGACCCTATCAAGTCTTGCTGACAACTAAGACGGCAGTCCGAACGGCAGAAAGAGGCTGGACTCATTACACACGAGTGAAGGGACCAGTGCTTGAACCAGACGATAAGTATCCAGCAACTCAACCTGAATCCTGGAAAGTGACTCCTACCTCAGATCCCCTAAGGATCACCTTAAATAGGCAACAGTTGAAAGAACATACTAGGAGGGAGGAAGGGCTGGATTAAACCCTATGTTTGCATTGTGCTCTGTGTATAGCTTAATGATGAAATTGCTTATACTGATCATAATGTTCTATATTCAAGGAGTAACAGGTTCTGCTAAGCTGGTTATAAGTGTAGTCAAAGGCTTAAAGTCTCAAACTGTACAATTTGATGTCTGTCAAGTAATGAGCTGTAAAAATCTAAAACATCAGCAACAACTGAGGAAGGAATATAAGCATTTATGTAAGCAGACTGTTCAAGTAGAAAGCAAGATTGTTGGGGAGCAAACATTTGAGAGTATAACTTATGAGACACCTAACCCCTGTTATTCTTGGAACACTGCTTGGTGGACCACACAGTATGAGGGATGGGTCTTAACCCAGGTTGAAGGAAAAACCATTAAGGAAAACTTGGCTGGAATTTAACTCTCCAGTACAAATTGACCCCAAGGTCATTAGAATACTTAAGGCCAAAGACTTAAAGCAAACCACAGAAATAGAGACAGGTTATGGAAATACAAATGCCTGGGTAGAATGGGGCAAACATACCATCCAGAGTCTAAACAGAAGTAACTGTTTGCTTGTACAACCAAACAACCCACTGTTCAGATTATGCCCTTCCCCTTGGGGATGAAAAAGCATGAAAGGGAGTTTAAATGTATAACACTCTTCCTTCAAAATGCTACTCCTGGTGAAAGTTGTAGTACGTTGTCCTCCCTTTTCCCTCCAGTCCAGGAGGGAAGTGTCAAAGCCATACCAGCGTCTCACCTTGGTCCCGGAAACCACTCTGCCTGTCTCTCCAGATGGGAAGAAGGGCTCCAGGATCTTGGTACCATGGCTTTGTGTACACAGGTGTGGAATGTGAGCAAGGATAGTACTGGCAACTTCTCCAGCCTAACTATACCCCGAGCAGACCTCTGGTGGTACTGTGGGAAGGGCATCCTCTGGCCAACACTACCTGAAAGGTGGGGAGGAACCTGTGCTCTGGTTCAATTGGCTATCTCATTTACCCTGGCATTTGAAAGTAATAAAGTACCAACCCAAGGCAAAGGAGAAAAGAAAAATGTACAAAGTGTACCTAGTTCCTTCAATAAAAAATGTTTGTAAATAGTATAGGGGTTCCCCAGAAAGTTCCTAAAGAGTTTAAAGCTAAAAATCAATTAGCTGCAGAATTTAAATCATCCTTATTCTGGTGGGTCACCATCAATAAAAATGTCAATCATCAGCTAAAATTTATCAACTATACCAGGAATGTCATTAAAAAATAGCAGAACAGTTAGATGCCACTAGCCGAATGGCATGGGAGAACAGAATGGCCCTAGACATAACGCTAGCTGAAAAAGGAGGCGTCTGTGCTATAGTTGGGGGAAATTGTCGCACATTCATCCCCAATAATACTGCACCTAATGGAACTATCACCAAAGCCCTACAAGGCTTAACAGCCTTATTTCAAAAACTAGAAAAGAATTCTAGCATTAACAACCCACTCATAGAATGGTTGGAAAATTGGTTCGAGAAATGGAAAGGAATTGCAACATCTATTTTAATTTTCCTTATCATTCCAGCCAAAATGTTTATAACAGATGGGTGCTACATAATCCCGTGTGCTCAAAGGCTAGTTCAAAAACCCATCAAAACCACTAGAATCAAAAATAAAAAAAAAGATCCCTATGATAAAAAATGTGAAAAAGCCCTTAGCAAATTTGAGAATCTAAAATGTGAAAACTAAAAGTGTTTAAAAAGAAAGAGGAGGGAATCTGTAAGAAAGGAATAAGTTTCGTTTTCACATAGAGACAGCATGGAATAAGGGAAATGGAGGCAAAACCAGTTTAAACAAGCCCCGGACAAAGAGAAGAGAGAATCTGCCTGATGTAAAGAGACATGAGGTAGTATCAGAGGCGGGAACTCACAGCAAAAAAATAAAAAATAAAAATTTGGGGGGGGATTGGCTAATCAGTTCAAAATCTTAATAATGAGCTAGTTGGCTCTCTGGGATTGGCTGTACAAATTAAAATCTCAAAAGATGAATTAGTTAGTGTTCTCGGATAGGCTGTAACCTCTGTAGTACCCAGTCAATGGGGAAACGGGAGGGACTTGCGAATTAGGAGTAGGAGATTTAAACATCGCCATTCTCTTCCTCGGGCGCGCCAGCCTTCCTTCCATGTGTTTGGCTGGACGCCCTATCTTGCAAGATAGTAAATAAATTCTTTTCTCCTCCAGAAAAAAAAAAAAAAAAAAAAGAATAATATATGAACTTGGGCCAGTATATGTAAACACAACATGGAAAACAAGGAAAATTTTAACTATAATTTTAAAAATAAGTCTAAAAACAAGTGAAGGTCAGTACAGCCTTGATTCCCCGAACTCGTAAATAATCAAATATTGCCCCTGTCTTAAATCTATACAAAGTTTGGTATGTGCTTCTTTCTCACTGAAGCCAGATAAACACCTTTAAAAGGTAAGTTTTAGAACAGTTCACTTTCAGCACCTTCAGCATTACAGTAATGAGCAGTATTCAAAATGACCACTCCAAGGCACCACAAGTTATAACAAAGGTTTCCCTTACTGATATACTATACTAAGGTAAACTTCAGAATACTTTCAGTAATAGGGTTATACAAAAAGGTATATTTTGAGGATTAATCAACAGTTGACTACTGAAAAGGAAAAGAAAAAAAAAAGGAAAAACATTACCTCCCCTCAATCACTAGCTCGAACAATTGACCCTGCTACATAAAGCTGTATTTTAATTACAAATCTTATTAAAGTACTATCCTTCAAAGTTACCATAATTCTAATTAGCATATATTTTTGAAAAACATTATTCATACTTTTACTGTTCTAGACTGGACTTCCACCCATTAGAGTAAGTTATCAGTAATCCAAGATGATTGGGGAATGTCTTATTCTTTGATAAATTATTCTTAAAGACCAAAGATGTGCAAACTTTTTCTATACATGACCAGAGAGTAAATATTTTAGGCTTTGTGGGCCACAATCTCTGACTCAACTACTCAACCATGCCTTTGCAGCCTGAAAGTAGCTACAGAAAACATGTTAAGAAATTATCATGTCTATGTTCCACTTTATTTGTAAACATTGAAAGTTGAATTTCATATAATTTTTGCATATCATGAAGTATTTTTGTGCTCACCTGTTGCCAATCATTTAAAAATATAAAAATCATTTTTAGCTCACCAGCCATACAAAACACGCAGTGAGACCAATTTGGCCTTTGGGGCATCGACTGCCAACTCCTGTTACTCATGAATGAAAATTCTAAGATATATATCCTTTCATCAGTTTAAAAGTAATTCTAATATATCAGTCTTTCCTTACAGTATGGTCCACAGTGCCACCTCCACCAGGAATATACCGATCAGTGAAAAATCCATATTTCTGGGCCCTGCCTCATTCCTACTAGGACAGAACTCCGCTTTCCTATCTAAATCATCCCTTCTACCCTTCCTAGCTAACAGACCCCTCCCTGAACTTTTCATTACTAGTGATTTCTTCCTGGACCCACAAGTAAAGCTTCATCTAAGCCAGTAATCCTCAACTCTGGTGCATCAGAATCACCCACAGGGCTTGTTAAAACACAAATTGCTGGTCCACACCCCCTAAGTTTCCAAATCAGTAGGTGTAGGGTAAGACCAGAGATTATGAATTTCTCATAAATTCCCAGGTGATGCTGATGTGACTTGTCTGGAGAGCACACCTTGAGATGCAGTGGGTTAAACCAATCTGTTAATTCTATTATTTCCCTTTATCCAGTGGTTGGTGTAGGCACAAGACCTGGATATAATCCTAGTCAATAAAAATGAATGGGAAATCTGCTGGGCTTTTGGGCAAGCTTTTCCTCATTTAAAAAGGTCCAAAAGACCCAATTTATGCTGGCTACAAGAAATGCACTTTTAACATAAACATGTAAGTAGATAAAATTAAAAGGACATAAAAGATGTAACAGGCTAAGATTAATCAAAAGAAGGCTGGGATGGCTATATTAATATCAGGAAAGTAGATTCCTGAGCAATAAATATGACCAGGACCAAACAAGGTTATTTCACCTGAAGAGGCAAATCCATCAAGGGGACATAATAATCCCAAAGTTTATGCACCTAATAACAGAGATTCAAAATACAAAAAGAAAAAATTGATAGAAAAGGATTTTTAGAAAAATCAGCTAAAATTGCTGTGGGAGATTTCAAAACTCCCTTTCTCAATGATTGATAGAGAGAAAATCATATCAACCAACTTGAACTGATAGTACAGAACACTTCCTTCAAAAACAGCAGAATTCGTAAGTACAAATGTAACATTTACCAAAATAGACCATATTCTAGCCCAAACAACTATCAAATTTTAAAGGATTCAAGTCACACAAAGTATGCTCTCTGACCACAATAGAAATAAATTATAAATAAGCAATAGAGAGATCCCTGGAAAATCACCAAAGATTTGGAAACTAACTTGTTAACCCATAGGTCAAAAAAAATAAATCAAAAAGAAATTAGTATTTTGAAGCAAATGAAAACAAAAAATGCACAACATACAAAATTTTTGGATCTAATGCTAAAACTTCTGGTTTTACTGCTAAAGCAGTCATCATAGAGAAACTTATTGCATTATATATGGGGAAAATATGACACAAAACAAGTATATCAGAAAAAAAGAAAGGTCTCAAGTCAGTGACCTTAGTTCCTTTAAGAAACTATAAAAGTGCAAGAAATCCAAGTAAGTACAAGAAAGTAAATAAACATCAGAACAGAAATCAATAAAAAAGAAAACAACCCCAATGGGGCTAGGGGAATCAATGAAACCAAAACTGAATTCTTAGAGAAGATCAATAAAAACTGCTAATTCTTTAGCTAGGCTGATCAGGCAAGAAAAAAATGAGACATTATCAATATCAGGATTGAAAACGGTGATGTCACTACAGATAAAGAAATTTAAAAGTTATAAGAAAATATTGTGCACAACTTTATGCCAAACTCAATTAAGATAAATGGATAAATTCTCTGACACAAATTACCTAAGCTTACTGAAAAAATAACCATCTACTAAATTTATATATGTAGTTAAATGGGAAAATATACCACATTCATGGTTCAGATGAATAAATATTAAGAAGTCAATTCTCCCTAAATTGATCTATATATTTGACACAATCTCAATCAAAATCTCGGGCTCTTTCACAGAAATGTAGAAGCTGATTCCAAAATTGATATGGAAATGCAAATATCCTAGAATAGCAGGATTTGACATCAATTAAGTCTGTAGTTAAAACCTTGCCATAAAAGAAAACTCTAGGCACAGAATGATTCAATGGTGAATTCTACCATTTAAAGAAAAAAAAAATTTCTATACAAACACTTCTGAAAAAATTCTGGAGAGAGCACTTCCCAACTAATTCTATGAGACCAGCATTACCCTAATACCAAAAGCAGACACAGACCTAAGAAGCCTATAGACCAATATCCTCATGAACATAAGTGCAAAAAAAAGTTACATACTATTTTAGCAAATTGAATCCAACAACATATAAAAAGGATACTACACCATTACCAAGCAGGGTATAGCCCAGGAATGAAAAGTTGGCTTAACATTCAAACATCAGTGTAATTTACCATATTAACTAAAAAAGAAAAACCATATCATTGATCTCAATAGACAGAAAAAGCATCTGACGTATTTTTCTGACTAAAAAAAAAAAAAAAACTCTCAGCAAATTAGGAATAGATGGGAATATCCTCAATCTGATTAAAGTCATTTGCAAAAAAAGTAGCATCATACTTAACAGTGAGACTGAATGGTTTTTCCCTAATATCAGGAACAAGACAAGGATGTCCACTCCCTACCACATCTATTCATCACTCCACTGGAGATACAATTCAGCAAGAAATTAAATCTAGAGTGGAAAGAAAGAAAGAAATCTGTCTTTGTAGAGAATCTGATGGAACCTACAAAAGAAGCTACTAAAACTAGTAAGCAAATTTAGTTGCAAGACTGCAGGACATCAGATAAATGTACAAAAGTTGGTTGCATTTCTCTATATTAGCAACAAGCAACCAAGATTTTTAAATTTTCAATTTCTATTTTCAATAGCATCAAAAAGAAATGAAAAACTTAGGGATGTATCTGACAAAGATGTGTAAGATCTGTATACTAGAAGCTACAAAACATTGCTGAGGAAAATTAAAGATCTAAATAAATGGAAAGCTATACCATGTTCATGGATCAGAAGACTACATATGGTTATGATGTCAATTTTCCCTAAATTGATCCATATGTACATATAACACAATCTCAATCAAAATCCCAGCAGGTTTTGCAATAGAAATGTAGAAGCTGAATATAAAATTGATACAGCAATGTAAATATCCCAGAAGAGCCAAAACAACTTTGGGGAAAAAGAAAAAAAAACTTGGGAAGCTACCACTAGCTCATTTCATACTACAAAGTTACAGTAATGAAGACAGTTAAGTATGGTATTAAGAGAACCACACAAATGGAATACTGATTTTTAACAAATATACAAAGACAATTCAATGGAGCATAGTCTTTTCAACAAATAGTGTTGGAACAAATGGATACTCACTTGTAAAAATGTGAACTTTGAACCATATTTACAAGTGAACTCACTTGTAAAAATGTGAACTTGTAAAAATGTGAACTTTGAAAAATTAACTCAAAATTAATCACAGACCAAAATAAGCTTGAAAATGTAAAACTTTTAGAGGAAACCAAAAGAGAAAAGCCTTTGTGACTTTAGGTTGGCAAGTTTCTTAGACACAATTTCTTAATCAGAAAGCATGACCCATACAAGAAAAAAAAGTTTTGATAAAATGGACTTCAAAATTAAAAGCGCTGAACTTTGAAAAAAACTTAAGAGAATGAAATGAGAAACCATGGATGGGGGAAAATATTCGCAAGGCATGTATCTGATAAAGAGCTCATATGTAAAACATAAAGAGCTCTGAGAATTCAATAAGCAACCCAATTTAAAAATAGGTAAAAGATTTGAACAGACCCTCAACTGAAGAAGATATATTGGTGGCAAACAAGAACATGAAAGAATGCTCAACATCATTAGTCATTAGGGAAATGCAAAGTAAAATCACAACGAGATACCACTACACACCTACTAAGATGGCTTAAGGAATGAAAGTGTTGATGAGGATGTGGTGCAACTGGAACACTCGTACACTGCTGGCAGTAAAATGGGATAACCACTTTGGAATAAAAAGTTAACATACACTTACTTTCTGATCCAGCGAATCTATTCATAAGTATTTACCCAAGAGAAATGAAAGCATATGTCCATACAAAGATGTGAACACAAATGTTCATAATTTCATTGGTAACAGCCAAGAAATGAAAATAACCCAAATGTTCATTAAAAGATGAATAGATAAATAAACAGTGGTTAGGTCCTTATAATGTAATGCCTCTTGCAATAAAAGGAATGAGATTTAAGAGAATTAAAAGACAAGCCACAGACTAGGAGAAAATATTTGCAAAATGCATATCTGCTAAAAGGACATATCCAAAATACACAAGAACTCTTATAATTGAACAAGCAGAAAACAACCCAATTAAAAAATAGGCAAAACTTCTGAATGAACACCTCACCAAAGAAGATATACGGATGGCAAACAGGCAAGTGAAAAGCTGCTCAACATCATATGTCATTGTCTACTGCAAATTAAAACAAGATATCACTTCATACCTTTTAGAATGGCTAAAATCCAAAACACTGACAACAAATGCTGGCGAGGATGTGGAGCAACAGAAACTTATTTCCCTGCTGACGGGAATGCAAATGGCACAGCCATTTTAGAGGACAGCCTGGCAGTTCCTTACAAAGCTAAACAATCTTACCAAATAATTAGCAATGTTCCTTGGTATCTGCCCAACTGAGCTGAAAACTTTTATGTCTACACAAAAACCTGCACACAAATGCTCATGGAAACTTTACTCATAACTGCGAAAACTTGGAAACAACCAGAAGGCCTTCAATAGGTAATGGATAAACTGTAGTACATCCATACATGGAGTATTATTCAGTCATAAAAAGAGATGAGCTTTCAAGCTACAAAAAGACATGGAGGAAACTTACACACACTGCATAAGTGAACAATCTCAGTCTGATAAGATCCCAGCTACATGTTATCATTCCAACTATATGACACTCTGGTATAGATAAAAAAATAGAGAGACAAAAGGGCCAATGGTTGGCAAGGGTTCAGGAGGAAGGGAGGGAGGGAGGGAGGGATGAATATGTGGAACAGGGGATTTTTAGGGCAGTGAAAAAGTATTTTATATGATACTATAATGGTAGATACATGGCATTATACATTTATCAAAACCTATAGAACTGAACAACACAAAGAGTGAACCAAAGTGATGGACTTAAATGATAATGTATCAGTATTGGTTCATCAATTGTAACAAATGTATGGCACTAATGTAGGATGTCAGTAATAGGGGAAACAGGAGGGGGATGGTTTGGGAATTCTCTCTGTAGTTTCTGTTCAATTTTTCTGTAAACCTAGAACTGCTCTTTTTTGTTTATTTTGGTCTGACTTCAATAATGCAGATAACTCTCAAAGTAATTGTTCTGATTGAAAGAAGCCAGATCAAAATAAACCAAAAAGAGTACATACTGTATGGTTTATATAAAGCTCTAGAAAAGACAGACTCATCTACAGTGACAGAAAACAGACCAATGACCCCCTGGATTGTTGGTGGGTAGGATCAGGAAGGACAGATTGTCAAGGGGCACAGGGAAACTTACTGCGTTGGGATATGTTCACTACCTTGATAGTGGTGATCAATCAAGGTTTTTTGGGTGTGTGTACAGCCGATCAATTTACACCTCTTAGAAATGTACAATTTATGCTATCTCAATTACACTTCAAAAAAAGCTTAAATAAAAGGGCCACAAGGCAAGAACTGTTCCTGTCCCATAATGTTCTTAAAGATTTGACACTCAGAGGTGCCATCTAGCTCGCCTGACAATCAGAGGGAAGCAGGCCCTGTAGCCAACATGTATGAGCCACTATATTAGTCAACTGTAGAACTTTTTATCTCTAGACTTCAAGTCAATTTTCCTCCTTGTTTAATACACACATAAGTTGATGCCACTATCTGAGCCTTGCTTGTTCTCAATTCCCTCTCTGCTACCATTTGAAGTAACTGTCTTCCCGTTAGCTCCTGCATCCTTTGGGACAAACACTCATATGTTTTGCAGCTAGGAAGCATCCACCAACCTGCCTGCCTCAAGATGTCAAATACTCAGAAGATATTCCTCTTCTGTCCTGTCATCATTTTTTTTGTGTGTGTGGCATTTATTTTTTGTTAGTAAAGGAAACCCAAGGGATAATTTCTTTACTCTCCTCAGGCCTGTGTAATACAGTTCTTTCATTCAACCACCCAGACCTCACAATATATTCAAAAGCAGTGCTCATTTCCTACAGGCATGTTGAATTAATGAGACTGGCCCACTATGCCATACTCACTTTGCAGGATCTTTCTCTCTCGTATTTCACTGTCCATGCCTGCTATCTGATAACTTTGTTTCACCCCACCCTGCAGCAGCTCATAAAATGTGGAGATGATCTTGGGGCTGTGTACCAGTTTGTATATATTATGTCCCCCAGAAAAAGCCATGTTCTTTGATGCAATCTTGTGGGGGCAGATATATCAGTGATGATTAAGTTGGAATGTTTGGATTAGGCTGTTTTCATGGAGATGTGCCCCACCCAATTGTGGGTGATAACTCTGATTGGATAGTTTCCATGGAGGTGTGGCCCCGCCCATTCAGCATGAGCCTTGATTCCTTTACTAGAGCACTATATAAGATCAGACAGAAGGAACGAGCTTGATACAGCCAAGAGGGACACTCTGAAGAATGCACAGGAGCTGACAGAGTAGCTGCAGATGAGAGACAATTTGAAGATGGCCATTGAAAGCAGACTCTTGCTGCAGAGAAGCTAGGAGAGGACAAATGCCCCAAGAGCAACTGAGAGTGACATTTTGAAGAGGAGCTGTGGCCTAGAGAGGAATGTCATGGGAGAAAGCCATTTTGAAACCAGAACTTGGAGCAGAAGCCAGCCACGTGCCTTCCCAGCTAACAGAGGTTTTCCAGACACCATTGGCCATCCTCCAGCAAAGGTACCCGATTGCTGATGAGTTACCTTGGACACTTTGTGGCCTTAAGACTGTAACTTTGTAACCAAATAAACCCCCTTTATAAAAGCCAATCCATCTCATTAGCAAACTAGAACAGGCTGAAAGCAGAAAATTCATTTAAAAGTCTGTAAGGAACGACTAGAACCCTAGATCCCCTCATCTACTCCACAGAGATGTCCCACCATGCTGTCTCCATCACGGCATAAGACGAGAGGCTGACTATCTGGTGGGCTGACACAGGGTGGTTCTGACTGCAAGCACACCAGACAGAGCTGAAGGAGGGAGGAGGTGCCTTTCTCAAACAGAGACTGACTGAAAGTCTACATACTGAGTAGTTGGGACCTGAGCCCCATTCTTCCCATTACACTCCTAGAACTGACTGCCTTGCTTATATCTCCCAGGAACATAAATGGTTCATGTCTGGAGAAACACATGAAACCAAAAGAAGACAGACCTGGAGATTATGGAAATCAGACAGACTCCCCACCCAAATCACTGTTAACGTACACAAAGAGCCCTGCTTAAGCAGAGCTTTGGATCGCTTTAATGCCTGCTTAGGGTAGGAACGCACAGCAAATGAATACCAAATATTTGGAATGTGCTTTTTACATAAAATACTGAGACTAAAAGAGGAAGAAAATTTTAAAAAGCACTAAAGAGAGAAAACAATGTAGGAAACAAATGAAAAATCCAAATCCAAGAGAACTATAATTGATATCATCTGAGACAAAATGTAACATTCAAAATAAAAAATAGGATGATATTTAAAAAAGCAGATTTTTTAGAAGAAAGGAAAGAATACTTGGAAAATAAAAGTATTAATAGCGGTCATTTTGAAGATCAAGTTGAAATCTCCCACAAGTATAATTAAAAGGCATCGATAAATAATGAAAGAAAACAAATAAGAGAATTAAATGATTCTCCAGGAGGGTCCACATCTGAATGTCACAAATTCTGAAAAAGAAAAATCACAGGAGAAAAAAAAAAGTGACAAGAAAGTTATTTTTTAAAACGCAAGAAAATTTTCTAGGTTGGAAGGACATGGGATCCTAGAATAAAGGGCCCACAATGCCCAGTACAACAAATAAATAGCCCATGCCAAGACACTTCTTTCAGAATACCAAGAATAAAGAAAGCTAGAGGGAAAAAAAAATCCACAAAGGATTAGACATCCAGATGGCAGTGCACTTCAATAGCTAGAACACAATAAAAGCTAGAACATAATGAACAATGCCTTCAAACATGACAGAAAATGATTAACTGAGACTTTTGTACCCAGCCCAACTATGAATCCTGTATGAGGGTAGATTCAAAACATTTTCAAATACGCAGGATCTCAAAAGTTTACCTCTCACACAATGCCCCCTTTTCTTAAGAAGCTACTGGAGGTCATGCTGCAACAAAGAGCATAAATAAGATAACAGATTTAATAAGAGAGCGGACATAAGCAAGAATCCAAAGGAATTCCCATTGCAATAGTGCTGTGAATCTAGAGCTAGAGAGCAAAGAGTAAAGACTGGAGCAATGGGATTTCGAGTTCCAGAAGGGATAGCACTGCAAAATACATTCTAAAAAACAGATCTGAGAGATTACCAAATGTGTTTGACCTTATTGAGAAATTCTGTAGCTCTGAGGAGTGTTTGGGGGAAATAATTAGGGATAAGGAATTAAAGAAACAAAGAGGGAAAAGATCAGCCATCTTCAATTCTTGGAGGAATAAAAAGGAGTTTGAGAAAAATAAAAGTAACACGATTAAAAGGGCTCAGTTAATAATATCTGTAGTCATAATGCAGACATTAAATATTATATTTTTAAAATATGAGAACCATAATGACAAGATAAGGGAAAGAAGAAACGGGGGTTGAAGGCTGAGGGAGAAAGAGACAAGTCTTCGTCTTCCATAATAAATCCATAGATGTCTAAGATCATAAGAATACAAATAAAAGAAACAAAGAAAATAAAGAAAGAAAAAAACAGCTAGAGCAGTAGCAAATGATGCCAATGTGGCAGTCTTAGATGTATGAAGGAGTAGGGGACTGCTGCTTTCTATAATAAGCCTTGCTGAAGAAGAGTTACTGAACTATTTATATACCATTTATGTATATTACTTTGATAAAACTTTAAAAGTACCAGGCGGTAAGACCAAAGTGATCATTTTTAGAGTCAGTCTCCAAACAATGTGCCCAGGATAGCTCTGAACCTGTTATTTCTATGGCTGGCCCTAGAGATGGATTTAAAAAAAAAAGAAGATACAGGGCAATCAGTTACAGAGATCATAGAGCTACAAATTCCTTGAGTAAAACATGTCTCCAAAATTAGATAAGCCAAGAAATTGGTATTTCTACTAAATGGATCTAGCCTTCTGAAAAGTCTTAAAATTCACCTTATTCATTATCATTACACTGTCAGCAACATTTACACTATCCTATTTTGCCATCACTAATACAAAGTACCTCCTGATGACTTACAACTCACTCTTTCAACTTCAGGAGGTTCACTGATGGCGTATTGGAATTTGGCAAGGAGATCTGAAAGATCTTACTCTAAAAACATGAGAATTCTTCAAAGTTCAATATCATTCTAATTTTCTTTAACTTTTCTTTAATAACTTCTGAAAGCACAAACCCAAAAACTATTAACCTTTTCACAGAATCTCTTTCCACACATTTCGTATTCTAGACTCCCCAACTAATAGTAACAATGGGAGATAAAAATAAAACAAAAACCACTATAATAACCCTGAATGCTTCAAATGAAATATTACAACTGTCTAGGGAAAAAAAATCAGTTATTCTCAAGTAAACATTTGGTTCTAAAGTCATCCTTCTGCATATAACACAATAACATATATTTGTAGTCTTGTCAGTAAAAGAAATGTGGCAATTCTCAGACAAGTAATTATAAGAGCCTTTAATAACCACAAACTTTATTTTAAGGAAAATAAAACATCAGACTGATAAACACAATCAGTCTTTACTCAGCTTAAACAGTTTCATTCACCAGCACTTTCTTGATCAAACCAGGAAACCACTGCAAACCAACAATCTACCATCACCAAGCTAAAAGAAAAGGAGAGATGAAGTTCAAATTTTAATCACTGAACTCTCCTAAAGCAAATTCTCCTGGCTCTCCTCCCAGGTTAGATCTAAATTTTTATTTCAGTGTTTCAGGTTTACTCATTAAAAGACACACAGGCACAGAATGCAGTCTACTCCATTTGGTCCTTAAAAACATTGCACATTTTCAATTAACATTGTCAGAAAGTGAAGCACCCCCTGGACTTTTCACTGAAAAAGCAATCATGCAAAAACAGCTCAGGTGCTCTAATTTAGTTACGCCATATGTACAGCACAAGGTGCTCAACAGCTCTGAGAAGAATTGGCAAAGATTTTAGCCAGCTGACCAGGGTCTTGGTATTATACATTGAAGATGAATGTCATTCTTAATTTGTACGTATCACTATTTTCCTCTTGTATGACTAACAATTTTTCCATTCTTTCCAGCTGGGCAGGTTTAAAATCCCTGCCACTTCCTTTATGTAGGTCTCAATAACCATCTAATTGCCACTCCACCAAAATAAATGCCTCCTTATATGGCTACATTTTATATAGTTTGGCTTACTTTTTATATTGACCCTTTCTGAATATAGAATTGTCTCCCTGATTGAGGTGTGCAAGACCTGACTTACCCCAAAGCTAGACAATCTTCAGAAAGCTGTGCTTTTCCATCTATTCATTTTGCTTTGAAATACTAAGTTTTTCTAACTTTAACCAAAATGCACAAATATATTTCATATTTCAACCCAAGTCACATAAACGTGTAAACTGAAATAAGCTTAATCAAGACAATATTGTGTTGTAAGGTATGTTTTGATTTTTTCAACTCCACTGCACTTCTTAAAAAAAAAAAAAAGAATGCTTGTCAGTCCACTAAGTTTATAACCCACTAATAGGTTTGAACCAGGTCGGGGTGGGGGATATAGAAATCAATATAAACACTTCAGAGTCTGAGTAAATAATCTGAGTTTTAGTCTTAACTGTGTGAGTAACTAACTGAAGGAAATTACATAAGTAATTTCACCTCTGAGTTTTCAGTCCCTCATCTACTGAAATAAGAGAACTGAAATAGGGCAGAGAAATGCCTAGGATACAATTGGCAGCTTCCACTGCTACTTCATATCAATCTGATCTCCTTCACTGATACCCTGGTGATTCTTCGCCTGGTGACAGTGAGACAGAGATACAGATCTTTATAACATTCCTCCCCTACAGGTTGGCAAGTCATTCGGTCACACCATGTCTGACATAGCCATCAAGACTTTAGTCTTTTTGAGCTTTTTATTTGCTTCTGATACCCAGACTTTCCCCTTTAACTTTCGAGCCTGTGGTCTTCTAAAGAGCTAAAGCTGCCAGATTAGAAAATAATTGAAAGATCAATAAAGCAGAATGTGAAGTTTTACTATGGGGTCATAATAATTGGACTTAATAGCAATTAAGGTTTTGGGACCACCATCAACTTTAATTTTCTAAGGCATTTAATTCAAGCAGCAATGAGCTAAGATAACTAGATTCTATTAAAGCAAAATTAAGTACTTTACCTTCAACTGAGATACATATTTGAAGAAATAAGAATTTTATTTCAAACCTTTTCAAAGTAAAACGAACACATCCTTCTTACAAAGTTATTTTTATAAATAGCAAATACTAATTATAGGTTACTCAGAAAAAAAGACTTAAGAAACCTGATCATTTATTAACTAATGAGCTATCAGCAAACAGCAATCCTACTAGTTACTATTTTCTTTATACACAATTCTTGAGCCAAATCTTGTTCAGTTAATAAAAGACAAATAGTTATTCTATGGCTTTATTAGAAGAAAGACACCAAAGAACTTCTAAAATGTTCAACAATTAATCAGCATTAACTTTCTTTCCTTGAGATATGAAATTTTAACAGAAAGAACTATTCAAAATAGGTTACCAGGTATCAATTCTGTTTAACCCATTAGGATGACATCATGAAATTGTAGGTGATAATAGTAACTTGATCCTTAACACTGTAGCTCTAACAGTGAGGCAATTGTTACAAGGAGGGGTGCAACTACATGTACAGACAAGCAAAGATGTCCAAGATATGTTCAATGGAAGGTAAATGTAAAAAACTGATGTATGAATGTGTCTATTGTGTTTATAATTGTATTTTTATACACATAGGGGACAGTCTTGAAGGATCTACAAAGTGTTAACACTTAATTCTGAGGAGTGGTACTGATTTGGGGAAAAACAGGGGGACTGTTTTGTGACTTTATACCCACTTTGTGTGTTTTTTTTTTTCTTTTACAGTATATAAAAGCTTTTTTAAAAAAATATCAGGTACTATTTACATCAACTCCAGCTGTTTCTTAATAAACAGGAAAAAATATAAATTGACATGCAGCAAACATTATCAGGGGCTCTAAACGAAAAACACTATTTGTGAGACCAAAAGAGTGACATATAATATGCAGAGAAGTAAGAACCTCAGAGTTCTTTGCATTTACAAGTGAGGAGAAACTTTAAAATTTTAAAACGGTGATTTTTTTTATCAATAGGCTAAAATGTTGCAATGCAAAAATATCTTCATGTAACAGCTAGAAGGAAATACCTAAAACTGTTGAACTGCAACCCAGCAGCCTTGATTCTTAAAGACAACTGTGTAACTATATAGCTTACACTGTGTGACCGTGTGATTGTGAAAACCTTGTGGCTTCCACTCCCTTTATCCAGTGTATGGACAGATGAGTAGAAAAATAAAGACAAAAAAGTAAATGAATAATAGGGAGAGATGGGGTTATATGGGATGTTTTGGGTGATCTTTTTTACTTTAATTTTTATTCTTATTCTTCTTGGTGTGTGGCAACGAAAATGTTCAAAAACTGATTGTAGTGATGAATGCACAACTATATAATGATACTGTGAACAACTGATTGTACACTGTGGATGACTGTATGGTTTGTGAATATAGCAATAAAATTAAATTTAAAAATATCCTCATGTATAAAATGTTATGATAAAAACTATGTAAATCTAATGATCTTAAAAAAATTAAGTCCATCCCACTAAGATTAACAGTCCTTTCCTGTGTCTCTACCTGGAAATTCTAATCCTAGATTTACTTAGAGGAAACTACTCCTTAAATAGTGTGCCATTCATCTATAGAAACATTTGTAAGGCACTGATTTAGTTTATTCACCTATACTTGAGTAAAATTAATAGAACATGTTACAATTTATATTTGCTTCAAACCATCTGAAAGACTAGCATGCTAATCCAAGTAGGTGATTTAAAAAGTTAGTAGCAATGCTATTTTCAAACACACACACACAAAAACTACAAAAGTAAAGTCTAGATATCAAAATACTAGCAGTAGTTAGATAACTAAATAGGGTAGAAGTCCACTCAAAAGAAAACTTTGAAATTACATTAGCTATTTGTGTGCTATCACCAATCTAATACACTAAAAATAGTAATAGCTATCATATTAAACAAAGAAAAAAATATATGTTAATATGATTAAAGCCTGCCATTGATTCCTTATATCTCCCCATCAAAAATAAAACCAAGTTTCTTCACAAGGTTTAAGTATATATCTTCAAAGAAGACCAAGAAGGAATTAAATCAAATCTAAAATAATCTAAAAGTGACACAGGGTTTACAGTTATTAGCAATAAAGAACCATCATGGGAACATTTTCCAGTACATATTCAGGCTGACCCTCAGATTACAATACAACCTGGGCTTTATAAAAATAAAGGAGGAAGAAAAAAAAAAGAGGAGGAGAGGAGGAAAGATAAGGTGTAGCATCTAAAGAATGGCTTAAAGTACCAGAGAGGAGTTTGTTCTTTAAACACAACTTGACCTACGTGCAAACCTTCAAAAAAGTGAAGTACTGAGGATGGTGAACATGACTTTGAAAGGCTTATTGGAGCTCCAAGTGTTTTGAATCTCAGACTCAAACCAATTAAAGTACTTAATAGTTAAGAAGTCTCACACAAAAGAATGTAAGGGAAAAACACCCTAGTTCCAAATAAGCCAGTGAGGTTCTCTCTCTCCCATTCCTTCCCTTGCAATCATGCAACAACGAACACGTAAGGGAAATCCATCTTAGAAAAAGGAGGAAGGATCCAAATAAAAAAAGACCTAAAGTTAAAAAGAAAGGACTACATTAACAGGTGAATGCTGTTAATTTTCCTGCATGAATTAAACTCTATTTCCACCTAATCTGAAACAACTTCTATCTGACCATACCCCACCACATCTGGTGACTGAGGAAAACGGCAGAATCATCCAAAAGAAGCCAGTCTTTAAATGACGATTACTCCATACACAAAGTAGTAGTGGAAAAAAATAAAGGGATTCGATAGCCCTCCAAAAGTACTTTCATGGAAAGTATACAGAACTAGCCAGATTTCAACCAAAAAATAAATGCCAGACTCAAGTTCTCTGATAATCCATTTTAAAAGTTCCTCTACTCTCCCCTGTCTTCAATCTCCTGTTTAATCTTAAATCTTAGAACAGCACCGCTGCTGTGGCCCTTCCCAGCCTTGGTTCCTAGGCAGAGAAGTACCTTCAACCTGCTCACTTCATTCCCTAAAAGGCACACTTTCTTGACACCATTACTTGAAGGGAAAGCCACCGAGGTTAGCACATTTTAAAAAGCAAGTTAGTCTCTGAAATAAGAAACTATCAGTGAAAAACAGCGAGTGAAAACACAGGACTGCACAATTCAAGCTGCAAGAATCAATCTCTCTCTAAAAAGACTCACCACTAAGCGGTTTCGGATGCGCACGGGAGGGGCAGCACGCAAAACCTGCCCAGCGTCCGTTCGGAATGAAAGAACACTAACAGTCGCAGGCAGAAGCCAACCCCTACCCATTCCCCTCCATCCCCTAAAAAGACTGGATAAAAAGCAGGATTAAGCAACAAAACAAGATGGCACGTATTCTGCAGTTAATGCTAATGAGTTTGAGATCCAACAAGGTTAGCCAGGAGCAGTACACAAGGCAGATGGAGAGGACCAGCTCATTTCCGGACCCGTCGGCCTGAGCTATGATAAAACAGGTTTCCGCCCAGAGTGAAACGCCTCCGCTCAGCGCCCGGCTCGGCACCTGCCACGCCACCATGTCTGGGGGCCGCGGGGAGTTATCGGGCAGTCGGCCAGGTCTCCCCCTTACTCGGAACACCCCCATCCCCGGGAAGCGTCTTAGTGGAGGGAGCGGAGCTCGGCAATACCAGGTGTAGTCGTCCTCTTCCCGCCAGGCGGCTACGCTCTCCAGGTCCAGCGGCTCCACCTCTTCCAGGAGCGTCGGGGTCGGAGAGGGCGGCGCAGCGGCTGCCCCCGGCGGTGTCCCCGCGCCCCCGGGCTCTGGCCCGCCACCGCCAGCGCCAAAGAAACCCGCCGCCGGCTTGAAGTAGACGAAGGGCGCCTCGGGGGGCTGTGCCAGGCTGCAGAGCAGGGAGGGCGCCGGGCTGGGCAGGCAGTAGGTCCCTGGGAACACGGGGCTGGAGCCGCCGCTGCTGCTGCTCCCGCCGCTCCCAGCACCCAGCGCTAGTCCTAGCCCCAGGCTCCCCGAGGCGGCGGCGGTGGGGGTAGCAGGCGGGGGGCTCCGCGGACCCAGCGGGCTGCAGGCCCCGGCGGGGGGCGGTGCGGCGGGCGGCGGCAACAGCAGCAGGTGCGGGGAGGCGACCGCACTGGCCGCTCGGCTCCGCAGCTGCTCGTTCTGCTTCTCCAGCTTGCGCACCAGCTCCTGCAGTTTCTTCACCTCCAGCTCCGCGTTCACCACCGGCCCGGAGCCCGCTCCGGAACCGCCCCCCGCCGAGGCGCATTTCACCTGCTCCGCCATCATCGTGGGCCCCGAGGGCGCCGCCGCCGTCGCCTGAGGGAGAGCGCCGCTGAGGCGGCTCCTCGGGCCGCGGGGGAGGCTACGGCTCTGTCCCTGCCGCCCCGGCCCGGGAGACCGACCGTGCTGAGGCTGAGACAGAGCCGGCTGTCCACATCAGCACCCGGCCCCAGCCTCCGGCCGAGGCAGCCGCCGCCAGGCTGCTCTGCACATGCTCAGTGCGTTCCTCCAGTCCCCTGGGTGTATCCGAGGCTCCGGGTTTTAGCCTCGGCCCCGGGGCGGGGCGCGGGCGCCAGGTGGGCGGGGTCCGGAGATGGAGGGCCCGCCCGGGAAAGAGAAGCCCCGAGGGGGCGGAGGGCGCCAGCGGGGGTCTTGAGGCCCCCGCCCCGACCAAGTCTACCCAGTCCTGGAGGCCCGATAGGACCTGGCCTGAACTTTCCACAGGTACTTCCCGCCCCGGCCGAGAGAGCGAACTGCGCGGGTCTCAGAGCCAGGGGCGGGGTTCGAAAGAAGCCTTCGCAGGTCATTGCACTACTGCAGTTCACCTCGCGCAGGCTGGTTTGCTACCTTCCAAGAACATTGTTACGTTTAACGACCTTGTTTACTAGCCACAAACTATTGAAATCTATAGAAACCAAAGGACTGGGAAGCGTTATCCTAACAAGCGAAAAATAGGCACGTGAAACAGGCTTTGAGACGATGCTAGTAAGCCACTAATTGGTAATTTAGAAACAAAATGGTGGGAGAAAGGAGGGTGAGGAGAAAGGAAGAAATCAGAGACAGTAAGAGAGGGAGAGTGGGCAGCTGCTAATGAGCAAAGTTTTCACTACGTTTATTCTAAAATCGTCAAATTTACACTATTCTGTTACCACCAATGTTTGCCGTAATAAAACAGCTGCATTTTTTTTTCCTACTATATATATGTATGTGCATTCATTAAACAAAAGCCTCTTTGGGAACATAACTCGGTGTCAGACACCGTTCTAGGAGCTGGTGATACAAACAGTGAAACTGGCATGTAACATAAGTAAGGTTATATAGTGGTCCATGTGTTAAATAATGTGCAAGCTATTAAGGTTGGACTTCCTGAGGGGAAAAACAGAAAACTTCAGATTTTTACCCCAGTACCCTCTAATCTGACCTGCAATCCTGCTATTTCTTACATTTGGGGGGGGGGGGGGACAGGGACAATTGGCTAAAAAAAAAATCTCTTAAGAATTGTATAAAGTTTCACTCAGTTCATATTAACTTCACATTTTGGGTGTTTAAAACAATCACAGAAAAGTCTGAGATTTTATCATGAGAAAAGTCCACATAACTGGTTCTCATCCCCAGATGATATCCTATTTAGTGAAGGTCCCTGCTCGGGGACTTTACATACCGATCTTCTGGAGCAGCTAGTACATTGTATCAATTGGTTTCAGATAGGGCTCTGTGCCTTTCTGCTCAGAAACACTTGTGTCTTCTCATTTGTCAGTGCCTATCTCTAGCTTCTGTGAAGGGTGGGTGTTCTGCATTTAATTTGCTCAGTGAGAGCTGCCATAAATTAGATAAATGTGTGTGATAACTACCCTGAACCCTGCTTACCTACCTAACCACCTGTATCACCCATCACCTTAACAAGTTTCTATGTTCTCCATATTCTGGTTATTACTAAAACCTGGAGAAGTGGAATATTACTACTGAAAGTCCTCAGTAAAGATTCTATTGAAGGATATTCCGCATGCTCAGTGGCAGATGCGGGTAACAGTGTCCCTGCAACACAAAGAAAGGGAGAGGAAGGACACAATGAAAACAAAGAGCTTCTGGGTTTCACATCAGCAAAAGGAATTGAGAATAAGCACATAATAGTGAAGACAACAAGAACTGAGATGTAAAGAAAAGCAGTCGTTTTAGTGCAAAATTTATAGACTCTAAAGGAGAGAAATAAACAGGCCACTCCTCCCCCGTTTTCCTAACATGATCTACAAAATACATCCAAGCAACCAGTAGTCAAGCTTTAGCACTCCGTTTTTCCAAGTAACAATTATTATAAAATCTTTGCTGTTTAAAGAGAAAGTCATTTAAATTTAGATATATAAAAAGATGAAAAATTCTGTTTTAAATTTCTGTTTCTGCATACATCTTCTGAAAAGACAAATTTGCCCTCTTCCTAACTATGTTTAAAGTGTGAAATGATTTATGTATAGAGGATTTAAAAATCCCTTCCTATTAAAGCACCTTTTTTATTCATTCACATAAACTACATATGTACACATGCACCAGAGACATTCAAAATGCACTCTAATATTAAGCTTGGTATCCCCAGGATGTCAGTCTCTTTAACACAAATAATTAGAGAGTTTGATGGTGTAAGGGTTATAATTAAGCAGTCTTGATGTTTATTTTGATGTAAATTTGTAAGTTTGTATTTTGAAAGAAATTGTATGCATAGTTGCTCAATTTTTAGAATATAAATTAATACATGTTCAATGACATGTAATGTGATTTTGGAGGTTTACAATGAAGGTGTGAAAAAGTATGTCTCATTAAAAATTTATGCTTTAAGTATGCATTTAAAACACTATAAACTGTGGTGAAAAAACATTCATAGATCACACATTCAAAACTAGATAAAAGCAATGGACATTGCCCTAATGCTCCCCATTCCTTAGACTTCAGAACTATGGTCTCTCTAGTGAATTTTAAGAAAATATAAACATTTTAATTTATATTTTTCACTTAAAATATCTCTAATAATATCTATGGGTATCAAATTTATATAGCAACAGAAATGCAATGGCATCATAGTTTCTTCGTGAACATATAAATTTGTTTCCCCAAGGAAATCCAGGGTACAGCCTATTACCCATTTTTGCAGATGAGCTATCTGAGATTAGGTCACTTGCATAAGGTCAGTCATTAAAATGATGGCAGCTCTAAGCACAGTTTCTAGTGGGCCAACCACTCTTCTCCTTATCCCTTTGCCTTAGAGTAAAATTCCTCTTATAGTAAGCCCCACATGTTTTAAGTGTGTTTCAATGAATGCACCTGACACCCCCTAACATGATCACTACATTCATTCAATTGATCCAGTTACCTCAAGAAGAGAGAATCACCTAATATATTACAAATCAAGCATCCCCAACTGTATTTTGTTCAACTTGATTCAGACTATAGTGTTTGATTCTTACATCTCTTAATGGAGATTCTTACTTATCCATACATTGTGCACCTTTGAGTAGTGTTGGTCTCCACTGCCCATGTGTAGTGCCTCTTACAGTGTCTAGCACATAGCAAAAAAAATTTTTTAATGCTTTTTACTGAATAAATAAATATATATATCCCCAAGTTCTAGCTGGAATTTAGACAAGAATCTAATTAGTTATTTCCAAAAGCCTCATTTGTCATTTGGTAACAACATGAGAGGATTAGGTTTTTTGCAAACCTCATAATAATTGATTATCTCACATACGACCCAATTAAAAGCTAGAAAAATACTAGCAGCATCTGATGTGTTGTATTTTAATGTAATGTGATAATGAGGAGAGGAAATAGAAATACAGGAAGCCAGAACTTACGCAAACAATCCCTGGGTAGGTTGCCGCCTTCTAACCCCATCCAACTCAACTACTTGTATTTGTGCCAATAATGCCTGTGATAATACCCTACACAGTCACATAAAGTAATAGGATAACAATAATAATTCTTTGTTTATTTGGCAAGCTATACTTGTCACTGCCCTTTTTAATGAACACTTATTACATGTCTGTTATGTTCACATCACAGTGCTAGCCAATTTCTAAAAAGTGAGTAAGAGTCTTTGCCACCAAGACCTTATCTAGTTGGAGAAACAATTAACTATAGTATAAGACTTATCATGGCATGGTAAAAATCATAATGAAGATACAAAACAAAAGCATAGGGAGTATGCCAGAAGGAGCAATTAATTTTGGTTAAGATTTTGGGAAGTTCCCCTATGTGGGACACGACTCCCAGGGGTGTAAATCTCCCTGGCAATGTGGGACATGACTCCTGAGGATGAGCTTGGCTCTGTTGTCGTGGGATTGAGAAAGCCTTCTTGGACCAAAAGGGAGAAGAGAAATGAAACAAAATAAAGTTCCAGTGGCTGAGAGATCTCAAATAGAGTCAAGAGGTCATTCTGGAGGTTATTCTTATGCATTAAATAGATATCCCTTTTTAGTTTTTAGTGTATTAGAATAGCTAGAAGGAAATACCTGAAACTGTTGAACTGTAATCCAGTATACTTGATTCTTGAAGATTGTGTAACTTTATAGCTCTTATGGTGTGACCATGTGATTGTGAAAACCTTGCAACTGACACTCCCTTTATCCAGTGTATGGACAGATGAGTAAGAAAATAAAGACAAAAAAATGAATAAATAATAGAGGAGAATAAAAGGTCTGGGAAAAAAAAGATTCTGGAAAGACTTCATATAGAAAGTGTATATTATTTCTTTCAGTTCTCTTCATCAAACTGTGAGCATTAGGACAAGTATTGTGAAATTCATTTATCAGACAGAATATGGGATGTATCAAAAGCCACAACAGAAACAGTATACATCACCCATTCTTAGTCAATAGTCTTTCCTCCAAGGTCAAGTTGTTTTGTTTTTATGAATAACTCCCATACCTACCCCTCCCATTGGAACAAAATGTTCTACAATTTATCTTAATAGTAGCTATCGGTGCTTACTAAATGCCAGGTACTGTTCTAAGCCCTTCACAAGTGTTAACTCATTTAATCATTAAAAATAATTTGAGGTAGGTTCTATTATTGTTCCTATCTTATAAATGAGGAAACTGAGGCACAGAGAAGTTAAATAATTTGCCCAAAGTTACTCAGCTAGTAAGTCGCAGAGCAAGAATATGAAATAGTCTGGCAGCACAGCCCAACCTCCTAAACTGTAGTATGTCTTTTCAGGTCTTTAAGCAGTACCCAGCATAGTAGCCTGTTCTGACCTTAGTGGCTTATCAATTTAAAATATTGACTAATGCAAGATCAATAGCCAGGAATGCTTTGAAAAAGTCTGGCTCATTAATCGGCAAATATTGCCAGAACTTTGAAAGTCACCAAGCACAGATTAGAAAACAGTCAGATTTTAAGCTCAGCAAAGTTGCCAGTGCTGGTACAATATTTCTGACAGAACAATGGCTATTCATTCCGTGCTTACTTCTGAGTAGATGACAAAAATAACACAAATTATTCCTGCTCTGTTTTTCACTTCTAGCCACGTGGATTCTCCAAATGTCAATCTCACTCTTGAGAGTACTTAAAGGAATAATGGCACAGCGTATACCCGACCTGAGCAGTTCTAGTACAAGTTTCAGAAGTATTTTAAATTTTTTAAATGAAAAAAGGGTCAAAAACTTTTTTCAAAATCTGAAACTTTTTTTACCCAAAACAAATTGAAAATTTTAACAAGGTTTGCTCTTCTTAAAAATAAATGCCTGGAGGACTGTGGGAAGATGGCAGAGGAGGAAGCTCCAGGAATCAGCCCCTCCACAGAATAACTATTAAACAGGCAGGAACTGTCTGAATCAGCTATTTTGAACCAGAGTCTAGTAAAACGCTGTGCAGCATCCAGCAAAGAGCAGGAGAAAGAGGCTGGTAAATCACAGTAAATACCAGAGAATATACTCTCCATGCGCTGACTAATATTGTACATCCCCCAGACTCCCAGGAAGCAACAGACAAAAGCAGCTTGGCACAGTGAAAGTGGTATAGGAAACAACTGAGTCGATGGCCTAGGGTAATGGCTTACCTGCTTTAAATCCTGTGGGAGAGCACCTAGGAGAAGGAAAAGGTCTGTTTCCTAGAGAGTAGAGGGGACATTCAAATTCCTGTAAACAAGTGAACTCCAAAGGCCATGAGGAAGCATAAGCCCAGGATGAGACACAGGCTTAGAAAAGAAACGGAGGCCCCTGTACTTAGCATTTGCCTGGAGCTGACCCTGATAGGAGGGCTGAACTCTGAGGGAGAGCACATTGGAGAATGTGGAGAAATCAGAACTCTTATCCATTGCTGGTGGAAAGGTATAATGGTACAGCCGCTGTGGAAGACAGTTTGGCAGTTTCTCAGAAAAACTAGGTTTTGAAAACCCTACAATCTGGCAATTCCACTTCTCAGTATATACCCAGAAGATCTGAAAGCACTGACACAAACAGACATTTTTACACCAGTGTTTATAGCAGCACTGTTCACAATTGCCAAGAGATGGAAACAATCCAAGGGTCCTTCAACAGATAAATGGCTAAACAGAATGTGGTATATAAATATGATGGAATACTATGCAGCAGTAGGAAGGAACAAGGCCCTGAAACATATGGCAACATGGATGAACCTTGAAAATATAATGCTCTGTGAAATAAGTCAGACACAAATGGAGAGATATTGTATGTTACCACTTCTATGAACTCCCTGAACAATGTAAAGTCAATGTCTTATAATGTAGAATATTGGTGACCTAGAGATAGAAGCTAGTGAAGGGGGAATGACAAACTAATATGTTCAGATATGCTAATGAGGGTGAATTCAAAGGTATGGTAATGGATAGGGGTGATGATTCTTTGTTAATGGGATTGTATCAGAGCTGCATTGAAGAAGAACAGGATTGAAAGGTTTTGCTTAAAGCATGTATCCCACAGATCAGCACTACAAATATAGATAGGTGCTTGCATGATATATTTCTAAGGTATGACACTAGTACAGAGAGTTGGCAACAGAGTGGTATATGGGAAAAGCTACCTATTGCATACTAGGGACTGTAATTAATAGGAATACCTTACTAGTACCACACAAATACTAGGGACAAATAATTAAGGGCTGAAAAGAGCTATGGAATGTTTTGGGTTATGAGAGTTGTTTAAAATGGAGAGTGATGAGGATTGTACAACTAAGTGATGATAATGTGAGATATTGATTGATTATCCTGGACAGAACATATGCTGTATGAAATTAGTAACTTCCTACTTTATAAGTCAAGCCCTCGATCTTGAGGCTTGCTCTTGTGAAACTTATGGCTATGCCCACCTAAAATTATGCCTAGGAGTCACCTCCAGAGAACCTCTTTTGTTGCTCAAATGTGGACTTTCTCTCTCTAAGCCTAACTCTGCAAATAAATTCATCACTCTCCCTTCAACATGGGACAGGACTCCCCAGATGAGTGAGTCTCACTGGCAATGTGGGACATGGATTCCAGAAATGAGCCTGACCCTGGCATGGAGGGGTTGAGAAAGACTTTTTGACTAAAAGGGGGAAAAGAAAGACAATAATATGAGGTTTCAGTTGCTAAGAGATTTCAAATAGGGTCAGAGCTAGGGTCTAGCTTTAGCTAGATACCCCAAATGGCCACAGTATGATAAGCCCAAGTCAACAGTAGTCCCCAAAACCCTAAAGGATACCCAGTCCCTATCTGAGAATCTATAACATTTTCACTCACTAAATTTACTCTTCAGAAATTTAAATCCTCCAGACAGCTCCTATGCCAGCTAAGTCCCAAAACCCAGAGGCAACAGCCTCTTTAAGAACATTAACCAGTTGGATCCCCTTTTCCCATAATGTCAACACCCCCTTTCCAACATGAACAAATTAGGGTGGTCACTGCCTAGACATCCCTGAAGATAGAGAAAGTGTTTAAACTAGAGGAAGGGGTGGCAACAGACAAGATGGAATTTAACAAAGGACTATGAATACTGAATCTCTATGTAATTTTCTTTTTCTTTGTTGCTAGTGTATTAGAATAGCGAAAAGAACTGAAATGGTGGAACTGTAACCCATAACATTCTTTGAAATTTGCTAAATAGCTACTTGTTAAATTGTAATTTCAAGGTTATCACTTTTTTGTATATATGTTGTATTTCATAATAAGGAAGTAACTGAAACTATGGTACTATAACCTCTAACATTCTTGGAAATTTCCTATATAACTACTCATTAAATCATATTTTGAAAGTTATCACCTTTTTGCATATATTTCACAATAAGGAAATAACTGAAACTGTGGAACTGTAACCCATAATATTCTTTGAAAATTGCTCTCTACTTGTTAAATTGCACTTGGAAAGTTATCACTTCTATGCAGATATGTTATATTCCACAATAAAAAAAGTTTCTCACTATCCCCTTCCATATTTTGCGATTTGCTTTATAACTACTTGTTAAACCATACTTTGGAAGTTATAACTGTTCTGCATATGTTATATTTCACAATAAACAATGTTTAAAAAAATAGAAGAGATTAACTCAGTAATCAAAAACTTCCCAAAAAGAAAAGCCCAGCACAAGATGACTTCATAGGGGAATTTTACCAAACATTCCAAGAAGAATTAACACCAGTACTGCTCAAACTCTTCCAAAAAATTGAAGAAGGGGGAACACTCCCTAACTCATTCTTTGAGGCCAAGATCGCTGTCATATCAAAGCCAGATAAAGATACTACCAGAAAAGAAAACTACAGACCAATATCTCTTATGAACATAGATGCAAAAATCCTCAGCAAAATACTAACAAACTGAATCCAGCAAAACATTAAAAGAATTATACATCATCATCAAGTGGGATTAATCCCAGTTATGCAGGGTTGTTCAATATAAGAAAATAAATTAATCTAATATACCACATTAACAGAACAAAGGAAAAAAATACGTGATCACCCCAATAGATACAGAAAAGACATTTGACAAAATCCAGCACCACTTCTTGAAAAATACTTAGAAAACTAGAAATAGAAGGAAATTTCCTCAACACAATAAAGGGCATGTATGAAGAACCCACAACTAACATCCTACTTAATGGTACAAGATCAAAAGCTTTCCATCTAAGATAAGAAACAAGACAAGGATGTCCACAGTCACCACTGTTATTCAATATTGTACTGGAAGTTCTAGCCAGAGCAGTTAAACAAGAAAAAGAAATAGATGGCATCCAAATTGGAAAGGAAGAAGTAAAACTTTCCCTATTTACAGATGACATGATCCTATATTCAGAAAATCCTGGAAAATCCACAACATAGCAACTAGAGTTAATAAATGAATTCAACAAAGTGGCTGCATACAAGTTCAACACCCAAAAATCAATAATGATTTATACACTAGTGTGTTGGATTGAAACTGGTAAGTACCCCAGGAAAGACTATGTTCTCTAATGCAATCTTGTGGGGGCAGACTTATTTGGGATATTTTGATTAGGTTGTTTCCATGCAGATGTGACCCGCCCAACTGTTGGTGAGACATTTTGTCAGATTATTTCCATGGAGGTGTGACCCTGCCCATTCAAGGTGGGTCTTAATTAGTTTACTGGAATTCTTAAGAGAACTCAGGGGCTGACACAGACCCAGATGCTTGGAGATGCAGACAGAAAGACGTTTGGGGATGCTAAGCTAAAAGATGAAGCCCAGAGTTTTCCCTGGAGAAGTTAAGCGAGAACCCACAGATGCTTAAGGAGAAAGCCACTGGAATCAGAAGCTGAAAGCAATGCAACCCAGGAGCAAAGGACCAGCAGGCTTTAGCCACGTGCCTTCCCAGCTGACAGAGGTGTTCCAGATGCCATTTGTCTTTTCCTCAGAGAAGGTATCTATATCTTGATGCCTTAATTTGTACACTTTTACGGCCTTAGAACTGTCAATCTGTAACATAATAAACCCCCATTGTAAAAGCCAATCCATTTCTGGTATATTGCATTTCTGGCAACTTTAGCAAACCAGAACAACTAGTAATGAGCAATCTAAGGAGGAAATCAAGAAAAAAAATCATTTTCAGAAACAACTAAAAGAATCAAATATCTAAGAATAAATCTAACCAAGGATATAAAAGACTTGTAGGTAGAAAACTATAAAACTTTGCTAAAATAAATCAAAGAAGACCTAAATAAATGGAAGGACATTCCATATTCATGGACTGGAACACTACTGTTAAGATGTCAATTCCACCAAAAGCAATTTACAGCTTCAAAACAATCCCAATCAAAATTCCAATAGCCTTCTTTGCTGAAAGGGAAAATCCAATCATCAAATTTATATGGAATGATAAGGGGCCCCGAATAGCCAAATCCATCTTCAAAAGGAAGAATGAATTTAGAAGATTCACACTTCCCAATCTTAAACTTATTTTGCAGAGTAATCAAAACAGGATGGTACTGATACATGGATAAACATATAGACAGAAAGGATTGGAATTGACACTTCAGAAATCAATCTTCACATTTAAGGCCAACTGATTTTTGACAAGGGTGCCAAGTCCACTCAATTGGTGTATTAGTTAGGGTTCTCCTTGGAAACAGAATCAATGAGAGATGTCTCTTATTATCAAATTGTAAAAGTGACTCACGCAACTGCGGGAGCGCACGAGTCCAAATTCTGCAGAGCCGTCAACAAGCTGTCAACTCCAAGGAAGACGTCCGACGAACTCCTCGGGAAACGAACCGGCAACTTCGACGAGCTCCCCAGGAAAAGCTTCACTGAGCAGCTGAAGAAGTGAAGGTTCTCTAACCGTCCGGCTTATAAGCCTCCAACTGATCACCCGGACCAAATCCAGCCAATTGCATTCTCTCACTGTGGAAGCACGCCCCTTGATGAGTCATCAGTCAGCTGCAGTCAATTGACTGATGATCCGACAAACCAACCAGCCTCAAATAGCCTCACAGGAATCGTCAGGCCAGTGCCCACTTGACCAGACAGCTAGGCCACCTAGCCAAGTTGACACATGAACCCAACCATCACAGTCCACCCCTTGTCAACTTGGCAGTTGTACACATCACCCAAAACCATATCTTCAAAATGAACGTTACAGCTTATGCCATATGATAAGGGGACAAGACAGAGAAGAAAGCAAAAATATTCTCTTCACAGACAAATACAAACATAATCTTCACAAAACGAGGAGGAAATATTCATATCATCATAGTCCTCGTTTCTGTCTCTACTAAGGCCCAGTAGCAGGCCAACAGTTGTTTCTCAAATGGAGAGTAGTTATCTGCAGAGGATGGTAAAGCTTTACTCCAAAATCCTAAGGGCCTGCGTTGTGATTCTCCTATAGGAGCCTGCCAAAGGCTCCAAACAGCATCTCTATTTGCCACTGACACTTCCAGCACCATTGGATCAGCTGGATCATATGGTCCAAGCAGCAGAGCAGCTTGCACAGCAGCCTGGACCTGTTGCAGAGCCTCATCTTGCTCCGGTCCCCACTCAAAACTAGAAGCTTTTCTAGTCACTCGGTAAATGGGCCGGAGTAGCACACCTAAATGAGGAATATGTTGTCTCCAAAACCCAAAGAAGCCAACTAAACGTTGTGCCTCTTTTTTGGTTGTAGGAGGGGCCAGATGCAGCAGCTTATCCTTCACCTTAGAAGGAATATCTCGACAGGCCCCACACCACTGAACACCTAGAAATTTTACTGAGGTGGAAGGGCCTTGTATTTTTGTTGGATTTATCTCCCATCCTCTGCCACGCAAATACCTTACCAACAAATCTAGAGTAGTTGCTACTTCTTGCTCACTAGGTCCAATCAACATGATATCATCAATATAATGGACCAGTGTGATGTCTTGTGGGAGGGAGAAATGATCAAGATCCCTGCAGACAATATTATGACATAGGGCTGGAGAGTTGATATAACCCTGAGGTAGCACGGTGAATGTAAACTGCTGGCCTTGCCAGCTAAATGCAAACTGTTTCTGGTGGTCCTTGCTGACAGCAATTGAGAAAAAAGCATTTGCCAGATCAATAGCTGCATACCAGGTACCAGGGGATGTGTTGATTTGCTCAAGCAATGATACCACATCTGGGACAGCAGCTGCAATTGGAGTCACCACCTGGTTAAGCTTACGATAATCCACAGTCATCCTCCAAGACCCATCTGTTTTCTGCACAGGCCAAATAGGAGATTTGAATGGGGATATGGTGGGAATCACCACCCCTGCATCCTTCAAGTCCTTAAGAGTGGCATTAATCTCTGCAATCCCTCCAGGAATCCGGTATTGCTTCTGGTTCACTACTTTGCTAGGCAGAGGCAGCTCTAGTGGCTTCCACTTGGCCTTTCCCACCATAATAGCCCTCACTCCAGGAGTCAGGGAACCAATGTGAGGATTCTGCCAGTTGCTGAGTATGTCTATTCCAATTATGCATTCCGGCACTGGGGAAATAACCACAGAATGGGTCCGGGGACCCACTGGACCCACTGTGAGACGGACCTGGGCTAAAACTCCATCAATTATCTGACCTCCATAAGCCCCAACTCTGACTGGTGGACCAGAGTGACGTTTTGGGTCTCCGGGAATTAATGTCACTTCTGACCCAGTGTCTAATAATCCACGAAATATCTGATCATTTCCTTTTCCCCAATGCACAGTCACCCTGGTAAAAGGCCGTAGGTCCCCCTGGGGAAGGCTGGGAGGAAGATTAACAGTGTAAATTTTTGGCAGTGTGACAGGGTCCTTCTCCAAGGGTACCCGGCCTTCCCTTCATTCAAGAGGCTCTGGATCTGTAAACTGTCTCAAGTCTGGGAATTGATTAAGGGGCCGTGACTCTCTGTTTTTGTAATTCAAGGGAGATTTTTGTTCACGTGGCCTAGAATTCTTCTGCTTATATAGTTCAAACAAGAATTTAGTCGATTGCCCATCTATTTTACTACTTGGTACTCCATGATCCACTAGCCAACGCCATAAGTCTCTGCGAGTCATATTATTTTGATTGCTGCTTTGAGCCTGTTTTCCATTATGGTAGCCCTGTCCACCTTGTCTGTGGCGATTAACTGCAGCCACTTGGCTTCTGCTGACTCGGGACCCGATTATCCCCATTGTGTTTAAGGATTCCAGTTCAGTGACAGCAGTTCCTACAGTAGTATCTGACCTACAGAGAAGGGCGACTACAGAGCTCTTCAGGGATGATGGAGCTAGTTTCACAAATTTATTCCTTACAGTCCTGGTAAAAGGTGTGTCCTCTGGACATTCCAGGGCTGTGTGAGCAGGTTTTCCATGATAAATCCACTCTAACATTCCAATCTCTCTAAGCCTTTGAATCCCCTCCTCCACATTATACCAGGGCAGTTCTGGCATTTCAACTTCTGGTAATGCCGGCCACCTTTTGATCCATGTTTCAGCCAGCCACCCAAACAAACTGTTAACACCCTTTCTAACCCCTCGAGCTACAACATTGAATGCAGAATCTCTGCTTAGTGGGCCCATATCAGTAAATTCAGCCTGATCCAACCTTATATTCCTTCCACCATTATCCCACACTCTCAATATCCATTCCCACACATATTCCCCTGGTTTCTGTCTGTATAAGTTGGAAAACTCATACAGTTCTTTTGGAGTATAGCGTACTTCTCATGGGTCACACTTCGTACCTCACCCTTTGGGGCTTGTTGGGACTTGAGCCTAGTTATAGGTCTTGAAGCAAAAACTGGTGGTGGGGGTGGGTCATGAAAAGAGTTAGAATTATCTCTCAAGCCATTCACCTCAGGGCACTCTGTTGCATTTTCACCTCTTAAAACAGGATTAGTCTCTCCAGACAAAAGAGTGAGGGCTGCTTCCTCAGGGGAGGTGATTACAAGATTAGCAGGCATTGAAGGGTCAATCTCCTTAGGTGGGAGTTGCATGGCAGGCTCCTTAGGGCAGACTGGAGGCAGAGAAGCTGTTTCCCCAGGACAGCCCTCTACAGGTAAATCTAACAATGACCCAGCAGAATCCAGGGTTCCAATGTCCTCACTGTCATTATTATCAATCCATATGTCTCCATCCCAAGTTTCTGGGTCCCATTCTTTTCCAATCAATGCCTTTACTTTAACAGCAGACACCCTGAGAGGTTGAGATTTTAGTTTACGCTGTAAATGTGCTACTCGCACAATAAGAGACTGCGTCTGATTTTCAGAAACCTCCAGTCTGCGGGCACAGGAAATAAGATTTTCTTTCAGGGCACAGATGGAACTCTTTACATCTGTCATACGGCATTCAAGTTTTGAATTTGAAGCCTTTAGCTCATCCCTTTCTCTTACAACTGTATCCAAAGTATCTAAGAGCAGCCAGCCAACATCATTATACTTCTTAATACTGCAAAACTCTGTGAAAGTGTCGAAAACGCTGTCACCCAGAGCCTCGCTTCGTACTAGAGCACAATTAGGAGAATCAAATGGTGCTATTTTGCGTATTTCCTTTGCCAACTCCTGCCATGGACTCTTAGTACCCTCTTGATTATTGGAAATAGAGTCATTAGTGCCTCTGAATCTAATCAGAGTAGAAAACAAGTTGTAAAATCCCATTTTAAGATTCCGTTTCTCAAGAACCACTCTCGGTACCAAGTTGTATTAGTTAGGGTTCTCCTTGGAAACAGAATCAATGAGAGATGTCTCTTATTATCAAATTGTAAAAGTGACTCACGCAACTGCGGGAGTGCACGAGTCCAAATTCTGCAGAGCCGTCAACAAGCTGTCAACTCCAAGGAAGACGTCCGACGAACTCCTCGGGAAACGAACCGGCAACTTCGACGAGCTCCCCAGGAAAAGCTTCACTGAGCAGCTGAAGAAGAAGTGAAGGTTCTCTAACCGTCTGGCTTATAAGCCTCCAACTGATGACCCGGACCAAATCCAGCCAATTGCATTCTCTCACTGTGGAAGCACGCCCCTTGATGAGTCATCAGTCAGCTGCAGTCAATTGACTGATGATCCGACAAACCAACCAGCCTCAAATAGCCTCACAGGAATCGTCAGGCCAGTGCCCGCTTGACCAGACAGCTAGGCCACCTAGCCAAGTTGACACATGAACCCAACCATCACAATTGGGAAAGAATAGGCTCTTCAACAAATGGTGCTGGGGAAACGATGTCTATACGTGAAAGAATGAAGGTGATCCCCTACCGCACACCAGATACGAAAAATCAACTCAAAATGGATCAAAGACCTAAATATAAGAACCAGAACTACAAAATTCCTAGAAGAAAACATAGGGAAACATCTTCAGGATCTCATGTTAGGCAGTGGTATTATACTTTACACCCAAAGTATAAGCAACAAAAGAAAAAAATAGATGAATGGAACTTCATCAGAGTTAAAACCTTTTACGCATTGACAGATTTTAACATGAAAGTAAAATAACCACCTACACAACTGAAGAAAATATTTGGAAACCACTGGAAACCACATAATGGTTATGGGTTTAATATCCAGAATATATAAAGAAATCCTACAACTCAACATCAGAAAGAAAAACAACTCAAGTTAAAAATGTGCACAAGACTTGAATAGATATTTCTCCAAAGAAAATGTACAAATGGCCAGGTAAAAATACATGAAAAGATGCCCAGCATCATTTGTCATTAGGGAAATGCCAATCAAATGCACATGATATACCATTTCACATCCACTAGAGTGACAACTGAAAAAATGGAAAATTACAAGTGTTGGAGAGGATTGGAGAAATAAGAACACTCATTCATTGTGAGTGGGAGTGTAAAATGGTGCAGCCTGTGGAAGACAGTTTGGCAGTTCTTCAGAAAGTTAAATATAGAATCACCATGTGACCTGGCAATCCCACTTCTAGGTATATACCTTAAACTATTGAAAGCAGGGAATTGAACAGATATTTGCACACCAATGTGCACTGCAGCATTATTCATAATTGCCAAAAGATGGAAGCAACCCAAGCATCCATCAACGGCTGAATGTTATTCACCCATAAAAAAAGGAATGAGGTTCTGATGCATGCAAAAACATGGGTGAGCCTTGAAGATGTCATGTTCGGTGAAATAAGCAACACACAAAAGGACAAATACTGTATGATCTTGCTTATATGAAATAATTAGAATAAGCAACTTAATACAGTCAGAAACTAGAACATGTGTTACCAGGGGCTGGGATAGGAGCAAGGAATGGGGAGTCATGCTTTTGGTAAGGGATGATGGTGATAGTAGTATAACATTTTGAATATAACTAACAGCACTGAATTATATGTTTGAATGTAGTTAAAAGGGGAACTTTTCGGTTGTATATATGTTACTAGAATACATTTTAAAAATCCATAGGACTGTATGACAACAAACATTGAACCCTAAAGTAAACCATGGACTATAGTTAATAGTATAATTATAAAAATGTTCTTTCATTGATCACAACAAATATACCACACTAATGCAAATTGTTAATAATAGGGTGGTATATAGGAACTCTGTATTTTATGCATGATTTGTCTGTAAAGCTACAACTTTTCTAATAAGAAATAAAGAAAAAATAATAGACAATACTTAAGCCTTGAAGAATAACATAATATTTTGAAGCATCTTTAATTTTTGTTTTCAAAATTGTTAACTTTAGAAAAGAAAAATGGAATATTGTATGATTTGAGTCTTGCTTGCAAAAATTGGTAATTTATACTATTCTCAGAAAACTAGGGTGTATACCCTATAACTTTTGAAAATATTTGGATTTAGAAGACTCCATTTTCTTGTTTTCCTCAAATGTTGCTCTCTTCATAAAAATCAGTGTGGTAGAGGTTTTGTTCCTTAGTTCAAAAGAGTTCTTTTTCTTTAGCTAATTTATAGAGCTTTTACAAAACTCCCTTGAAAAAACTGTGATCACACCAAAGAGTCACACCAAAGTATTAAACAAATCAAAGCCAGTGTGGTGGTTTGAAGCTATGTGTACCCCAGAAAAACATGTTATTAAACCTAATCCATTCCTTTGGTGTAAACTCACTGTAAGTAGGACCTTTCGATGAGGTTACTGCAGTTAAGGCATGGCCCACCTCATTCAGGGTGGGTCTTAATCTTGATACTGGAGTCTTTAATAAGCAGAATTAAATTCAAACAGACAGCTATAAAGCCACAGAAAGCAAGAAGCTGAACATCAGAGGAACTGGAAGGGAAGGGTGAGAACAGAAGATGCTGCCATGGGCCTTGCCATGTGACGGAGAAGCCAAGGATCGCCAGCAGCCAGCTGCAGAATGCTGTTTTATGGGAAGAAACCATCACCTTGATGACTCCTAGATTTAAACTTTCTTTTAGCCTCAAAACCATGAGCAGTAAATTCCCTTTGTTTAACCTGACCCATTACATGGTATTTGCTTGAGCAGCCCAGGAAACTAAATAATCCAGAAATCATTTGAAAGTCTGTGTGACCCAGCAAGGCAGTAATCCCTTCTACGGAGTGGTTCCTTTAGTTGTCCTTCAAGGGACTGTTGCAACTTCAAGGGCCTGACTATTGGAGTCTAAGTAAACGGCACTGGAAACACAGCGCACTGAAAATATGCAGCATTCTCTGGCAAATAATCAAATTCTGGAATTTGTAACTTATAAGAGGTTGCTACAAGTTCCAGACAAACCTCCAGCAAGTGCCTAATTATGGTTGGGTACATAATTAATTTTCAGAAAATAATAGTAATTATATCATAAGGGGGTAATCCGCTTTCCAACTACAATACTTCATCCTAGTTCCTTCACACAGACAATGACTATAATCGTGTCATGGAAGGATTGTGCCATAAAGATTACAGATATGTAATTCCTAATCTTCAGGAAGACATTTTTGTTTGTTTTCAGAAAGGAAGATATGCTGAGAATGCTTTATTAGAGCCCTGGTTGCCTTGACCAAAGAAAAATGCAAAAAGCTTGAAGACTAGTAGCTCTGGTAACTAAAGGAGGGCCAAACAGAGGACATGTGTAGGTTGGGGAGCTTTACCTTCTATGACAGTTTTTCAGCTTTATAACCAGCATTAAGCCTCTGTTTTCAGACTCTGTGCTTTATTTGATGGTGTTTATAAGCAATTTTTATTAGCAAACGGAAAACAGTGTCTGAAAGCTCCCAGATGCTGCTAAGAAAAACTGGAAGTAGAGAAAACAGCAAACAATAAAACATAATTTTATGAGATCTGGCTCATTAGGTGATTAGGTCAACAGATGGCAAATGTAGCTCCAAAGAGGGAAATCTAAAATAATTCAGCCTGTAGTAAGAGAGACATCTAGAGAATAACTGTGGAAACCTAATATGGAAGGTGGCAGCAATCTGTTCCTTTGATGCTGTTCTGTTGCACATGTGGATAGACAGGAAGGAAGCAGAAGAGGGCAGGGACTCAGGCTCAGAAAACTGTGCTGGAAAGCTTGGAGAAATCCAGAAGAAGGATGAGCAACAATGCGCATAAAGGGATGGTTCATTTGAAGGATTGGATCCTGAAACAGGAAACGATCCTGTAAAGGGTATTATTGGGACAATTAAGACAAATTGAATAAGAATTATAGATTAAATAATAGTATTGCATTGGTGCTAAATTTCCTGAATTTTAAAAATTATAGTGTAGCTATTTATGCACATGTCTACGTTCATAGAAATATTCACTGAGGTATTTAGCGGGAAAGTGCGTATGTCTGTAATTTATTCTCAAATGGTTCCAAAAGAGTAAATGTATATTTTAATTACATAGTGCATATATAATTATATATGTGTTTGTGCATATATTGTGCTTTTATGTGTGTTTGTGTGTGTATATAAAGAGAGAGGAAGATGAAACAAATGGAGCAAAATCTTAATTGATGAATCTGAGTAAAAGACACATGAGAGTTCTTTATACTGTTTATACAAGCTTCCTATAAGTTTTAAATTAATTTCAAACAAAGAGTTTAAAAAGAGAGAAATAACTAAAAATAGGAAAAGGACATAAATGTATGCTTCAGAAAAGAAGAAACATGGGACCACATGGAAAATCTTTTAACCTTACAATAAATCAAAGAAAGGCAAATTAAAACAATTAGACACTGTTTCCACAAAATGAATTTTTAAAACTAAATGACAATATCTAATGCTGATTAGGGTACATGGAAATAGGCATTTTCAATATCGCTAATGGCTTTAGGCAATAATTTGGCAATATGCATGAATAAATCAAAATATTGATACCTTTGTCCTAGTAATTGTATATCTAATCTAATTGGAGAAAATAATCTAAAATATAGGAAAAGCTGATTGTTCATTCTCTGCAGCATACTAATGGTAGCAGACTCTTAGAAACAAGCTAAATGTCCAACAAATGGGGATACAGAAGAGTTTATTCAACCTCCTCAAAAATAGATAAAGATCAGGGAGATTAACTGATTAATCTGTAAAATATACAGATTAGTAAATGACAAGTACCTGGACTTGATTGGTCTCACATCTTCTAACGCCAAGTATTTTCAGCTAGATGTGCTTCCCCTCTCTAAGCACTCCAAAGACGTTGGCAGAAGATGTGCTGTTATTACAAGGGATCCCTATGTCTTTCTTTCATCCAATCACCGAGTCAATTAAATCAAGAGAAACAATTTGAAGATGTTCTATGAATTGGGTAAAATTCATGGCTCTACCTGAATAATGCAAGTTTTCAGTCAATATGTCCATATTATTTCCCTGCTTAAAACCTTTCAGTAGTTCCTCATGACCAGAATAAGGTTCGTAGCTTAATGAACAAGACCATTTATGATCCGGCTCCTCTGTGCCCTACCCCCTCCTCCTCTCCTCCAATCACCCTTTTCCCCAATGATGCTGAACTGCTTGGAGTTAGCACAAGAAATGCCTTACCCAGTTTTCAAGTTTCATGCCTTTGTACTTGCTCCTCCTTCTGCCTGCAATTTTCTTCCTTTCCTTCTCTGTAGGTATGTATGTAGCTAGTTTTAGCCTTCCAAAATCAGCTCAAATGTCTCCCTCCAGCACACCGAGTGGGCTACATAAATTGTGAGGCTTGGTGAAAAGGAAAATGTAGGACCCTTTGTTTAAAATCAGAGAAAAGATGTTATTAAAGTTTTCACCTAAAGCTTCTTTCTTTCTTTTGCAGTATCTGTCTCAATTTAAGTTGATTTATATTTGAGCTTTTGAGGTCTTATTTCAGAAATCCTTTCCTATCCTGATGTCATAAATTATTTCTCTTACATTTCTTCTAAAATTTTTAATGTTTTGCCTATTGATTGCTTCTAAGCTATTTTCCTCCATTGGTCTATTTATGTTCCTGAATTATTTTTGTATCTTTTAATTCCATAGTTTCATGATGAGGATTAATGTCTGATAGCACTAGTACTAACTGCTTAGTCTTCTTTTCCAAATGTATATGGTGATATGTTCCTTTACTCCTCCATCAGAATTTCGGGATCAAATTTTAAAGTTCTATGAGAAATCCTGTAGGAATTTTCATAGCAATTCCATTCAGTTTATAGATTGATTTGTGGAGAGTTGACGTGCTTATGATATTGAGTCTACCAAACCATGAAGAGGATAGATCTCCCCATATATTCAGGTCCTCACTTCTATTCTTCAATAGTTTTGTAATTTTTTCCATAGAGGTCTTGTACATAGTTGTTATATTTATAATCAGGTATTTTGTAGTATTTGATGCTATTGCGAATGGGATCTTGTATTTTATTTTCTACATTTTTATTACTGGCATACAAGAATATTATATAAGAATATTATGATTGCTGATATATAAGAATACCATTGGTATTATTAATCTTGTACCCAGCAACTTTGCTGAATTTTTACATTTAGTTTTATTAATTTTTTAGAAAATTAGTTTGAATTTTAAGTGTAAGTAATCATGTTACTGGAAAATAATGGTTTTGTTTCTTCCCTTCCAATTGTACTTTTCATTTTTTTTTATCTTCTCTTGTTATTTTTGCCAAGATCACCAATACAAAGTTGAATAAAGGCTATCGTAGTGGATGTGAGTTTTGTACCTGACTTTAATAACAGTGCTGCAAAAGTCTCAACCTTAATTGTGAAGTTTGCTCTAACTTTTTAGTAGCTAGGTTAAAGAAGTTTCTGTGTGTTCCTAGTTTTGTTAAGCATTTTCCACTTTAATCTTGAATGCATGTAGAATTTTATCAAATATTCTTTATGCAGCAATGAATACAAGCATTTATTTTTTCCATTAATCTATTAATGAAGTAGATTACTTTGATTTTCTTTATGTTGAACTATCTGTGCAAAACTGGTGTGTATCCTATCTGAGCTTCATGCTTTTTTGTTGCTGTTGTTGTTGTTCATTGCTTGGTGTTTTAGTTTCCCGGGCTGCTGGAAGCAGATACCATGAAATGGTTCAGCTTGAACAATGGGAATTTATTAGCTTACAGTTTTGAGGCTGAGAAAATGTCCAAATCAAGGCATCATCAATACGATGCTTTCTCCCCAGAGACCAGCTGCTGGTGATCCTTGGCTCCTCTGCCACATGACAAGGCACATGGTGGCATCTGCTGGTCTCTCCCTTCTCTTCCAGGTTTTGTTGCTTTTAGCTTCTTGCTCCCCTGCAGTCATTCAGTTTATAAAGGACTCCAGTCATACCAGTAAGACACACCCTGAATAAAGTGGGTCACACTCTAACTGTAGGAGCCTCATCAAAAGATCCTACTTACAATGGATTTATACCCATAGGAATGGTTAGATTTAAGCATATGTTTTTCTGAGGTACAGACAGCTTCAAACCACCACACTCAGCTAATATTTTATTTAGAATTTGGCATTAAGGTCTATCAATGACAGTGTCCATATATATTATTTTACAATGTGAAGTAAGTTGTTTGCAAAGACGGTATGGCAGACAGCCTCTAAGATGACCTCCAGTGGTCTCCCCTCCTGGTATTCGTGCCCTTGGGTAATACCTCCCCTTGAATGTGGATTCAGTGACTTAATTCTGATGCATAGAATACTGCAAAAGCAATGGGTGGTAAACTCTTTGTCTTAGTATTTTGGAAAATGTATTTATTTTACCCTCATCCTTGAATGAGTTTTAGCTGGGTATAAAATTCTGGGTAGATAGATATTTTCCCTAAGAACTTTAAAGACATAACTTTATTTTTTTAGGTATCTATTGCAGATGGTAAATCTCTTCTCAGTCTAATTGTACTCACTCTATCTTTTCTTCCTGGTAGATTTTAAGATTATCTCTGAATTTTGCTGTTTTCTTTTTATGCATCTAGCTGTACTTTTATTTATCTGGAAAACACTTTCAATCGAGAACCCAATTCTCAGTTATTATCTCTCTGTTTTTTATTTCCCCCAACATTTCCTCCATTTTCTTCTTCTGGGGGGATAATAGAGCTGATCTTTCATGTTTTTACTCTTTGTTTCTCTGCTATATCCTAGGTAAATTCCTTAGTATTACCTTCCAATTCATTCATATTGCTTTGATTTCTAGCTTGGAGTTTATGTAGTATATTGAGTTTTTAAAACCATCTTTTTACTTTTATTTCTGAACAATTTCCCCTTTTTTCCTCATAATGATGCTATTCTTCTATGTATCTCTTTGTGAACCCTAAACATACTTATTTTTAAATACTTTTAACATGGCTTATTTTTATTTTGTCTAAAACAATTTCATTTTCCAGTCATTGGTTTTACTTTCTGACTTTCTTGGTGGTCATTTTCCTTGTGTTTTGGAATTTCAGTTTGTGGGTCCACCTCAAGTTGGTGCTACTTTTCTTTTTCTTTCTTCCTTGTCTCTGCTCTGAGGTTTTGTGGGTGCCTCAGCCAGTTCCTAAGGCCCATAGTCCAAAACCAAATCTTCCCTTGGAGGTTCAGGGCTCTGATTCTACTGTGATATTAGAAATGGTGTAGTCAGAGGATATGGCGGCTAAGCTTCTCATGAAGTTGAGACGATCCTGCTGGGTCTCTAGGCACTCAGAGGTTTCTGAGCTGTAGCTTTGGGCAGCAACCAGGGACAGGTTTGCTCTGCCTCCCTTTATGGGGTGGGGGGAAGGACAGGAGGGAGGAGAGTGAACCCCCACCCCACTCTTCTCCTCCTGGGTCCCTGGTAATGGGCAATGTTCCCTCATTGTGTCTGCCTGCTTCTGGTACTGAGTATGGCAAGTCTGTGGCTTCGTCCCCACATTTCTCTTCAATTCCTGGTTCATAAAGATGATTATGCCATTTTTATTTTTTATATTATTTTTTCTCCCATTGCTATATGTTTGGATGTAAGTTTTGTGGGTTGCTCAAAGTGTGAACTTTGAAGGTCATTTTGATAAGAAGTCTATCCTCTTTTATTACCTGCTAAAACAAGCAAAAACAACCCCTAGCTGCACATCACAAATCCTCCCTGCCTGCCTTGTGGTTGCCTGACTGTGCGATGCCTCTGCAGGTTGTAGCTCCATGGAAACCTTAGCCCCTTGTGCACTGTGCACTAGTTAATCAGCGTGCCCCACTCCTGTTCAAAGAATCAGAGGATGCTGCAGTGGTTTCAGACTTCTCCCTCTTAATAAAAACATGAAGGTAGATTACAGAAAACATTTTCCCACAAAAAGAAAGAAGGTACAAAAAGGTTAAAATTTTTCACATTCACTCTGGTATAGTGATATGATGTCCTGAAGCAATTTGGAAGTGTGAACAGAGAAGTGGTTCAAGTTTGCCTCTCTGCTATTGCCTCCTAGAAATAGTAGCCCCTTGCCTCTTGTTTCCACATATTGGTCATCAGCTGGGGACAGGTAATAAAAATGAGAGGCATTGGCTTACAAAAAAACTGCTGTTTAATATGAGTTCTAATGGATTTTGAAGCCTAGGATAAATGATACTTTAAAAATAAACAGCTCAAAATCATACTTATGATGTTTTTCTTTCCTTTCTTGGCAAAGAGTGGAATGGAGAAGATGAGAGGGTTTACATTTGGACTTGTTTAAAATTTTACAAAGCTGTTCTTTTAAATTTACCATCTGTTACTTCCGTACTTCAGAGTGGCTATGGTAACTGTTCAAGGATACCAGACAGAACCATGGTATAATTGGGTATGGCTTGACCCCTACAGTGCCTTTCTCATGGAGGGAAACCAACTCATTGTGAGTCTTGTCACATTACAAGAGAGTTTCCCTGCAAATATGTCAGCCCTCCTGTTAATGCACAGCAGAGATAAGAATTAGTTATACACATTCTGTGTGTTATTTGAATTACGAGGAAATTCTTGAGAAGAAAATTCTAACATCCTTCTCAGTTGGACTTCCACACATACTACAGTATTTCAGTATTTTTATACAGATCATAAATGACACTAAGTAAATATGTGTAAGCCAAGCAATTAGTCTTCATTTAAGAAAGGATGATTTTTACTCTTGGGTTTTAGATTTCAACCCTCTCCTAGAGATACTTTTATTTGAGTTAAAGAAATTACTAGAAATATATTGTTGAAATGGTGTTGATATGATTATTTTGAAACTGTCATTTGTACAATGGGGGATAAAGCAAAGAGTATTAGGTTTGTGTCATTGAGAATTGGTGTTAATGTCATGTGAGACAAGAGACACACATTAAGATCAATGACTTTAACCTTGTAGTCCTGAATAGAAAATTGGGATAGCAGTATGCATTCATTCATCTATTTTAGAAAAAAAAAAATACTTATTTTTAGCACTATCCACTAAAAAAGCCTAGAAGCACTGACCAACCCAACTGCAGTAAGTTCTAGGGTTAGACCTTGATTGTGTTCTTTAAATATCATTTTCCACTAAGAGAAACCAGGGTTCCTGAAAAAAAGGGCTGCTATCAGCTCTAAGGTAAAAAATGTATCAGATGAGCCTGAAACTTCCTATCAAAGACAACTAGGACTGTGTAAAAGGACTCAGGGACCAACTTGAATAAACTCCCACTCTCCAAAGTTGAAACAATTTATCAGTAAGGACAATTACTCCCTTGGATTGAAACACACCAAATCTTTTGAAATCCGTGTGTTTAAAAAGATATTTAAGTACATGAGTCACCTTTGGAGAATACACATTGACTCATTATTTTGAAAACATAAATAAACGACAAAGAACTTATTCTGCCTTTTCTATACAAATTCAGGATAACCAAATATTTGATGAGAGAAAGGATCTTTTTGTAGAAGCACTCTGACTAATGAATGAAGAAGGAAAAATAGAATTGGAATAACAGTTTGTAACCTCTAATATATTGGTAACATCACAAAATGAGAGTGAGGCATTATGAACCTCTTGATGAAATTATATGACTTATTTAGTTTGGCACACACACATACAAATTTGACTTGATCAAATTTCAAGATATTAAGTACTAATTTACAGAAATACAAGGGCTGAGGAACATGTCTAAAACAAAACAAACAAACAAAGAAAAAACCACAAGAAAAAAACAAACTTCAGGAAACTTGACAGCACAAGTGACCCAGTTTCTTCAATAACATCAACAATACAACAACAAAATTGCAAGTGCAAAAAAAAATGGGGTGGGGGAACCTAAAGATTAAAAGGGACAAGAGCATATTAACTAAATGCAATGTATGCAGCTTGTTTGACTCATGATTCAAACAAACTTAAACAGTAAAAGAACATTTATAGCAGCATGTGGAAAGTGTGAACAGTGCCTGGATATTTGAGGTGATTAAGAAATGAAGCTGATTTAGGGGATTTATTGATGATATTGTGTCAAGTTTTAAAAATGTAAATGTAGTAAATGTAATATGGTAAGCATATACATTAATTACCATTGAACTAGTCTCCTAAGGCCAGAGAATGAGAGGGTCCAGTAGGGATGAAAATGTGGAGGGTGATGGACAGGGGAAAGGAAGTTTTGTTACTTACTTTTGTCAGAATACACTATGACGCTGTGCCAGTTTGAATGTATTGTGTCCCCCAAATGCCATTATCTTTGATGTAATCTTGTGTGGGCAGATGTTATCAGTGTTGATTAGATTGTAATTCTTTGAGTGTTTCTGCAGAGATGTGCCCCACCCAGCTGTGGGTGATGACTTTGATGAGATCATTTCCATGGAGGTGTTGCTCCACCCATTCAGGGTGGGCCTTGATCAGTGGAGCCATATAAATGGGTTGACAAACAGAGGGAACTCAGTGCAGCTGTGAGTGATGTTTTGAAGAGGGACACTTTGAAGAAAGCACAGGAGCTGCAGATGAGACAAAGTTTGAAGACAACCATTGAAAACACTCTTGCTCTGGAGAAGCTGAGAGAGGGACAAATACCCCAAGTTCAACTAAGAGTGACATTTTTGAGGAACTGCAGCCTAGAGAGGAACGTCCTGGGAGAAAGCCATTTTGAAACCAGAACTTTGGAACAGACACTAGTCATGTGCCTTTCCAGCTAACAGAGGTTTTCCTGACACCATTGGCCATCCTCCAGTGAAGGTACCCAATTGCTGATGTGTTACTTTGGACACTTTATGACCTTAAGACTGTAACTGTGTAACCAAATAAACCCTCTTTTATAAAAACCAATCCATCTCTGGTGTTTTGCATTCTGGCAGCATTAGCAAACTAGAACTGATGCATATTTCTGATTTGGTTTTAACTCACCCTGAAGCATGTCTATGAGCAGTTTAACAAATGAATTGATGACACTTATAAGGCACATTAATAATGGAAAAGTTTCTAACTCATCAAAGTGTGTTGAAATTATGCCATAATAGATTTAAGCATCTCCACATGTATTGGCATTTACAGAAGGGAAATCTCTATATCTTATGAAAGTTAATTACATGTATATGCCTGCATTTTAGAATTTTGTGTGTATTAAAATTTGATAGAACCCTTAGATTGTTTTCCCTTTTTATCTCTTTTTTTATCCAGTATGGAGCTGGAAGACAACCCTAAGACCATAAAATAATAAAGAAAAAAGTGTCTTCGAAGGCTGAATATTTTGATGCTTATATACCTTAATTTTTCTTTCTGTGGTATACATTTTCTTTACCATATCAAGCATCATGGAATTAAGTACTTCAACAGTATATTTCTATAGTAGTTCTTGAATGGTTTTGCTTCTGCTTAACATTGTTGAAAAATTTCCTTCATCTGACATCTCTGAAAAAGTGAGATACCAGATTCGGAAACACATGCATGTAAAGTGCCTGGAACACAGTTGGTGCCCAGTGAGTGGAAATTGTTATTATTGTGTTATTATTGTTATTATTGTTAATATGGATATATACTTTGATTTTCTCTATTCTTCTGCCTGTCAAAGAAAGTCTGCATCAGTGAGTTCAATTTTCGACTTCCCATCTCCTAAAGGGTACACATTATTTTGTGCTGAGTTGGGGCCTAAATGAATATACTAAACAATGTATGATGAGAGAGGAGAGAGGAAATAAGAAGGATGGAGGTTTAGAGAGGCTTTTGTTCTGGGGTAAGGACAGGATGAGAGAAGTAGAAGAGAAAAGGGAATTTTAATGAAAGTGTTGTGGAATATGTGTTTCAATCACTTTGATTGCTCTTTAAGAGCAGTAGTAAAAGAAGGAATTTTTAAAAAATTACATTTCAAGAGTTGAACCATGCTCTTTGAATGTTGCACTGTTCTGGGACTGAACCCTAAGTCTCTGGATTTACAAAGCTTACATTTATATTTCATAGAAATACACTGTGAAATATTTTCCATACACAAATGTAAAGTGAAAGTATTTATGGAAAAGCCTAAAAGTGAAAAAGTCACCACATTTAGAATGGGACAAATCTAGAATTATAGACCAATAAACTATACTTCCAGAAGACATATTATAATACATATTCAAAGTAAATTATGAAGATATGGAAAATAACATGACTTTAAAAGATTAAATCAATCTAATCTATTTTTACAACAGCAATGAATGTAGTAAATTGGAAGCATATAATACATGTTAATGTCAGTACAATTTTTGTTTGGTTCCAGAGTTTAATCCTTGAAAGCATCTTGTGTCAAACAGGCTCCTAATGTACTGTAAATTCAACCCCTTCAATAGTGACAAATGCATGGTACAAAAAGTAACTCGTGGAAGAAGAAAGCAATACAAACACAAGGTAGGACAGAACCTACTTTGCAAATGTATGGCATAAAATTGATCCAGAATCATAAAAACCACAAGCTAAGTAGGAGTTAGCAATGTGGCACTATAATTCCAAAAGTTAATAAAATACTGAATCATCTAAATAAGAGAATGGCATGTGAGGCTTAGTCTGTCACTGCATTCTATTCTAGTCAGAACACTTTTAGAGTATCGTATTCATTTTAGGACTCCATATGTGGTGATCCAGCGTGCTGGGTTCCAAACCTAGCTTTGCCACCGACAAACTGGTCATGTCATGGAACTGTACAGTGTATCGGATCCACAGCTCTCTTCATCTCCAGATCCTGCAAATTGAGAGCATCAGACCAGGATCATACTCAAAGGACGACACAGATCTCAAACCCTGTGATCAACAGGAAAAGACATTATTAAAAAGACTAAGGGGTCTAATATCAAAGTCTTTGCATACAAAGAGAAATTTTATAGGAGACCACTGAGCCACTGTCCACTAGTAAGCTATCCCAGGGACATGCCATGGGCCCCAGCTTAGAGAGCTCTGTGGTTGAGTTTTCTAGTTGTTCCCACCACCTATTTCCTCATCTTCCTCTAGTAATTGAACCTTCATCTCCTTTTTGGAGCACATGGCAAGAGCCTGCACTTCACAACCTCCCTTGCAGTTAGGTGTGGTCAATGAGATATGAGTGGAAGGAATGGGGGCAGCTTCTGCATCACATCCTTTCTTTTCCGCTTTCCTCAGGCTAGTGCACCATTTATGTGCTGGTAAGCCAGCTTTGATCATGAGATACTAGAGTGTGCCATACAACAATATGCTCTGGACAATTTTATGGAACAGAGTCTACTTCCATTCTGCTATGTCAGAGAGAAAAAGTTTTCTACCTTGTTTGAACCACTATATTCTGACATTTTGTTACAGCAACTTAGTTGTGCCCTTAATAATACAGAAATGGGTATTAGAAATAGTGTTTTACAAACAAAAACCTAAACCACATGGTGTTGGCTAAGTGGTTGTACAATAGGGGAAGAGGAAATACATATCACAGACTAGAAATTTGTTGACTACTGCTCTGCCAAGACAAAACATTTGATGAGATTATCACCTGTCTTAGTTTTGGAGACCTTCATTCTAGAAGAGATGGTGAAAACACCAGAATATTAGTATTTGTTGGCTCCTCCCCACAGCATTTAACAAGATAGTATGAGAAAGATGAAGTAAGGCAGAAATTAGCCAGTTTGCAAGCATAGATGCTTGGAGATAGAGTTCTGTTCTGTCTGAGACCAGTAGTCTAGATTGACTTGGATTTCATTGATGGGGGGAGGGTGGCTGAAAAGTCTACAGCTATTTTTCCACAAAGAGCAGATTTCATTGTCTGAGAGGAATTTGCAAACCAGAGGAGAATTGACCACCAAGGGCTTTGCTCAGGTTAATTCACGTCACTAACTACAAGCAAATAGGCTGGAAGCCTACACTTTTTGAGAAAATTGTACTGTTGAAAAGTAAAATTTAAACCAAGTTTAGATAATCTATGAGAATTTGCCACACCCCCACACCTAAGCAACCCGCTGCTCCCCAAACCCATCAGCAGGAAGCAAGATATCAAAGCTTTACAGGCCCAAGAAGGCCAGACTTTCCAACTCCCACTTCAGATGAGGTCACAGAGGACTGTAGACAAGGAATCCCTCCTACAGAGCAGAATGGGGTCAAATCAAGGAACTTAATAAAATGCACAATTGCTTCCCAGCAAAATTTCCTAATTGCTGCAGACTACTGATTGCTATATGATTCCCTTTGTTTTGGTTTGCTAAAGCTGACGAAATGCAATATACCAGAAATGGGTTAGCATTTACAATGGGTATTTATTAACTTACAAGCATAGAGTTCTGAGGCCATGAACATGTCCAAATCAAGGCATCAAAAGGTGACGCTTTCTCCCTGAAGACCAGTTACCGGCAATCCTCAGCTCCTCTGCTGCATGTCATCAGCTGGTCCTTCTCTTCCATGTTTCATTGCCTTCAGCTTCTGACTTTTCTCTCTGACCTTCTCTGGAGCTCTTTTCTGTGAGCTTCTCTGTGGCTTTTACCCTCTTATAAAGGACTCCAGTAAGAGGATTAAGACCCAACTTGAATGAGGGGGGTCACATCTCAAATTAAGATCCTACTCACCAAAAGATCCTACTTACAATGGGTCCACACCCACAGGAATAGATTAGGCTTAAGAACATGCTTTTCTGGGGTACATACAGCTTCAAACTACCACACCCATTCTTCCCTTTTCTGATTGGGAGTTTTAATTGTGACCATGCCATTCCTATGCCACAGTTGTTCATTTGATATTTCCGTGGGGGGGGGGGGGAGGTTGGGAGGGTAGATAACTGATGTTTCAGTTTATTGGTCCCTGGGCTGGAAGGAGTCATATCAGGACATGATGGATGAGGGGCACAGAGAATCAACCAGAATTCCTAGCCTTTGCGCTGGATGAGTAATTGAATGGGACCTGGGGATATCTGACTTCAGGAGTGCTCTGTAGGAGGGAAGAAAGGTACATATGGACCCTTGAGCGGGTGCCCAGAGGGACAGAGTAGTGACAGATGCTGCTTTTTGTCCCCAGTATCCATTTGTCTTCCTCCCTTAGTAGTAGAAACCCCTCCCTTAATTGGGACTCACTGCTAAAAACTACATTTCCCATCCTCCTGTGCAGTTACACCTAGCCCTGAATCCTCTGTGCTGGAAAAGGGACACAGAGCTAGTGAGTCTGCTTTGATCTTGGTGTGAGAGAAGCATCCTAGGCGAGGGTGGAAAAACAAGACAGAAGGAACTTAAGTCCTGGATGGCCCCAGAACAGAGCTGCTTGCCTTTCTTGGACTACCATCTATCTCCAAACTGTTAGTTGAGAGAAAAATACATTTCTTTTGTTTTGTTTTTTGAGTCACTGTTATTTTGGATCTCTTTATTGCAACAGCTTAGCCTATACTCTAACTAATACAATCTACCATTAGACAATGTTTACATGCCCAACAATAGTGACATGGAGTGGAGATTTTAATACTAACTCCGCAATTCATTTTACTTATATACTTTTTATTTTAAAGTAGTTTTAGATATATGGAAAAATTGTAAAGGTAGTACAGAGTTCCCATATACCCCACACCCAGTTTCCCCTATAATTAACATCCAACATTAGCAAGGTACGTTTGTTGCAATTAATGAACCAATCATTAACTAAAGTATATATTCTATTCAGATTTCCTTCATGTTTACTTAATGTACTTTTTCAGTTCCAGGATCTTATCCAGGATACTACATGACATTTAGTCATCATGTCTCCTTAACCTCTTCTTGGCTATGACAATTTCTTAGATGTTCCTTATTTTTTATTACCCTAACAGTTTTGAGGAGTACTTGTCAGATATTTTGTAGAAAATCCCTTAGTTTGGATTTGTCTGATGATTTTCTCATGATTACACTGGGTTATGGGATTTGGGGAGGAAGACAACGGAAGTACTCCACAGAAGTAGAGTGCATTTCTTAACACATGATATCAAGGGCACATGCTAGCAATATGAAGTATTAGTGTTGATATTAATCATGATTACCTGGCTAAAGTTATCTTTGTCAGGTTTCTCCACTGTAAATTTACTTTTTTCCCCTTTCCATACTGTCCTCTTTGGAAGGAAGTCACTACGCACAGCCCACACTTAAAAAGTGGAATGTTATGCTCCACTTCCTTGAGGGTAGAATATCTACAAAAACTATGTGGCATACTTCTACATGGGGGATTTGTGTCTTCTCCTCCATTTATTTATTTATTCAATCATTTATTTATGCTAGTATGGACTCAGGGATATTTATTTTATACTTTGGCTTATAATAATTTATTATTTATTTTGTTCTAATTATTCCCACTTTGTTCACTGGGGGCACTTGGGTTGGGTCCTGTGACACTTTGACATATCTACATTGCGTGTGTGTGTGTGTGTGTACGTTCGTGTTTGAGCACTTCCGTACTTTTACTTTCTGGCTCTACAAGATTCTCCAGGCTCATCTTGTATATATCCTGCCCCAGTCATAGAATCAGCCATTTCTCCAGGGAGTTTGTTCCTTTCAGTGGAGAATGGCATTAGAAACCAAGATCTGGGAGCTAAGTCTGTTCATTGCTAGTAAAGTAATATCACTTCTAGGCTCTTCCAGCTGACAGAGCAAGAAAATAGTGTGTGAATCCTAACCCATGTATAGATACGTATCTATAAATATTTCTGTATGTAACCATCTGTATCTACAATAAACTACACAGGCCCTTGATATTCATGATCTTCCCTTTTCTCTTGGGAAAGGAGGTAAAATTAACAAATTGTGACTCTTAATAAAGTATACCAAGAACTGCATGTTCCTCTCCACAAGATACATTATTCACAATGCAACAAGGTGAGAAAATATGTTAGGTTTACAAAATTCCTCTAAGAAGTCTGTCTCAGATCAGTAATTATGCTGCTTTACTGTGTAATGTTTCTTTCTGGAAAACACAGAGGAACCTGATCCATAGTACATCAAATGAAGTAAGGGACCTGGATTTTGACATCATCATGGCCCATTGTTTCTATTCTCATCCAGAACTCCCTTTCCCTCACCTTTGAAACAGTCACCTGGTCATGCCCAAGAGCCCTGTGCCCAGAGAGCAACTTCAGCCTGGGATCCAGGATTGGGTGTTGTAGCCCACTCCTTGGCAGAAATTAGAAATCAATGTGAACAGTATCTGAATATTGCCTTGCATATAAATCATTGTATTCAAAAGAGGCAAAGACAGACCTAGGCAGAAAATGGTCTGATTTTGGCAGGTTCTAAGACATTTCCCTCTGGAATACTTCTCCCCAGGCTGGTTCCTTCTCATCATTCAGCTCTTACTTGAAATAACACCTCCTCACCTGACCACATGGTTTTTAAAACTACCCCTTGACCAAGTCACTGAGTTTTATTTTCCTTCATAGCTCTCAGAAATTTCTGCATTTGTTTGTTTTCTGTCTTGCAAACTGCTGCCCACTCCACGTCCACCATTAGAATGTAAGTTCCATGAGGGCAGGGACCTTGGCTGTTTGGGTCATCACTGTGTCTCCAATGCCTGAAATAAGGTCTAGAACATAGCAGATTCTCAATGAAGATTTTTCAATTACTGAATAATAGAACAAATTAATGAAGTAATGGTAGATTAAAAACCATGCATTTTTTTCTACAGAGCCCAGAACACTTGGTGAGAAGAATGTATCAAAGAGAATGCAGAGGCCATGAAGTTACAAGATTCTTTCCAAGATGGCATTTTACAAGGTAATGATGTTTAATTTCTTCTCTTATAGTAAAAGAACAGCATACCATTACTTAATTCATGCATCTGAAAATTCCAGTAATATCTCTCAGATGCTACACTCCTTAAATGGCAGGAGAAAGATTCAGCAAATAAGCTTCAGAATGGTACACAACTTTCATGTTACGACAAAGCCAACAAAGACAATTCTAAAGTTCATACAAAACTTTCAACAAACACTTAGGCCTCTAACAAAAGATCATTTAAGAGTGGTGTAAGCAGCAGGAATAGATTCATAGATCCATGACATGTTTGAGCTGGGATATACATTAGATGTATATTAGAGAGCCAATATTCTAAACCCCGCATTTTAAATAGGAGGGTAGATCCATGAAAGAAAGTGGCCTGCACAAGTTAATGCACGTCCATATGGGAATGCTAAGTCCTGTGGAACAGAAGAAACTCTAAAAGCAACTTTCTTACACTGTACCAAAATCACCAGTAAATTTAGTAGTACAAAGAGAAATCAACACCACTGTTAGTTTGCCTAGATGTAGACTGTCACTTCTTTTGATAGAGCTCTGAATTAAGCTGGTAAGAAAATTTCTACTGACTTACAATTTTCTGTCATTGTAAACAAATCAGAGAGTGAGTGGACTATGTCATCACTCCCATCTAATTATATGAGTGATTGCAGTCAGACAATTACATATGTACAGATTGCTTCTCGAATAAATTCTTACTTCTTGGCCTTATTAAAAGAAAGAATACTCTTTTAACAAATTCCATTTCTGAGATTATGTTTCTCTCATTTTGATTTTTAAGAAGGATATTGTCATGCTACAGCAATTAATTCTCTTTTAGAAACATCTCTTAATTAGTAACAGAATTCAGGACCCGGTCTCCCTTGATTTAGGCAATTGTGTCCAAGAAAAGCCTGCCAATCATAACATAATTAATTGGTTGCAAAAAAATTGAGATCTTCCAAATTGTTTTAGGGATATGTCATTCCTATGGCGTGAATAAAACCAGACATAATGAAGTGGTTTGGGTGAATCAGAAGCCTCTCCACTCCGTATTTTTTCCATTTTGACAACAGCTTTTGGTTTAATTTAATACATTTTTGTAGAAGAAAGCGTTCTTAAACAGCTATAGAAAAGTGAGAAATATGTTCCTTTTAGGTTCTTTTAATGAAGCATTAAAAAGTAGAATACTTCAAAAATGATATTCAAATGATTTTTAATTACTATAAAGGCATTGAGATGTTAATACAATTTATATAAAAAGGAGGGATACTATTCCATCCAACCTTTTCTCTAAGGAAATTATTTCTTTTGATCCACTCTGATAACATGTAATAAAAGAACAATAAAACATATGGCTCAATTACCACTGCATCTCATCAAGCATGAATTAATGAATATCAAACTATTATTAATTGTTTTTCTGGCTCCCTCTCCATAAGACAACAATTACACATTGTCGTATTTTGATAACCATTTTGTGTTTAAGGCTTTGTGGACCAGTCTCTAAAAGGGATAGATGCTTGAAATCATTATACAGAAGAATAATTCCTGGAGTTTATCACTATTTGGATAATAGATGGTCATTTTCAAATTTCCCTGTTTTATGTCAGTTTTTCACAACTGCCTTACAACTTTTTTTAGAATTCTCCCTCCCTTCCATGTTCCCTACTCCTCTCTTTGAGAGGCAGTTGCAAGATGTATATAGAATAGTTTAAAAGTTCAATTACTCAATAGTTCCTCACTTCTGATTATTGAATTTTTAATTCCTAAGAAAAATCTATTTAAAAATAAATCTATAGCTTGTGCACTTAAAAAATAAGTTAACCAGACTATAACAGAATATAATAAATCATGATCACTATAATTGATACAGTTAATGTTAGTAAGGATCTTTATAGACATTCCATAAAAAGATTGTATCATTTATAATTCATTTCATTTTTATAAGCTTTATGTAACCATAAAGTGCTTTATCATTTGAATATATTTAACATGCTAAAGAAAGTGCCTTTATAGTCCATAACTATTACTTCTCATTGACAATTGAGTACCCAGATTTTGAAACGCATGCAAAGAAAATTTAACAAATCATAATATGTAAACAATACACGTGATATGATTTTACCTAATACCCATCAATCTGTTTCTTTTTGTTTTTAAAACACATTCTACAATAATTATATCTGTCACAAGCTAAAGCATGTCTAAGGTTAAAAACCTTCAGATGTTCTATCTAGTTCAATACACTTAACATGTATAATACATGTTTCTATAGAACAAACTAAAACTTACTTTAGAATTGGAGAATTTGGATACAGAAAGGGACTTTAATATTCATTTTGTCCAAAGCCCCTCATATTACAGATAATGGCAAAGAGATTCAAAAAGTTCAAGTTCCTATCCAAGATTCATGCAACTCTATGTGTTAACATGCTTCTGCCAAAGTTTATCAGAAAATTTTTATTAACATTTCTTTTTCACATATGGGAAACATATCTTGCTTCCTTGGCAGTTTTTCAGTATGTTAATAATAGCTGTGAATCCAAATTCGTAAGGAAATAAATGTGAGAAAATGGGAAATTCGGTTATAATGGAAACTAGAACTGACAGCCTGTATACATAGCGAGTACGGACCTGGTAGGGATTGCCAACAATGGACCTGGTTAGAGTTGCCAACACTCTCTACCATCAGAGGCACTGTTGGCATTGTTGCTTTGACATTGGTAACTGGAACCATTTGAATTTTTCATCTCTAAATCTAGCCAGATACACGATCGTTCCCCATATATGTATGACTTTATTGAAGGTAATTCGATTACTTGTGCAGTATCAGAAGTGTTATTTTTATCAACTTCAGTGTAAAAGCTTTTAGAATTCTATAAGAATACATATTCTTAAATTTTTTAACTTTTAATTCCTTAATGAACAAATGCTTTTCATCTTGCTCTCCATGTGTCAGAATTATTGAATCCACTTTGCTGAAAAATTTAAAGAGAAAAACAGTTAGATATACAAATTGAGTAAAAAATGATGCCCCAAGTAAAATTTTTAAAAATATTCATCTATCTAGGGGACAGCAGTGGATTAAGCATACCACTCCTTCCTTCTATTCCTGCATTTATCACTAGGGTTTCGATCACACTACATATGTACCAGATGCCTGGTATGCATATTTATGAGGTGCCTGATAGTCATCTTAACAATTTATATGCCAGCATATACTTATATACCAGCATAGGCAGGTAGGAAGACTCAAAGACTTCTGAATCTGTTAGCAACCACACCCCAGAAGCCATATCAAGACTCCCGGAAGCCTGAAAGTTTTAGAGTTGCCACCATTCACATCAAGATCTTTGATATAATATTTGGATCTTGATAAAGCTACTGCAATTAGGAAGAAAACAGAATATGAGAACTAACTGGAGAAAGCAGAAAATAGAAGGCAAAGCATGAATATAATTAGGTTTGTTTTTGTAATTGATTCTACAGCCTGATGGAATGTGGGTTTCTGAATATATTTTTTAGAGCAGTTTTCCAGATGTAGCCTCACAGTACCTCATTAATATCACACAGTTGTCATTAAATTCTGTACTTTGGATCCCATGTAGGAATCCCACGTGTCTTTTTGCATTCATTGTACCAACAAGACATCAAGAGAAATGCCTTACATGTAGTGCTGTTGGCCAGCTCCTCAGTATCATTTTGGTTATGTTACTTTATCCACTTGCTATTGAACTTAAAAAGAGAATGCTGATACTGGCTTTTAAAAAATCAATCAAGTTTCATAGAATTTTATTTTGTTAATTTACTGTACACTGTGCCCAGCTTTTAAATCAGCTTTTAAAACTTGCTTAATTTACAGAAAGTGTTAGTTAAAAATATAGGTCCTTAATGTTTTCTAATTATTTATGATGTTATTTACGCTATAGATCCTGTTATTTATTCTAATTAAGAGTCCGAATGATAGTAATGTCAGCCTTGAACTGATAAAATACTTAGGTGCTATATTTAGCATCAAATTACATAGAATTAGCTGTACATTTTGCATTTGAAAAATAACATTAAAAGGAAGTTAGCATAATAACCAAACTAGACAAAAAGTATATTTAAATGCAAGTATTAAAGCTCATTAACAGAAATGGATTTCGATTGAGGGGGCATCAAACTGTGTAAACAACTACTTGAGCAGAGACAGTCTGTTTTGGGGGGAAAACAATGGAAAATTTTAAACAAAAATCCTCTAGTTGCTTAGATATATCTGTGTCTGGTCTGATATGCAAAGGCAATACAAACATTGACTGATTTTATACCATAAAACAAAATACTACCATAGTAGAACTATCTGCAGCTGAATTCTTAAACATAATTAATAAAATATCTCTACTTTATTGAAATACATCATTTTGAACAATACTAAATGCTCACTGATGTTAGCAAAAGTGATAGTGCCTTACAGAGCTTAACACTTACCCATAACTTTAGAGTAACAGGGTTCACAGTGTATTGTCTGTCTATAAATCCAAATACTGTCACCTGCTTGTAGGTTTTCTAAAGGCTGTTTGCATATTTCACACTAAAGAAAAATAAAACAATACACAAAGTTTGCATTATATAAGAAGTCTAAATCTTTAGAGTAATGGGGAAAGAAAGCCCTTTCAGTTCACTCAGTACCATCCTCCATAGCAACACTCAAATGGAGCTTCAAGAGAAACCATGGGAAAGTGATTACTTGTCTGTAATCCATGTGCCTAACTTTTCAAGTAATTCACAACATTTCTCTGCCATGGAAGTACATTTCAGTACATTCGTGAAAAACTCAAAGCTGCTTTTATTGTTCCGTTATGCAAGGAACAGCTCTGCGGTCCAGCTACAGTCTCACTGAGCAAAACAAACAACATACAGTTTGGGGAAGAGTTCGTTTTGGGTTGTGTTGGTTAGAGCAGCAGGAGAAGGTTGACATTTGCTTTAGAGGTGTGGCCACTGGAGTGAGTCCACTGCTGATTGGCTGAATTACAAAACATGAGACTGTCAGTGATTGGCTGGTTTTGGAGGCATATTCACTGAAGCAATAGTCCTTGACAAATTCAGTATGTTTAAACCAGTTCTAGTGGTTCCGTATTAGCATGGCTATACAACAAGCATTCTTTTCCTAGGAATGTGGGAACATTTTTAGTCCCAGCAGTTGATTTTATAATTCAATTAAACATGGAAATGAATCCTCCAAAACACAAGAAATGAAAATTATTCCTATTTACTGAGAGCAGTAATCAGGAGAATTTTCTTGTTTTAAAATGTTTTGTGCACAATCATTTTAAACAGAGAGCTATAGACTAACTTTTGTTTAACTGGGTAAATTCCAATAACTAAAAGAAAGTAATGTATTTTCCCATATTTAAATAGTTATTCAATCTTCAGATTATATTTTCATATTGAATGCTACATATATTTATATAGTCTGTATATTCTATATGTCTACATATCTCTATATAAATATAATTCTATATATATTTATATTTACATTGATTCTTATATGAAATTGAGGCATTGTATTTCTGACTGCTGTGTGTAACTGTTTAAAGCTAATTGACAAAGTATTACATATCTTGGCTAAATTAGATCATTGGACTCGATCATAGGTTGTCAAGTACTAGAAAGAACCCATAGATGTAGGCAACTGGTTCTCACACTGGCTGCACAGTAGAATGACCTAAGGAGCTTTAAAGACACCAATGTCCAGGAATTGTCTCTGAGATCCTCGATTTAATTGATCTGGAATGGGTCTCAGCATTCCATTTTTTTTCCTTATTGCCCCAGATGATGATAATGTGCAGCCAGGATTGAGATGTACTGATTCAGTCAACAACCTCATTTTACATATATGGAAACTACGGTCAAGGTAATTTAGGTGATGACCCAAGGTCACACAGCCACAGTTAGTGGCAGAGCCAGAACCAGACCTCAGATCTTCTGGCTCCCAGTTTGGTTTTTATTCTGTCACACCAAAAACTATGATGTTGACCATCCCAATGTTATTGGGAGAATTGAAAAAAAATGGTACATGAAAGCACAAACTATGAAGCGCTCTGGTAATGTAAGCTTTATTATTATTGTACTAAGCCACAAATAATTATAATTAAACATGTTCTCAAAAGCAGACTGACTTTCAGCTATTATTAAGCTCATTGGTACTAATTTCATGATGCAAAGATCTGCTAGTTTTCTTCTCAACAATTTCTTTTCCTTTGTGGATTTCATTATATATTTTATGTAATAAAGGATTTATTAAAATGTTGCAAAAACTTTCATCAAGAGAACAAGTGTTTATCTTTTTCACAGATTTAAATTTCTGGGATTAGAGTGAATAAATGTGTTAGTCATCAACTCTGAGCCTCAAGTCAGGATGGTAATTGCAAACCTTTGAGGTTCAGGCTACGGAACTCTGAGAAATACTGAAGCAGTACATCATTAACAAGGATGATAGTGGCTTCTGAAACCTTTAAGACCATCCCATGTATTTCATTAAATACTTATTTTTACTTCAGTCATTATGCAGTTTTTTATTTAGTTAAACAAAATAAACACTTCCTTACCTTAAAGCAAGTGGAATGGCAACAAATCTGTAATTCATCTAGAATCATTTTAGTTTCTGTGCCCAAGGGTTTTCGGCAGTAAGTACACATATCTCTTTCAATGACAGACCTATAGAGACACAAGCAATTAAAAAATAAATTTGCCATCATATAAAAGACAGATGTAATTCCACATAAAGTCTTGTGGAAATAAGTTACTTTTGAAATTACATAAAATCAAGGAAAGTTCAGGGTTTACTTATTCTAGTAGTATGATTGATTTTTCTAGTAACCTAGAAATAATGTCCAAGAGTTAACATGAAGGAAAGTCTCAAATCATTAATTTATCAGCAATCAAGAGTCATCTGGGGTAGCACAAAGATGTTCACAGTTTCCTAATTGAACTAGGTAGAGTACTCTTCTAAGCTAAAAGGGTTCTTATTTATTTTTTATTTTTAGAAGTGTTTTAAATTATTAATTTACACATATCATCTTACAGATTACATGGAAAATTATGCTGCAGACATATAAATTTTTAATTCTCAAAACATTCAATAGACGAAAAATGGACATCCATTCAAGACTGTGTTGGCAAATTCACAGATGATGGGTCTGTAATATGCTATACTCTAGGGTCTAGAGTCATCAAAACCTCCCTATAACAGCTCTCTTGTTTTCATAGTAAGATTTCAAATATTGGGTTACCATTCATGACAAAATGTGCATTCTAGATAAATTCAATGGTGCATAAAGAGTTTTGTTATTTATTTAGGGGAAAAGTGTCAAGAATAAATCTTTTATCAAGAATACTTTCATGAGTAATATTTTCCTTTCTTAAATTAATAAACATACCTGCCTAGGGAAAGCTCTGATATTGGCACTGCCCTTAATGAAATCACACTGTTAATCAAAGGTCTTTTCAAAGTTATATGTCAAAATGGTCTCTTTTTTTTATTATCTAGAGAATATTTATAGCTCTGCCTATTACTTGTGTAGGTGACTTTACTCCTCAAACAGGTGTGGCTTAAAGGCAAGACACTCAGCAGAGCATTGGTGACAGGCAAGATCTTGAAAAAGTGACAGAGGGAATATAATTGTGATGCCTGGTCTAGTTTTCCCTCAGAAAATGGAGTATCAGTTCATTCTTACAGAAAAATGTATTGTGCACTTATTAATGCCAAGCACTGCATTAGAAGCTGAGGCTACACATATAATACGCCCTTATCCTTGACAAGTCATATATCCAGCCCCTGCTATAGAGAAACACTATCAGTAGAAAATCAGAAACTTCCATTACGTCTGGTTTCCAGTGATCGGGATGAAATGCTAATTGTGTATTTTCATTCCTTCACTGGAAAACTGCAGGGCACACTCTAATGGACATCACCTATGTGAGCATTAAATGGATCGCCAATAGCAAAAGCCTGGAATGGGGCCAATTTACCAGCACTAAATCTATACTTATCTTGACCCCACTCCTGGGAGCTGAGGCCAGGGGTTGGGGGTAGGGGGCAAGAGTAGGTCATTGCAGCATTTACAAGCAGCTGTTCGTAAGGTGAGCTGGCTTTGGAAAACTGCAAGGAGGGAGGGCTGAGGCCACAATTTAGTGATGCAGTGAAGCCTAGATGCTAATCAAGTGGCTGTATTGGAGACTCCTGGGAATCACCAACAGCACAGGAGCTTGCCTGGGGGCAGCTGGAAAGCACAGAAAGTCTTTTGGAATAAAGTGCATCAAAAGCAAGAAGCAAAGCTAGCTGAGAAACAAACAAATTTCTGGATGCAGAGGTTGTTTGTGAGTTGTATTTTGCTCTGTTCACACACATGTATAATAATCGCCAATAGGAATGCTATCACCAAGTACAAAGGACAGCAAGAATATATAAATATACACTTTGATGTCCAAAATATATATACATACTCACCTATCAGAGGTCGAATAAACAGTTTGTATGTATTTTCCAGATCTAGTCTCCTGATATCCATCCTTTGGTGATTTACTAGAAATAAACAGAAGTGGACATTGAGAATTGAGCTATGTTTCCCAATATTGATGTACATACTTGCATCCACGTGAGGAAACACACACTTCCTCACATGGCTGTATTATTATTATTCATTGTGATGTCACATGCCACGGCAAAGTACTGGCACCTTTTTTTTTTTTTAATATGGAGAGATATTAAAACACAAGCTTTCTCCAGTTTGGCAAAGTAAATAGAGAAGAGGATAAGGAGTGTAGAAGCAAGTGTGAGCAGGAAAATACATCATTTTTCATGGAATTTATACTTGTACCTCGATTATTTACTAAAAGAAAACTGTATATACTCTAACATAGACATATGAAGCACATAAAACACAAGCCAGTGCAAGCACATTTCCACACACACCATTAACAGGGGGAAAGAGACTGGACTTTTAGAGAAAGCTACACAGATTTTTATCTTGAAAACATCCAAGGAAGAACAATGCAGAACGAAAACAAAAAAAAATAATTTTTTAAAAGTTGCCTTTTTTCCCATTTTAAAAATTATTCCAGTTGTAAACTGTCTATGTAGCAGACCCTGGCCCATTTTTCATACACTGTCCCCCTCCACCCACACTGACCACTTTCTGAAGCAGCTCCTTCCCTGACTAGGTTGCAAAAGTTTCCATTTCTCTCTTCTCTGATCTCTAAAATTCCCACCACACATCTCATAGATAAGTTCTTGTATATATAACGCATCCAGCCAGACCAGCCTTAGTCGGCTTTAACCGCCAAGATATGCACAATTAAAAAGATTAACCTAGCAGAAAACTTTGCCTAATTATAATGGCAAAAATCACACTCACAGAACTGTAACCCAGGTGCCTTGTTTTGCGAATGCTGTTTTAAAACTGCACCCTGTATCTGGACAATAACAAGTCAACTCATGACTGGCCCTGTTAGTATCCCTTTATCTTGTTTTGCAACCCTGAAGCTAAGTGCCCTTGCACATATCCCCCTGAAGTCGGATGCCCTTGCACATAGGACCTTATTGATTAATATGAGTCAGCCCAGAACTAAACACCCCAAATTCCTAAACTATCTTGCTGAACCAAGCCAGTTCTAATCAAGGTTAACACACCCAACATGCACAGTAGCCTAAGTATATAATCATTCTGTGCATACTCAGTAACTCTGACTTCAGCATCTCAAACCGCCTTGCTTATTACCCTAAGCCTGCCTGCCTTTGTTTGAATGCTGTAAAACACTGAAAGCTTCTCCAGTTCTGGGAGACAGGTTTGAGGAAACTATCCTTCTGTCTTCGCGAGGCTAGCCTTCACTAAATAAATTTTTTCTCTTCTCAAGATCCCGGTGTCCACTGATTGACTCTGTGCACATTGGGTGAGGCAAGGACTCACTTTTGAGCCATGACAGCTATTTCCTGGAGACAAATGAAATCTGCAATTCACTAACCAGCTGGCTGCTCATAATTGCTTCTCAAATACCCATGCTACCTAGGAGTATATGAGGACTAGAAGCAATATGTTCCCATTATTTCATATAAGTGAGTGATAAATATATAGCCCTCATTTGGGATTTTTTAAAGGGGAAATCTCTCTCTCCCTCCAAATTGCTGTCAGAAATGGAATCCACTTCATGAAAACCTAACCCCCACAATTTTAAATAAGAATTTGCATGTATTTATGCATGATGCATCAATCATTACCCTGTTTTACTGAAGAAAGAATCTGAGACTTCCTCAAGAGGTGAAATAAATTTGCCAAGGCCACATGATTAGTTAATCACAAGTAAGGACTCAAACACAATCTGATTCCAGGGCATGAGGTCTCCATTCTATATCGCACTGTCTGTGATCACATTTTTAGGGAAGTGAGGAATGTTTGCAGGGTATCACCATCCTTTTTAGATTATGGTACAGGAGGGCAACCAAGCCTTCCAGAGTTTCCTGGCCTACAGTTTATTAGCCCGATATGCAATAGTATTCTGTCTTATATCAATGGTTCTCATTGAATATGAATTAAAATCACCTGGATGGCTTGTGAAACCATAAATTGCTGGGTTCCACCTGCAGACTTTATGATTCCAAAGGTCTGGAATAGGGCCAAAGAATGTGCATGTCTAACAATTTCCCAGGTGATGCTGATGTGGATCCAGGGCCCACACTTTGAGAATTACTGTTCGTGATGGATTGAATTGTGTACCCTAGTTTGGACACATTCTTGGTCTTCATCCACATTCTGGACAGTGTGGCACTATTGTAAACAGGATCTCTTGAAGGTGTTACTTCAGTTAAGGTGTAGCCCAATTTTTAAGGTTGGACTTTAATCTGGATTACTGGAGTCCTCTATAAGCAGAATGAAATTCAGACAGATGGACAAAGTCATGGGAAGAGGCCAGAAGTCAACAGAACCCAGAGGAGAAAGGAGAAAACATCACCATGTGCATTGCCATGTGACAAAAAAAACCAAGGAACCCTACGGATCACCCAGCAGACAAGCCCCAGACTGCCTCAGTCTTCAGGGAGAAAGTATTGCCTTGCTCATACCTGATTTTGGACTTCTCTCTTTGCCTCAAAACTGTGAACCAATAAATCCTTGTTGTTTAAGCCAATCTACTGTCTTATATTTGTTTTAGCAGCTGGGAAACTAAGATACCGTTCTATGTGATTCAATGCAACATGGTCATGACATATTTGGGAGGTTCTGGAATCATTTTATTTTAAAACAAATAAACTATAAAAACTATTATAGGTGGAGGCGGGGCAAGATGGCAGATTGGTGAACTGTATGTTTTAGTTACTCCTCCAGGGAAGTAGGTAGAAAGCCAGGAACTGTGTGGACTGGACACCACAGAGCAATCTGACTTTGGGCATACTTCATACAATACTCATGAAAACGTGGAACTGCTGAGATCAGCGAAATCTGTAAGTTTTGGAGGCCAGGGGACCCGCACCCCTCCCTGCCAGGCTCAGTCCCGTGGGAGGAGGGGCTGTCAGCTCCGGGAAGGAGAAGGGAGAACTGCAGTGGCAGCCCTTATCGGAAACTCATTCTACTGATCCAAACTCCAACCATAGATAGACTGAGACCAGACACCAGAGAATCTGAGAGCAGCCAGCCCAGCAGAGAGGAGACAGGCATAGAAAAAAACAGCATGAAAAACTCCAAAATTAAAAGCGGAGGATTTTTGGAGTTCTGGTGAACATAGAAAGGGGAAGGGCAGAGCTCAGGCCCTGAAGCTCATATGCAAATCCCGAAGAAAAGCTGATCTCTTTGCCCTGCGGACCTTTCCTTAATGGCCCTAATTGCTTTGTCTCTTAGCATTTCCATAACGCATTAGATCTGTGAGGAGGGCCCTTTTTTTTTTTTTTTAATCCTTCTTTCTTTTTCTAAAACAATTACTCTAAGAAGCCCAATATAGAAAGCTTCAAAGACTTGCAATTTGGGCAGGTCAAGACAAGAGCAGAATTAAGAGAGCTCTGAGACAAAAGGCAATAATCCAGTGGCTGAGAAAATTCACTAAACACCACAACTTCCCAAGAAAAGGGGGGTGTCTGCTCACAGCCATCATCCTGGTGGACAAGAAACACTCCTGCCCATCGCCAGCCCCATAGCCCAGAGCTGCCCCAGACAACCCAGTGTGACAGAAGTGCTTCAAATAACAGGCACACACCACAAAACTGGGCGTGGACATTAGCCTTCCCTGCAACCTCAGCTGATTGTCCCAGAGTTGGGAAGGTGGAGCAGTGTGAATTAACAAAGCCCCATTCAGCCATCATTTCAGCAGACTGGGAGCCTCCCTACACAGCCCAGCAGCCCAGAACCGCCCTGGGGGGACGGTACTCACCTGTGACATAGCACAGTCATCCCTCAACAGAGGACCAGGGGGTGCATGGTCTGGAAGAGGGACCCACTCGCAAGTCTCAGGAGCCATACGCCAATACCAAGGACTTATGGGTCAGTGGCAGAGACAAACTGTGGCAGGACTGAACTGAAGGATTAGACTATTGCAGCAGCTTTAAAACTCCAGGAACACCAGGGAGATTTGATTGTTAGAGCCACCCCCCCTCCGTGACTGCCCAGACACACACCCCATATACAGGGCGGGCAACACCAACTACACACGCAAGCTTGGTACACCAATTGGACCCCACAAGACTCACTCCCCCACTCACCGCAAAGGCAAAGCAGGGGAGAACTGGCTTGTGGAGAACAGGTGGCTCGTGGACGCCACCTGCTGGTTAGTTAGAGAAAGTGTACTCCATGAAGCTATAGATCTGATAAATTAGAGATAAGGACTTCAATTGGTCTACAAATCCTAAAAGAACCCTAACAAGTTAAGCAAATGCCAAGAGGCCAAAAACAACAGAAAATTATAAAGCATATGAAAAAACCAGACGATATGGATAACCCAAGCCCAAGCACCCAAATCAAAAGATCAGAAGAGACACAGCACCTAGAGCAGCTACTCAAAGAACTAAAGATGAGCAATGAGACCATAGTACGGGATACAAAGGATATCAAGAAGACCTAGAAGAGCATAAAGAAGACACTGCAAGACTAAATAAAAAAAATAGATGATCTTATGGAAATTAAAGAAACTGTTGACCAAATTAAAAAGATTCTGGACACTCATAGTACAAGACTAGAGGAAGCCGAACAACAAATCAGTGACCTGGAAGATGACAGAATGGAAAATGAAAGCATAAAAGAAAGAATGGGGAAAAAAATTGAAAAAATTGAAACGGACCTCAGGGATATGATAGATAATATAAAACATCCGAATATAAGACTCATTGGTGTTCCAGAAGGGGAAGAAAAGGGTAAAGGTCTAGGAAGAGTATTCAAAGAAATTGTTGGGGAAAACTTCCCAAATCTTCTAAACAACATAAATACACAAATCATAAATGCTCAGCGAACTCCAAATAGAATAAATCCAAATAAACCCACTCCGAGACATATTCTGATCACACTGTCAAACACGGAAGAGAAGGAGCAAGTTCTGAAAGCAGCAAGAGAAAAGCAATTCACCACATACAAAGGAAATAGCATAAGAACAAGTAGTGACTACTCAGCAGCCACCACGGAGGCGAGAAGGCAGTGGCACGATATATTTAAAATTCTGAGTGAGAAAAATTTCCAACCAAGGATACTTTATCCAGCAAAGCTCTCCTTCAAATTTGAGGGAGAGCTTAAATTTTTCAGAGACAAACAAATGCTGAGAGAATTTGCTAACAAGAGACCTGCCCTAATGGAGATACTAAAGAGAGCTCTACAGACAGAGAAACAAAGAAAGGACAGAGAGACTTGGAGAAAGGTTCAGTACTAAAGAGATTCGGTATGGGTACAATAAAGGATATTAATAGAGAGAGGGGAAAAATATATATGACAAACATAAACCAAAGGAAGATGGCTGATTCAAGAAATAGCCTTCACGGTTATAACGTTGAATGTAAATGGATTAAACTCCCCAATTAAAAGATATAGATTCGCAGAATGGATTAAAGAAAATGAACCATCAATATGTTGCATACAAGAAACTCATCTTAGACACAGGGACACAAAGAAATTGAAAGTGAAAGGATGGAAAAAAATATTTCATGCAAGCTACAGCCAAAAGAAAGCAGGTGTAGCAATATTAATCTCAGATAAAATAGACTTTAAATGCAGGGATGTTGTGAGAGACAAAGAAGGCCACTACATACTAATATAAGGGGCAATTCAACAAGAAGAAATAGCAATCATAAATGTCTATGCACCCAATCAAGGTGCCACAAAATACATGAGAGAAACACTGGCAAAACTAAAGGAAGCAATTGATGTTTCCACAATAATTGTGGGAGACTTCAACACATCACTGTCTCCTATAGATAGATCAACCAGACAGAAGACCAATAAGGAAATTGAAAACCTAAACAATCTGATAAATGAATTAGATTTAACAGACATATACAGAACATTACATCCCAAATCACCAGGATACACATACTTTTCTAGTGCTCACGGAACTTTCTCCAGAATAGATCATATGCTGGGACATAAAACAAGCCTCAATAAATTTAAAAAGATTGAAATTATTCAAAGCACACTCTCTGACCACAATGGAATACAATTAGAAGTCAATAACCATCAGAGACTTAGAAAATTCACAAATACCTGGAGGTTAAACAACACACTCCTAAACAATCAGTGGGTTAAAGAAGAAATAGCAAGAGAAATTGCTAAATATATAGAGACAAATGAAAATGAGAACACAACACACCAAAACCTATGGGATGCAGCAAAAGCAGTGCTAAGGGGGAAATTTATAGCACTAAACGCATATATTAAAAAGGAAGAAAGAGCCAAAATCAAAGAACTAATGGATCAACTTAAGAAGCTAGAAAATGAACAGCAAACCAATCATAAACCAAGCAGAAGAAAAGAAATAACAAGGATTAAAGCAGAAATAAATGACATAGAGAACAAAAAAACAATAGAGAGGATAAATATCACCAAAAGTTGGTTCTTTGAGAAGATCAACAAGATTGACAAGCCCCTAGCTAGACTGACAAAATCAAAAAGAGAGAAGACCCATATAAACAAAATAATGAATGAAAAAGGTGACATAACTGCAGATCCTGAAGAAATTTAAAAAATTATAAGAGGATACTATGAACAACTGTATGGCAACAAACTGGATAATGTAGAGGAAATGGACAATTTCCTGGAAACATATGAACAGCTTAGACTGACCAGAGAAGAAATAGAAGACCTCAGTCAACCCATCACAAGCAAAGAGATCCAATCAGTCATCAAAAATCTTCCCAAAAATAAATGCCCAGGGCCAGATGGCTTCACAGGGGAATTCTACCAAACTTTCCAGAAAGAACTGATACCAATCTTACTCAAACTCATTCAAAACACTGAAGAACATGGAACACTACCTAACTCATTTTATGAAGCTAACATCAATCTAATACCAAACCAGGCAAAGATGCTACAAAAAAGGAAAACTTTAGGCCAATCTCCCTAATGAATACAGATGCAAAAATTCTCAACAAAATACTTGCAAATCGAATCCAAAGACACATTAAAAAAATCATACACCATGACCAAGTGGGGTTCATTCCAGGCATGCAAGGATGGTTCAACATAAGAAAATTAATCAATGTATTACAACACATTAAAAATTCGAAAGGGAAAAATCAAATGATCATCTCAATAGATGCTGAAAAAGCATTTGACAAAATCCAACATCCATTTTTGATAAAAACACTTCAAAAGGTAGGAATTGAAGGAAATTATCTCAATATGATAAAGAGCATATATGAAAAACCCACAGCCAGCATAGTACTCAATGGTGAAAGACTGAAAGCCTCCCCTCTAAGATCAGGAACAAGACAAGGATGCCCGTTGTCACCACTGTTATTCAACATTGTGCTGGAAGTGCTAGCCAGGGCAATCCAGCAAGACGAAGAAATAAAAGGCATCCAAATTGGAAAAGAAGAAGTAAAACTGTCATTGTTTGCAGATGATATGATCTTATATCTGGAAAACCCTGAGAAATCAACGATACAGCTACTAGAGCTAATAAACAAATTTAGCAAAGTAGCGGGATACAAGATTAATGCACATAAGTCAGTAATGTTTCTATACGCTAGAAATGAACAAACTGAAGAGACACTCAAGAAAAAGATACCATTTTCAACAGCAACTAAAAAAATCAAGTACCTAGGAATAAACTTAACCAAAGATGTAAAAGACCTATACAAAGAAAACTACATAACTCTACTAAAAGAAATAGAAGGGGACCTTAAAAGATGGAAAAATATTCCATGTTCATGGATAGGAAGGCTAAATGTCATTAAGATGTCAATTCTACCCAAACTCATCTACAGATTCAATGCAATCCCAATCAAAATTCCAACAACCTACTTTGCAGACTTGGAAAAGCTAGTTATCAAATTTATTTGGAAAGGGAAGATGCCTCGAATTGCTAAAGACACTCTAAAAAAGAAAAACGAAGTGGGAGGACTTACACTCCCTGACTTTGAAGCTTATTATAAAGCCACAGTTGTCAAAACAGCGTGGTACTGGCACAAAGATATACATATAGATCAATGGAATCAAATTGAGAATTCGGAGATAGACCCCCAGATCTATGGCCAACTGATCTTTGATAAGGCCCCCAAAGTCACTGAACTGAGTCATAATGGTCTATTCAACAAATCGGGCTGGGAGAGTTGGATATCCATATCCAAAAGAATGAAAGAGGACCCCTACCTCACCCCCTATACAAAAATTAACTCAAAATGGACCAAAGATCTCAATGTAAAAGAAAGTACCATAAAACTCCTAGAAGATAATGTAGGAAAACAACTTCAAGACCTTGTATTAGGCGGCCACTTCCTAGACTTTACACCCAAAGCACAAGCAACAAAAGAGAAAATAGATAAATGGGAACTCCTCAAGCTTAGAAGTTTCTGCACCTCAAAGGAATTTCTCAAAAAGGTAAAGAGGCAGCCAACTCAATGGGAAAAAATTTTTGGAAACCATGTATCTGACAAAAGACTGATTTATCTTGCATATATAAAGAAATCCTACAACTCAATGACAATAGTACAGACAGCCCAATTATAAAATGGGCAAAGATATGAAAAGACAGTTCTCTGAAGAGGAAATACAAATGGCCAAGAAACACATGAAAAATTGTTCAGCTTCACTAGCTATTAGAGAGATGCAAATTAAGACCACAATGAGATACCATCTAACACCGGTTAGAATGGCTGCCATTAAACAAACAGGAAACTACAAATGCTGGAGGGGATGTGGAGAAATTGGAACTCTTATTCATTGTTGGTGGGACTGTATAATGGTTCAGCCACTCTGGAAGTCAGTCTGGCAGTTCGTTAGTAAACTGGGTATAGAGTTACCAATCGATCCAGCAATTGCACTTCTCGGTATATACCCGGAAGATCGGAAAGCAGTGACACGAACAGATATCTGCACGCCAATGTTCATAGCAGCATTATTCACAATTGCCAAGAGATGGAAACAACCCAAATGCCCTTCAACAGATGAGTGGATAAATAAAATGTGGTATATACACACGATGGAATGCTACACGGCAGTAAGAAGGAACGATCTCGTGAAACATACAACATGGATGAACCTTGAAGACATAATGCTGAGCGAAATGAGCCAGACATAAAAAGAGAAATATTATATGCTACCACTAATGTGAACTTTGAAAAATGTAAAACAAATGGTTTATAATGTAGAATGTAGGGGAACTAGCAGTAGAGAGCAATTAAGGAAGGGGGAACAATAATCCAAGAAGAACAGATAAGCTATTTAACGTTCTGGGGATGCCCAGGAATGACTATGGTCTGTTAATTTCTGATGGATATAGTAGGAACAAGTTCACAGAAATGTTGCTATATTAGGTAACTTTCTTGGGGTAAAGTAGGAACATGTTGGAAGTAAAGCAGTTATCTTCGGTTAGTTGTCTTTTTCTTACTCCCTTGTTATGGTCTCTTTGAAATGTTCTTTCATTGTATGTTTTTTTTTTTTTCATACAGTTGATTTAAAAAAAAAACAAAAACAAAAACAAGAAAAAAAAATATGTAGAGCCCCCTTGAGGAGCCTGTGGAGAATGCAGGGGTATTGGCCTACCCCACCTCGATGGTTGCTAACATGACCACAGACATAGGGGACTGGTGGTTTGATGGGTTGAGCCCTCTACTATAGGTTTTACCCTTGGGGAAGACAGTTGCTGCAAAGGAGAGGCTAGGCCTCCCTATAATTGTGCCTAAGAGCCTCCTCCCGAATGCCTCTTTGTTGCTCAGATGTGGCCCTCTCTCTCTAGCTAAGCCAACTTGAAAGGTGAAATCACTGCCCTCCCCTCTACATGGGATCAGACACCCAGGGGAGTGAATCTCCCTGGCAACGTGGAATATGACTCCCTGGGATGAATGTAGAGCTGGCATCGTGGGACGGAGAACATCTTCTTGACCAAAAGGGGGATGTGAAAGGAAATGAAATAAGCTTCAGTGGCTGAGAGATTCCAAAAGGAGCCGAGAGGTTACTCTGGTGGGCACTCTTACGCACAATTTAGACAACTCTTTTTAGGTTCTAAAGAATTGGGGTAGTTGGTGATGGATACCTGAAACTATCAAACTACAACCCAGAACCCATGAATCTCGAAGACAATTGTATAAAAATGTAGCTTATGAGGGGTGACAATGGGATTGGGAAAGCCATAAGGACCACACTCCACTTTGTCTAGTTTATGGATGGATGAGTAGAAAAATAGGGGAAGGAAACAAACAGACAAAGGTACCCAGTGTTCTTTTTTACTTCAATTGCTCTTTTTCACTTTAATTATTATTCTTGTTATTTTTGTGTGTGTGCTAATGAAGGGATTGATTTAGGTGATGAATGTACAACTATGTAATGGTACTGTGAACAATCGAATGTACGATTTGTTTTGTATGACTGCGTGGTATGTGAATATATCTCAATAAAATGAAGATAAAAAAAACAAATTAAGTATTGTAAGTAGGCTGTTGCAGTTGGTTGTCTGTACGTTCTAGTGATTGGTTAGTGAACATGTAAATTAAGGGTTGTAAGTAAGGTATTGCAATAGACTGAATAAACATTCAAATTAAGAAAAAAAAAACTATTATAGTTTAAAAAAAATAGAATATAATCACCATAGTTAAATATTCCAGGCATTCTTTAGTCTTTGCACTTCCATGAATCAAGTGAATATTCTTTTACCTGTTCAGTAAATCAAAAATCTAGACTATGATGTTTAATGGAATATTCCTAACTCCTAAAAAAAAAAATCACTCTTTCTTAAGCAATTCGGTATTGTAGTTGTTTGGCATTGATTCCCATGAGACTTATTCCTTTAAAAAGAAAAATGTATTGGTGTGATATCCCATAGGGATAATAGTGTTTGAGAGAGGTCATTATATAAATATAGAATAAATGCCTATGTTATTTTTATTCTATTTGCCAATATTTGTTCTCTTGCTTTCTTTGCGATATTATTTCACTACTACTTATCTACATATCAATTTCTTTCAGACTTAGTAACTACTTACTACTTTAAAATTTTCTCTGAAATGTTTTATTTTTTAGTTTAATTGAAAGACAGCAAAAGCCACTGGCTTCAACACACCACAGTGAGAATTAAATTAAGGAGAAAAATCAATCTTGAGGTTGCAGTTTCAAAGGAAATTATGTCTGGGCTTGAGAAACCATTTTGGAAGTTTGCTCACCTCATACTGAATTTCCTGGAGTCTCCGCCAATCCTCAACCCTAAGAAGGCTTTCTTCTGTGGGATACTCTGTTCCTTGGCCTCTTTGAAATGGGCTCTGACTAACACATGTCTTGAATATCTGCATTTGCTCCCACAACTAAGCTAATCTTTGTAATTTACTAACTGAAACCCTAATGGATTGTGAATCTCTGATCTTGGTTGACATCTTACTCAACATCCATCACTCCAGGCAGCAGATTTCATGGGGACATCAGTTTTCTATAATTAGGGCCAGGGTGTAACTACTGAAAGTTATAGCCCTTAATTCAGATTAGAGGTAAACAATGGCAGATTAAACCATGTAACATGGGACTCCAAATTAGCATTTTAGGAATATTTGTGTAATTTTAGAAAGCCTATTACATAGTCATATAAGTTTATGTGAGAACTTTCAAGTGGCTACCCTACTACATATATTTGTGTTGTATTAAAATATTATTTAGTCCTTCTAATGATTATTATTTAACAACTATATACTATTAGAAACAGTGTAAAGAACTACACACTTAAAATTCAATATACTCTTAACTGGCTTTCTACTTGAAAGAGAAGTATATCTAAAAATAATAGCATCTCTTCTTAAACATAGATCATTTCAGAATTATAAAAGAAATACAGCAAAATATTTGAAATAAGTTCCTGATACCTATTCTCCACATATGTCCTTGTGTACACAACAGTATCCTTTGGTTCTGTATGTCTGGTTCCAGCATTGTAGCTGTAATTAAAAACATGTTACTTCATGTTTAAAGTTTATTTACAAAGAGAGCAAACCAACAAGGCTATTATTCCATTTAATTTAAAAAATGCTTGTATATTTCTCCTAAAACATAAGTTTTGAAATCTAAATGTTAAAGTTGCATTAATCCATTTTTGCAAAATTTCTTTATTTTGTGTCTCCCATTTTGTTCTGAACTCCCATGGTTTTGGCCTACTTTCAGAGAAATAATAAGGGAAATTGGTCACTTAGGAAACCTGTTGTGGAGCAAAAGAATTATTTTGAATATTAGTGTAATATGTTTTAGTATCTGTTTCCCTGATGTCCCATTCATATTTCCAAACTATAATTTTACCCACAAACCTCAAAGAGTGGACTTTAATTAACTATCATGACAATATGTAATTTAATGAAGCCTGTGGATCTACCTGAAGAATATCAAAACTCAATGTCACACGTGTGTTCTAAATAAAATAGCAACTGGAAGCCCTTTTTTAAAAATAATGTATTTGGAAAGAAGTTGATATGGCCATTATTCTTATAAGAGTTTTTTTAAATAAGAATCCCCTTCCTCATCTTTTTTTTTAATAAGTGGAGTTATCACCTATAAGATGATCCATTTTATTTTCTCCTTTTGAGGAGATAGAATAATGCAAAACAGCATTTATCTTTAAAAAATATTTTTACCAAACAATGTAAAAAGACCACAGAGACCAGTGGCTAATTCAAAACCCTTGTGTAAGGCTGTTTATACTCAGCCTCTGATCAAATTAGAAATGTCTACATTTAAAAGGCAGATTCAGTTGTCTGCAGGATGTTTTAAAAACAAGGAGAATAGTCCTGTCATTTATTTTGTAATTGACTATTGTACCTGAGATTGTTTCTGGCTTCATAAGAATAGGCAGTGGTCCCAGCAGTCTGGTTGTTTAGAACATTGGTGAATCCATTGACTTGGACATCTAGCCTGAAAAAGCAACATGATATTTGGCTCTTAAAATCAAAGCCACCGAGAAGCCATTTGTTTTATTAAAATTCTGTTCAATTAAAATTATTTTGCATACAGTGAACCTTTTTTTGTTTGGTTTCCTCACAGAACACAGATGTATACCTGCACCATTTTACTCCCTCCACAGAAATCACTATCTTAGGAAGATTATTCTACACACGTGTGCCACATTATCTAACTCTAGAGTTAAAACACTTTTTTATCGAGTGAGGAGGTCATTAAATTTGCTTCCAGTAACATTTCAGAACAGCGTTTTAGAAGGCTTTCCATATGCAATATATCTGAAACTCTATTAATTTAATGACAACGATCAAAGGGTTGTTTTGAGAAATGCCAGTTTACATTTAGCCTTTGATGGAAAGTAATACTTTATAAAGATTACAGAAGAACTCTGACCTAGATTTCTGCTAATCTAAAATGTCACTATGTTTAACAAAGTGCAGGCATCTTTAGTTTTTTCTATGAAACAGAGGGAATTCTTAATGTTAGAATAGTGTAAGTTTTAGCTCCTATTCCTCCTCCATGTTGGTAAACAATGATATAGGAGAAACATGTAAACCAAAAAGGCTTAGATCTTATCAAGTCTTATCTTTTTCAAACAGAATTTTCCTTCTATTTCCATATGGCTCTTAACGGAAGAAGAAAATGTTTGTTCACATATTATCATCTCTGGAACACAGAAAATCATCTTCTGGTATTTAAGACAGATGTTTCACAAAACATACAGCTGAGTTAAAATGATACTAAATAGCGAGAAGAAGGAAATAATTTGCAAACAGTACATTTCCTAGTTGTGTTTATAATGAGAATTATGATAATACCTTCATGAAAGATTTAATTTTTATAATTTTAATAAATATCAAATGCCAATAGATAAATTTGGAATGTGGTACAACAAACTCTTTGATGTATTTTGCCCCTTATGCAAGTTTTGGGCTGATTAGTTTTTTTTTTTTTTTTTAATAAACTTTTAATTTCGGAGTAATTTTAAGTTTACAGAAAAGTTGCAAAGATAGTAGATAGAACCGTATGTATGTTTCACCCAGCTTCCCCCAGTGCTAAAATATATAACCATGGAATATTTGTCAAAACTAAGAACTTAACATTGGTACAATAGTATTAATTAAACTACAGACTTTATTTAGATTTCCCCAGATTTTCCTCTGATGTCTTTTTCTATTCCAGAACCCAATCCAGGATACTATCTTCCATTTAATCATCATGTCATTTAGTCTCCTTGGGTCTGTGGCAGATGTCAACTCTTTGCTTTTCATGAGACTGCAATAGATTTTACAAAAGAAATTCTGTGGTATTGCCAATAATAGGTAACACTAATTTTTTAATATTTAGAATGATAGAAACTGAGTTGGAGAGACAACACCTTGGCTACCAACAGAATAACTTATATGGCCTTTTAAAATGCTGCCTGGGTGCCACAGCCAGATATTTTGATTTAATTGGTTTGGGGGATTCTTTAAGCCTCTCCAGTGAGCCTCATGTCGAGGCTGAGAAACACTGCAATCCAATTTTACCCAATACAGCAGTGGTTCTCAAAGAGTGATACCTCGAACAGCAGCATCAGCATCACCTGGGGACTTGTTAGAAAGTTCCCAGGGTCCCATCTCAAACATATTGAATCAGAAATTCTGGAGAAGAGACCCAGAAATTTGTGTATTTTAACAAGCCCTCCAGATGATGCTGATGCACACCAAAGTTTGGGAACCAGTGCAATAGAGAAAGCTCTGCCCCCGTGTGGTAGTTTGAAGCTGAATGGACCCCCAAAAATCAAGCTAATCCATTTCTGTGTAAACCTATTGTGAGTGGGACTTTTGATTAGGTTATTTCAGTAGAGATGCGCCTCAAGGGGGTCTTAATCCTCTTACTGGAGTCCTTTATAGATGGGATGAATACAGAGAGAGAGACAGAGAGAGCAAGTCACAGAAACAGAGAGAAAGCCACAGAAGCTGAGGGGGAAGGTCCTGGAAGCTGGAACCTGAAAGCAATGAAACTGGAAGGAAAGGGAGAAAGCAGCAGATGCCGCCATGTGCCTTGCCATGAGACAGAGGTGGACAGGACCACAAGCGGCTGGTCTTCTGGAAGAAAGCATCATACGATGATGCCTTGATTTGGACATTTTCATGGCCTCAGAACTGTAAGCTTGTAAACTAATAAATCCCCATTGTTACAAGCCAGCCCATTCCTGATATATTGCATTTTAACAGCCTAGCAGCCTAAAACACCCAGTACTTCTCCCAGATGCCTTGAATAATCTTTGTGATGGAGAACTCATGCCTCACAATGCAGCTTATTTGTTGCCTACCAGCTTTGTTGTGGGGGTTATTCTAATAAATCAAATTGGAAAACATATATTAACCTGGGCATACAAGTGACTATTTAAAGTAAATACATTCATGAAGTGAATTGTCTTAGTTTAGCAGATTTGCCCAGGATTCTTATTTAGATTTATATTGTCTTGTATAAATTCACTTTGAAAATGAAGTGAACTTTCCTTTCTGTTGCCAGAATGCAAAGGTCCTGAAATTGGGCCAAAGATTTCTTTTGTTTCTGCTCTTTCCCAAATGATAACTTTTATTTCAGTTGTTTTATTGGTGCTGGAGTGGCAGTTATATTTATTATTTAATTTGTAGATAGCAGAACAGCAAGAAATCACAGCTGGATGGGATTTAATAGAACTGAAGTAGAAATGATGGAAATAATGGAGTAGAAATCATGGAAATGGAACTGAGGGACTTTTATGGGTTGAATCATGTCTCCCACAAAGACTTGTTCAAGTCCTACCCCAGGTTCCGTGAATGCGACCTCATTTGGAAATAGGATTTTTGAAGATGTTATTAGCTAAGATGAAGCCAAACTGAGTCAGGGTGGGCCTTAATCCAGTATGACTGGAGTCTTCATAAGCAGAGGAAATTTAGACACAGGAATAGAAGATAGGAAACAGCCAGCCATATGATGGAGGCAGAGACTGAATGATGGACTGCCGGCAAGCCACCACCAGGATGCTGGACTCCAGAGGAAGCATAATCTTGCTGATATCTTGAACTTGGACTTCTAGTTTCCAAAACTATGACACATTAAGTTCCTGTTGTTTAAGCTAAATTGTCTATGGAATTTGTTATAGCAATCTTGGCAAACTAAGACAGAGGCCAACAAATGGTTTTGTAGGAATGGTAGTTAAAATCTCCGGACGTGAGGAGGAACCTAAGATGGCAACTAGTGAGACAGAGAAAAAAACACATCCGTGGAAAACACTAGATAAAAAACCAGAAAGGACCCAGAACACCACTTCCAAAGTAGCACCGGCTGGACAAGTTCTGCTAAAGCCACAGGGAACGTGCATTTGGTGAAACCAGGAGTCTGCATTCTGAAACGAGTGAGTGAGTAGGCTGAATCCCTCAGCCACGCTGCGTTGGGGGGAAACGGCGGGTTGGAGTTTTTAAAAAACTAAAAGAAGCCCGGGAACAGCTGCAGATAAGATGGGAGCGGTCTGGACTAACGCCTCGGTGTCTGGGGTGGAGGATACCCCTTCCCACACCCACTGCTGATTGTCTCAGGTCCAGAGAAACAAAGGGGAGACACACAACTTGCAGCAGTCTCCCCAGCGGGCAGGGCTACTCCTGCCCGGGGCTGAACAAACAGCACAGAGCTGAGCCGAGAAACCCAGCCTTGCAGCCATCACCCCAGTGGGCGGGGCTACTCCTGCCCAGCTGAACACACAGCACAGACCCAAGACAAGAAACCCAGCCTGACAGGGAGTCTTTCCCGCAGCACCGCTCACATGACACAATATCGGCTGTGGACAGTGGCCTTGAATACACCCACGGCTGATTGTCCCAGAGCTGGGAGAGCAGAGCTGTGCGGAAAGGGGGAAGTTAATGCATCCCATTCAACCATCTTTGAAGCGGGCTGGGAATGCCCCTACACAGCCCGGTGGCCCAGGGCTTTCCTGGAGGCCGGCGCTCACTTGTGACATGGCACGGCCCTACCCCCCTCAGCAGAGGTCCTGGAAAAGCACAGCAGGGAGCAGGGAACCGCTCGGAAAACCCAGGGAACCTATGCCAATACCAAGGACTTTTGTGTCAGTGGTAGACAACAGCCTTAAATCTCCGGAAACACCTGGGAGGTTTGACTGTTAAACCTGCCCTTCCTCCCTAACCGCTCAGGCACACGCCCCTCGTTGAGGGCAGACAGCACTGACAACACACCCAAATTAAGTGCACCAATTGGACCCAAAAAAAATCAGATCCCCACATACCACAAAGTTGGGGAGAACTGACTTGAGGGGAATAAGTGACTCACGGATGCCATCTGATGGTTAGTTAGAGAAAGTGTATGTCACCAAGCTGCAATTCTAACAAATTAAAGATCAAGTAAAGCAAATGCCAAGAGGCCAAAAACAACAGAAAATCTTAAAGCATATGATAAAACCAGATGACATGGAGAACCCAAACCCAAACACTCAAATCAAAAGATCCGAAAACACACAGTTCCTGGCAGAATTAATCAAAGAACTACAGACAGGCAATGAGAGCATGGCACGGGATATAAAAGACTTGAAGAAGAGCATGGCACAGAATATAAAAGACATAAAGAAGACCCTAGAAGAGCATAAAGAAGATATTGCAAGAGTAAATAAAAAAAACAGAAGATCTTATGGAAATTAAAGAAACTGTTGGCCAAATTAAAAAGACTCTGGATACTCATAATACAAGATTAGAGGAAGCTGAACAACAACTCAGCCTCCCTGAGGGCCACAGAACAGAAAATGAAAGAACAAAAGAAAGAATGGGGAAAAAAATCGAAAAAATTGAAATGGATCTCAGGGATATGATAGATAAAATAAAATGTCCAAATTTAAGACTCATTGGTGTCCCAGAAGGGGAAGAGAAGGATAAAGGCCTAGAAAGAGTATTCAAAGAAATTGTTGGGGAAAACTTCCCAAAGCTTCTACACAATATAAATACACAAAGCATAAATGCCCAGCGAACTCCAAATAGAATAAATCCAAATAAACCCACTCCGAGACATATTCTGATCAGACTCTCAAATACTGAAGAGAAGGAGCAAGTTCTGAAAGCAGCAAGAGAAAAGAAATCACCACATACAAAGGAAACAACATAAGACTCAGTAGTGACTACTCAGTGGCCACCATGGAGGTGAGAAGGCAGTGGCATGACATATTTAAAATTCTGAGAGAGGAAAATTTCCAACTAAGAATACTTTATCCAGCAAAACTCTCCTTCAAATTTGAGGGAGAGCTTAAATTTTTCACAGACAAACAAATGCTGAGAGAGTTTGCTAATAAAAGACCTGCATTACTTCAGATACTAAAGTGAGCCCTACCGACAGAGAAACAAGGAAATGAAGGAGAGATATAGAGACTTTTAACAGACATATATAGAATATTACATCCCAGGTCACTGGGACACATGTTCTTCACTAGTGATCACGGATCTTTCTCCAGAATGGACTGTATGCAGGGACATAAAAACAAGCCTCAATAAAATAAAAATAAAAAAATGAATTTGTTCAAAGCACATTCTCTGACCACAATGGAATACAAATAGAAGTGAATAACCATCAGAGACTTGGAGAATTCACAAACACCTGAAACATAAAAATGAGGGGGAGATGAAAACATTCCCAGACAATCAAAAGCTGAGGAACTTCATCACCAGTAGATCAGTCCTAAGCAGGCTGAAAGGAAGGGACACTAAACAATTGACTGAAACCACATGAAGAAATAAAGATTTCCAGTAAAGATCACATGGTAAATATAAAGACCATTACTACTGTATTGTTGATTTATAACTCCACTATTTACTTCCTACAGGATCTAAAATACATAAAATGTAATGATAAATCAGTGGTTTTGGACTCAATGTAGAATATGTAATTCTTGATAAGAACTACATAAAGGTTGGGGAATGGAGGAGTATAGGAACACAGTTTAAGTGTCCTATTGAAGTTAAGTTGGTTTCAAAGAAAAACAAGATTGTTATAGATTTAAGAGGTTAATTTTAAGCCCCATGGTAAACACAAAGAAAGTATCAAAGAATATGACCAAAGAGATGAAAAGTAGAGTAGGGGTTCCAAGAAATGGGGGAAGGGGCAATGGGGAGTTAAGAAATGAGAGTAGGGGTTTTGGTTTGGGGTGAAGGGAAACTTCTAGAAATGGATGGTCAGAAGGTGATAGCATTGCAACATTCTAAATGTGATTAATCCCACTAAGGGAATGCTAGGGAGGGGTGGAATAGGAAGATTTAGGCTATATATATCTTTCCACAATTGAAAAAAAAAAAAATAAGACAGTCTAAATAGATAAAAATTAAATGCCAAGGATGATCCTGGAAGGGATCTGAGATCGGAGGAGAGGAGGCTCAAAGGGGCACAGATGGGAGACAAGAAAAAAAAAAAAGGAAATATAGAATGTAAGCTTTGTATCAATGCTAAATTTCTTGAACTTCTTAGCTGCGTTTAATGAGATTGCATAAAATAATGTTCTTGTTCATGGGAAAGGTATATGTGAATTATATTGTTTGTTCAAAGATATGTGCAGCTTGCTCTCATATGTTCAGAAGACAGAGCAATAGATGACGGGTGTTAGGGAGGGAGGGAGGGAGGAAGAGAGGGAGGGAAAGAAAGAGACAGTGGTGTGACAGGATCTTAAAGGTGATGGATCAGGGTATCGGGGGAGGGGGCTCAGGGTATGATGGAGTTCTATGTAGGGGGTTTGTACTGTTTTTACAACTGTTCCTGTAAGATTGAACTTATTTCAAAATAAAATTTATTAATAATAAAAAAAAAATCTCTGGACGTAATAACTGAATGCAATGTTGATCACCATCCCACTGGGGGAGAGTGGGTGCATTTGTGATTGTATGTGTAATAGTCAGAGTATGCCAAGCAAGGGGCACAGATTGAAACTTCAGGAAGGGAAAAGAGAGTGAATGTGCCTTATAGTCAATCGTGGTGTCTTCCATGTACACCCCCTCTTCTATGCAGATGGCCACACCCACACTGCCTTGCTGAAGGAGGCCAATGAGACCATGGAAAGCTAAAGAAAACTGAAGTTAGGAGGAAGCAAGACTCTTGTTTATCAAAGAGGGAAGAGCAGAAGAAAGATGGGCAAAAGTGTAGCTGAGTCATATTAACATCTGGGGATTCCTGGTGCTAAGAATTCTAGACTTGCTGCATGTCAAGAATGAACACCCTTCCACTTCAGGCCGTAACAAGGCCCAGCCATGCCAACATTCCTGCTCTCGAATTTCCATGAATGTCCATCTTCTTGTCAATCCTTGATTTAAGCCCATTTCATTGACAAGCCCTACTGAAACTTGAGTGCCTTTCAAATCATATTAAATGCATAGGTCCTTACTCATACTTTGTTTGCTTGTAATTTTCGACCTGGATCACATCCAAAAAATATTTGAATCAGGTTGGTTATTTTTAAGCCCAGTCCTATTCCCAACATTGTGATTGTTCTTCAAAGATAATTATATCCTATTGAAAATTTATCCTCCCTCATTCTATCAGTGGTTTTCTTCGGATCAGGAGAAAGAAGGCAGGAGATGATGTGGGGAACTAAGAGAAAGGAAACAATCTACCTATTAGATGCAAGAGCCTTTGTAGGCATTATGGAAAAATAAATGAGCCAGGTCCTTTCCTTTCTTTTCCATTATCTGCACACAATAAAAAAAAATAATTTCTTTACATAAAAAGGCATTTTAAAAAATAAAAGACAGGGGGGATCTAAGATGGCAGCATAGACAGGAGTGGAAGCTAGTTAGTCCCCTGGAACAACTAATAAACAACCAGGAACAACTAATAAATAATCCAGAATAACTGCGGGGGGACAAACATGACCATCTACTCATGAGACACCAACCTAAATTGGGAGAAATACCTGAGATCGCAGCATAAAATCTGTAAGTAAAAACTGCGGATCCAAGCCAGGAGCCCCCTCCCCCCATAGAATGAGCTGCAAAGCCTCATGGTGGTAGAGAGAAGCTCCCTCCCAGCAAGTGAATATAGCTCAGCTGAGCTCCAACTGGGGTTTTAATTAACAAATGTACACTGCTCAATACAAGCTATGAATCCCCAACAAGTGGACAGAGGCTTTGGGTGATGACTGACCTTAGAGAGCTGGAGGGTGGCCATGGACAAGCCCTGAAGGGGGCTTTCTGTCCCTGTTTCAGCTCAGTGGAGAAAGCCTCAGCCATTTTCAGTTCCCATCGCTCTGACCCAGACAAGGGTGGAGATAGCACAGGCAGAGAGAGATCATTGAAATGTTAATGACCTCTCCCTAGGGGGGTCTATCTTCCCTAAGAGGAAAGGGGTAGGACCCAGCTCTACCACCTGCCTTCCATTCAGAACCAGACCCCAGATCCTGGGGGAAAACAGCCATGGGCCACACCTCCTTACACCAGTCTGGAGTTACAGGCTGACATGCACCATCTGCTGGGAAGAAAAGCACAGTGACCTGAGGCATCACAGGGTGTACCAATTTTCTAAGACACACCCTGAGGGAAACCAGATACTGAATATTTCTTCCTTCTGGGACCTGAGCCCATTCTGCTCTGGAAAAATCTGATTGGGGTAACCAAGGAAACCATGCCTAGACAACAGAAAACTACAACCTACACTAAGAAAAATGAAGTTATGGCCCAGTCAAAAGAACAAACTTACAGTTCAACTAAGATACAGGAATTGAAACAACTAATAATAAGTCAATTCAAAAAGTTTAGGGAAAATATGGTGAAAGATGAACCATATAATGAAAACACTGGGCATACATAAGGTAGAAATTAAAAGTTTGAAAACCAACTGGCAGAATTTATGGAAATGAAAGGCACAGCACAAGAGATGAAAGACACAATGAAAACATACAACAGCAGATCTCAAGAGGCAGAAGAAAACACTCAGAACTGGAGAATAAGGTACCTGAAAGCCTAAACACCAAAGAACAGATAGAGAAAAGAATGGAAAAATATGAGCAACATCTCCAGGATCTTAAGGACAAAATGAAAAGCAAGAATGTATGTGTCATTGGTGTCCCAGAAGGAGAAGAGAAGGGAAAAGGGACAAAATCAATAATAGAAGAAATAATCAATGAAAATTTCCCATCTCTTATAAAAGACATAAAATTACGGATCCAAGAAGCACAGCATACCCCAAACAGAATAGATCTGAATAGGCCTATGCTAAGACACTTAATAATCAGATTATTAAATGTCAAAGATAAAGAGAGAATCCTGAGATTCTCAGCAAGAGAAAAATGATCCATCACACACAAAGGAAGCTTGATAAGACTGTGTGCAGATTTGTCAATAAAAACCATGGAGGCAAGAAGGAAGTGGGGTGATATATTTAAGAGACTGAAAGAAGAAAACCACCAACCAAGAATCCTATATCCGACAAAACTGTCCTTCAAATATGAGGGAGAGCTTAAAATATTCTCTGACAAACAGACAATGAGAGAGTTTGTGAACAAGACACCTGCTCTACAGGAAACACTAAAGGAAGCACTGCAGACAGAAAGGAAAAGACAGGAGTGAGAGGTTTGGAAAACAATTCTGGGAGATAGTAGCACAGCAATGTAAGTACACTGAACAAAGATGACTGTGAGAATGATTTAAAGAGGAAGGTTGGGACCATGTGGGACACCAGAACAAAAGACTATGACTGTTATAAAGACTAGGAGTACGTAACTCAGCGAAACCTCGGGTGCTAAACGATTGTAATAAAAGGTACAAATATGTTTTTACATGAGGTAGAACAAATGAATGCCAACATTGCAAGGTGTTAAAAATAGGGTGTGATTGGGGGAAAATACAATCAATGCAAACTAGAGACTATAATTAACAGGAACATTGTATTATGCTTCCTTTAATGTAACAAAGGCAATATACCAAAGCTAAATGCATATGGGAGGGTGGGGAATAGGGGAAGGGTATGGGACTCCTGGCATTGGTGATGTTGTCTGACTCTTTATTCTACTTTAGGTTAATGCCATCTTTCCTTTTGTTGCTTCCTAGCTGTCAAGTTTTGTTTTTGTTTTCTCTCTCTCTCTTTTCTTTTTCTTTTGTCTCTCTGCTTTCTTTGACTCTTCCTCCTTTTTTTGGAAGAAATATCTGTCCTTATACAGATAGTGGCGATGGTGCTGAATACATGAATACGTGAATGGGGAGCGGTTGCTTATTAACTAGGTGAACTTAAACTTTTGGAAATGGACAGGGGTGATGGTAGCATGTTGTGAGAATAACTAACAGTGCTGAAAGGTGTGTGAAGGTGGTGGAAAGGGTAAGCTCAGAGTCACGTACGTCACCAGAAGGAAAGTTGGAGGTTAAAAGATGGGAATGTATAAAACAGTGAATCTTGTGGTGGACAATATCTGTGATTAACTATACAAATGTTAGAAATCTCTCTCATGAACTAGAACAAATGTATGACACTATAACTAGAAGTTAATAATAGAGAGGCATATAGGAAAATATATATATACCTATTGCAAACTATATACTACAGTTAGTAGTATTTTAACATTCTTTTATCAACAGTAATGAATGTACTATACCAAAACTATGAATCAATAATGGAGGTAGGGGGTGGTTAGGGGTATGGGAGGATTTGAATTTCCTTTTTTTTTGCCTTTACTTCTTTTCTGGTATAATGAAAATATTCTAAAAATTGAAAAAAATTATTTGTGTTGATGGATGCACAGCTGAATGATGGTACCATGGGCAATTGATTGTATACTTTGGATCTCTGGATAGTTGTAAGGTATGTGAACAATCTCAATAAAAATATACATTTTTTTTTTTTAAAAAAGACAGTTGTACCTTAACAAGATAAAAAAAAAAAAATAGGAAACTAGAGTTCCTTCAAGTTCAGGGGAAAGAATTGCTAATGATAGAAAATTTACTCAGTTCTATCCTACCTTCCTTGTAAGGGCAAATATGGTACAACATTTAAAGCCATTATGCTCTTTGGTGTAAAGAACTTTCAAAATTAGGTCCTGTTTTGTGGCTGTGTGAATTTGTGCATTCCTTTAGAACTTGGTATCCAAGGAAGAGATTCCCAGAGTGTTTTCTGCACTGCTGAAAACCTACCAAGCAAAAGTAAGTAAAAATAAATCTTCACAGCCGAAGTGAAGAGCTTTGAATTTCCATGATGCCCTTTACACTAAGCAAGAGAGCAGCTGGTCCTGAGTCAGAAATTCTAACAGAATAAGAATTTTGTTATTTTTTCCCACATCAGCTATTAGGCATGCTTACCATAGTTCTTCGTATTTGGATGGTATTAAATTTTATAATAGAATTCAACTCCTACTATACTTCTAATAGTATCTAATTTATGCAAGCATACATGGAATTCATAAGAAAGAAAATGCATTATAATAAGTCTTACCTCCCATTCTTTTTTGCAGACACAGAATTTACTTCAACTAAGTTTTTTAGGTCCTGGTCTCTATATGAAAAAAAAAAAGTATATATCAATCTATATTAATTTTGTTACAAAATAATTTTAGAAATTAAATATTAGATTAAAAATAAAAACAATCAGTACATAATCTTAGACCAGTCATTTGCAGTCTGTAAGATATGGGATACTGGAAATCTGGCATTGAGCTATTTGATCCATACAATTCAAGTATGAGAGCATGGATTCCACTGAAAGTGGGAGAAATAAAGAATAAATTCATTGTAAGGATTAGGAAATCTGGTATGAAAAGAAACAACTGATATGTATTCACATTCAGCTAACATCTAATGACTATAAACTTTGTGTCATAAAGTACTCACTTTGGGTATTTTCACAGGGATTATCTCATTCAGATCTCAAAATCCTGCTGGGCAGCAGCTGAAGCTCAGAAAGACAAATGACTTTTCCAAGGTCAGTTAATTAATTTGTGGAAGAGTCAAGATTTGGGGCCAAGTCACTGGCCCTAGAGGATATCAGTTCTTGGTTCTTTAATTAGAGACTTCTTTCAGGCTTTTTGGGTCAGAAACATGAGAAGTCAACGCAAAACTTAAATATACTATTCATGATGAGGACAGATGGGGCTGCTAGGTTCTTAAATCTTGGGCTGCATTAATTTGACACCATTTTCATAAGATACAATGTTCTCTGGTATGTTATTTATTTATCTGATGTAACACTGATAGCTGCTGTTTGTTTTGTTTTTGTTTTTGTTATTTTTTTCCCCGTGAATTAGGAAAAGTCTTTGTCATGACTTCTGTTGGTTAAGAGCATTGTTTAGGACTCAGAAGACAGGTCTGTCTCTCCTCTTTCTTCCTTGGGCAAGTTATTCAACCTTCCTAAGCTTTGTTTTGTCATGTTGAAGAACATCTAATTCCATAATGTTGCAGTAAAAATGAATGAGTTAATGCAAATAAACTCCCAGCACACTGGCTATAGTTGTGGGTTAACTGAAAAAGCACATGATAAATGACAGTTCATGGAAGGGTGGTGAGGTAGCAGGAAGCACTGTGACAGCACAGGAGCTGCAGCAGCAGCCTGGGCCCAAGCGTTACTGTATTCCACACTTTTAGGGGACTCCTTGTCCCTTTTGATTTCTGTCCTAACTTTTCATATCTTTGGAATTAACTCCAGTTCTTATAAATCTCCTTTCTCAGGTCTGGAACAGTAGATATAAATGAGCTTTAGCCTCACCCAATACATTAGTTTAATATACATGGAATCAGAATATGGACTCCTACTCATAAAATTAATATTCTTAAGGATACAAAATACTATTAAACGTCTGTATATCTGTGTGGAATGGCATTTAATACTCTTCTTACATAACATCCACACTATCAATAATTGATAAAATCTGCAAATTAGGCAGCATTCCATAGACATGCTGAAACCTCACATTTAAAATACTGGCTGCCTACTTTTGAAAATGCAGAAATTAGGGTAAATTATTTTTTTAATGTGAGTTACAGTAGAAAATATGCCAATTAATGTATGTAAATAGTACAGGATTTCAGAAGTAGCTCAAAAGTATCAAAATCATTTAATTCTTCAGTCTGAGGGATGTAAAATTCAAAACCAAATCCCTAAACATAACTGCTGGGGCATATGGAAGGAAACCTCCCAGTCTGCACCCTTCAGGTTTAGAAATGGCACAGAGGGTTTTGGATTTGTGTAATTCCTGACAGTCTCTCACGAGAGCCACTTCCTTGACCCCGGGGCCACTGCTCTGTCTTAATTGCCTAACACGATTAAGTAATCCATCCCTTAAGGTTTTAAGGAATATTTTACTAAATACTTGGGGATAATGGAATAAAATTAAATGGGGTATCATAGTGTTCCATGATCCAGTTTCCTAGGAATGCCAAACTGGGATATTTGGCAGTGGTAAATAGTGAGAGATCACCAGAAACTGTGAATCTTGGGGGAACCAGAATCTTGTCCCCTAGTGTTATTCTTCCCCACTACTAACCTTGGAGGAGCTGTGCCCCACTTTTTAAGGACGCTGGTGACTTTCATTACAGACTGAGAGTAGGGCCATATCAGGGCCTAACCTGGCGTTGCACATAAATACTTATGGAATTAAACTGAATTACTTTTTTCTTCCTGTCTGGGGAGACCAATTACCACCTTAACTAGCTCTGGGAAAAGACAGTAAAGGGGCCCCAAGAGGAAGATGTCAGCCTAGATCCTAAACCTCTAAGGCAGTCAACTCCATCCACATCCAGGTACATATTGTGCATCATGCAGAAAAGAAACATTAAAGCCAGTTATGGACATTTACCTCCTTTTGTGGCAATCACCCAGGACCTGCCCCACTTCTCCCTAAATTGTGCATATTTCTCTCCTTTTGCACACAGTTCCCAATCCTGGCTTTGTTTCCTATTTTTGGAACCGCTATAGTTTCTCAGCCTAATGCTGGGCACCTCATATCTTCCGGCACTTTCCACTCCCAGCTGCTGCAGATACCACATCTTTGCTCTGCTTCCACTCTTCTCCTCTCCCCTAGGACCCCAACCCTGTTGACCCTATATATTGTGGTGAGGGAACAAGCAAGTGTTCAGATCTGAGGAAAATGAAGCAAGAATCTTAAGAATCCAACTTCAGCTAGATAACTCAAAACTGAGATTTATGCCTGCCTTCACAGATGCATACTACCAAGGTGGTACAACCATGAATCAATGAATATACCATAGTATCAGTGGTTTCATAGGATTTTTCTTGTTTTCATTAAACAGTATCACAAAGAAAGTTTGGTAGAGTGGATTTTAAAATTTTAATCTGAATAATTTATGCTAATATATAAAGCAGGTTATAAAGTCCCAAATTATGAAAAGTACAAAATCTATATTTGCTTTGATTATTCACCCTGATTGATGTCATCAGCCAGATTTGAAGATCCAATAGTTCAGACTGTGCATTTACTTTCCAATTTAAAGGATGTAGAAGTAACATTTTTAATTCTTTAATTAAGACATCTATTGCATGGTGTCTTTTACACTCTGGTAGAAGATGAAGAGCTGTGAGTCAAAGTGTGAAAATAGATTTTTATAGAAGCCCAGCCAAATGCTGCAGGGTCAAGCAAAGGCTTCATTCCAAACCCTTTCATGGCAGTTGTATATTTATGAGCAGTTGGAATTAATTCCAGTAATATCACCAAGTCTCTGTAGAAACAGCAAGAAATGCTAAAGAGCAAATTGTTTTTAAATGTTGTAACTAAAAAAATGTTTTGTTATATAGATTTCAAAATGTTTGGGGGGGATATATGAGTTATTTATAGACCAAAGGCACAGCACAATTTTTTAATACAAGCAGTTATCCATGTTACAGCAATTTATTTTCCACTGTCTCATTAAGGAATGTGATACTTCCTTACAGAGGGAAATAAGGAAAAAAGTAGAGATTCTGGGGACCAAGGAATAATGTCCCTTATGATATAAATTTCCTAGGATAAGCTCTGCATGTGAGAAAGTTAGCAGTTCACTCCTAACTGTTATTCCTCTCTTCTGTGAACGTGGGAGGTATGTATTAGTAAAGAGGCAATATGTTTCTCTCTCTACAGCTTTTGTAGAGTACTGAACACATTTACAAAATTAAGAGTCTCCATATAAAAAATATTCTGTGGTACTTCTTTTATGCTAACAACTGAATCTCAGGCATGAAACTTTACTCCAAAAGGATTATCTGTCTCTCTGAAAAGAGCATAGAATACAGTGAGATAACTGGCATAATTCTTTACCTCTATCGATATGGGAAATTGACCCAGTTTTACTAATTTCATAATTCTTTTCTATGTGAACATTTTAAAGATTTTATATTAAGGAAATTAACAGTTCCATTAAAAAGTTGGACAATTTAGGTATTTAAAATATAAGATATGGGCTCGAATATAAGTGGCTCTAATTCACCATGGTTCAATGAGACTGTGCCATCAACAAACGATATTCATTGGCCTAAGCAGGAGACCAGTCATAAGAAATTAGATTCTTCATCTGGTTTCACTTAGAAACCACTCATCCCAAATGTTAAATCTGGAAGGCAATGAGCTTTATCTAGGTGGACTATCATAGGGCCTTTATTAGTTGGAGATTTAGCTTTTAATTAACAGAATATCTGTTAAGGACCTACCCTGTGTTGGGCATTAAATAAACTGATGAAGCAATGAATAAGACCATCCCAACTCTTGTTCTTAAAGATGTTATAGTCAGTTCCCTCTAAGAGGAGAATGCTATGGGAGGGGAAGGACAGAGAACTTGAGAACATGTAGGAGAAGCACTTGGTGCAGATATGGTCGGTCAGGTAGGGAATTCTAGAGCCTAAGTGTGAACAAGCTGAACTGACAATGGAAGGATCAGTAGAAGTTATCCACACAAGGCGGTGAAGGAAGAGAGAAGAGGGTGCAAGTGCAAGAAAAGGGTGTGTGTGTGGGATTTGCTTTTGCGTCAAGAGTGAAAGGACATGGAGGTAGGAAGGCACATAGGGCCAGATCATGGAGGGCTTTGGAAACCTAGTGAAGGGGTATGGCTGTTAGCCCAAGGCAATTTGGATTTTAATCAGAAGAATGACATCATCAGATCATTCTGTCTATGGTGTGGCAGAGGAACTGGCTGCAGAGAGACCGGTTTGGAGATTGCAACAGTAATCTAGACTATGGCAGTAGGAAGGGATGATGAGGTTTTATGGACCAATTCCTGAAATAATTAGGAGAAGCATCAAAGGGATTGGTTATGGGGAATAAAGCAGTAGAAAGAGTCAAGGTTACCACCAGCTTTCTGTCTTGAGCGGAAATCTGAGAAATATACAATAGGAAGAGAAGAGGAACTCTTCTCTTTTTGGAATACTAAAGACTAAAACTAGGAAGAAATTATATGAAGAACTTAAAATGGTAGAAGCATAATGCTACAAATAGTTGAAATAGTTTTTTTTCTGTTTCAGATGAAGGATGCCTTTCGTGTCACTACATGTTTTTCAGTCTTCATTTGGGAGCAGTAACTTATGAGTTTTAAAAATTAGGATAACAAGCATTTATAGGCTACAGATAACTGAATATCTCTTTTTAGTGTTGGTTCATGAAAATGTGAAACTGTAACTGCTAGAAGTCATGAATTTCTCCCTGAATAAATGATAATTCTGTGCACATCTGCATTTGTTCAGGTCAATGTATTCCTAGAAAAAGCTCAGGGATGCCTGCTAACATTCTGATAGATGACTGAAGTTTATTCGGCCCCTAACTGTGGGTTAAATATACAGCTGCTGGAAATGTCAGCAAAGTCACATAGAAGAGCTCTGGTTCACTGCTGTTATACTATTAAATAACCAGCACTTGTGTCATGTTGAATTGGATGTAAAAGTGACTTGTGGTTGTTAATCCCACTGACAGTCACTTTAAAATGCTCCTCTCTTTACCTACAGTAAAATCAAATGGGCAGAATGGATACATTATAGACACAGGTGGCCGAACAAATTGAATGGAGTCATTTTCTTTTTCAAATTGACAACTCAGTCTTTTCTATTTATCTGTTCCATGATAATTCTTGAACATCCTGGCTTTATTATTATCAAATCTGGTATACTGCTAACAAATATTCAGACACAGCTAAGGCTAGACTGGTGGATCAAGCTGCCATCTTGAAACAACATGATGGCCAATATTATTAAAAAATGTTCTTGTTACAGTAATCGTATCTGTGTAAATAAATATCTTCTCTTTATAGATATTAGATAAGGAGTTGCTGAAAGACAAACTACCTTTTTAAAAAATTAGACTTTTCTAATAAAACAAAAGGCAAAACTCTTATGGAAAGTTATCATTGTCAACAGAGAAAGAGGGCGAGAGAGTGTTTGAGAGAGACAAAGAGAATGAGCCTGGTGCAATCAGCCACCAAGGAATTGGCTAAGTAGCCACTTAGTTATCTTGCAATCTGGTTACCGAACCTAGCCACTTCCAATATTACTGGAGCCTCCTAAATTGTTAACTATAAAAAGAATCTACCCCCCAACAAATACCACTATAAAAGAAATGTTTCTATTTGACAAAGATATTTCCATACTATTATCATGGCAGAGTCCATACCAAAAGTCCACTGTAATTTCAGCTTTTGGGAAATCCCCACATGACAAGTGCTTTCTCTCCTCCTGGTCATTTTAACAATACTTCTCTAGAATAAATTCTCTAGAATATCTGGTTGTAATCCTTTTACTGTGAGTGTAGGGGGGTGGAGTAGAGAGAAAGGAGCTGTAGGGAGTGTGAAGGATGGAAAGAGGAGGAGAGTCTGAGCTGAGTTATCCACAGATCTTTTGTTTTTCCTCTAGGCAGTAATGTTAGAAGGACCTAAATCCCTGACCTTTGAGCTATACTTTCCATCTCTATAAAATGGTGTGTATGAATATATTTCTCATGAGGTTGCTGTGAGGATTAATTGCCAGTCACACAAAAGATGCTCAATAAATGCTATTCTCTAAATAGAAATTGCTGTTCAATCACCTTGGTGCCTTCCTGCTTCAAGGACCCTTACACTCCAGTGATAAAAACATACAAACAGAAAATGCAAAAGAAAACACGAGTGTAGAAAACAAGCGAGGAGACAGAAAAGCTAGGCCCATGAATGTAATCAAACTGTCCTCTTTCTCCTAGTGCTTTTAAAGTACTTCCCAAATATGTTAATTTTCTTTCTTCATCTCAGAATACTGGAACTATGATTTGCAGCAATATATTTAATAGAATAAAAATCCAGGCCAGCAAAGCAATTTGGACTCACAATACATTCTGGTACATTTCATCTATTAATAAAGTCCTTTAGGTGAAAAAATATCACAAAGATAGTTAATTTTAATATATTCGCCGAAATAAAAATGGAAATTCAAGGTTAAAATTTGCTGTAGTATTTTCTGAGCCCACATTCACTGTGGACCTGGGATTTTGAAGACGCTTTTCCAATGCTCTGTAGGCATCCATTTAAACCGCTTACCATCTAAACTACCAGTTTGATTCAACTTTTCCAAAATATTTTTTCTTAGTACTTAATTTTACTCATTTTCCATTTCAGATCTGAAACTCTATTTTTTATGGACAACAAACATGAAGTCATTTTAATGCAAATAAGAAGCACAGAACTGATTCCAAAATAGCACAGTTGATTCCAGAAGAGTGCAACATGTTTTGCTTGTTGTCTGGAGATACAAGGGTTATAAATTTGTCCTCATTGAAACACTAAAGAAAACTAACAAAGCTTTTTTGTAAATGAAGGAGCAGGGGAGGGGGGAGGAAGAGAAAAAGAAAAAGAAAGAGAAAAACAAAATTCTTAATCTAGAACCATGATATGTCAAGATAGTCAAGCAAGGTTGCTTACGGCTTAGTGGTTTCTGAGAAATGAAGGTTTCACTACAATAAGATTGTCCAAGTCTGGCTGTTTAAAAGAGAGGAAAAAAATTCAGATTAGTGATAGGACTTTTTGGTTGGTGCTAGTTCATTAACACAATATTATAAATCTACTCCATCTGGGGCAAACAGACAGATGAATGTCTGTGTGACATGGCTACTTTTCTTGATTACCTCTGATTGCTTCTGATTACTGCAGAATTCTCTTGATGAGATTATCGAGATCTTGGTTTCTTTAAGTAGAAAAATAAAAAAGAGAGCAGATTAATTATGAAATTATTTTGGTAAATTCATTAAGGTTATAAATTGGATTGAAATAATAATAAAACAATATTTTTCCTCACCATAACAAATACATAGTTTTTATTACCTTTGGTTGTTTTTGAGAGTTTCAGGATTCACTTCAATGAGTTTATCAAGACTTTGGTTGCTTTAAATGGAAAAAAATTAAAGCAGCTTGGGTTAAAGATGCTAAAGGTTTAAAGTCATTGGAAATAGGAAGAAAGGAATGGCTGTCTTATCATTTAGTACGAAACATATTTGTTTGGCACAGAATAGCCTTGAAATGAGTTTTCTAATCAATGTAGGGGAGGATGAATGATGTTGGACCAAAAGAAAAATTACTCAGGTCTCCTGCACATTTTTGCCACAGTCTATGTACAAGGGAACGCTGGCTAAGTGTTACAGAGCAAACTATTTTTCACACTTGAATGTTTTAACACTATGAAGTTACAAACTGATTCTAATGTCCTCGTCATTTTTAAAAACCATGTCCACTGACTGAGGATTTCGATTTTTTTTTATGAAAACAAACACTAAAACTGGAATTATTCTCAACATAAGGCTTGGCAAGAGAGTTGTAGCAATCCATCAATATTGTGACTTTTCTTTCCTCTATGATGACTAAAAAACTGACTTTGCAGTCATTTGCAAATTTCTGGTATCACTATCTATATAGCAACCCTTCAAGTGGCCTATGAGAGTCTAAAGGACACCTCCTGGCCATCCCATGGCAATGGCTACAATAACAGCTTTAAAACCTCTGCTACTTTGTGAGGTGCTTAGTTAACTTTCATTATTTTAAGATCAAAGTCTGTGTGCTGTGGTGCAAAGACCAGGAGTTGGGTTGGGAGTTAGAAGATCTTACGGAAGACTATGAGACTTTTGCCTCTGACTCAGTATTCTCATCTTTAAAATGAAGAGATTGGATTGGATAATCCTCAAGGATCTAACCCCATTTTTAAGATCTTCTACGTCTAGGAATCTACGAATATGAAAGTTGCCACTTGTCATGTTTATTAAATTAGCTATTCAATGTGTCTTTTTCTTTTAAATGCAACTCACTGACAATACATTCTATATTCAGGAAGCAATGCATGAATGTTCCAAAATGTAATATTTTAAATTGACAACCTATTATTGTCTTGGAGTAGTAACATCTCTGTGCCCCCTAGTATATAATTAGCTTTAATCTATGATAATTGCCTGCTGTTAATAAGACTGAATATGTCTACTGAATTCTCTTTTTGGTGTTCACTGCCTATAATTATACCTAATGTGCAATTAATGATATCTAGTTGTAAGCTGTGAACCCAGTAGGTGCTCAGTAATTATTCACTGCCTAAGAGATCACAGGACCTCTATCAGTCTTCCTTTAATTTTCTCTGTGATCCTGGTCATATCACTTAACCTTTCTGTGTCTTAATTTCTTTTTCTGTAAAATGAGTAGGCTCTACTGGAACAGTGTTTTTGAAATGTACTTAAACTACTGAGCTGAGTGTTCTCTAAGGGTCCTTCCTTATTTCCCTAAAACGTTATGATTTTTATATGTGCCAACAAAACTTAAAAAGAGAAATCATGAAAACATTCTTAAGGTATATAAACAGTAATTTGTAATGATACAAAAATCTTCATATAACCAGGGACAAAAAGTGAGTTTCACTATCTGACAAATACCGTTAAAGAATTATCACATTTTTGTCCATAATCTTGCTGGAAGGAGCAAATGATTTAAGGAATAACAAACCTCACTCTGTTTCCACTTGCTACCAGAAAACACGATCTACCAAGATGAGGTGGAGGATATTGCTCATGATGAGTCAAATGCAGTGTCTGGATCTTTTTTTTTAAATGAACTATCCCTGATAAATTTAATAAATCCCAGAGACAAAAGCATTAACATCAATACCATAAAAACAAAACATAAACAATGCATGGAGTTGGAACATTCCTACTTCCCAGTTTCCCAATAACTCCCTTCAGCTGTTTACGAGAAGCTGGGAGAAGTGAAGGCACTGCCATGCATTCCTTTCTGCTCCCTCTCTTTCTTGGTCTAGACACATAGTTAGATATCTAAGTTTCTGGGGAAATATAGAAATTGTGATGATTTTTAAGATGTTTTCAATTTACCTATGAGATAATTAGATTATAAGTCATTTATGTTCACACTGTGATCAGTTAAGGAGAAACAAAGCAAAATGAATAAATAACATCCTTCTCTTACCTAGCAACATTTTTGACAGCTTTGGGGTTTACATTAATAAGTTCATCAAGACCTTGTCCACTGCTAAAACAAAATAAAAGATCAAATTCAGTAGGAACTCAGCAAGTTTGATGATTGATTTTTATTTGAACTCTTTTGAATCATTCAGTGGGATTCTAAAGTAAAAAGTAATGTTTCCTATGTTTCTACTTTATATGCATTATTTACCTTTATGGCCCCACAACAACTCATAAGGTAGATATTACCACCCCTCCCCCTTATAAGTAAAGAAACTGAGCTTCAGAATGGTTAAGCCCTCATGGACCACGAAGATAAGAATTGGCTGAGGGTGAACCAGGACCAAAACCTCAGAAACTGGGTTCCAAACCCCACATTCTTTCTCCGGCAACACCCTGCCTCTCTCTCATGTTCATAATTCCTTACCCTGCACAATGCTTTTACCAATATTATCTTCAAAATAATTTTATGAGCGATAGCTTACAACTATCTTGGAGTTTCTCTGCTATGCTTTCCTTAACTGCTGCTTCAGTGTATAATGAGTCTTAAGTTTCAAGAAGACAGAAATAAATTCAATATTATACAAAAATATTCTAATCATGTATGAGAATGTTATCTGTTGCCAATTTTTTCAAAAGTTGTTTAAGATTTAATCCTTGGGTTTGTGAGAGAGTAGAAAACCAATATTCTTTGGTTTATTCGGTTATATCAACTTACAATTTATTATCTATAAATATACAGTTATAATCCACTTATGCTATTATTGTGTTGAAATGAATCTCTCAAGTAGTAATTATACATAATTAGCTTCAATATTATCATTTTCAACAATATTATAATCAAATAAATGGAAATCATAATAAAAGAAAAATCTATCCAATATTATTACCGGTCAACAAATCAATGTGTTCTCATTTTCTTATTTTTCTCCTTTCAAAATGTCCTTTGTAAAATAATTAATCTTATTTGTTGTCATAAATTGGATACTTGCTCAGGAGTCTTCAATTTACCTTTTGTTTGATGAAGGGATCACTTTGATAGGATTGCCTTGGTCTTGGTTCCTAAAAAAATTGTAAACTTCAATAGCTGATAAAGTCAACTAAAAGCAGTAACAATTTGTACATTTTTTCTACCTTAATATTGAATCAATTGAGAGTTGCTAATTAAGACTGCATCGTTATTTGAATTCGCTGTTTAGCTGCATAAAAAAGGTTACGATCAATTAATTTCTTCTACAACTATATATATGAGAATTTAATTTAGTTTTATTCTTGTTTCTTGCATGTCAATCTCAAAACAGAATTACTTAAATACTATCTAGCCTGGGGGTCAGCAAAACCACGACCCTTAAGCCAAATCTATCTTGTCACCTATTTTTATAAATAAAGTTTTATTGGAACATAGCCATACCCATTCATTTACAACATGTTGCCTACACAGCTGCTTTTGCAGCATGCAGAGCAGTAGAAAGAGAGATGGTTTGACCCCCAAGGCCTGAACTATTTATTTTCTAGTCCATTAAAAAATAGTTTACTGACTCCTGATCTAGTCTAATAAAACTATACATGGTAGCTGTATACTATAAAAGTAGAAAGAGTATCTATATGCAAAGTAAAATAGGAAATATGTCAAAAGAAGACCTATGCCTCAGTATTTTCCATCCCATCACAGGTTCAAACTAGTGTAACAGTTTATGTTTTTAGCTTCATGCTTTTATGTCTGATTGCTTACTGAACATGACATACCTTAGAGAAAATTCTCTCTCTATAAAAGACAAATGTCATTCTGTGCATTGCTTATTATTTCAATACATTGACTATAATTTTTAAAAGTGACTTCTCAACTTTGGAAATTATTTGGGTTGCAGAGAATAAGAAAGGAGGGAATAAATAATGGAGTGAGAAGAAAAGAAAAACGTTTCCTTCACATGAACACCTTTCCATAGAATGCTGTGGTGGACTGAATAGTGGCTGCCAAAAGATACGTCCACCCCAAACCTCAGAATGTGACTTTGTCTGGAATAAGGGTCTTTGCAGATGTATTTAAGTTAAGGATCTCAAGCTGAGATCAGCCTGGATTTATGGTAGGCCCCACAGCCAAGGACAGTAGTCCTTACAAGAGAAGGAAGAAGGCCACGTGAAGACAGAGGCAGAGATTGGAATTATGCTGCCACAAGTCAAGGAAGGCCAGAAGCCACCAAAAGCTGGAAGAGGCAAGGAAGGAAGGGATCATTCCTGTATGTTAAGGAATTATTTCTCCTCTACTTAAGCCCATGGTAAGGGAGCTCAAAGCAAGTTTCTGATGTCAGAGCAGTTAGTCTTGGATTCCATCATTGGCTACCTCCATGGTGGATCAATACATTTCTTCAAATTTTTTAAGTTGAATAGGTAAAAGGAAGAGATAAAGAGTTCCATAAACCTCACCCTTGTTTAGTTCTGTTTGTTTCAGAAGCCACTTTGATGAGGTTGTCAGGACTTTGGCCCCTTTAAAACATGGAAGAAATGATCAGATTCATGGTAGATTTACAAATATTTATTTAAAAATGAAACAATTTTGTTATAACAATATTATATTGTATAAAATATTTAGCAAGACAGAAATCATCTTAAAGGGCTGAAATTTTTCAGTGGTGACTACATACATATGTACTTGGACCTAACTATAACTGCACTGATAATGAACAATAGCTAATGTTTTTAGAAAATACATGGTGTGCCAAGGAGTATTCTGAGGGATCTACATGAGTTTATCACAAAAATCCTATGACTTAGGAAGAATTATCATCCCAATTTTACAGAAGGAAAAACCAAAACAGAAAGATCAAATAATTTCCCCGTGTTGCTAGTAATGGCAGGGCTGGAAATTAAACCTAGGCAATCTAGCCCTGGAGGACATGTGCATAACCACTACATCAACTGTCTCATTCTAACTGGAGCAGTGCTGGAAGTGACTTGAGAGCACCTTGTCTAATTTCCTCATTTTACAGACAAGCTAAATAACTAGTCTGAGGACACTGAAGCCAGAATCAGCTCAAGCCTGTTTTTCGTTCCCCTCTACTGTGCCATCACTTCTGCTTAAAATAAACAAATAAAAACATCCTGTTCATTCCAGAAAACAGCTGTGGACCTAATTAATCACTGGGCACCTCCATTATATGAGAAATTAATTAACTGAAATCTTTAACATTTTGGATGTAAGTTGTCGAGGTTATATGGCTTTCCTTGAACTATTACAATGTTTGGCATCACCAAGCTGAAACGGTGATTCAATGATACTTTTATGCATTAGTTGGCATGAAATGAAAAAGAGACACATATCAAATCTTACCCTTGGACACTTTTGTCTGTTCTTGGGTTCACTTTGATGAGCTCATCAAGGTCTTTGGAGCTTTAAAAAAAAAGGAAACAAAAACATGACAAGTAAAAATCTAACTAAATTAATGGCTTGTTAAGTTTAAGAAATACACATATGCAAGACGGGTTTTGTTTTTAAGTTCTGAGAGAAATAAATACCAGTGTGTGGTCTTAATTTAAAGAATAAAAATTGTGACCTCCATATAAGTCATTGATAAACTGACTCAGTTTCTTATTGACTTTCAATAAAGAAGTAGTCAATTCAATATTATAATCTGCCAATGTTATAATCTGCCAAAACTCTTACCTGGCCTCTCTTAAGTATTCCATCTAATGCAACTATATTCTGTCAATAATTTGCATTTGTAGTACATTTTTAAAAAGAGATTTTTTTATCCATGATTTTACTTAATCCTTACAACAATCAAAAGATAAAGGTGGAACAGACATTATGCTCCTCATTTTATAACCAAAGAAGCTGCAGCTTGGAATGGTCAGAAGACTTTCTCAAGGCACCCAGCTGGTAGGTAATGGAGTTTAGACTTGCTGATTCCAATCCAAAGGTTTTTTTGACACATCTTCTCTGATGAGTGACACAGAGAAAGGGGAAGGAAAGAATTGATAGGAAGGGGGAAGGAAGAAAGAGAAGACATAATAACCCTTACTTACCCTTGGTTACTTCTGTTTATTTCAGGGGTCACTTTGATGAGACTGTCAAGGCTCTGGCCCCTTCAAAACATTGAAGAAATGATGAAGTTAATGGTAGATTAACATCAGGTAGATCAAACTATTCAGTAAAACTTAAAATCACTATAAAAACTCATTGAGATCATGCCAAAGTGTTGAAGATTGTTAAAGATGACAGTACAGAAGCATGTAGGGATTCACACATCTCTGAAACTCATTGAGACACAGTAAGACAACATTTTAATCTTGAAACCATTAGTCCACTACTGGGCTAGGATTCTGCCTCTGTTTTGATTCATTTAAGGCTATGTTCTTAGCCTTTGTCGGGTGCACAAAACATTTTTGAAATAACCTATCTACATGTCTCATGCCATGTTCCAGAAGGTATATATCCTCTTATTACCAACATGTTGTGGGACTTTAAATTCAGCTTTGAAAAAATCTGTCTCTCATAAAACTGACATTCATTAACAGGTTTTTTTAATCATAAAATTGGATTACGATAATTATACCAGTTTGTTAAAATCCATGGTATGCCACCTGGCATCTGCTTCTGGCACTTATAACTGTGTTTTGAAACTACAAATTTTGGCCAGTTGTGTTGGCAACAAACAATAGGAAGATTAAAACCTATAGAGTTCAAAAAGTTCTGAAATGTAAGATGTATTTACTGTAATAGAAAACTCCACTAGAGTCACTGGAAACATGTCAAGATTTTATTGTTATCCTTTAGTGTACTTCTGTTTCTGATCTTAATGGAATTCTGCTTTTCTTATTGCATCTCCATGTGTTTTCCACATACACAGCACCAATAAACACTCCTGTGATCTACAGAGGATGCCACATGGGAGAAGAAAATCCACAGGAAGGTGCTTTTACACCCCATTTCTCCAAACACTGTGACCCTACTAAGATAGTATCACAAAATCTCTGAGTCTGCATCTATACAATGTCAAGGATCCAGATATTTGGAAGCAACCAGATGTTGACTAAAGTTTATTTGTATCCAGATGTCTGTGACTATGTAAATCCAGGCTAAGAGAAGCAGTTAAAAATTTGGATCTTTTTTCATGTAAATAATGGAACAATTAACCTAACAGGAACAACCACTCTACCCAAGATTACCCTTTGTTAATTTTTGCCTAAATAAAACATACGGGATTTGAATACTGAATTCTCAGGATTTTCTTTCCAGGTTGGAATCAGAAAAATATTAGAAGAGTAGGCATTTTAACTCCTGCCTTGTAATCTTTGTGTTGGTTGTGAAGTTTGCTTTGCTTATATTGTCAAGACTTTGATCTCTTTAAACATATTAAATAAACCATATCGTATAAGATTATTTAAACTTCAAAGTACATAAAGTCAATGAAGAAGAGTGTGCTAATTAATGTAATAATCTGATGACTTTATTCTATTTTGAGTTTGTGTGCAGTAATGCCTAATAGTGTCTGTAACTTCCGTATTTACGTATTCTTTCAATCCACAAATGTTTATGGAAATCCCACTATGGACTCATCTGTCCCAATTGCTGGAATAAAGGTGAATGGAGACACGGCCTTAGCCGCATGAGGCTTGCATTCTAAGTTGGAGATGGGGAGAGGAAGGCAGTTTATAATTAAACATATAAATGAATGCCACAATTCCAGATAATAATATATACGGTGAAGAAAATGAAAAAGAATGCCTATGGTCCTGAAGTTGGTTGGTAGTGACTTGATTATATTCAGTGATCAGGAACAACCTCTTTGGGAAGGTGACAATATGGGGCACAGCATTCCAGGAAGTGGGAAGAGCACTTCTAAAAGCCTGAAGGCAGGAATGAACTTGGAACAGAAAAAAATCATTGTGGTTGGACTTTATTGAGCAAATAAAAGGCCACAGTCAAGTGTTGGAATTTTACTCTACCTGAAATGGAAGAACAATGAAAGGTCTTAATAAGGGAGGGAGCAAAATCTAATTTTTTGTTTAAAAGATCTACAGGGCTTAATTAAGTGTAGAAAAAGAAAATGTTCAACTACTGTCCTCAAAAGTCCCCAAAGAAGCACAAACATATGTGTAGACACACACACATACACACATACTATACTCTCACACACATGCACAGAGGTACACATGTATTTTTGAACTCAGATACATACATGTCTACACATATTACATATACAGTTATGCACACATGCACGTGTATGCAATATGTGTAACCATACAGGCACAGTACACATGCATGCACACAGGCACACACATTCATGTACATATGCACTCACACACCTAGGCATACACATATAGACACAGATGTTCATGAACACACAAACACACACATACACATCCTGTAACACATTTGAGCAAAAACACATTTATACACACATACATTCACACACACAAAAGCATACACGTACTTAAAAATACACTCATGAATACATAAGCTTATGCACACATGTAAGCACTCACACTCATGCATGTATGCAGACACACATCCCATGCAGATATGCATTCATATACACAATAAGGCACGTACCCACAAGCATACACACATATAAATACACATATGCAGACAAACATGCATGCATGTACACACATATGTGCATTCACTGGCAGACACACACATACACACACCAACATGTGAAGAGCAATACATCACAATTTGAAATAGTCTCTTTAATAAACATTGGAAAGAAAAACATGGATTTTTCCTGAAGAGTCAATGTAAATCAAATATTTAAACACTATCTAAATCATAAAGAAAAATCTACCTAAATCTTTGTTATTGCTAATAATTACTTATATCTACCATGTGTCAGGAATGACAGTTTCATGAACTTCATTTTGTAGATGAGTAAATTGAGGCACAGAAGGGGTAAGTAACTTGCCCTAAGGGACAGAACTAATAAGTGTGAGAGCCAGAATTTGAACCCAGGTCTTTCTGACTTTCTGCTCTCAAGCTCTACCTCAGGTTACCTCACTAAACCACCCAGAGAGCCAAGGAAATCAATGCCAATGGAAACAATGATATAGTTTTGTCTGTTGGTTGCAAAACTGTGCAAGTTTCTAATTTATTTGGTCTCTGTTCCTCCTTCTGTGCCATACTGTCCACAGCAGGGCAGCTTGACAGTGTGCACACCACACTTCTCAGCTAGCTGAGGCCTTGCTCCACTTTCTGGGCCCACAGGCACTAGTGACATATTTTAGAATCAATGAATAATATCATGTACTGAATTAACTGAATGGAAAGGAGTTCAAAGGAAACCACATGGGATGATTATTTGGTACATTATTTTCAGCAACATGCCAACAAGCTCAGTTTCAAACATATTCCATCTGCTTCTTAAAAAATAAAAAGCAAGAGGACATAAGCGCTCCAGACTTACTTAACAGTTCATGGGTGAGGGAACTGTTTTAACAAAGTACACTCAGTTAAGCTCTTTATCTCTAAACACACACCATACTATATACACAAACACATTATACACAAATATACTGTTTGTTACATACAAACACACAACACACATTTCCCTATACACACTGCTTAAGCATATGCACATACAGACACTCTCCATACATAAAAGAAATAAATAATTTAGCTCAGTAGAAAAAGTCAGGCCAAATTCCCATTTAGTTACTCAAAATCTACCTGATAGCAAACTTCACCCAAGAATAAAATGCAAGAGACCATTTCGGTGTATCATTTGTATAGAATTGCTTAATGTGTGTATATGTTTGGGGAAAAGAAAAAGCCCAATTTTTGATTTGAATTTCATTTTACTCTATTGAATACGAGCACTCAACATTCTAATGTGCTTATAAATGCCAATGTGGGAAAAAAGCTCTAAATGTCTTACCTCAACTCTTGATATATTTATATGCATTGGGATTCACTTTTATAAGCCCAATGAGTTCTTGTTTTCTTTAAATAAGAAAATGAGTTTTAATGAATATCATTAGACTAAAACACTAATCAAGTGAACAATGATTGGAAAACTAAGAAGTGATAAATATACAAGTTCTCTAAATAAATGTGATTTTCTGTTGTGTTTTATAACACATAAGTATATGTGAAACTTGTTATTTAACAAAATCAACTTTGCCTTCAGGCATCCCTGGGTAGAATACCCCAAATGGACAGTACTGAAATAATATAGGTTAAAATATGGACAGATTATAAATTTCTACTCAAAAAATCAGATATAATTGCCTTTTGCTTTTCGATAATAAGAATAATGCTTTCTTTATATAAATTCAACCACCACCCTCCAAATCTTTTTAAATATCATTTTTCCCACAGAATATTATGGTGAGTTAACGAGCAAGAAAAGGTACCTTACATGGTAGAAAATTAAAGACTCATGTCTCAGAGGACACAGGCCACCCCATTAAAAAATGAATTGAGTAATGCCAAAAAAAGGACATAATCTGAACACAAAAGGGGCGTAGGGGATGGCAGAAGTATCTTGACTGGGTACTGCTGCCAAGACCACATGACTCTAAATGGAAGAGAAACTGGTGACCTCTTCTCTGGACTGCCTTCTGAGATCACTATCCTTAAAGAAGTTGACAAGAGTTTTATTCAAGCCTCACTCCTGGCTATCTTTTTCATTTTGGAGTTCACTTTGAAAATGTTCTCAAGATTGTGCTTTCTTTGGACACAAGAAATTCAATTGAGAAGCTCATTCTTAAAAACAAATTACTGTGGAACTGTAACCCATAACATTCTTTGAAATTTGCTCTCTTAACTACTTGTTAAATCGTACTATAAATGTTAGCACTGTTAAGTATATATGTTAAAGTTCAAAATTTTTTAAATGCATTAAAAAGCAAGAAAATAAAATAAAATAAAATACAAGGGTTAGTGAAAGAAAAAAATCTGAGCCCAACAAGTAAAGAGATTGAATCCGTAATCAAAAATCTCTCAACAAAGAAGCCTATTACCAGATGTCTTCACAGGTGCATTCCAAGAAAATTTAAAGATGAATTAATTCCAATCCTTCTCAAACTCTTCCAAAAACTGAAGAGGAGGAAACCCTTCCTAACTCATTCTATGAGACTAATATTTTACAGATACTGAAACCAGTTAACGACAGCACAAGAAAAGAAAATTACAGACCAATTTCCATTATGAATATAGATGAAAATCCTAAACAAACACGTGCAAGCTGAATCCAACAGCATATTAAAATCATTATATGCCATGACCAAGTGGGATTCATCCCAGAAATGCAATTGTGGTTCTATATAAGAAAACCAATCAACATAATATATAACATTAAAAAAATGAAGTGGGAAAAACACATGATAATCTCAATGCAGAAAAAGAATTTGACAAAATTCAACACTATTTCATAATAAAAACACTCAATAAACTAGGAATAGAAGGGAACTTTGCAACAAAGTAAAGGCCATATATGAAAAACCCACAGCTAACATCATACACAATGACGAAAGACTGAAAACTTTCCCTTAAGATCAGAAACAAGACAACGATGCCCGATTTCACCACTTCTATTCAACATAGTACTGGAAGTTCTAGCCAGAGCAATTGGCAAGGAAAAGAAATAAAAGGCTTCAATTCCAGAAAGGAAGAAGTAAAACTATCTGTATTCACATATAACATGATCTTACATGTAGAAAACCCTAAAGAATCTATAAACAAACTGTTAGAGCTAATAAACGAATTCAGCAAGGATGCAGAATACAAAATCAACATGCAAGCATCATACGTATTTCTATACACTAGCAACAAACAAGCCAAAAAGGAAATTAAGAAAACAATTCCCTTTACAATAGCATCAAAAACAATTAAATACTTGGGAATAAAATTAATTAAGGACACTGAAGATTTGTATTTTGAAAACCACAAAATGTTGCTGAAAATTAAAGACCTAAATAAGTAGGAAGACATGGCATATTCATGGACTGGAAGACTTAATATTGTTTGAGAAGAAAATACTACCTAAAGTTTTATAGATATAGATAGACATATAGATAGATAGATAGATAGATAGATAGATAGATAGATAGATAGATAGGTATAGATATATATATGTATTCATTGCAATCCCTATCAAAATCCCAACAGCATCTTTTGCAGAAATGGAAAAATGTGTCCCCAAATTCATATGGAACTCAAGGGACTCAGAATAGCCAAAACAATCTTGAAAAAAAGAACAGAATTAGAGCACTCACACTTCTCAATTTCAAAACTTACTACAGAGCTACAGTTATCAAAACTATGTGGTAATGTCATAAGGATAGGAAAATAGACCTATTTTCAGTGGAATAGAACTGAGCACCCAAAAAATCAACCCTCACATCTATGGTCAATTGATTTTTGATAAGCATGCCAAGTCAACAAATGGTGCTGGGAAAACTGGATATCCACATGCAAAATAATGAAATTGGACCCTTACCTTATGCCATATATAAAAAAAATTTAAAACAGATCAAAGGCCCAAATTTAAGACCTAAAACTATAAAACTCTCAGAAGAAAACAGAAAAAATCTAAATGCCCTTGGATTTTGCAATGGTTTATTAAATATGACACCAAAAACACAAGTAACAAAAGAAAAACAGATAAATTTTGTGCAACAAAGGACACTATCAAGAGAGTGAAAAGAGAACCCACAGAATGGGAGAAAATATTTGCAGATCATATGTCTATTAAGGTTTTACTATTTAGAATATATAAAGAAATCCTACAATTCAACAAAAAAAAAGACAAACAACCCAATTAAAAAATAGGCAAAAGACTTGAATAGATATTTCTCCAAATAAAATACACAAATCGGCAACAAGCATAAGAAAGGATGCTCAATATCATTAGTCATTAGGGAAATGCAACTCAAAACCACCACAAGATACCACTTCACACCTACTAGGTTGGCTATAAATTTTTTTAAAAGGGAAAATAGCAAGTGTCAGTGAGGATTGTGGAGAAATTGGAACCCTCATACATTGCTGGTGGGATTATAAAATGATGTAGCCACCATGGAAAACAGTTTGGTGGCTCCTTAAGAAGTTAAACAGAAACTTTTGACTGAGCAATTCCACTCCTAGTAGAACTGAAGGAATTGAAAACAGGGACTCAGATACTTGTATACCAAATGTTCACAGCAGCATTATTCACAATAGCCAAAAGGTAGAAACAACAAAAGTGTTCATTAGCAGATGAATGGGTAAACAACAGGAGGTCTATACATACAATGGAATATTGTTCAACCACAGATTGAACCACAGATCGAAGTTCTGATAACATGCTCCAACATGGATGAACTGTAAAATTTTTTTGCTAAGTGAAATAAGCCAGACACAAAGGGAGAAATATCGTATTATTCCATCTATATGAAATATCTAGAATAGGCAAATTCATAGGGACAGAAACTAGATTCGAGGTTACCAGGGACTGGAGGAAGAAGGAAGTGTGTAGTTGTTTAATATGCACAGAATTTCTGTTTGGAGTGATGAAAAATTTTGGAAATAGTGATGAAGTTTGCACAGTACTGTGAATATAGTAAATGCCACCAGTTTGGCACTTAAAAACGGTTAAAATGGCAAATTTAATAATATATATATCATATATACACAATATAAAGAATAAATCAAAGCCAAAAACCTGGGAGAAAAGGCAATTCACCATCAAACATTGGGGCAACTCTTCAAAAAAACTGGTCTTATTGGGGGCAAGATGGAAGGTCATTTCACCCATATTTATTGTTCAAGCTCATGCTAATAAAATATGGTTGTAAAGCTAAAAATCCAAAGCATTTTATCTTCTGATCATCACTTACAGAAATCAGAGTAAAACACATTAATGAGTTTTACCTAGGGGTATTTTCACTTCCATTGGGATTCACGTTGATAATATTACCAAGGTCTTCACTTTGTGGAAAATTATTATACTGATTTAAATTCATTTTTATTATAAAAATTTCTTATAAATAATATAAGTAATCTACAGAATTTTGTTGTATTATATGGAAATTCCAATAGACTATATGAAAGACTCTACAAAGTAAAGAACATTGGCACCAGGGATCAGAGACAGAAGACAAAACACAGACTTAAAGATGTGACCCCTTGATTTCACTGAGAAGGCCACATGATTAATCTACAAGAAAATATCCAAGGTTCAGAAAACATCCAGGCAGTTCTCACCCTCTGCTGGTTTTATCTGTTACGTCGTTCTCTTTAATAATAGTTCCAAGATCTTGGCTTCTTTGGAAAAAACAATAAAACCTTATGTCAGTTAGGTTACATACAATTTTTTTAAAAATGTATTTAAACAAAAATGTCCCTGAAAGTAGTGTCAGATGTTTCCAGAGCCAAATGATCAGAAAGACTTTTAATGTAACTATCCTTAGCTTACCTTTATTAATTTCCGCAGTAGTATTTGATTTAAACCATGAAATTAGAGTGGGACATGCCTCTTACTTTGCTATTTTGTCCTTTCAATTTCTTCATTTAAATAAAAATGTGAAATTCATGAATTATTTAAGAAAATATGAACTTATGTGGCAGGTTTTCCTGAACTTATTTCAAATGCAACTGATATATATGGTCCTATGGAAACAACAATAATATTCCTTTTCCTACTATCTCTGATAGGCCCACTCTGATTTCTAACAAGGTGTGAAAAACTAACCTGAAAAAAGAAAGTGCCATTAAGGCAGGAGCTGTACTTACCCTTTCTCATTTTTGTGAGTCCTTTGATTAATAAGTGTTCCGAAGTCTTGGTTTCTTTGCACATTGAGAAAAAAAGAGAGAAAGCAGCTCAATGATATATTCAGAATTTCTTATGGCAATAGCAGATTTCTGGCAACAGTAGTAACGTTATCAGTACCTAAAAGATCAGGGGTTCTTTGAAATATTTAATTCAATTGGCTCTACTCATTGCACAGAATGGGTAGAGATATACCAATTATCCTGATATTAAGTTCCCAACCATTACTCAGTTATGACTGACTCAATTAAAAAGCAAAAGTTCCCATCAGTTCTCAGCTTTTGTTTCCTTTGTCCTTTAAGTGCAGGTTAGCAAGAGGGTGATTTTAATGATTTATTGAGATATCTCTTCTTTAAGCATAAAAATCACATCAGGGTGGAAATTCAATAATCAACATTTTCAATCTAAACACTTAGAAGTTTTGTACAAAGTCATCTCCCATTAAATGGCTTAAGGGTGATATTTACATGGCTCAGAAGTAACCTTGGAAAAGTAGGAAAAATTCTATTATCACTCTTGTACTTCAACATATATTGACTATGCCCAATAAATCTTTCACATGTCAATGCTAAAAGTCTGTTAGGGAATATGAAAGATAATCTCTAAATTCCCCCAACTGATCAAATGTTACCCTTTGCCATTTTTATCTGCCCCTGATTTCACCGTGGTAAAATGGTTGACAGTTTAGGCTCTTAGAAAATAAGATGGAAGAAGGGAGGAATGGAGGGGAAAGAAGAAAGAAAAGAACAATTACATTAGATTTTCTGTTATAAGTCTTGACCCATCAGATGGCTGACATCACAGCCCCTTCTTCAGATCCTACAGGCTCTTTCCCTGCCACACTGACAAGACCAACTCCTTCCTGTAGCCAACCCCAGTTGTTCGCAAGTTATTCCAGATTACAAATCACTTCTCTTTTCTCCTACTTTCTAGCCTACAAAGTGATTTACTTGTGATGATCATTCTAATTTCCTATTTTTCTCCACTTTTGTGGAACTTTCCAAACTCCATCTTTTAAATATCTAAAACCCCATCTTTTCCTGTAAAGCTTATATAACCACACATAAAAAATTGACTGTTTCCCCCTTTATCTGTTCTCCATTTGAAAAAAAAAAAAAAACACTTGCAATACTATGTGGATGTTTACAGTATAGTATGTTGTTAATAAGTATTCAATGTCGGTATGATTGTCACTGCCAACACTTTTCATCATATAGACTTTGTTAAATGTTCTAAGTCAGAGAGGGTAGAGAACACATCTGTCAAAATGATTTGGAAAGCTGTTATAGCATTCTATGCACAGATTGGCACAGAAAAATAGTTTTTAAAGATAACCATGACAATAGAAATAATTATCATATTCATCATATTTAGAAAGGCACATGTAATGACTAAACAGCCATTCTGGGAGAAAATAATAGTGGACAATCTCATAAATCCTTACCCTTTGTCATTCTTGACCATCCTGGGATTTTCTTTGATGAAACTGTCAAGAGTTTGGTTTCTTTCAAAATGAAAAATAAAACCATTAACTTAAGTCTCTCTCAACAAGAAAGATGAAATCAGTAACATAAGTTAATTTTGTAGTATATCAGTATCAGTCTAGAACCATCAGTTAATCTTGCAAATGCTAGCAGTTCAATTATGAACCATTAATCCTTTTTATGATACCAAATGAATAAAGCATGGCTCTTGACCTTGAGATATTTACCAGTATATCAAATATATATGTATGAAATGACTCTAACAAGATTCAATTGAAAAGTGTCTTAGTACATGCTAAAGACTTCAGTGGTGAGGGGCTATGTGCTTGGCACCGAAATGTCTTACAGTAAATACACTTAGTTCAAAAAACCAGCCCATTGTCCACTACTTGTCATGGCCAGTTGGAGTTCTTTCATTTTTAGTTATAAAAAGGAACTTGGATATCATCTAGGTCATAGCCTTCATTTAATGGGATGAGGAAACGGAGGTCCCTAGAGGTTCTGAGACTTCCCCAGGGTCACCCAGAGCCAGGACAAGACAGTAACACATCTCCTGTTCCCTGGCATGGCTAGCCCTTGCTCTGAACAGAAGGTATCACACAGAAAATGGGGTGTAGTCTAGGACTCAGTCAATAAAAGTTTTAATAAAATCTTACCCTTTGCCATCTCTGTCTGTCCGAGTGTTCACAAAGATGAGATTTTCAAGGCTTTTGGCTCTTTAAACACAAAGAAATTCTAGTAAAAGACTGCATATTGAAATGAAATTGTGTGGTATCTAGAAAGGTCAGATACAATAAACATTCTTCATGAATTGCTCACTTACTCTTATTGAATGGAAGAGGCAAAATCTTTCTGGGCAATTATGTCTGAACTAAATGTACAATACTGAAAGCACTACCCCATCTGCTAGTACATTTCCATGCCAGAGGATAAAATTCCCTTCCAGCTAATGTCTAAAAGAATTAAGACAAGCAATCTGGGTGATATTTTCAGATTAGAGACAGATGCACTTACCTTTTCTCTGTTTGCTCTGCTTTAGGATTTGCTCTGAAGAGACCATCAAGACCTTGATATCTTTAAATGAATTGAATAAAAACCTCATCAGTAGTAATAACAGATACATAACTCAATAAAAACATAGACTGATTTGTATCTAAGACAGGAAATAGAAACTGGTTGGGAAAAGTGTGCTACAATCTTTTAAATTGCTTCATTCCAAACAGGCATTTTCACAGACTCAAAATTTAAATTGCAATGGACCTTAGAGAAAATAAAAGTTAAAGATACGAACTCGTGGTCTACAAGCTCCAATCAGTCCCCAGATGTGCTGTTTGGGTTCATATAGTATTTTTGTTTTTATCATGAGCCAGTGTTTACAAAGATGGCCATTATGCATAGAAACCTGGGTTTTTAGGATCTCCTGAAAACGTCCTACAACACCAGGTTCAAATTTCCATGTGACTACTGTCAGCTGGAGCTGAGAAGTAGCTGGGTACTTTAGAGAGGTGTCTGCTCTCCATTTTGCCTCAGTTCCCCCACTCCTGTGTTTCACAGTCAGCCCCTTTCACTCATTTGCACTGGCCTGACCTTAGTAGAAGTGGACTCTGTGACTTGTGGTCTAAAATCCTCCTCTCTCCATAAATTCAGAAACCAAAAACCAGCAAATTTAAGTGATTTGTCAATAGTCAATTAGAGATCATTATTGTCAGCAATAGGGTATGAAAATCACATCTCAGATCAATCAACTCATTTGACATTTGTTTCCTTCTCCTTGGTACCTGCCCATTTAGTGTGTCAATATGCAAAGTGAAAAAGAGATAACTAAAATTTTACATGGCTTTAAAATAGACTACAACCACTCATTTTTCTCTCATCACATTTTAAATTATGCAATTACAAATGAATCAAAATAAGGGATAATGTTAACTAAGACAATATGTGGTGTTTATGATGGTCTAAACCAAAAGTATTTGGTGATAAAACCAAGCAACATTTTTGTACTGGTATATTCATATTTGTGCCGGTTTGAATGTATTATGTCCCCCAGAAAAAGCCACATTCTTTGATGCAATCTTGTGGGGCAGACATATTAGTGGGGATTAAGCTGGAATGTTTGAATTACATTGTTTGCACGGAAATGAGCCTCACCCAACTGTGGATGATGACTCTAATTGGATAATTTCCATGGAGGTGTTACCCCACCCATTCAGCAAGGGTCTAAATTAAATCACTGGAGCCATATAAATGAGCTGACAAACAGAAGGAACTCAGTGCAGCTGACAGTGACATTTTGAAGAGGAGCTACAGCCAAGAGAGACACTTTGAAGAATGCACAGAAGCTGAGAGAGTAGCTGCAGGTGAGATACAGTTTGAAGATGGCCTTTGAAAGCAGACTCTTGCTCCGGAGAAGCTAAGAGAAGACAGACACCCAAGAGCAACTAAGAGTGACATTTTTGAGGAACTGCAGACAAAAGAGGAACGTCCTGGGAGAAAGCCATTTTGAAACCAGAACTTTGGAACAGACACCAGCCACATGCCTTCCCAGCTAACAGAGGTTTTCCAGACACCATTGGCCATCCTCCAGTGAAGGTACCCAATTGTCGATGTGTTACCTTGGACACTTTATGGCCTTAAGACTGTAACTGTATAACCAAATAAACCCCCTTTATAAAAGCCAATCCATTTCTGGTGTTTTGCATCCCAGAGCATTAGCAAACTAGAACAATATTTCACTAAGAGAAATGTGATTATTTACATAATAGCCTTAATCAACAAATATAGTAAAAGAATCAAAGACACTTTAATGTTAGTATCTTTAGACTTTAATAACCATTCATAATAACAATCAGATATTTCTGATTTCCATAAAATTTTTTCAAAATTTGTAAGGTACTCAGAGTTTCTATTTGGGTTGAAGGTGAAGTTTTGGTAATAGATAGCAGTGATGGTAGCACAATATTGTGAATATAATTTACAGCACTGAATTATATATGTGAATGTGCTTAAAAGGGGAAATTTTAGGTCATATATATGTTACTAGAATAAAAATGAAAAAAAAAAAAAACCCACAATACTGTCCAACACAATGAATACTATTGTAAACAATGGACTATAGTTAATAGAACAATTATAAAAGTGTTCTTTCATTAATTATAATAAATATACTACACTAAGGCAAGGTGTTAATAGTAGGATGGTATGTGGGAACTCTGTATTTTATGCATGATATTTCTGTAAACCTACAACTTCTCCAATAAAAAAATTAATTTAAAAAAGATTTGTAAGACACTTTTGACTAGCCCAGTATGTGGGTCTTCATGCTTACATATAGAAAAGCCATGTCGTGTTATGCAATTCAGTAATAAAGCCAAATAGATGCTTTTAAATCTTACCTATTCAAGCTTTTGTTCATTTTGATGAGATTATCCAATTCTTCGCTTTTGCAAGGAAAAAATATCTCACATCAGTAAAAGTCTACCAAGAGTCAAAGGGAAGATTCAACCTTAAAACAATTATTTCCAAGTTCCCTGTAATACGGCACGGATCCAACCGCTATCATCTGTGAAAATCCTGTTTATCCTTCAAGGATCTCCCTCAAGAAGCTTTTCCCATTCTCCAACTGACCAGAGCCCCTACATTTTTTTAAAACCTTAGAGCATTTTTTCTTTTTGCATTTCCTTTATGAGACTTACCTTATTATACTTTATAATATAGCAATTGCACACTTGTGTCAATGTTAATGATCCTGTCCCTACACCCACACACACACCCTGCTACAATTTAGACCTCTGTTTTACATTGCATCCCTTGAAGTCCTTAGCATAGTGTCTTTCATACAGTGGATGCTTAATACAAGTTTTTAATTGAAACCATAAATACAGGTACATTGAATAATTATAGTGTCTAGCTTTGGACGATATATTTCCACAAAGTAGCTATTGGAAAATACGTGTGCATCAGTAAGTCTGGCTTCCTTCTTGAATTCAACCTCTACCTCACTCCAAGTAAGCTAAACCTGCCCTGCTATTTCCATGTTGAAGAACTGCAAAACTCTTTTTTGGCTGCTCTTTCAGGAGCAGTGTGTTTAAGCTAAACCCCTGGGTTCTGGAATATCCCTCAAATCACATGGGCTCAGCTCCTCCCTCAAGCCTGCAGCCCAGGTGTGTTTCCCAGAGCAGAGTATTCTCCATTTCTTGCTCTCGGTCTCCTCTTAGTCTATCCTCTCCCAGTCCCCATTTCTCTTGCCTTCCTCATCTAGTTTTTCAGTTCACAAGGTTTGCTTCTCCCTTCTTCCTGCTGTGGAATCACATGTTTTCTAAGGGTTCTTAATGTTTCTGTATCTTCTTGAGTCCTCTCTTGTGTGGACGGGAGGCCGTGAGGCCCAATAAGTCCTCAGTTATCTGGTCCAGACTCCGAGGTGAGGGATACTGGGTTCTAATCGGGATGTACCACTTACTAACTGGTGGCTCTGGGCAAATCAACTGACCTCTTGCTGCCTCAGTTTTCCCTAAATTTACTGTAAAACAAAATAATAATTGTATCTACCTCAGAAATCATCAACTCTCAATTAATTTTGGCCATTATAATAGTGTCCAGTCAGTACTAAAATTTTCATTTAATATATGCTCACTTTATTTATTTTAATAACTGCATTTAGAGAAACCAAGACTGGCTCACTTCAGAGAGGTGTAGTTTTGAATCACTTAGGCATTCTGAAGGTGCCTGGCACAACATATCACCAGAACCAGCAACTGAGGCAGTCATCTAGAGACCTTGACAATACAGTAAATTAATAGTCATCACAGATACATCCCAGAGTAATTTGGGCAGAGAATAAAAAAAGTATTTGCAAGTCCCCCTTGAGAGACTGGGGGGAAATGTGTAAATATTAAACTTCCTCTCCTGGGGAATCCCTGGTATTCTCACAAGCAATGGGGACTACCAATTCAATAGGCCAAACCCTCAATCTTGGGGCTTGCCCTTATGAAATGCATTCCTATAAAGAGAAGCTAAACCTACTTATGATTATGCCTAATAATCAGCCCCAGAGAACCTCTCTATTCTTCAGATGTGGACTCTCTCTCTAAGCCCACTCAGCAGGTGAACTCACTGCCTTCCCCCCCTACATGGGACATGACTCCCAGGGGTGTAAATCTCCCTAGCAACATGGGACATGACTCCGGGGATAAGCCTGGCCCTGGCATCATGGGAAAGGCTTCTTGGACCAAAAGGGGAAGAGAAATGAAACAAAATAAAGTTTCAGAGGCTGAGAGATTTCAAATAGAGGCAAAAGATCATTCTCGAGGTTATTCTTATGTATTATACAGATATCCCTTTTTAGTTTTTAGTGTATTAGAATAGCTAGGAGGAAATACCTGGAGCTGTTGATCTGTGATCCAGTAGCCTTGATTCTTGAGGATTATTGTATAACTATACACCTTTTACGGTGTGACTGTATAATTGTGAAAACCTTGCGATTGACACCCCCTTTATCCAGTGTATGGACAGATGGGTAAAAAATGAAGACTAAAAATAAGTAAATAATGTGGGACATTTTGGGTATTCTTTTTTATTGTTTTTTTTTTTTTTCTTATTTTTATTTATTTTTTGGAGTAACGAAAATGTTCAAGGATTGACTGGTGATGAATGCACAAGTAATTGATGATACTATGAACCATTCTTTGTACACTTTGGATGATATCTGGTGTGTGAATATATCTCAATAAAATTGCATTAAAAAATAGTCATCACAGAGATGACTCCTTTAAAGTAACATTACATATTGGATGGTGGGATTGAAGGCTGAGACTAAGTACTGAAATACAGAAGTTGTTGTCTGTGACATAAAATTGATTAACACTCCATCCTTGTGTAGTACAAATGCTACAACAGTGCCTCATTATTGTTTCTTTGTTTGAAATTCTACCTTCCCACTCTTAGGCTGAGAATCTGCCTCCCCAAGGGGAAGAGCACACCTAAGATTCTACCAATTTTAGCCCCAGTCCTTCCTGCCTGTTGTGAGTCACAATGATGAGATTATCAGTATTTCGGGCTGCTCATGTTTATCACAACAAATTTAGAACAAATCATGAGAAGACACTCTGCGGTAAACTAAATAAAATGGAGACTGTATTCTGGGTAAAGCAGTTGAGCTTTTAAAATGACTTCAAATTGATAAAAGGTTTGGATATTAAGTTTCATCATTGCATTTGCAACAAATTAAATGGTCTTAATCAGATAGCAGTACTGTGCCATTTCACAAGGAGCATCACCCAGAGCAGTTTGGATAAAGAAGCTCTTTCTCCTCCCTATGGATGGTTCACAGCAGTAATATTCTGCAGTGAATATGTCTATGCAGCATTTTCCCTGGTCCCTCTCTAAGCAACCACTGTCCCCTGTGATGGCTATAGCAGGCCATGGGATGTGCGAATTGTGGGTCGAGAGAAAGGACAGGAAAGTTAAACGAACGGCAGCTCTAGTGGTTTTTGTTTAAGTCAAAGCATCACTTCCCTTCAATATCACTCACCTATCCTTCAAACTATCCTGATTGCCCACCAGAATACTATCAAATATCTATTAAAACCAAAATTTTACCCACAAACAAAAATAAATAAATACAACAAAAGATCCAGGCCTTTGGACTAGAAATGGAAACGAAACATTCATGATGCTTTCTACAGTCCCCCCTCATAGATCCAGAGCTCCTGGTATGTGTACAAATTTGCACAGAAAGCATTTTTGTTTCTTCTCGTTAGTTTTTTCAGAGACTGTTATACCTAGCAACATTCTTAGCATTACTAAATTCCATGAAACAAGGAAATTTGTGTGTGTGTGAATTTGGGCTTTAAACTATAAAATATTTATACTCAAGATTTTCTCACTGCTCATCCTGTTTTTGACCTCAATCTATTATATAAAGCATTGTGTCAAACACAGAAAGGACATATGGTGAATAAGATACAGCATCTGCCCTCAGAGATTATAGAGAAGATGAGACATTTACACAAATAACATGAAACAAAACCAAATCTGATTAAGTGCTATAGAAATATAAATGGTGGGTGTCTAATAGCTTTAGAGAGGCAGAAGCTACATCTCCCTGGGTTGCTCAGGGAAGACTTCAAAGAGGAGGTAATATTTGAGCTGGATCTTGAAAAATGGGCAGGGTTTAGAAAGACTGAGATGGTAGCCTTGAGCCTAGAAAAGGCCTCCAGATGGGCAGAATAGAATAAACAAAGGCAGAGTGTCTAGAAACTATAGAAAGAAGCGGTTTAGTTTGGTTTGCATGCAGGATAAGATAAGGGTCAAGTCAGAAATAACTCTAGAATGTTAGTTTAGAACTGGACTAGAGTAGCACAGGCCTTGAATGAAGTTCTATGCTGTGGAACAGGCAATGAGGAGCCATTGGAGTGACATGGTTAGAACAGAATCTTAGGAAGAAAACTCTGACATTGATGTGGAGTAATAGTTTACTAAGGGGAGGGACTGGGGGGTGTGAGTAAACCTGGAGAGCTGCTCTGATAACGTACGCTGGAAACCATGAGGGTTTGAACTGGGGAGGCTGTGTGAGCCTGAGGGGCATTTCAGACACTTAATCAGACATCTGATCCCACCTAGAGGGGAAAGAGAGAGGGAAAGCAAGAATGGTTCCAAGAAGTTGAGATCCCAAGAATGAAAGAGCAGAAGAGAAGTCTGCAGAAATAGCATATTTGGGAAGGAAGTGGGGTATGGCCTAGGACTTCTTTGATGGGGAATGCTGCGGAGACAGAAAAGCAGAGGTCTGGGCCAGCGATATAAACATGAGGCTGGAGGTTTGGAATGAATTCAGAACCAAGGCAGTGGGGTCCCTGGGATGAGGAAGCAAAGGAAGAGAGCCCATAAATGCCATGACGATCCACCATTAGGGACCCAGATTCTATCTTTCTTTAAATTATATATAATAAATAGCATTGGAATTTCATTCATATTTGCAACTTTTAAAGGTACTGGTTAAACATTTTGAAACATAAAGGAAGGAAAACAAGCTCAAAAGCTCTGAGATCTCACCCTTTCTCCATCTTCTGAGGGGAAGTGGCCACTTTGACAACGCTATCCAAATCCAGGCTCCTTCAAATGATGGAAAATAAATATAAATCAAGGGCAGTAGAGCTAGAGCTGCAGTGGCCAAAAACTTTCATTCATTTTCAATGGAGAAAGTGATCATTTATGTGTTGTTCAGGGATTATTTAGTTTAATAGAATAATAAAACGAATATATTGTATCAGCTCATGGCACACACAGAGCCGCACATCCCACCCTCGACACAATCCCACACACCCCTCTATGCCATTCCTCCTGGGCATCTGCTCTGCCACCTAGTGCTCACTGGAATAAACACAATTTCTCCCAAGGATGTGTACTGGCTGCTCCCTAGTTCCAGACTTTTAAAAAGAAAATAGCTCTGCCAGTAAACAGTTGTGTTCAGAAGTTTGTCTACTAGAGCAAGGAGCATTAAGCTACATATCCAGTCACTTAATTAGTCTGTCACATGGGGAGAAATGTATGTCTTCTTAGGCTTCCATAGGGAAAGAAAATAAATTTTTAAACCATAGAATAGATGAAAGCACCTGGCATATAACGGGCATGAATCCAAGCTAGTCTCCCTAAATGTGAAAAGGAATAATTAGGAAACCCTTATAAGTTTCCTGTAATTAAGACCTGCGTTTTACAAACAATGTCTCATAAATGGCTAATAGGCTTCCATGAGGAAGGGATTTTGTAGTCAAATAAGTTTGGGAAGTGGAACCTACTTTTGGAGATTCAGAACACACATATGCAAACTGAAGGCTCTGAGAAGTCCTGTACCAGAGAGCTCTATTTAATTGTGTTTTCTAAGAGTATTGGACAGAACATGCATTGACATCTTGAGGCACAGTTTGGGCAATGCTGAGTTAGAAGATGCTTTTTAAATTACTATGTAAAACGGAAACATGATTCTTCCCAAAGGTAAGGTGTTCATATGATTTAGCTTTCAAACTGGGACCCTAATGAGACTCAAAGGGGATGATAAAACAATAAACGTAATTTAAGTTTTGAACTATTTATTTGGCTCGCAAATTGTTTCATTGTATTGGTAAACCTACAAAATAGCATTGTTCAAAAACTGCTTTCAAAATCAGTATTTTCTCCAATAAAATAAAAACAAGATATATCCAGAACAACTACTAACTCAGAAAGCATATGCACGATAAAAGGCATAAACCAGGACTGTCCTGGGGAAATCAGATCATAATGTCACCCTACCCATAGGCTCCAACACAATTTGTGAGCATCTTCCTGATGATGATGTAGGAGAGCCAAACATGACTCCATGCAGCCAATTCTAGGCATTGCATTTGTACAACAGGCTTAATTAAATGATTATAATTCCACCTATTCATTTATACATCAATACCAACTATGTCAAAGGCTTTGGGGCAAGATCTGGAAATAAAGAGATGAACAAGCCTTTTCGCCTTCAAGAGATTTGATCTTATTCTGAATATCTTTGGCTGTTTTCTTAATGCCAAACTGAGAATAAAAATAAAAGGAATAAAATTCTGTGAGTACATGTAAAAATATTTCTGCCACCATATTGAAGGCAGATGAAAAACTGGGTTTACTTATTTTATTATTAATTGTTTTGTATTTTAAAGTGTTCTAATAAAGCATACTATATCATTTCCACAATTACTTAGATGCAGATCATCATACCTTGTATTTCTTGCAAAAGGTCTGTTGGTTTCTGTATATACACCTGGCTTGGGTGGACATATCTGCCTATATTTTTTAAGATAAAGACAATGTCTGTTAGATAAGAAAACACTTCTCTGTCAAATCTTAATTTAAAAGAAAACACTTATGTCCAAAAAGGTCAAAATGTGTTAGAGCCATAGCATTACTTGGGATATCAAACTTTACTGTAGCTCTTTTGATTGGCTGGAACTCAATCATTCCCTATTTGAAATTCCAAAGAGTCCAATACACTTATTTTTCAACTCTGCCTATCACTTTAAATATATTTTTAAATCATTAGATATATCTATAATATTTGTTCTAAATATGCCCGTGTTCATTTTTTTAGTCTCCAGATATCAATAAAGTATTTTCATATTTTCCCCATTAGATAAAATAATATTTTTAAATATTAAGAACCTTTTTCTTTGTTAATAGGTATAAAAGGGACGACTTTTCTTAAACACTTATCCTATTTGAATACTGCCAAGAAATATATTTGCTCAAATAAAATGGGAAATATGTTTATAGATCAAGTACCATTGAGAATCAAATTTTATGACGTTAAGTTCTGTCACAATTTATGATATAAGGCTTTTCTCTGCTGTTTTTCTAAGTATCTCATTGACCTACTTACACATACTTGCTTGTTCTCAAGAAACTATATTCAACTATTTTTCATACTCCTGAGGACATGTGTTAATTACAAAGAAAACACTTACCTTTTATATCCTTTCATTAAAATAGTCTTGCTGTGATTAAGGTAACCAGGGTTTAAAACATACAAGTTGTCCTAATTTTATCTTTAAGATCATTGGTGGAAGAAATTAGAGTAGTAAAAATGGATTATGCCAATTCCCATAAAATTTACTTTTTTGGAATCTAAATAAGTTAACTGAATTTAGATTAGAATTTAGATGGTACTAAAATCACTTTATTTTAGTCCCTTTAAAAAAAACCATATTCAAATTAAGTTTTAATTGCTCAAAACTATAAAAGAAAAAGGAAAATAATATAAGTAATAAGCTTGAGAAGTTATTTTTAAGAATATGATTATAACCATCTCACAAATAAAAGTTATAAACCTGTTTTATATTTTTAATTAACTTAGTGAAGAAATATTTCGTAGACTCAAAAAATTTTCACCCTCTCATTCTAAAGACATAATTTCACAGATACTGTGATTTTTCACTGAATAGAAATTCGGATCTGGGTTTTTAGCCCAAGAGAATGAACACCTAATGCTACATAGTTTGCTTCGCAGTCAGCACTTTGTAGCTGAAGTTACCCTCTTACTGATGAATAGTTCTATGATTGTGTATCAAGTGGTATAAAAAAAAATCACCATCAAAAAGTAAAAATACAAGAGAATCAAAGGCAGGCAATCACACGAATCTAATGTATTCAGTCTTCATTGATATACCCTTTTTAAAAAATATAATAATAATCATTTGAGATTATTAACAAGTTTAACAGAAACATACAGGAAGAGTTCCAGATCTCTGAATTTGTTTCTAAGTACTAATTATGGAGTGACGGAGATTCAAAGCTGAAAAGCAAGTCTGTCTTTCTTTCTGAAACTGAGACAAGTTAATTAGAACATTTTTTTCAAAATTTGTGATGGTTTTGAAAAAATTACAAATTCATTAGCTAAAACAAAATTAAAGAATTACATAAAGGTATTTCTAACATAAGTGGAGGTTTGAGCACTAACACAAAGTTACACATCATCTTTCATCAGAAGATAAGATGTAGCTATAAATGGGACACTTAATTAGGAATAAATAGAAGCCTATATAGATATATCCCCCAAATTTTAATATATTTTATTATATATGTATATGTTAGATGATGCCTGAACATAAACCCTTCCTGAACATGAATATTTTTCAGTTTCTATCTAGAAGGCATACTTTCATAAGACAAATAATAGCCCTCAGTATTCAAAGGCAAACATAAATACACATATGGGTTTGCAAATAAAATTACAAAAAGCTTTTCAAGTGCTTCTTTAGTGAATGTGCACACAAAACATGATCATGCTTTGCACAAACCAGGTAAATAACTCACTTACTTTCATTTTCCTTGAACATTTTCATTTTGGCAAGAAATTCTGTAGTACTGGGTCTTACCTATTATCCCGCTTCAGCTGGTTAGGAGAAGGAACAGGAGAACTGGGCTTTGGAGGTACTGGAGGGTGAACTGCTGGTTCCCTTTAAAACAGAAAACAGCAGATCATTTCACCATGGAAACATGATAAATTTTAGCACCTATTAACCAAATGCATTTACTGTCTACATGGAAATATCTCATGCAACTTATAAGAATCCAAGAACTAAACTTTAAAAAAGTCAGACATTAAAAGTATGAGTATTTTAAAAATGCATTTAAACTGATTTTTAAAAACTCTCTTCTTTTTAACTATAGCTTAAAATATAATGTGTTCTTTAAACAGCTTAATTTTTGCTAGAATATCTAGCTCAAGTTGTGACATTTGGGTCAGCAGCACAAGAGCAAAATAAATGGTCCTTGGGCATTAACATATAAGCTTCTTTGGGAATTATGTCAACTATCAGGCTGCTATGGAAACAGCAAGTAATGCTTTCAAGTCCACAGACTCAAGGTAAGGTTGATTTAAAGTTCTCAACTAAATCTCCTTAAATATTTTCAGCACAGGCCAGTTGGATGCTAGTAAAGTAGACATACTGTCAGCCTAAACTTTCCAACAAAGCAACAACTGTCATGATTTAATGACCTGGGAACTGGAGATGGGTGATTATGTGGGTATTTCGACGGGGTCAGCACCTTACCAAGGGCATGTCACTCCTCCCACCTCCCTCTGTGCCCCCCTATTATACTCAAGATAAATTCCAAACCAGCCAGTTAAAGGGCCCTTGTGATGCAGGCACATACCACCTGGCTTCTGTAGCACAGCAGGGAAGAGTGTGGTCCTGGGGTCAATCTGCCTGAGTCGCCACCTGTGTAACTATGGGTTAACTTAGCTCCATTTCCTCATCTCTAATAACCCATCTTATAGGATTGCTGGGGTACTGTCAGGACTATGTGAGATCATGTTTTTATTCAACACACCTTTATGGGTTGCTTTCTATAGGCAAATACTCTTCTAGGTGCTTGGAACACAACAGTGAACAAAATCCCTACTCTCGAAAGGCTTACAATAAACAAATAAATATATGCCAGATGGAGAAAAGTGCTATGAAGAAAAATACAGGAGGAAAAATAAAGAGTAATGGGGTGGGTGGAATGGCTAGGGAAAGCCTCTCTGAGAAGTGAAATTTGAGCCAAAATATGAAGGAATGTAATGAGCCATGAGGATAACCAGGGGAGGAACATATAAATAAGGGCATCATCAGCTTAGAGATGGTATTTAGCACTTAAAACTAGATGAGGGTGGGCGGGGCAAGATGGCGGACTGGTGAGCTGTATTTTTTAGTTACTCCTCCAGGAAAGTAGGTAGAAAGCCAGGAACTGCGTGGACTGGACACCACAGAGCAATGTGACTTTGGGCATACTTCATACAACCCTCATGAAAATGTGGAACTGCTGAGATCAGCGAAATCTGTAAGTTTTTGCGGCCAGGGGACCCGCGCCCCTCCCTGCCAGGCTCAGTCCCATGGGAGGAGGGGCTGTCAGCTCCGGGAAGGAGAAGGGAGAACTGCAGTGGCAGCCCTTATCGGAAACTCATTCTACTGATCCAAACTCCAACCACAGACAGACGGAGACCAGACACCAGAGAATCTGAGAGCAGCCAGCCCAGCAGAGAGGAGACAGGCATAGAAAAAAAACAACACGAAAAACTCCAAAATAAAAGCGGAGGATTTTTGGAGTTCTGGTGAACATAGAAAGGGGAAGGGCAGAGCTCAGGCCCTGAGGCGCATATGCAAATCCCAAAGAAAAGCTGATCTCTCTGCCCTGTGGACCTCTCCTTAATGGCCCTGGTTGCTTTGTCTCTTAGCATTTCAATAACCCATTAGATCTCTGAGGAGGGCCCTTTTTTTTTTTTTTTTTTTTTTTAATCCTTTTTTCTTTTTCTAAAACAATTACTCTAAGAAGCCCAATACAGAAAGCTTCAAAGACTTGCAATTTGGGCAGGTCAAGTCAAGAGCAGAACTAAGAGAGCTCTGAGACAAAAGGCAATAATCCAGTGGCTGAGAAAATTCACTAAACACCACAACTTCCCAAGAAAAGGGGGGTGTCCGCTCACAGCCATCATCCTGGTGGACAGGAAACACTCCTGCCCATCACCAGCCCCATAGCCCAGAGCTGCCCCAGACAACCCAGTGTGACGGAAGTGCTTCAAATAACAGGCACACACCACAAAACTGGGCGTGGACATTAGCCTTCCCTGCAACCTCAGCTGATTGTCCCAGAGTTGGGAAGGTGGAGCAGTGTGAATTAACAAAGCCCCATTCAGCCATCATTTCAGCAGACTGGGAGCCTCCCTACACAGCCCAGCAGCCCAGAACTGCTCTGGGGGGACGGCACTCACCTGTGACATAGCACAGTCATCCCTCAACAGAGGACCCGGGGTGCACAGCCTGGAAGAGGGCCCCACATGCAAGTCTCAGGAGCCATACGCCAATACCAAGGACTTGTGGGTCAGTGGCAGAGACAAACTGGGGCAGGACTGAACTGAAGGATTAGACTATTGCAGCAGCTTTAAAACTCTAGGATCACCAGGGAGATTTGATTGTTAGGGCCACCCCCCCTCCCTGACTGCCCAGAAACACGCCCCATATACAGGGCAGGCAACACCAACTACACACGCAATCTTGGTACACCAATTGGACCCCACAAGACTCACTCCCCCACTCACCAAAAAGGCTAAGCAGGGGAGAACTGGCTTGTGGAGAACAGGTGGCTCGTGGACGCCACCTGCTGGTTAGTTAGAGAAAGTGTACTCCACGAAGCTGTAGATCTGATAAATTAGAGATAAGGACTTCAATTGGTCTACAAATCCTCAAAGAACCCTATCAAGTTCAGCAAATGCCAAGAGGCCAAAAACAACAGAAAATTATAAAGCATATGAAAAAAACAGACGATATGGATAACCCAAGCCCAAGCACCCAAATCAAAATATCAGAAGAGACACAGCACCTAGAGCAGCTACTCAAAGACCTAAGATGAACAATGAGACCATGGTACGGGATACAAAGGAAATCAAGAAGACCCTAGAAGAGCATAAAGAAGACATTGCAAGACTAAATAAAAAAATGGATGATCTTATGGAAATTAAAGAAACTGTTGACCAAATTAAAAAGATTCTGGACACTCATAGTACAAGACTAGAGGAAGTTGAACAACGAATCAGTGACCTCGAAGATGACAGAATGGAAAATGAAAGCATAAAAGAAAGAATGGGGAAAAATTTTGAAAAAATCGAAATGGACTTCAGGGATATGATAGATAATATGAAACGTCCGAATATAAGACTCATTGGTGTCCCAGAAGGGGAAGAAAAGGGTAAAGGTCTAGGAAGAGTATTCAAAGAAATTGTTGGGGATAACTTCCCAAATCTTCTAAACAACATAAATACACAAATCATAAATGCTCAGCGAACTCCAAATAGAATAAATCCAAATAAACCCACTCCGAGACATATACTGATCACACTGTCAAACACAGAAGAGAAGGAGCAAGTTCTGAAAGCATCAAGAGAAAAGCAATTCACCACATACAAAGGAAACAGCATAAGACTAAGTAGTGACTACTCAGCAGCCACCATGGAGGCAAGAAGGCAGTGGCACGATATATTTAAAATTCTGAGTGAGAAAAATTTCCAGCCAAGAATACTTTATCCAGCAAAGCTCTCCTTCAAATTTGAGGGAGAGCTTAAATTTTTCACAGACAAACAAATGCGGAGAGAATTTGCTAACAAGAGACCTGCCCTACTGGAGATACTAAAGGGAGCCCTACAGACAGAGAAACAAAGAAAGGACAGAGAGACTTGGAGAAAGGTTCAGTACTAAAGAGATTCGGTATGGGTACAATAAAGGATATTAATAGACAGAGGGGAAAAATATGACAAACATAAACCAAAGGATAAGATGGCTGATTCAAGAAATGCCTTCACGGTTATAACGTTGAATGTAAATGGATTAAACTCCCCAATTAAAAGATATAGATTCGCAGAATGGATCAAAAAAAATGAACCATCAATATGTTGCATAAAGAGACTCATCTTAGACACAGGGACACAAAGAAACTGAAAGTGAAAGGATGGAAAAAAATATTTCATGCAAGCTACAGCCAAAAGAAAGCAGGAGTAGCAATATTAATCTCAGATAAAATAGACTTCAAATGCAGGGATGTTTTGAGAGACAAAGAAGGCCATTACATACTAATAAAAGGGAGAATTCACCAAGAAGAAATAACAATCGTAAATGTCTATGCACCCAACCAAGGTGCCACAAAATACATGAGAGAAACACTGGCAAAACTAAAGGAAACAATTGATGTTTCCACAATAATTGTGGGAGACTTCAACACATCACTCTCTCCTATAGATAGATCAACCAGACAGAAGACCAATAAGGAAATTGAAAACCTAAACAATCTGATAAATGAATTAGATTTAACAGACATATACAGGACATTACATCCCAAGTCACCAGGATACACATACTTTTCTAGTGCTCACGGAACTTTCTCCAGAATAGATCATATGCTGGGACATAAAACAAGCCTCAATAAATTTAAAAAGATTGAAATTATTCAAAGCACATTCTCTGACCACAATGGAATACAATTAGAAGTCAATAACCATTAGAGACTTAGAAAATTCACAAATACCTGGAGGTTAAACAACACACTCCTAAACAAGCAGTGGGTTAAAGAAGAAATAGCAAGAGAAATTGCTAAATATATAGAGACGAATGAAAATGAGAACACAACATACCAAAACCTATGGGATGCAGCAAAAGCAGTGCTAAGGGGGAAATTTATAGCACTAAATGCATATATTAAAAAGGAAGAAAGAGCCAAAATCAAAGAACTAATGGATCAACTGAAGAAGCTAGAAAATGAACAGCAAACCAATCCTAAACCAAGTAGAAGAAAAGAAATAACAAGGATTAAAGCAGAAATAAATGACATAGAGAACAAAAAAACAATAGAGAGGATAAATATCACCAAAAGTTGGTTCCTTGAGAAGATCAACAAGATTGACAAGCCCCTAGCTACACTGACAAAATCAAAAAGAGAGAAGACCCATATAAACAAAATAATGAATGAAAAAGGTGACATAACTGCAGATCCTGAAGAAATTAAAAAAATTATAAGAGGATATTATGAACAACTGTATGGCAACAAACTGGACAATGTAGAAGAAATGGACAATTTCCTGGAAACATATGAACAACCTAGACTGACCAGAGTAGAACTAGAAGACCTCAATCAACCCATCACAAGCAAAGAGATCCAATCAGTCATCAAAAATCTTCCCACAAATAAATGCCCAGGGCCAGATGGCTTCACAGGGGAATTCTACCAAACTTTCCAGAAAGAACTGACACCAATCTTACTCAAACTCTTTCAAAACATTGAAGAAAATGGAACACTACCTAACTCATTTTATGAAGCTAACATCAATCTAATACCAAAACCAGGCAAAGATGCTACAAAAAAGGAAAACTACCGGCCAATCTCCCTAATGAATATAGATGCAAAAATCCTCAACAAAATACTTGCAAATCGAATCCAAAGACACATTAAAAAAATCATACACCATGACCAAGTGGGGTTCATTCCAGGCATGCAAGGATGGTTCAACATAAGAAAATCAATCAATGTATTACAACACATTAACAATTCGAAAGGGAAAAATCAATTGATCATCTCAATAGATGCCGAAAAAGCATTTGACAAAATCCAACATCCGTTTTTGATAAAAACACTTCAAAAGGTAGGAATTGAAGGAAACTTCCTCAACATGATAAAGAGCATATATGAAAAACCCACAGCCAGCATAGTACTCAATGGTGAGAGACTGAAAGCTTTCCCTCTAAGATCAGGAACAAGACAAGGATGCCCGCTGTCACCACTGTTATTCAACATTGTGCTGGAAGTGCTAGCCAGGGCAATCCGGCAAGACAAAGAAATAAAAGGCATCGAAATTGGTAAAGAAGAAGTAAAACTGTCATTGTTTGCAGATGATATGATCTTATATCTAGAAAAACCTGAGAAATCAACGATACAGCTACTAGAGCTAATAAACAAATTTAGCAAAGTAGCGGGATACAAGATTAATGCACGTAAGTCAGTAATGTTTCTATATGCTAGAAATGAACAAACTGAAGAGACACTCAAGAAAAAGATACCATTTTCAATAGCAACTAAAAAAATCAAGTACCTAGGAATAAACTTAACCAAAGATGTAAAAGACCTATACAAAGGAAACTATGTAACTCTACTAAAAGAAATAGAAGGGGACCTTAAAAGATGGAAAAATATTCCATGTTCATGGATAGGAAGGCTAACTGTCATTAAGATGTCAATTCTACCCAAACTCATCTACAGATTCAATGCAATCCCAATCAAAATTCCAACAACCTACTTTGCAGACTTGGAAAAGCTAGTTATCAAATTTATTTGGAAAGGGAAGATGCCTCAAATTGCTAAAGACACTCTAAAAAAGAAAAACGAAGTGGGAGGACTTACACTCCCTGACTTTGAAGCTTATTACAAAGCCACAGTTGCCAAAACAGCATGGTACTGGCACAAAGATAGACATATAGATCAATGGAATCGAATTGAGAATTCAGAGATAGACCCTCAGATCTATGGCCGACTGATCTTTAATAAGGCCCCCAAAGTCACTGAACTGAGTCATAATGGTCTTTTCAACAAATGGGGCTGGGAGAGTTGTATATCCATATCCAAAAGAAGGAAAGAGGACCCCTACCTCACCCCCTACACAAAAATTAACTCAAAATGGACGAAAGATCTCAATATAAAAGAAAGTACCATAAAACTCCTAGAAGATAATGTAGGAAAACATCTTCAAGACCTTGTATTAGGCGGCCACTTCCTAGACTTTACACCCAAAGCACAAGCAACAAAAGAGAAAATAGATAAATGGGAACTCCTCAGGCTTAGAAGTTTCTGCACCTCAAAGGAATTTCTCAAAAAGGTAAAGAGGCAGCCAACTTAATGGGAAAAAATTTTTGGAAACCATGTATCTGACAAAAGACTGTTATCTTGCATATATAAAGAAATCCTACAACTCAATGACAATAGTACAGACAGCCCAATTATAAAATGGGCAAAAGATATGAAAAGACAGTTCTCTGAAGAGCAAATACAAATGGCCAAGAAACACATGAAAAAATGTTCAGCTTCACTAGCTATTAGAGAGATGCAAATTAAGACCACAATGAGATACCATCTAACACCGGTTAGAATGGCTGCCATTAAACAAACAGGAAACTACAAATGTTGGAGGGGATGTGGAGAAATTGGAACTCTTATTCATTGTTGGTGGGACTGTATAATGGTTCAGCCACTCTGGAAGTCAGTCTGGCAGTTCCTTAGAAAACTAGATATAGAGTTACCATTCGATCCAGCGATTGCACTTCTCGGTATATACCCGGAAGATCGGAAAGCAGTGACACGAACAGATATCTGCACGCCAATGTTCATAGCAGCATTATTCACAATTGCCAAGAGATGGAAACAACCCAAATGTCCTTTGACAGAGGAGTGGATAAATAAAATGTGGTATATACACACGATGGAATACTACGCGGCAGTAAGAAGGAACGATCTCGTGAAACATATGACAACATGGATGAACCTTGAAGACATAATGCTGAGCGAAATAAGCCAGGCATAAAAAGAGAAATATTATATGCTACCACTAATGTGAACTTTGAAAAATGTAAAACAAATGGTTTATAATGTAGAATGTAGGGGAACTAGCAGTAGAGAGCAATTAAGGAAGGGGGAACAATAATCCAAGAAGAACAGATAAGCTATTTAACGTTCTGGGGATGCCCAGGAATGACTATGGTCTGTTAATTTCTGATGGATATAGTAGGAACAAGTTCACAGAAATGTTGCTATATTAGGTAACTTTCTTGGGGTAAAGTAGGAACATGTTGGAAGTTAAGCAGTTATCTTAGGTTAGTTGTCTTTTTCTTACTCCCTTGTTATGGTCTCTTTGAAATGTTCTTTTATTGTATGTTTGTTTTCTTTTTAACTTTTTTTTCATACAGTTGATTTAAAAAAGAAGGGAAAGTTAAAAAAAAAAAAAAAACGGAAAACAAGGAAAAAAAAAAGATGTAGTGCCCCCTTGAGGAGCCTGTGGAGAATGCAGGGGTATTCGCCTACCCCACCTCCATGGTTGCTAACATGACCACAGACATAGGGGACTGGTGGTTTGGTGGGTTGAGCCCTCTACCATAGGTTTTACCTTTGGGAAGACGGTTGCTGCAAAGGAGAGGCTAGGCCTCCCTATGGTTGTGCCTAAGAGCCTCCTCCCGAATGCCTGTTTGTTGCTCAGATGTGGCCCTCTCTCTCTGGCTAAGCCAACTTGAAAGGTGAAATCACTGCCCTCCCCCCTACGTGGGATCAGACACCCAGGGGAGTGAATCTCCCTGGCAACATGGAATATGACTCCCGGGGAGGAATGTAGACCCGGCATCGTGGGACGGAGAACAGCTTCTTGACCAAAAGGGGGATGTGAAAGGAAATGAAATAAGCTTCAGTGGCAGAGAGATTCCAAAAGGAGCCGAGAGGTCACTCTGGTGGGCACTCTTATGCACACTTTAGACAACCCTTTTTAGGTTCTAAAGAATTGGGGTAGCTGGTGGTGGATACCTGAAACTATCAAACTACAACTCAGAACCCATGAATCTCGAAGACAATTGTATAAAAATGTAGCTTATGAGGGGTGACAATGGGATTGGGAAAGCCATAAGGACCACACTCCACTTTGTCTAGTTTATGGATGGATGAGTAGAAAAATAGGGGAAGGAAACAAACAGACAAAGGTACCCAGTGTTCTTTTTTACTTCAACTGCTCTTTTTCACTCTAATTATTATTCTTGTTATTTTTGTGTGTGTGCTAATGAAGGTGTCAGGGATTGATTTAGGTGATGAATGTACAACTATGTAATGGTACTGTAAACAATCAAAAGTACGATTTGTTTTGTATGACTGCATGGTATGTGAATATATCTCAATAAAATGAAGATAAAAAAATAAAAAAAAAAAGTGAAAAAAAAAAAAAAAACTAGATGAGATCGCCAAGGGAGTCAGTGCAGGTAGACAAAAAGAGGGCAAGGGCTGAACTTGGGACCCGTACTGTTTCTCCAGGCCCTGTGGTTCCTGGGGTTGGGGATAAACAGCTCTCATTGAGAGGGAGGCTATGGGAGCAGTGTCCTTTGGGAGAGAGCCCATGCAAAGGTGAGGGATCATGCATAGATGAGGCTTTGAAGGTAATGGTGGCACAGTGGCAGGGCTTGAGAGTTCAGGATGACATGAGACTGAGTTAGGTTTAGGGATGTACAGGGCTCTGTGGGGATGGTCTGGGTGATAAGAAATGACCTGACTGGGATTCTTGTGGAGACCCACGGAAACAGGGATGGAGGATGTGATGGAGTTCATCCTGTAGATTTCTCTGGGTGGGGCCAGCAGTGGAACGCAGAGCACTGTGGACACCTAGCTCTTGTGTTGACGGCAGCACTGAACCAGCAGTAAGGTATGCAAATCCATTAGAACACTGCCTGGCTCATGATAAGTGCTCAATAAATGTCCTTTGCTGTGGTTCTTGTTGTTTTCTCTCCACAAGAACCTAATGCTGTAGCCATGCTTTTCCTAAACCCACCTCACAGTGTTCTCCCCTCTTCTCTGAAATACCTCCTTCTCTTTTTCTTCTGGATACTTTCTCTTTGCCTTTCGGACTTGGGCTCAGGTGCTACTGCCTCCAGTAACCCAAAGCCATGCTAGGTACATTCCTATGTTTCCCCACAGAACATCCTTTTCATAGCACATATGCTATTCTGAATCACATGTAATTTTCCATCTCCACACTAGATTGAAAGCTCCTAAAAAGAATAGTTTATAACCCAAGTACTAGGTTAATGTATGGCATCAGCACCCAAGAAAGATGTATTGAATGAATGAATAAGGGAATGATTGTTTGAATTTCTGTTTGGTGGTACCGGAAATAGGTACTGAAGAAGGACCTGGAGTACTTAAAATCTGGGCAACGTAGCAGTTCCCTAGGAGAAATACATTGTTCATTCCACTACTGAAGGAGTTGCCAGGAGCTCTGAGGCATGCTTGTGTTGTATGATACGCCAAAAAGAACCATCAACACTGAAATGATCTCCACATCTTGGCTTAGTGCCTGATTCCACAGTTAGATATTACTTCATTTGGATCGTCACCCTCTTCTTTTCTTAAAAATATTCCTGCATTGGGTATATGCGTTGAACAATAATGAGTATTTATTGTATATCTGTGAATTAGCTGATTACATGCTTTCTTCCCAGAGGTAGAGGAAAGGAAAAGGAGTTGGTCACTCCTGGGTAATAATGGGGCTGCAGAGAGCACTGGATATCTGCGGACAGAAAGGGGAGAGCTAACAAGATGGGACCAAGAGTTACATAGAATAGAAATGGGTTGGTGCCAAACTTTGCTTATGTCAGAATTATGTTAATGACATGCTAAATTTCTTCCATTTTAGAATGTCTAAAGCCTCAAAGAGGTGGGTAAATATTGATTGAGTGGAGCCAGGAGGCAGAGAAGGGGTAGAGAAAAGAGGAGTTCTAGGTACACAGTGTTGAGCTGGTTTGGCGAGGACCCAGGAAAGAAAAAAGTAGGTGTATGATTGTGAAGGCGAAGAAAAGCAGAGGAAGAACATTTATTTCTGAGGACAATACATTTACACCCCTGCCCGGCTAAAGGCCATGCACTGCCATGCTTATTTCACCTTAAAGTCACTTTCATTCAGTCTCTGCAATGACAGCCACAGATGACAGAACCCAAGCCCTATGTGGGCAATGAGGGAAGTCATTCGTGCCTTGCCAAGAGACAGTTTGATGCCAAGTGGGGGTGTGAAATGTAAGAGTGAGACAGGAAGCTGTGGCCAGGAATATTTGAGAGAAGGAAACAAGAAATATTAATGAGGAAAGAATTTGACTGAATGCAGCTTTGAGACCCAGTGTTGAAGTTGGTTACATTGACCCGGCTCTACCCTCCACCCTTATCCCCACCTCACAAGACCTTTGCAGGATTGATGCCACCACATTAGTGGCTACAATCATAAAGAATAACTTCCAGGACTAAAAAGGCAGCTCTCACAAGAAAAGTGGAAACATATAGAAAGGAGCTCAATGACCATAGCTACTAGAAATAACACTGCAAAGAAAGCTGTTTATATTTCTTCATTTTCACGTGCTGCTCGAAGGATCACTTCCTTTCTATCATGGCTCTTTGGATAACTTACTTGATTCTGTGACTTCTGATAAAGACTTATTTGGGAAGAACATTTCTATATATATTTACTATAGCACAGGTTGAGGTTGAACCAGCAATAATTGACTGATATTTATGTTTTCAATTCCCATTGTGCTTAGCTTTGGAATTCTACAAATGGATTTTTTACGCCAACAATGGTAAGGGAGGTGGAACTTATATGTAGGCATCTCAGTAAAATGCCAGATGCTTTGCCAGGCTTTCACATACATTACTATATCTAATTCATACATTCTCCCTATGTGTTGTGTATTACTATTCTTATTTCACTGTGGCACAAAAAAAAGTTGAGTGATTTGCCCTGGGTCACGCTGCTAGTAAGTAGCTAGGCCAGGATTTCAACCTAGTTTTTCTCTACATCTTTATCACGCTGTACTCAATCAATACTCTTCTAGGTTTCTCTAATAGCAAATATAATAATGATTGCTCTGCAATATTTCCATGCCCAAATAAGATTATACATATATAACTTACTGAGGCCATTAACTCAACAAGCACTTATTCCACAACTGCCAAATTATAATGTTAGGACACATAGCAGTGTATGAGGCAAAATGTGGCATTCAAGACTAGAAAAAGTGTGGTCCAAGCTCTCAAATAGCTTATAAAACACCTTAAAGGAATGATAACTGTGATGATGATGTGCTTTGTAGCAACCAGTGACAACTTCAGTAAAATCATAACACAGTAATGGAACATTCATTGGACTAGAGCTCAGGAGATCTATTGTCTACTCTAGCTGTCACTAACTTTCTCTTGGACCCTAGAAAGAACACTTATTCTGTCTGAGAGTTTATCTACAATGGGAAGTGCCGATCGGTCCAAATTTGTGGATGGCAAACCACTAGGTGGCGACGAGGATGCAGCTATTTCAAGGAATCCTAAAATTCTCAGGACTCCCAAGCATCTGCTGTAGCCTTGCACATAGGTTTACTACACTTCTCAAACATATGTAGATGCTGCTGCGGTTAATGAAATTCAAATTCATTTTTAAAGTATTGCTGAATTCATAGTAGTTTTTTATTATTAGATATTTTTGCAATGACATGATAAGAATAGTTCAACTATTTTTAGGTGAAACAAAATTTTTCAGCATCGAAAAGGAGTCTACTCAAAATGGCTCATCAACCTCCATGTAAAATGTAAAACTATAAAACTTTCAGAAGCTAACAGAGAAGAAAATCTTTGTGACCAAAGGTTAAAGAGTTTTTAGATATGACACAAAAGCATAATCCATAAAAGAAAACATGATAAAGTGGACTCCATTAAATTAAAAAACTTTTGCTCTGCAAAATACATTACTGAGAGAATGAAAAAAACAAGCCATACATTGGGAAAAAATATTTGTAAATCACATATCTGACAAAGAACTTGTATACAGAACGTATTTTTTAAAAACTCTCAAACTTCAACAATCAAAAAATCAAACCACCAAATAACAAAATAGGCAAAAGATTTGAACAGATAACTCACCAAATAAGATGTACTGATGGCAATTAAGCATGTAAAAAGATGCTCAACATCATTAGTCTTTGGGTCAGGTAAATTAAATCTACAGTGAGATACACTATGTCCCCATTAGAACAGCTAAAATATTTTTAACAGAAAATATTAAGTGGTAGCAAGGAAATGGAACAACTGGAACTTTCATACATTGTTGGTAGAAATGCAAAATGTTACTGCTACTTTGAAAACACTTTGGTAGTCTCTTATAAAGTTAAACACCTACTCACCATATGACCTAGCGAACCCACCCGTAGGTATTTACCCAAGAGAAACCAGCATGTATGTTTACACAAAAACCTGTATGCAAATATCTAAAGCAACTTTGGAAACAACCCAAATATCCTGCAACTGGTGAATAGATAATGAACTGTGGTACATCCATACAATGGAATATTACTCAGCAATAAAAAGCAATGAACTGTTGATAAATGCATAGATGAATCTCACATGCATTATGCTAAGGGAAAGAAGCCAGATTCAAAAGGGTCTATAATGCATGATTCCATTTTCCTTGTGAGAGAAGTAAAAGAGATGAGGGGAGGGAAAAGAAGGTGCTGTTTTCTGAGTAAAAGGCCATTCCTGAGCAACATGTTGGTCTTGTACCCCCTCCTCCATGCTCCCACTGCTTTTCCCCCAGGCTTTTGGGCACATAGCCCCCATGCCAGGGTTTTTTCCCTTTACCACACCGCACCATACCCAGGCCTTCCAGCCTCCCAGAGCCTTCTTGCTCCAAAGCCACCTTCCAGTCTTCCCCACAAAATCCAAACCTCCTTTCCCTTAGTGTGCACAAATTCTGCACAGGTTCAGCAGGAAAAAAACAAACAAAAAACCCAATTTATGTAATTGACACTAAGATTTGAACAGCCAGAAGACAGCTCCTTTAACCTGCCAGAATTTTCATGCTTTTAACTGAGGTGAGCTTTATAAATCTCTGATTGGTAGGCTCTCAGGCAATACAACTAAATGATGAAAAAAATTTTTTTAAAATTGAACTGGTTTTCATGGCTGGGGGCAGAAGGGGTTGTCACTTCAAGAGTTGTCGCTTTTGTGCTGATGGTTTGATCAGCCTAGATACCCCGCTTCTTGTAGTTGCTTCTTTCCCCTTACTTCTGTACCTGGAGGATCCCTGCAAGCTTCATTTTGTTTCCCAGGGCTCCCCCTGCAGTGGCAGAGGCAAAAGGGGCCCCAGGGAGGGTGGGGAGAAGGGAACATGGATGGAGGAAGCAGAGATGCTTTTCACTTTAATTGTTGCTTTTTAAATGCATGAGTTACTTAGAACTAGTGTTAGGAGGTCAGGGACTGACTCTACAGGACTGAGGAAAAAGCAACTCATGTCTTCATTCACACATTCTGTATTCTCTTTCTCCGTGTGCTATTCAAACAATACGTTTTAAAATTAGTGACTCTTAACTCAGGCTAACATTTTCATTCTTTGGAATGTTTAGGATGAATAATGTAGCATTCAGGTAAGATCTAAAAATCACTGTACTTTGACATGCTGCTAGTGTTTGTCTTAGAAGCTTAAGATTTACAAAACAGATTCTAGTTAATATAAGGAATATTTTGTTGAAATACAAATGAAATTGTTTGTTTTTATTTAGCATGATATAAAACCTTGTAGAATGTTTGGTACCAACAGAGTTAAAACATGTTAAAGGATAATGAGAAAGATTATATTTTACCATTTATAATTACAGACAGAGAAAAAATATAGTGTAAGGTTGTCATGGCAACTCACTTATCAGTCAGGGTTTTTTTCTGCCCTTCTCCATGTCTACCAATCAGCTAACTGGAAATGAAAATCACTGAAGGGGAAGAGGTTGAAACAAATAAGGATGAGAAATTATGATGGTATGTAGAAAACATTCAATTATAGGGTAACTTTCCTAGATGTGTTTCCACCTTTTTTAATTTTAACAAATATTACATATTTTCTTCTCCTTCTCTGACAATGATTCCAGAAAAAAACACTTTGTTGTTGTTGCTATTGTTAGTGGTAGTTTCATTGTTGTTCCTGAATCACCATAACTGGTAACGTTCAAAAACACTCATATTATCTGTTAAGCAAATACTTTAATCCAGATTCAGCAGGTTTCTTAAATTTTTACATGACTTGTAACTGCTGAATCTCTAAATCACCTAAATACATAGTCAGAAGCATTTGAATTTACCATAAAATACTGAGATTTTAATACTGAGTTCTGAAACCAAAAGCAACTTCAATATTAACTTCCCAGAAATTTAACTTCCATATTTCATGGTGATGCAACTGCAAATTTCTCTTGAAACATACCTATTATCCACTCCATTGGCTTAAGCTTGAAGAATGCTATCGCTCTTTTAAAGTGTTTGAAGATGAAAAAGAGTTGAAGAACTTGAAAAAATGAAGACATACACTAGTGATTGTTTACAATTTGCTTTCAGGCTTTCTGATAGGTCTTAAAATGAAAGAAGTAGGAAGGGGAAATATTCACTGGCTCTGACTTTCTACTAATTTTCCATATTGATGACATTAATACTTTCCTTTACATATTCTTCACAATCTCTCCAAATTACCTAACAGCAGAACATTACCTCAACATATAAGCACATATTTTGTGTGCAAATTATGAATGGGTATCTACCCATAATGTCTTACATGAAAAGAGGTTTTTCCACAACATCAGAATTAGAATTACTGAATCCCTCCTACTAGTAAACATAACTATAAAGGATGAATACAGTGAGTGTCCCTTGGATGGGAAGCCCCTCATTCTACACACACATGCCTACCCACACACACCCACACCCACACACACACACCATGGTCCCTTGGGTCAGAACATTTGCTGCTTCTCTCTTTTCTGCCTGGAATGGCTCCCTCCCCACCCTCACCCTTACACCTGACTTACTCTTACTCATTCTTTAAGATTTACCTCTTTTGACCCTATTGTACCCCAAACACACCCTCCATTGCCTCCCCTTCTATACTCTCACATAGTTTGTGGGTCTCTCTATCTTTGTGCTTAGCATAACCTCAAGGACCCACTCTCAGTCAGGGCTAGTCCTCGTGTTGTCCTTCCAGCTCAAAATAACTCCCCTGCTGAACTTTGAGTTTCTTGTCTTTTCTTGTCTCTGCATTCCTAGCATCTAGAAAAATGTTTTTTAGCACATAGAGCTTAAAAAATGTTTGAAAGGAGACAGGAAAATGTGTTTAAACTGTCATCATAACCTAACTACATAGAATAAGATCAATGCAAAGAGACAAACAGGATAATGGTTTGAGGGAAATTCATTATCTTTTCTTGTAGATAATACGAAAAATTTAAACCAATCAATCAATATGTACTTATTGACAAGTTACTATGGATAAATTTACTTGATGTTTCAAAGAGTTGTAAGATGATGATACTATCTAGTTGAGTATATTGCAGATGTAAGTCATGTTTTGAGGTCTTTCATAATTAATGCAAAATGATGATTGTAGACAATAAACTTTCTGGGTTCAGATGACAAAAGCAACCCCTTGGCTGAGAAAGTTGTATGGAGAGTTTAAGATTCATGCCAGTACCCTAGACTCCACCTGTTCAAAACAAAACACATCCAACTTAAGACCAATTCAGTACTCCCCATTTTGCTCCTATTTCTTCCTACATTGATTATGGTATCACTATGCTTAAAATCACCCTGGGTATGAAAACCCAGCTTGGTGTAATTTCTTTCCTTCCCCCACACCTCTTCTAGGACATATTCCCTGAGGTCCCAGTTAGAAGCTCTACTCACCACATCACATCTCCCAGAGAAAATTGATGCCCACATCACGACAGCATGGCTGATCTTTTGTTATGGTTATTCGTGTAAACATGTTATCCAACTTTCAATTTTATTAGCTCTTTGAGGAATGAACACTCTCTGCCTTAGTTAACATTTAATCTGTATAGTGCTTGGTTCACAACAGGTCTTAATAAATGTTCATGTGGTAAACATTTTAAAGGAATTGCAGAAAAAATCTGAAAAGTGTTTTGGAAGAACAGTTAACTAGACCAGTCAGTAGGGAGCAAAGGTCCTTAATGTAGCTTAACATTTGTATCTTAAAATGTAGCTTAAAAATTGAATGTAAAAATGAAAAAGATAGGGCCAGAATATAGTGTCAAGCTAAGTGGTTGGGAATTTAACCTTTAAGTTGTATGGGTGCATGTGTGTGTGTGTGTGTGTGGAAGGGTATGTGTGCATGTGTGTGTGCGCACGTAGGGTCATATTAGGTTATTGAGGTGGAAGAAGTACAATGCATGATAAAAGGCATTTTGGAAAAATCCCTTATGTAGTAGTTATTGGGAGACAATTCTCCATGGGTCTCTTGTGTATCTGCGTAAGCAGAGGTACTGACTGCCTTGCCTTACGCTATCTTACAAAAGATGTTCGCATAACAAACACCTTAGCAGACAGAGATGTCTCTTTTTAGAACAAAGGGCAGACACACTTACTGCCCATTATAAAAGATTTGAGTTCCCTAAGCTCAGGGTTCCTATCCTGTAATGTAACTCACTGCATGGACATTCATCTTGGCATATTTGCATATGCAAGTGTCACCTGGCCCCCTTCATTTTGCCTCGTAGAAATTGGAGCTTAAGGAACTGATGCAAAAATGATGATAGTCTGGTTACTAATATTGCTGTGAGCTATACACTGTCCTTTACCTCTGACCCAGAAATCTCACATCTTCTCCCTGCATCCATGAAAACTGTGGCAGGCTAGCGTGTTAGATTGCAAGTAGTGTGCAACTGCAGACCTTTCACAGTTCGTAACAGTGACAGTATTCTGGAAAAAAGCAGCCCAAATAGTAAACCCATGGCTAAGATGATAAGACCATTAAACACAAGTTGAGAGTAAAGACGACAAGCCACTGGGAAGGAAAATGAAATGATTTGATGATTGTTTGAATAAGGAGAGCAAAGGAGAAAGATAGGTCAATGATAGTTTTTGTATTTTAAGTGTTACTGACTGAATGTTGATATCATTGCACCATGATAAAATAATTCTATTTTAAAAGCTAGTACATATTACCTTTCGAAGAGCAAATAGCTCATCATGTTTGGTTATGAAGATGAGGTTCTCTGGGGAAAGGCTGGCACAGCAAAGAGTGAAGGAAGAGGGAGTGAGGAGCTAGTGAGCAACATAGCAACAGGCTACGGCATGTGGAAAAATGCCCAGTAGCAGGGATGGCCGAAGATCTTACAAACAGGGATTTCTAATACTGCATTTTAAGTAGATTGCTCTGGTCTTCTACAAGGAAACACTGCCACTCTTACCACCCACATACTTATTAAAATCTTTTGCAAGTGTATTTGGACATTTCAAGAAGAAAAGCTTTCAAGAACTATGGCTGTGAAGAGAAAGAGATAGGGTACCAGTTGCATGGGTTTGAAAGATTAAAGAAGGCTATTAGGCTTTTTTTGGTTTTGTTTTTTGAAGCTTTTTTTTTTTTTTTTAGAAAGTAATTTTTGAAGATGGAAGTGGTTTGAACATGAAACGCTGGGGAGGGGACCAGTGAAACAGGAGTGTGATCAGAGCAGTAGGAAGAGATACATGAATATAATGAGGAATAACACTTATAAAGCTAAAATTTTGATTTAATTTTGATTAAAATTAAAATAAATTATAGGTTCCAATGTTATATGATAAGAAGACTTCAAAGAAAATGATCTTGTGGACATATCTTGATAATTCAAAACACCATACTGGTTATTTCCATTTTCAGTAAAAGAAGGAAGAAGAGGTCAGAGAACGTTTACATTCCAATGACCAGAAGCACAATGAATAAAGAGTAGCCGTAGAAATCATCCAGAAGGGACAAAGTTTTAAGTTCAGAATCTTTACATTCTATGTCTTGTTATCATGAATTATAGCTTCTCTCTTTAATGTTTTTCAAAGAAGGGGCAAGAAACTGTCAGATATTCAACTCTTAACTCCAAAATTTTGTTTGGTCACCCAGGTCTGAAACCTTTCATTGCAAGACTAATGTATATCATATGTAAAATAATACTTGTTTTAGAACCTATAGTTTTTACTATAAAATATGGTTAATTTACAAAATACAGTTTTCTCATTTAAGCTCTAATTGAATTCAACAGTCTTATGCTAATTATATATATGAATGTATGTGTACATAGAAATAATTACATTTAGACATAAAGTTACAGATGTAGATAAAGACCTAAACATAGACCTATATAGACACAGGCATAGATAAACATATAGCTATAGGTACCTATAGATACGGTTACTTATATAGATAAAGGTATGTATATCATGGGTCCTTTTGTTGGTAAGAGAGATTCAGACTCTCAGACTCCAAGCTGCCGTTTGGAGACTCTGTAATAAAGAGTGGTCTGCAATAGATTTTCATGCAAACATAACACCAACACAAGGTTTTAATCCAAACACAGTTGTTTTATTTCTTCTACAGGATATAAGTCCAGAAGGAAAAACTGAGGGTTGGGATAATCCACAGTGTCAAAGGCCACAGAGATGTCAAGGAAAAAAAGGACAGGAAAAGTGTTATTTGTTTATTTGTTTATTTATTTGGAAGCCTGGTGGTCTTTTTTAATATGCTGCACAGAGAGGGATGTGTGGGAGGAAATGAAATTTCAAGGAAAGATTAGGTGATAAGGAAATTAAGGTTCACCAAATGAAGAAAGAAGAGAGTAAGGGTGTCAGCGTTGAGGGAAGATTATTTTGGAGAAGGGAGAGTTAAAGGATGAGGGTGATAATATTAGCAGAGTGAAGGGAAATAGGTTTAGCATTGATCTCTTAGTATTAAAAATCATAGTCCCCCATTTTTACCTTGTTTTGACCTATTTTCATCTTCTTTGTGCTCTTGTGGGGACAAAGATCTCTTTTTGAAGCTTTTATTCCCTTTTGTCATTTGATAAACTGTTTCTATTTTTCAAAATTTGCTAAAAAGGTTATTTCTCAGCTCTGGGGATGCACTAGAATTAAAAGCAAGAATCCAAAGCTGTACTTTGAGCTCTTTCAAAGAAAAGCACTTTAGAAATCAAAGGCATTGCTATATTGTTATTATTCTCTCCTCCTGAAAGCATGGCATGATGCTATTATCTCTGACCCTCAAAAAGAACTTTTTTCAGTTTAGCCATTATATTGATAATCTGTGACTCTAAAAAGGAATAGATATCAAAATTGATCAACTGAGTCCAAATAATCTCTTTTCCTTAGTTCTGGTATTATAGATCTGACCCAGGGGTCAGAAATAGGAATATCATAATTCATTTCATCTATGTAAATCACAGGCAGCAGTGTATGAATTGTCAGGGCATATAGCTAAGCTCTGTCAGTTCTGAACAAGCAGAAATCCACAAGCTCAGTGGGCATTGGAAACATGAGATACTAACTCACCAATAATCCTTCTATATTGCTACACAGTTATATAACCACTCGCTTATTATAATGATAATTTACATTAATAGTGAATACATAAGAGTAGGGCAAGCCAGGCCAAAGGGTAAAGGTTGAAACTGATTGTGTTTTAAAACTTCAACTTCCATATGAGACCAAGGGAATAGATATCTATTTGGTACAGGATCTAAATTTTCTGAACAGTACAACTCTACAGTCGATTTGTTCAAACACCACAATTGCATGGAACTTTGAATAGGAAGTGAGATACGGTAGGTTAGTATAGGCTGGAGTGAAATAGTGACACATCCCAGAGTAATTTGGGCAGATAATAAAAAATATATTTACAGCCTCCCCCTCCCCAGCCCCGAGGATCTGGGGGAAGGTGCAGATGTGTTGGACAATCCTCACCCGGACTGGTGTTGATGTTGCCACAAATATTGGGACTGGAGGTTTGATGTGCTGAGCCCTCAAGCATGGGACTTGCCCTTATGAAGCTCATTACCACAAAGGAGAGTCTAAACTTGCATGTAATGGTGCCTAAGAGTCTCCCCCTGAGTACCTCTTTGTTGCTCAGATGTGGCCCTCTCTCTCTCTGTAACTGAGCCATCTCGACAGGTGAACTCGCTGCCCTCCCCCCTACGTGGGACCCGACTCCCAGAGGTGTAAATCTCCCTGGCAATGCAGAGTATGACTCCCGGGGATGAATGTGGACCCGGCATCGTGGGACTGAGAGTATCTTCTTGACCAAAAGGGGGATGCAAAATGAGATGAAATAGTTTCAGTGGCTGAGAGATTTCAAATGGAGTCGAGAGGTCACTCTGGTGGACATTCTTATGCAGTATATAGATAACACCTCTTAGGCTTTAATGTATTGGAATAGCTAGAAGTAAATACCTGAAATTACGAAACTCCAACCCAGCAGTCTGGACTCCTGAAGAAAATTATATAATAATGTAGATTACAAGGGGTGACAGTGTGATTGTGAAGACCTTGTGGATCACACTCCCTTTATCTAGTGTATGGATGAGTGGAGGAATGGGGATAAAAACTAAAGGACAAATGGGGTGGGATGGGGGGATGATCTGAGTGTTCTTTTTTCACTTTTATTTTTTATTCTTGTTCTGGTTCTTTCTGATGTAAGGAGAATGTTCGGAGATGGATTGTGGTGGTGAACGCATAACTATGTTGTCATACTGTGGACGGTGGATTGTATACTGTGGGTGATTGTATGGTTTGTGAATGTATTTCAGTAAAACTGAATTTAATAAAAAAAAATAGTGAATACAGAACAAAAATAAGAAGTTAATTTGGAAATAAATTATCAATATTTCCAAACAAATTGCTGGGTATTGTCTATCAAGAGAAAATTGAATGGATCCTGCAAAGCTCCGGAGACAATAGTAAAGCAGAACTTCCAGTTACCGACTTAGGTAGCTCCATGAAAGTAACACCCAAAAGGAAATATTTAACAGTCTAAGGAGAAGGAAAATTTTAAACTAGAAATATAGTCTACATTTGGTGGTTCATATAATTAGAAGTCACCAGTAGATTATAGATTTAAAAATAAATAAAACATTTTAACAGAAGGTAGATGTAATTCCAAGTTGTTCACTATGTTCAATAATTTGATTTAGTTATATAAAAAAAAAACAAACAGATGCAATGACAGGTGTGAAAAAATCAAGTTGAGCTCTTTGTGTCTAATGACTGACTAAAGTTTATTTATGCCCTTACAGTGTGAATCTAAATTATAGTAAAGGGCATGTGCTCATTTGGAAACAATAGAGACATTAAAAGTCTGCACCATAAATGAAAATTTCAGGAAATAAACTGATCTAATATTAAACAAGCACACAGGTTAGTAATACTCTACCAATGTAGTTGAGAAAATAAATCCCACTGAAACATGGAGATATTTGGTGAAGATATTTTAGGGGTTGATGATATAAAAATATCTTTGAATACCTGAAATCAAAACCAAGTTGTATGCCTATTTTCTTCCTGTGTTAGTGATGACAGAATTATAGGAGTTCTACAGATATGCCTGCTTCTTTAAATGCTACATTGTAAACTTCATATTTTGCACACTGTTGGAAATTGCAAAAGACCAAGATGCCCTCCACATGATATGCAATTTTAGTTACAACTATTGGTCTCAACAAAAATAAAACTAGAAAACACACAACTGTCACTTAACGTTCACAAGGAACTTGCTACACATATTCCCATCCACAGCTCTGTCTCCATCACAGCACAGAAGCAGCTGCACACCAGGAGCCCACATCAGCTCCTGTATGAGGTGCTTGGCTCCATTTTTGATCTCTGTCCCCTCCTTACTCCTCAGCACCTGCTGGGTTTCCCGCCAGGTCCCCATTTCCATGGGACACCATCTAGTCCAGAATCCAGAGTTCATGAAATTGCCTCCAGTTTATTCCAAAGCATCCACAGCTAAAGTTTGTCAATATCTGACACCTTCTTCTACCAAATAGCAGAATTCCCTCTGACACCTCTCCCTTACCTTCTGCTTGTTCCTGTGCTTGGGGTGACACTGTAACCTGGAGGGGGCGGTGGAAACCAGGACTGCCTGTTAGGAAATGACAGCAGTTATAAATACCTGCTTGAAAGGCCTGATCCTACATACAGATCTGTTGGAAAAAAATTGGAAAAAATTTGTTAAAAAAGCAATGTCATTACTTTTATACTAGGCCTTGGAAATACAATGAAAACTGTCTTATAAATAAAAAAGAAAGTGACCCATACTCCAGGTATCTGCTCCCCCAGGTAAGTTCCTTTTCCCCTTTCTTTGGGCACTAAAAAATGTGAGCATTTCTTAAAAAAGAAATCTGAAGCAAATCTGAAATATAATAGCATTTATTAAATCTAGGTCGTGGGTACACGGGTGTTTATCAAATTATTCTATTTTTCTGCATTATGAAATATTTCAGAATAGACACAATAATAATTTGATGGTTTATTAAAAATATGGTTTAAAAGAACTGATAGAAAATTCTGACTGGTAAGAATATTAAAAACGTAACAGCAATGCTAACCTCAATGTCATATATACATATATTTGATACCCTCCAACACATACATATATATATATATATAGCTTGTGAATGTACTTACACACACATGTGTACACACACACACACTTACCCCCAATTAGAAAGATGTCCTCACATTACTAAGACATAATTTTAATTGGCAGAGATAGTTAAGAGGTCTGTAGAAAAGACTAAGAGATGGCGCAGAAATGAAGATGTTCACTGGAGAGTGGTGTAGCCTAGGTAAGGAAATGCTGGGTAAGGAGGACAGAAGAGCTAACTTCAAATTACTGAGGTATTCTCTGAGGTACCATAGGCCAAAACCCTGACCAAGTGGGAGTTACATCAAGGCAGATTTCAGCTCAACTAAAGAAAGATCTATCCATGAGAGCTGGTCAAAGGTGCCTCACAAAATGGTGAGAATCTTATCACTGGCTGCAGTGGTCCTGAAATATGCCTAACCTTGGCAGAGAAAGATTCTTGCACTGAGTGGAGGTTAGACTAACTGACCTTAAGTTTTTCTTCCAACCCTAAGAATAGGTGTTTAACAAAGAGTCAGGGGAATGTAAAATTTGGGCCCAAGGAAAAGGTGAATCACATCTTTGGAGACTCTGCAAATACAACCAGAACCCTGACTGCAGGAAAAATAGAATCAGTCACTTCCGTCCCAGAGGACTACAGCAGTGCTGTGGCAAAGTCAGCCAGTCCACCGACAAATATTTATTGAGCACCTACCCCGTGCCAGGCATGGTTCTGGGTACAGGCAAAGGCAATAAGAAAATAGAAAAAGCACTGAGGTTCACAAGGGTTGGTTTCTATTTACTCTATGACTCACTAGCACTAAATTCTCTTCAAGATGCAGATGTCTCTTCCACGGTCATTTCCCGTCTCATGAAGAATACTTCTGCCACCACAGGTCCAGCTACTCCTCAACGCCTAATATTATAGATGGAACTCAGCAAAAGCAGAATGTGGAAGGCCATGCAAAGGAAGTCAGAAGAGGAGGCAATAATCTTGCAAACATAGATGTTTTTGACTCTGTACTTGGAAGTAGGGCCAGACCATCCACAAGGCAGAGGAGGCAGCCACCGATGCAGACTGGTTTCAGGAGCAAGGCCACTTGGCACACCTTAATCATTATTTCGGGTTATGGCTGTCCCTGTAGTAGGAGTCTGGTAAGACGCATTCATTACCTGAGCTCTATCATCAAAGACATTACATAGAAATTCCAGGCCCTAATTTAGGGGAACTAGTGAGAAGACTGCAAATTTTAAGAAGAGATAGGGAGAAAAGACTGAAGTTTTAGGAGAGGAGAACGTAGGCACTGGATCCATGGGAAGGAGAGGAGGGAACAAGGAGGAAGGGCAGAGCAACTTCTCAACACTGACTGAGCCTTGGTGGATGATTTGGTTCAGAAATATAAAGAACAATCATTCAAAAAATATCAGCAATAGACAAATGCAACCAGTCCATCGTACCTTTTTTTCTTTACAGGAGCAGTAGCAGAGGTGGAAGCTGTGGTGTTGGTGACATTCGGACTGAACAAACTGCCAGGCTGCCTGTTGAATCACAAGAACAAAAATAATCACATTCCTGAATTTTTCTTTCTACCCCAGCTTTGGAAGTTCTTATAATCTACTCATATTTCCTGCCTGCTCTCTACGCCTCCAAAATACTTCATTTGAGGATAGAAGAACACATAAAAAATGTTTTTCCCTAGTTTGATCTGCTTTATAAATTACGAGGCTCTCATATAACTAACCGAAATTGAAGGAATATGACATTAATTTTGTGTCCCAAATACAGACTAATAAACTGTGATGTGTTATGGATTTACATATTTTTTAATCCTGGGATTATATGCGACTAACATAATTATATTGCATTGTCTTTGTGTTAAAAGCATTAGTTGGGGAAAACATTTTAAAATCTCACGATTGTTGCATCTCTACTTAACAAATTATCAATGTACTCAGACCCTCAAAAACGTAAGTGATCCCCTCCTGTTTCAACTACTGAGAGGTGTTGTCCAGCATGAAAATTAGTATGTAAATAGAAATGATAAAATTAAAAAAGTTCAAAAATCTACTTAATTGGGGCTGTATATACCTATCAGTAGTACATTCCAGGCTAAAGGTATTTTATCTAAGTAGACTGTTCACAAACTCATGATTTCAGAATTTGAATTGTCTCTGAAAGAGGAGTTGTAGAACATGTCTTGGGAGGAAAGTGACGTGTAGGGGAGGGAAGAGTTGACTGCCATAGGAGGAGAAAAGAATGACCTGAATTTTGGTGTTTGATGGAACAGTCTCAGCAAACCTTTCCTGCAAAAGTCCAGATAGTAAATATTTTGGCTTTATGGACCAATTCAGTGTCTGTTCTCAACTACTCAACTCAGCACAGAGATACAATCCTAAGCAAACGGGTGTGGCTGTGTGCCAGTGAAATTTTGGCCAGAGGTTTGTAGACCCTGGTCTAAAGCGGTATCTTTAACATATACAAAGAAAAACATCTTATTCGTAAAATGTAATTTCAATTAGAAAAGAACATACGACTTTGTTGCTTCTGGAGAGCTAAACGTGGAAATACTTCTGGAAAGAAAAACAAAAACACAAACAAGTGTGAGCATCAGAGAAGAATTAATACTTCAATCTATTTGGCAATTGTCCATAAATTTTGAGTTATTATTATTTAAAAAGTAGACATTATTTGAGAGAGGAGAAAAGAAAGCATCAGTACTTGAATAAATTTGATAAGCTGATGTTATGATCTTTCAATCTTCTGTACTAGATTCCAAAGGAATTTTTTTCTTCAGAAAACTCAACATCTTTTAAGCCCAATATTTTTATTTGTTGGCTTGGTAATTTTCTTCAGCAATAAGAATAGAAAATTTGCATTTATATATTTCTTGATTTTGCCACCATAAATTTAAACAGAAACATAAATGCAGTAAGAATGATGAACCGAAGCAGTGAACTCCCTTGATTTTTAGACAGAACAACAGAATTTTATTTTTCTATCCATGTAGCAGGAATAAAGGCTTTTATTCTAGAACAACATAGAAGATGAGCAGTTACAAAAGGATATTAAACAAGATTGAAGCATAGTAAGTAAATAAGGCTTAGAAAAACATTGTACTCAAGCCTTTCCCAAAGTTAGTAGATACTGGTACCTATTGGTTAGTCGGTTATCCAAGGTATTGGCTTTATATGTTTTAGCAGCATCACTTCTGTCTGAGATCCTTTATAGAGAAACAAGACAAACGTCTGGATAAACATTTAGATTATTAAACTCCTGTCAGTGTTCATTGATGCTAGAATAATTTTAAAATATAACTTTAATAAAGAATACTGTTTTCCAGGGGTTACAGTTTATAAAATGTTACGGTAAAAAGGATATTGATGACAAAAAAGGCTATTCTGATATAGTTTGGACTTTTAAAAAGTATTATGCCTCTCTGTTTGCCTTTCTAACTCAATGAGCATTTACATCATTAACTATTTTTCTATCCATTATTACTTAATAATATGTCTAATCAATGACAATATTTCCTATGTCAATAAAAGGTATCAGTGGAATAGTTAAGTATTTTTTAATGTTTTGTGGCAGAGTCAATACTGTGTGTTTGCCAAAGCCATTTTATTTTCCTCCCAAGCATACAAGAAAACCACAATTCCCTTGCAATTAGGTAGGTACCATGCGATTGAGTTCTAGACTAAAGAATGTGGGCAGAAGTGGGGTATGCCACTTCCAGGCCCATCATAAAAAAATGCTGCATGATCCTCCGTGCTCCTTCTTCCCATTCCTCGATGACTTTAATGCCAGTGGGTTGAAGATGGGCACCATAAACATGGAAGGACTTAGGTCCCTGAGACAGCCCCGCTCCTCCAGCCAATCCACTGGACTGTGATGAGAAGAGACAGTTATTTTCTATCATGTTAAGCCACTGTGGTTTGGGAGGTGAGGAGACTTGTTAAAACAGTTACCTTACCCTGACTAAGTGATTTATTTTGAATAATACATTGAGTTAATAGGCCTTAAAGTTCATCAGAAGTTTTAATCCCTCTGCTCTCAGGCCTCATCAAGGTGAGATCTCATGACTGCAGTCACTTTTCCTTCCCCTGTTTCCCTCATCCAGATAAAAAGATTATTCCTGAGACCTGGAACTATCTTCTGGGGCGTTCTGCAGAAAAACAAAAGGTCAGCAAGCCCCTTCTGTTGGTCCCTCACCGTGGGTCTACTGCAACCTTCCCTTCACTTTTACCATCTACTTAAGTACAGAGCTTTATAAGGCCTTTCCTGCAAAGATGGACAGTGACTGTGACTCTCTTTAAAGAAAAAAATATGTGGGAAAAATATGACATAATTGTCATAAGGTAAAAATAATTTGAATTCCTACGTGTAACTTTTTTTTTAACCTTTAACTAAAATATTGGGTAAATAACTCTAACAAGTTAAATGTCTTTAAGTCAACCCCCAACACAGTTTCTACTTATGGTATAAAATGCCACACACTATACCTCTTGAATGCAAAAAGGAAGGGTGGATAACTGTGGAAAACTCCATAATCTCAATAGACTGTTCACAGTATATAACCAACAATATAAACAAAAGAACAAAAGGAAGCTATTTTTCCACTACAGAACACTAGGGGTCTCCCTAACCTAGGTATTCCAAATTCAGTCATTAACCCACCTTCAGGATTTGGACCATATCTGAAGGCTATATATACTATTATTTACTTATGATTTTTTAGCACACCTCTATTTTTACCTACATATTTTTAAAAGACGTCTTCAAATGTAAACTCAGCACTTTTCTCTTACTCACTAATTATATTCTTGTTACGAGGCACACACACACCAGGTGTATTTGACCATCTTCCTCCTACAATTATTTTGCGCCTCACATTTTGGGGTGGTCTGCCTTGTGGAAGCCCTTCTCCCCCTAACAGGGCTTGCCTTTCTCTACAAACCCCTGTGGATTCTCCTCCTTGCTTCTATTTCCACATGTACTGAGGACTCTCTTAGGAATAAAGTGACCAGGATATTTCTCCCAAATGGGACACTAAACCTCTGTGTCAATCAATTACTTAATCTCTGGCCCTGTTTTCTTGTATATAAAATGGCATTGGGGCTAGATTAGTGGTCCTGAATCTTTGCTGCATGTTAAAATCACTTCATAAGCTTTAAAAAATGCCAATTCCAATTCAAACTGATGAAGTCAGAATTTGGGGAATGAGGAGCAATGGGACCAAGGCATCAGTAAAGTTCAGAAGCTCCCTCGATGATTCTAATGAGTAGCCAAGACTGAGGATGATGCAATGAGTTCCCTGTGAGTTCCAGCTCACTCCCAAAATTCCCAGGCTCCGTCCTGAGAGTGCTGATATAAACTTTCAGACACACAACCTACAAATGCTTAGCTCTCTCACATATTCACTTTTTGAAGTTTAATTATATCACTTTTAAATCCATCCCTGGAAATACGATTTTCTTTTACAACTGAGGATAAAAATGAAAGCCTGCAAGGTCAGGGTGAATGAACAGAGATCTTTTGATTCTTCTCCTCCCTGCACTGCAGTGGAGGTGGAGATTTCATACATGTACTTCTATAAACATGTTATTTTTTTCATGACTAATAACTGGAAAAAGAGAAAGGCTGGTCTTTCAAGGATAGCAGTGCTCATTGTCTTCTATTAGAAGGACCGGCCTGAAAACCTATGAGTAGTGCAGAAATAAATGAACACTGGCATGGTGTGAATCTAGAGATACCTTAAATTTCAGCAAAAAATGTTTAAAATCCAGCAGGTGTCATTTTTATCTATAACAGCAGCAATCTTTAGCTACATTTAGTGAACTCAAGTATTCCTGTCTGCAGGGCATTCATTGTTTCTAGAGTCTAATTAAAGATAACTTTGTTCTTTACTTACACTCATACAACATTTCTGCCAAGTCTAAAATTAAAATATGATTTGTGGCAGTTAACATCAACCTGAAGGGAAATGACTACATTTCTTCTATAAAGATGATACCTGACCTTCTGAGTCAGAGGGAACTAACAAGCACAACATAACTATAAGTCATATGATAACTCCAGTGCCAAAAGATTAATTTCACTTTTTAAAGTAAAGAGCAAAGGCTTTATCCTAAGGTGCTTCAAAACTGTTGCATTATTAAATTTATTTTATTATTTTAAATTTATTTATTATTAAAATTTATTGTATTATGAAAAGTGTCTCCATAAAATAGTTGGACAGAACTGTTTTTCTCCACCATCAGGATCGAAGAATGCAAAGCTGGAACAAGGACTACCAATATTCACAAAATAACTATACTCCTCATTTTAGATTAAATGAACAGATTTGACACAGTTCCCACCCAAACCAGTTTCCCTCAGTGTGTTTTATATCAATCTACTGTTAGCAGGATTTTAGAAAAACATTGGATCAAGCCAAGATTTGGTGAGTTTTAAAGAAGGGAACAACTCAATCATATATTCCTTCTATACTTGGGGACAAAATATCAATAGTTCAATTTTACTTTGGCAAGCATTAAAATACCTCATAGCTTTATAAGAAATAGTATTTAACATATTCATTCATTCCACTTACATGGTTCAAAATACCTTACCTGTCCAAAGTGTCATCAGATCTGTACCGACTAATTGTGGCTTTTGGTTCATCTATCTCATTTGTTTTCCTAGTTAAAAAAAAAAATCAAATAAAAAGTTTCTTAAACCTACCATGAATTTGGCAAAATTTTGATATATTTAGGTAGAAGGTGCCAGGTACCAAGGAAAGAAAGATTCAGGGTATCCAAATCTTCCAAGCTCTGACTTGGATAGAACCGATTTTAGCAAATTCAATTCACCATGCTAATAAAGGATTCTTCTCTGGCTCCAATTATTCCTAATTACAATGTGACATATTCAAATTGGGGATTAAGATACATAAACCAAACAACATAATATGAAAAATGGTTAATAATTAATATGTGCTTTTATCAATGTTGTTGACATCTATAAAATAGGAACTCAATTCCTTGTAATCAGCTATGATGTGTTTGCAGTGTTTTGGCAGTGCCACAAGCCAGCACAATGGACTAAATACTTAAATTGCTTTATTTAAAATTCAGCACCATGGACAGGGTTGAAAGAAGAGGACATTCTGGCAGAAGGAAGGGAGAGGGAAGAAAGGAAAGAAGGAAACAGGCAAACCTGGAAGAAATTAAAAGAGGAAAAGTGGGAAGAGAGAAAGGATAGAGGTAGGAAGAAGAGGAGATGAGAAGCAAGACAAGAAGTTAGGACAGGACAGAGAGAAGGCAGAAAGAAGTGAGACGCAAACATGAGCAGAATGGAAGGGGAGAGGAGGAAAAAAAAGAAGAGAGGGAAGAAGAAAACAGTAGAAGAGAGGGTAGGAGGCTCAACAGTAGGAATCATAATAATTAAAGCAGTGGAAATACTTTGATTAAACTAAACGAGTAGGGAAAAAGCCTTTTTAATGCCTCATAGGACCCTGTGATAGAGGAAGCGCAAGCTATTTGGGGAATTGCTCCATGATTTACTGTGTTTTCTTTTCAAAGCATCATTTGCAGCACATGGAACAAAGGCATTGAATCAGCATAAGTACTAAGAAGGGATACTTAAGATTTAATGTTAAAGTTTGATGTGGTGTATTTTCATTGGGTAAATATGTGGTGGTACACAATATACAATGCACTGTGCTTATGACCATGGGAAAGTCAAGATGAAATAACCAGGGACATTACCATCTTCAAAATCATGAAGACGAAGGAGAGGGCCCAGCTAGGGTGTCTGCCAGGTTACAGAACAGCACATGGAATGAACTGAAGCTAGTATCAGGAAAACTAAATGGTTACCTTGTATAAAGGGCTGTAAGCTCAGTACCCCTAGAGCAGGTCAAAATGATGCACAGGTTTTAAAGGGTTTGGAGAAAGTCACAGATAAAAGTTTCCAAGATATATATATTCAAGGTGTCTACTTAACTTTTCAAAGTGCAAACCCTGGAAGACAATCACACTCTCCTTCTAAGTTACCCCTTAGTGACAAACAGAGAAAGACTACTGGGCTAGATAAAACTTGTATCTAATAAGTAAGTAGGTTCTTCTGATGGGTGTGGTTGTTTGTATATGTGTGCATGTAGATGTGCTTTAATAAGAATATTATGTTTATTTGATCACTTTTAGATTATTTACAACATTGTGATTACCAGTTTTGAATTTTTCAACTAATTCACATCAGTTAGTCTATCTGCCATGGAGAATCATTTAGTGATTTTGCACAAACCCAAGAGTTTCTAAAAAGAAGTGTATTCTCTCACACAGCCTCTGGAATTGTTATTTCTAAATTTGGGGGTTCCTTCCCTAGGGTTCAGAGGCATCTTATCTGGTCCTGTGTCTGTGGGAGCCTCTCCCCTGCCTGTCAGGAGGACCAGCTCAATAAGGCAGGCAGAGGATTGATTATGGTGTTTCTCCAAGCCATGGTGCTGGCAGCACAGAGCTGGAGAGGCACAGAGTTTCCCTGGGGAAACCCCTCGTGATGTCACAGACTCTCCTTTGTGTGCCCAGAACGTAGGGAAAGCCTTAGGCTAGCCACAAACAAAATTCTACTGTCTTGAACAAGTGTCTCAAAACTACCGTCTTTGAGTTTCTGCTAACAAGGTCACTTGTTTGAAACACCCACCTGTCCAAGGCATCCTGGGAGTAATGTCGGTTGAGCACCACCCTACCATAATTGTCTTCTCTGCAGAGAAAGAACAAACTGATGTCACATAAAAAGTTACCACAGTATTTAGTAAGTGCAAAACAAGGGAGGTGGGAAAGAGCCCACAATTTTTGGCAAGGTTAATTCATCTTCCTACAGCCTTAAGAATATATCTATTTATTTTAACTAGTCACCACTTGAAAGAGCAGGGCAGAAAGAAACAAGTTTGTCAGTACAGATGATCATTATTCTAATTTATCCCATGAGATTTCCACATGAGTTTTTTTAATCAGCGTGAGAACATGAGGCAGTCTACTTTGCAATACTGGAAGAGCCTATTATTTTATATTTCCATTAGGAACAGAAATATAAAAGCTTTCTACAAACATATATTAAATGTAATAACGCCCATTATGTCTGGATATTTTCATTTGATGGACTTGACAGTTTTCTCCAACAAAAATAAGGAAAATCAGCACCAAAATTTGTGGTAAAGGATATTGACCAATCATTCACAGTAGTCATGGCCTATTTTGAACTATGAGAATATACAGGTTGCCCTGTTTGATTCTTAAAATAACTCTATGAGTTAGGCAGGGAAGACAATGTGCATAGGAGCTAGTACATCAAATTTCAAAACTATCTCTTTTTTTAACTTTGTATAGTGGATCTGAAGGCACAAGCAATTTTAGGAAATGTCAAAACATGTAGTAGAGTCTTTGGATTTGAGCCAAGGCAGAGGGTGAGTATCTGAACCTTTTTCATGTCAACCCAAACCAACCTGAAATACCACATTTCTCTTGGTTCTGCTCCACTAATGTTACTCAACACTCTGGAACCATTCTTTAATAAAGCTACAAAAGCACTATAATGACACTTAAAAAAAAAAAAAAAAAAAAGATGAACAGTGAAACTGAAATGATGCCAGCAAACATACATCTTCAAAGACACTAAAAGTCCTTTTTGCCTTTGTAGGTATCCTTCCCAGAACTTGTGGATAAGTGGCAGACACCAGGCAGTGTTCCCAGTGGGAGAAGGAGAATCATAACACACTGCCCAGAAATGGGCCACTGGAAGCAAGGAAAGCACCAGAGCCAACATCCCCCTCAGTCAGCAGCTGCCGTGCCATCCAAGCTGGCTTTCCAGGTCTTTGCCAAATGATGCATGCCTGGCATAAAACCATCATTCCTAACACCTATGATTTGTCTTAGACATCTCTATCTTTGCCCATCTGTGTAAATATTTCCAATCCAAAAGTTCTGGTCTACATTTGACATCACTCTACCATCATGGAAAAACAAAATTCCAGAAGCAATGTCATTTCATGTAAGGATATGATTGTTGTCCAGTGCTATTCATTCCAAAAGTTAGAGTGAGCTTCCAAAAATCTTCTATTCCTCTAAAATAATAAGATTTTAAAATATTTTTATTTAACCATTATGAGTATGTTCCTCAAATAACTACATATGGACGGTTTTCTACAATGTTTAGAGGTATCATGCAATGCACGGTTTCTCAACCTCAGCACTATCACTACTGACTTTTTAGGCTGGATAATTCATTGCTTTGCCCTGTGCATTGTAGGATGTTAAACAGCATCCTTGGCCTCTACCTACTAGATGCCAGGAGCACTCACTCCCCAGTTGTGACAACCAAAAATGTCTGCATACATTGCCAAATGTCTCATGGGTTAGAAAGCATCCCTGGTTGAAAACCACAGGTGTAATGGAAAGAGATATGGGTCATGCTAAAATCTCAACTCTACCACTTATAGCTGTGCATAATTGGACAAATTACTTAATTTCTCTGAGACTTAGATTCCTCTACTGTAATAATACCTACCTTGTGTGGTTGGTATGAAACATAGTTATGCTTTATATATAAAGCTTTTTACATAAAGCTTTTTTTTACATGATGCTTTTTATGCATCAACCCTGATGCATAAGAGGAAATCAGAAAGTGCATACATTTGTATTTACATTACATATAAAATATAGATCTAGGTTGGACAAATGTCTATTGTAAATCGATATTGGCAATGAGGTTATATGCCAAAGTTCATAGTTTTCAGGATCTTTAAGCATATGGCTAGCAGAACCAAGGCTAAAATCCTGCAGACGTATCTTTCTTGGTGGAAGAGATCTCCCTCACAAAGTATTATCACAACAGTTATCACCCTTCCTATACCTGGAGGTATGTGGCTACTTGGGACTAGAACGACTTGGTAACATATATTCATTCCCCTGCTTTAAATTTGACTTTTGAATATAAAATTCTTAGATAAATTATTATTGTTTGTAAATTTGAAATCATACTATTAAATGTTTGTTCCAACTGACATGATTCGCATGTGCCAGTAATCTTACCGTAGAGTAAATGCCAGGTTTTTGGAAATTGGAAATTCATGTTTTCTTTTCAGTTTACCAAGTATGCACAAATTCCAATTTAGTTGATTACCATGAAACCCTGCTCTCTCTCATTAATGACCCACATTCTCTGAGAAATGTGGATAATAAAAATGGTAGAAAGATTATTGGAATCTGATATAATCATTAAATGCTTACAAAAGCTTGCTTAAAAAATTAGGCCATGTCACGAAGTATTTTAGAAGGAAAGCATTTACTTTTCAGCTGCGCATTAGTTTCCCAAACAGCAAATACCCCTTTCTTTTTATCCACCCACCCACATTCTCCACACCCCCTTACTTTTCTTCTTCAGGACGATTCTTTATCCAGCTGTTATCCTGTAAGAAAGTCCTTCTTTTGTTCACCTCGTGAAAACCCTGCTGTCTCAGCATGGTCCCCTGAGCGGTACTCTTCATATCTGTCAACAAAAGTATGCAAGACAGGGAACTGTAACAGCATGGAGGCGAGCGTGGGTTTGTTAGCCTGAAAATCTTGAGACACACACCTGATTGGCCAGCATCGATCTACAAGGCTGGCAAGCCCAGTACTGTTTCTAAGTAGGATCTTCTGGCAAGAAAGAACAAATCCCAGACCCCATCATCAATGATAACATATACAACTGCTCAGGTGCCAACTGAAACTGTTAATGCAGATCACGAGGCCTCATCTGGCCTCTGGGAATGTGGAAACACGAGCTTGTGATAAGTCAAGCCAGGACTTAATAAGTTGGCCCTTTAATTCTATAAGAAATATGCCTCACAAGTACACACAGGACTTTTTTTAAAGTATCTTCTGAATAGTCGTCAATAAGTCCTGGTGTATTTGATTATAACTATCTTAATTTTTTTAACCCTGTAGGAGCCTGAAGCATAGGAACTCACACATATACAAAAGACATTTTTTGTTGATTAAAAACATATTTTCAAATTGCAATTAAATAACCAAAATCTGTTGTACTCTTACTTTTTTCTTTGGCTTAATATTAGCAATGCTAAGTAAATTAGATTATTGCTTCTAAACATACAATATCTATATAAGAGAATTAGGACCTATGCATTGTTTATTGTTTTTCCCAGATTCTTAAGTTTTCTGAGTAAGAGAAACATCATCTACATTACCATTTCCTCTGGGAGATGTCCTACTCAAGGTAAGACTAGACATGCTGCCTTCCAGTAAGGATCTGAAAGAAAAAATGGGGTACGGGAAGAACACAATGAATCAAAGAATTTATAAGTGACTGTTTCATTGTTAAATGAGACATATTTTTGGATGACATTGACAAAGTCACATAATCTGGTATAATAAATACATGACATAAAGAACTTGAGAGTTCAACGGCACCAATCTATTTTACAGATGAGAAAACAGGCCCAGAGTGTTTAGTGTCTCCAATGTTGTATAACAAACAATATCAATAAGATATGTTTTGAGTGCCTACAATTTGCCAGGCAATGAGTCAGGAGCTGGGGACAAAAAGATGAGTAAGATGAAGTTTCTGTTCATGATCAGTGGGGAGAGAGAAAGAAATGGATCTCACAACTCAATAAGAGGAGAGCCACAGGAAGGATGTGCACACTCCGAGGAGGTGCATTTGGTCAAGCCTGGGACCAGCCGGTGGGGACCCCTGATCCCTGCCAACGCTCCTCCATGGAACCCCACCATCTCGAACAAAGTGCACTCTTGAGTAGGCAAAAAATGAGGGACCATTTCCCTTCTCAGGGCCATTGCTTCATCTCTTTAAGTTATTCTAAAATCAAGTTGATGCTTTTCAGAGTCCTGAACCCAGTTGTGAACAACCAATATTATTCTTTCTGCATACCTGATTCTCAGCTTGTAAAGCACTTGTCCATGCATAGTAAGGAAAGCCCGTATAAGATCAGCATTAAATTTATTAAACATTTGCATTAGAGAAGACAAGCCTACTTTTCCTGATCAGTGGAATTGGCTCTTTGTTTCTGAATTACTAAAGAGGAATAAGCAAACAGGGCTCAACTAAGTGATAGTAATGATGACTGATATTTTCTAATTTTATTAATGAACACTGTTAATGGCATCATGTCTTTAAAAATATCTCTTGTCATTTAAAATTTAATTATTACAGCCAATGGTTAAATCTCATGGGTTGTAATATATCCATTGCACAAGATCTGTTTCTCTGATAGTATGTACCCAGGATTCTCTACAGTGTACAGCACATAGACTGAGGGTAGAAGCAGGATACTACTGTTGGTCAGCCATCAAAAATGATCATTGTTTCTCCATAATGTCCACCACTAAGTTGTTACCACATTTTAAAATTCTTCCATTCTAGGACATATCATCTTGCTTTATAATTGTCTAAATGTTTGTCTCCTTCAATAGACTATGAACTGCCAAAGGCAAATACTGTGGTTTTCATCCTTACATTCTCAGAATCTAAAAGACACTTTTGTTGAGTGAATATTTTTTACTGAAATGGGTGCCCCAACAAATGGACTCTCTAAAGGAAAGGAACTGGAACTGAATCACCAGGCACAGAAGAGGATTGAGTCATATTCTTCAATATTCCAGAAAAGATTTCTGCTCTCCATAGAGGTGGACAGGAATTTTTTAAAAATTGTAGAGATGTTCAGTAGACACAAATTCCCTTTCCTTGTGTCACTGTTATCAGTTATTTCTACAAATTCCCCATTTCTGCTATGCTCTCCAGAGAAATGGACCAATTTACGTGGACACTTTTTGAGATAAAGGCCTGGCGTGAACATCTTGAACCTAACTAGGTGGAGAATTCTGGAGGGGCCCTGATATATTGGGAGGTATGGGAATATAGCCCTTGCATTTTCAGAGACAGAAACTGAATAGTTCATATCATAGTGATGAGTTCAGCCCAAGACCAATGACCATCAGGAGCACTTTGCTCTTCCCAAGTGGGGCTTTTCACTATGCCTCAGCTCCTGCTAGGGGGAAGCCAAAGTAAACCCAGTAAACTGATGTGTAACTAGAAGGGAAGCAGCCAGATACACTGAAATCATAGATCTGGAGAAACACTGGTTATTTTAGGTGACCACCAGGTAGAAAAGCCTTAATTCCTTATCCACGACCAACTACTACTGTTCAGGTATGAGGGGTAAAGGTGACCTGCTGTCTCAGTTTGCCTGGCACTGAACAATTTCCTGGGGCTGGGTTTCCCCAGGACCACAGTATGACCTTTGTGGACTGTAGGCAGTTTGCATTTGTGGGCCCCTTCCTCCTCATGCATACAAATTAAAATGTATATTTTATGCTCCAATCAAGAAGGCAGAGTGAGATGCTTCAGGGCTCCATCTCCCCACAGAAGTTTTCAACAACCAGAAAGAACTAGCAAAAGCATCTTTCTCAAAGCTCCAGAAAATAGTTAAATGACTGCACTAACAGGGCAAACAGTGAAACAAGAAAAATCCTACTTAAAAGTGGTAGGATCCTGTGGTGCCCTGGCTGTCCCTTCCCCCACCCCTCACCACCTTGGGATGGAGCTGGCCTGCTCTCCCAGTGTGGATCCCTGATGCTGGTATGTGTAATACTCATGCACATACTGGATGGAGCATGTAGGTATGGCCCAATCTGTCTGGAAGTAACCTAAGGTACTCACCACCCCAGAACTAGCCCTGGGCATAGAAAGCAGCTCACAGAGCTCTCCTACAAACACTGTGGGAGAGCAGTCAAGTGGCTGTCTGGAAAGGGATTGATGGCTGTAGGACATAGAGTACAGTGGCTAGGACAGTGAGGAAATTCTTTCCTAGGGGATAGGGGACATTGGGAAGCATGTAAATGGGGAATTCTCAGGACCACATTGTGCAATCCCAAGACAAGACATATGTGCGAAAGGATCAGGGAGACCCCTATGCTTTGGCCTGGAGCTATTCTCCAAACTCATTGCATGGATAAGACCCAAAGGAGAGCACTGGTACAGGATTTCGGGAAAGGTGTTGTGCCTATTTGGATATATATGTCCCCCAGCAAAGCCATATTCTTTAATGCAATCTTGTTGGGGCAGACTGATTAGTCTGTTGATTAGGGTGGAAACTCTGATTAAATTGTTTCCATGGAGGTGTGACCCCACCTATTCAGGGTGGGTCTTGATTAGTTCACTGGAGTATTTAAGAGAGAAGCTAAGAGCTGATACAGACTCAGATGCTTGCTGACACTTGGAAATGCTTGAAGATGCAGAAAGAAGGACACCTCGAGATGCTAAGCTAAGAGACAAAGCCCAGAGCTTGCCCCGGAGAATCTAGGAGAGGAACCCCAGACACTTAGAGAGACACACCCTGGGAGAGAGAAGCAAGGATACACAGAAGCTGAGAGAGAGGGGCTGAAACACAACCTGGGAGCAAAGGATGAGTAGACACCAGCCACGCACCTTCCAAACTGACAGAGGTGTTCCAGATACCATCAGCCTTCTTCAGTGAAGGTATCCTCTTATTGTTGCCTTAGTTTGGACACTTTATGGCCTTAGGACTGTGAATTTGTAATAGATAAACCCCCTTATAAAAACCAATCCATTTCTGGTATTTTGCATAATGGCAGCTCTAGCAAACCAGAACAGGAGTTTTTTTTGTTTTGTTTTTTGTTTTTTTTTGTTATTTTGTTTTTTTGTTAGCTGCTAGCATTCAAGAAAAGACCTGTCATAAGACTAGCTGGATACAAGCTTAAGGAACAGACTCCTCAGAGTCTGAATTCCAGTAATAACACATTAAAATATCAAAATGTTCAGGTTTCAACAAATGGTTATGAGAAATACAAAGAAATAGAAAGTGATAGTCTAGGCAATGAGGAGAAACTACCTGGGACATACCAGAGAATGTCTTTTTACAAATGGTCCTAAATATGCTCCAAGAGCTTTGTTCATGAACAAAGAACTACAGAGCTACAGAAAATCAGGAAAATGCTAGATAAACACAAAGAGAATATCAATAGAAAGATGGAAATTATGAAAAGGAACAGAAGTAAAGATCACAGTAACAGAAATTAAAAATTCTCTAGAGGGTTCAACAGCAGATAGAAGCTATCATAAGAAAGAATTTGATAACTTGAAGACATGACCATTGAAATCATTCAATCTAAGGAACAGAAAGAAGAAAGAATGAAGAAAAGTAAACAGAGCCTGAGAACCTGTGAGACAACATCAAGCATACCAATTTACACATTGTGGGAGTCACAAAAGGAGAAGAAAGAGAGAAAGAGTCAGGGAGAATATTCAAAGAAATAATGGTTGAAAACTTTGCAAATTTAAAGAAAGACATGAATACATGCATTCAAGATGTTCCACGAACTCCAAACAGGATAAACTCAAATAGAGCCACACTGTGGCATTTTATAATCAAACTGCTATATGCCAAAGATAAAGAGAGAATTCTGAGAGTCTGTGCCAGTTTGAATGTATTATGTCCCCCAAAACACCATTATCTTTGATGTAATCTTGTGTGGGCAGACAAATCAGTGCTGATTAGATTGTAATTCTTTGAGTGTTTCCATGGAGATGCGTCCCACCCCTTTGTGGGTGATGACTCTGATTGGATAATTTCCATGGAGGTGTTACCCCACCCATTCAGGGTGGGTCTAAATTAAATCACTGGAGCCATATAAAAGAGCTGACAAACAGAAGGAACTCAGTGCAGCTGAGAGTGACATTTTGAAGAGGAGCTACAGTCAAGAAGGACACTTTGAAGAATGCTCAGGAGCTGAGAGAGGAACTGCAGTTTACAGAGACATTTTGGAGACAGCCTTTGAAAGCAGACTTTTGCTGCGGAGAAGCTAAGAGAGGATAAATGCCCCAATAGCAACTGAAAGTGACATTTTGGAGAGAAGTTGAAGCCTAGAGAGGAACATCCTGGGAGAAAGCCATTTTGAAACCAGAACTCCGGAGCAGATGCCAGCCACGTGCCTTCCCAGCTAACAGAGGTTTTCCGGACAACATTGGCCATCCTCCAGTGAAGGTAGCCAATTGTTGATGCATTACCTTGGACACTTTATGGCCTTAAGACTGTAACTGTGTAACCAAATAAACCCCCTCTTATAAAAGCCAATCCATTTCTGGTGTTTTGCATTCCAGCAGCATTAGCAAACTAGAACAGAGCTGCAAAAGAGAATTGTTTTACAAATGATGGAGTCTCGCCTCAATAAGATAAAATGCCAATTTCTCGTCAGAAACCATGAAAGCAAGAAGACAGAAGGATGACATATTTAAGCTGAAAGCAAAACTTGCCAACCAAGAATTCTATATCTGGCAAAACAGTCTTTCATAAATGAGGCAGGAATTAAGACATTCCCAGATAAACAAAAACTGAGGGAGTTCATCACCACCAGATGAGCCTTACAAGAGATGCTAAAGAGAGTTCTCCAGGTTGAAAGGAAAGTACAATAGACAATAGATTGAAGCCATGCGAAGAAATAAAGATCTTTGGTGAGGGTAATAACATGGGTAAATATAAATGCCATGCTATCAGATTTTTGATTGGTAATCCCACTTTTTCTTCCCTATAGGATCTAAAAGGCAAATGCATAAAATGTCATGATATATCACTGGTTTTGGACTCATGATGTATAAATATGTAACTTGTGGGAAGAACTAGATAAAGGTAGGGGGGACAGAATGTATAGGAACATAGTTTGTATATTCCACTTTAGTTAAGTTGGTATCAATGCAAATGAGATTGTTATAAATTTAGGATGTTAAATTTAAGCCCCATGGTAACTTCAAAGAAAATATTGGAAAATATGGAAGCTCATGGAGACAGAAATTACAGTACAGGTTGCCAGGGGCAGTGGGCAAGGAGAATAGGGAGTTAAGGTATAATGGGTATAGGGTTTCTGTTTGGACAGATGGAAAGTTTTAGTAATGGAAGGTAGTAAGGGTACTGCAATATTGTGAATGTGATTAACGCCATTGAGTGTTTGAGATAGGAAATTTTGATTTATGTATGTTCCCACAATTAAAAAAAAAAAGAGAGAGGAGAAAGAGCAACTAAAGAGACAATGACAATTAAATGCAACACGTGATCCTGGGTGGGATCTAGCAAGGGAAGAGAAAAAGATCAAAGGGACATTATTGGGCCATATAAAAAAATTAGGATATGTTAAATTTCTTGAACTTGATAACACATAAGGTGGATCCATAAGTCAATATCCTTGTTCTTAGGAAATGAACACGGCAGTATTACGTCTTCAAGAAGCATGATGTATACAAACTACACTCAAGTTGTTCAGCAAATGGATTGATAGATCAACAGATGGATAGATAGAATGGTATGGCAAATGTAGCAAAATGTAGAGATTGGTTGATCTGGGTATCTGAGGGGTGGGGTGGATAGGAGTATGTTAGAGTTGTCTATAGCAGGTTTGTATAATTTTTGTAAGTGTCCCAGAAATTGTAAAGTTTTTCAAAATAAAAAGCTTTTAAAATTTATATTTTATGACTTTGTTAGTATAAAAATGAATATAATCCAGACAAGATTCATTATTGTATATTCTTTACTATTATAGCCATCATTTTTCTCCCGATGCTAAAAGGAATTAAAATTAGAATACTCTTTCAGGCCCCTGAAAGAATCACGGGCCCCAGATACTATGTCTATTCTGTCTAATGGATACATCAGTCCTGAGTTTCTGAAGGATGTGGTAATTTCTGTTTTAAAACCAGATCAGTCCTGGACAAACCAGATGGTTGATGATTCTAGGTTGGGTATTAATTCTTTTGCAGGGTCCAACCAGCCACACAGCATATGGATCGCTGGGAAAGGCATTAGGTCTCACATCAGAAGATGCAAGTTCTAGGCCCAGGGTCACATTCAAGTTCTATTTTCAATAAAACTCCACCCAACTTGCCCAGGATACAAAGCAATGAATTTCTTATATATGGATATTTCTTGTACTATCACTTAACATGTATCAATAGTTACATCCCTGTGAATAACTGTTACATATACTCTTTTATAGACTAGACTAGCAGTCACAAACCACTAGAATTATAGTGTTAAAAAAATAAATGTAGCAAAATCTCATTTTTACCTAGTTTTTTGAAGGAGTTATTTATTTAGAGACTGAAGTTGTCTGAGTTTCAAATATACTCAACACCCTGATGATGACACTTCAGTAGACTAAATCCAGCCACTTGGATTTATTTCACAGTGCCATCCTTCAGTTTCATTCCAATTAAGTTTTTAACTTCTCACAAGTAAGATGAAACTCTAATCTTGGCTCCTCCAAAAGCTGTTCCCAGTACATATGTCTAACAGTGGCAGACACCAGCAACTGGATTTTAAACATGGAAAATTATAGGAAGAGACGTATGAAAATTATAGGAAGAGATGTTGCTGTTATGCTGGTAACTACAAAAAAAATCATTTACGTTCAAAGTATTGAATGCATAATTCAAAACTTCTGGCCTGAAATCATGATGTCAAAGTCCATAAGGATAGAGGGGGAAAAGACTCCAAACTTTGGCTCAACTTTCATTTACTTTTTGTGGTCAAACACCAGAAAGATCTCGTTTTCACTCACTACCCTAAAGCCCTCTGCCCAAAACATCCTTCTTTAGGCTATAGATCAAATCACTCTCCTTAAAGTTTTGAATCACAAAATCAATTCACTCTCATGGCTCTTTCTGGATGCATGTGAAAGTATCAGACATCCCCTATTTCTTAAATTTGTCTTCTTTCAGCTTCTCCTTATCTCCCTACGGTCTTTCTCAATTCCTTTAGTATAGTAATTTTTAATTATAGCACTTCTCCTGGGAACATTTAGGTCCATTAAGTAACCCATTGCTCCTCAAGCCCAATCCCAGCCCTAACTCCACCGGTTCCAAAGAATTTCTTGGGCCACTTCCCAGCTAAACCACAGTCTTCTTTATCTTTTGGTTTCTCTTTGCATAAAGAGTCCTGAGATCTTACAAACTGCCTCTTGGCTTACCTAATAGTATCTTTACCACTCCCTGCTAACTTTGTCTAAAGACAGACAGTGTGAGCAAAGACACTGGAATGGGGTGGTACGTAGAGGAAAGAGAATAAGAAAAGTGAGGCAAAAGGGAAAATAAAAAGATGTGGAACAAGAAATACAGTTAGAATACAGGCGATTAGAGAAGAAAAGAGAAACAGACAAGAAAAGAATCCAGCTCTGATCATTGATATTTGGGAAATGTGTTAATTATGGCTAATATTAATTTAGCTTATATTTTATATGTATTATTTCATTAAGCCAGAGTCCAGGCAAAATGGAGCCAATAAATGAAAAGTTAGTGAGCTAGAACCTGTAATGGACTTTGACCAAGAACGAGAGACCAGGCTCTTTGAACACTTTACCAAAGTATCACAAGATCGGCATAGACTGAAAATTGGGTCCTTTGCTCCAAAATCCTCAATCAACGTGTCAAACTTCTAATAAATGTAGGTAAATTGATATTTTTATTAAAAAGACCAAATGTGAATAGTTGCCTACAGCAAATCTGTATAGTAGTGGAAAGCATAAAAAAGCCAAAACAGAGTAAGGAAAGAAATACAGCAAAAACGTCTGGAAAAAGGTATCTGTACATGCCCTGGTGGAATTCACCTTTGTGAAAAAGTCCTGAGGGTTTCATGGGCCCCGAATCATGCCATGCCCACTAGTGCTTATTTCCCAGAAATCACTAGAAACAAGGAAAACCCCTAGGAAGTGGAAAAGGGCAAATATCATAAAAGTATTTTCAATAGGAAAAAAAAAAAGAGGGGCCTAACAGTTACAAACCAATCAACAGAAGCACTGTCTTCAGGAAGATAAACAGAACAGCCCATCAAACAGCTAATTATTACCCAAAAGGGCATGAAATAATATTCGAGGAGAAAACCAACAGGGCTTCATGAAGTGTAAATGTTAATAGGTCAATTTAAATTAATTTTTAAATGGCTCTCCCAGACACAAACACCTGTGCTTAGCCTGAAAACGCAGCAAGAAGGAGATCAAAAAATTATCAGCTTGGTAAAGACTCATTTAGCCTGCTAACTGGACATTTCTTTAGTCATATAGCCTCATAATCTGAGCCTTACCATTGGGAAATTTGATTACTAATGGTGAATCCGGGTTCAGGATATAGAATAAATGAAATCTTGTAACTACACAGATGTCTCCACACTACCAATTTTCTGCTTCTCATAATCTCCCACCATCAATTTTCATTTCTATTTGTTATTGTTTCCAGTATGTGACTGTCACCCTCCGTTATTTCCACAACCTGTCTTTTTCTGCAGAATAACATCAAGTTTTAGCATTAATAAAGTCCTACTCTCCAGGACCTATTTCATTTTATGAGACATCAGTCTAATATTCAGTAATGAAAATGCTTTCCAATAACAATTATCTATCAATGGAACCTCTCATGAGCTATCTCCAATTCTAGCTAAAAATAATGTTAAATGAGTGAAAACCAAAATTTTGACCACTATGAGCCAAACACCCTGTTACCTTAAATACTTTATCATATGTCATACTCATAAGACATAATTCATAAGACATATGTTATCATATCTAATATTCATAAGTTCACGTGGTCATTCATTATCCTAAATGTACACAGTATTTATTAGACTCTCATATTAGTAATACATGTTCACTACAGAAAATTCGGAAATATAAGAAGGAAAAAATCACACACTTTTCATTAATCAAGTTGTTTTTTCTTGTTAGATTCTACTGATATACATGGTGCAATGCCATTTAAAATATTTTTAAAATTATTTATTTAGTGGCTACAAAATACTCCATGTCATGGATTTTCTATCCATATAATATAATTCCCCTGTTGCTTTACCAACACCATTCAAAAAAATTTGCCCACATTTCTGATTTTTTTTAGGATAGATCTTTACAAGGGAAATTATTTGCCAAAAGGTATAACTTCTAAAAAGTTCTTGACCTGTTTTCAATTTTTTTTCCATTAATCTTATACCAGCAATAGCATTTGAGTTGTCCCTACACTTGCAAACATTTAGAAAGATCATTTATTAATCTCTTTAATCATTTAATTGGTGAAAGTGGAATCATTTTGCTATAATTTACATATTTTTCATATTTTATTGGTTAATTACTTCTTTTGTAAATTATCTATTGATGTCTATTGTTTATTTTTCCATTAGTGTTGGTGTTTTTCATATTGTTTCCTTATTTTCTTTATATATCAGAAACATTCATCCTTACTTTCCCAGTCTTTAATTTACTTTTTACTCCCCGCCCCCCCGCCTTTTTTTTTGGAGCAGCAGCTTTCAATTTTTTATTCTCTTTCTTTTATGATTTCTTCCACTCTTTAAAATTCTCCTCACCATCCATTAAGTTTCACTCAGACCTTGAAATCCTGATAACTCTACTCCTTAAATGTCTCTTGATTGTCCTTTCCATTTCCAATGTCACTTCCTTAATTCAAACTACCCTAATCTTCTGACTGTTGTGACAGCTTCCTGGCTGTTTTCCCCATCTCTAGATTCACTCTCTTCTAACCCATCTCCTCATTGGCACCAAAGCAGTCACCACCATGCTCCATTTCTGTCAGGATAATATCCAAATTGGTACCAAAGCTTACAGAGCCATACCCTCCAGCCTCATTTCTCTCCAAACTCCACTCCTCACCTAAGTCTAGTTTCAGGCACAGAGAGCCATTCCAGTCCCTTGACGGCTCCATCTTCATCACCTTTAGGTGTTGCTTATTCTATGCCCTGTGCCAGAACATTCTTCTTTTTTGAGCCTCCTACTGTCCCTCCCTTTTTTTTCAGGACAGAATTCTAGTCATCCTTCAGGGCACACATTAGATAGTATATTCTCCCGGAAGCAACTGTGACACCATCACAATCCGGCCCCCCACCTCCCCAGGCTGAGCTAGGGGCCCTTCCCGGTACTTAAGTAGCAGAGAATAATTCTCCATGACACTTACCATACAGACTGCCTGTTTGAATGACTGCATACTCTTCCCCCTACCCCATCACACGCACACACGCATACACACAAACATTGTAAATCTTGAGGGCAGAGACTAACTCTATCTTCTCCGCAGTTGTATTGCCAAAACTTAATACAGTACCTGGGCATATACTCAGTTCTAGAAGAATATCTGTTGAACAAACTTGAGATTAATTAAATATTTACACATATTTTGTTCTAATTTTAAAACATTTTATTGTTACATGGAAACTCTAATCTATATGGATCTACACTGGTAATGGTGGAATGTGTCTTTTCCCATTGGTACATGGTTCCTCCTTTGTTGCATATTAAATTCTAATATACTCTAGGATATATTTCGTGGCTGTCTATTCTGGTCCAGAAATCTGTCTTTAGTATCTTGTAACAAACAAACTATTTTAATTATTGCCTTCTAAAAATACGTTGTAATATCTATCATTAATTTCATCTTTAAAAAGTCCATCAGCTATTCTCATGCATTCATTTCTTTTAGAAGAGCTTGGGGAGTAGAAAATTGTCATGAAAGTGTTGAAGGCACAAGCTCAGTCAGGAAGCTAAATTTAAAAATTAAGCTTTTTTGAATAATAAAAATCAAAAGCCTTTTTAAAAAAAAGTGGGGTCATGATACAAATCCATATCTATCTGGATTTCAGCTCTTTGCACTTTTTTTCTACACTAATGCTTTTCACACTTCTACACATAGTGTCCCTAATGACAGAAGAGAACACGCTTAGGAGGGCTGAGAGGGCAGGGTGGTGGGAACAGTTGTCTCCAAAACTTTTTAACTAAAATTAGCTCTCCACACAGATGCACACGCTTATCCAGACTTGTGCATTTTTTGGAATACTGTCCCATGGTGTGTGTATCTGGTTACAAATTTTAAATAGTTCACTATCTTCCCCCAGGAGATTCCATATAAAGGAGATTTCATAATATTTTAGAACCAGGAAAACATAGATCAGGAGTCATGGAATAAATTATTTAGATTCTTAGAGTTCTCAGGGATACGATTATAAAAAGTATTCAGGACTATGGGTTCTCATGTCCAGGAGTAAGCCAGTTGTCATTTAATGGATAGCTATAAAATGCACTATTCCAATTGATGATTACAATAAAAGAATGATTCATAGCCTAAAAAGGTTTAGCAGCTAACATAAAATGCAAGTCCAATAAATGGAGCTGTTACTTGCTTCCAAATTCTAGTGTTGCATGGATTTGTACAATGGTAAACTGGAACCACTTAAAGGATCGAGTTCATAAAGATTTTTGATTAAAAAGTGAACTTTGAGCAACTGCAGACAGGTACATAACAATTAATACATACAACTCTTATCCCAATGTTCATAGCTTGAGAAAACAGAAAATGATCAAAAAATGGCAAGGAAGCAGGACAATGACAGAAGAGAAGCTACGTGGGACCAGTAAAGATTTCCCTTGGACTGCTCAGCCAAGGATTTTCTCACCTCCCTCTTAAGGAATGCTTGGAGTAAATGCCTGAATCACATGGGATATTATCAGTTAAGCAATGTTTGTTCAAATTAATTTCTTAGTGAAGTTATCTGTAGTTCATTCCACAGCATGAGTTCAGTCACTCAAAACATATTCTCTTTGTTTTCTTTACAAAGTCCCAGGTGGGGAGGGGGTGGGGTGGGGGCTTATCTCTCAGGTATTGGGCAGGGAAGGCAGGAGCTACAGAATGGTGGTTGAGGGGAGGGATGTTCCCACTGGAGGGAACACACCCCACACCCACATACCAGGTCCCCTCCTTCCTAAGGGCCCAATGCCTCCTGAGAGTAAAACCCTGTGAACATAATAAATAACAAGACTGACTCCACAAGACGCAAATTAAAAATGTATCCCATTATGTCATAATTATACCATACACACTGTGATAACATTTGCAAGTTTTGCTAACTAAGGAACTTCTCATTCCCCAAACCATTTGTAGTACTTTTATAAAGATGGGTTACAACTCACTTATTGTTACAAGGTGTTTTAAGTGAAAGAAATTTGAAAAATCATGGAGAAAATTCAGTAAGATAAAAGTCAGGTGATCTGGCTTCTCGTTCTGGTTTTGTTACTCTGGTTCTGGCCATTTGTTTAAAACTTATATGTTTTGTTTTCCTCATCTATAAAATTCATGAGTTAGACTGAATTCAAAAATTATGTCAAGTAGATCTAAGAGTTACATGAAGTTAAAACTTCAATAAAAATTGTGGCCTGTTTATCTGCATTATCTGTACATCCTGACACTTGTCCAGATGTTTTACTAAAATTTTTTACTGATGTCATATCTCAGTTTTCTCAAATTGATTTTTCTAATACTTCAAACACTGTAGTACAGTAAATATCAGAAAGACCATATCTGTGTTACAAACTGCATTATTAACCTAACAACTTCAAGGTGGGGAAACATATCTCCTGACTCTACTTTTATATATTGAAGATCTCATTTCAGGAAAAATAAAATTATAGTCCACAAATGCTATACGTTTGGGATTACTATAAATATTTAAAAGGCATTTTACAAAATTCTTCAGTAAACCGTTGCAAATCCAGCACCGTTATATCTAAACTCTGAAGCTGCGGATGATCTGGTCAGAAATGGGAAGCCAAGAAAGCTCCAGAACTTAAGGCAGAGCCAGGAACACTGCGGGGACAGCCACCCTGGACGACACAGAGCTGCTAGTTGCAGACTTCAAGTGCTGCCCACCCCCCATTTGTGTCTGAGTCCCACAGCTGTGTATCATAAATGGAAATGGTGGGGAAAAAAACACGCCAGCTTAGCAATTAATTATAAAAGAAAACCTGGTTATAATAACTTTTCTATTTTTATCAAAGGGCTTCCAAAACTCATTTTTCCAGACTAAGATATGAAGAAAGCTTGAAAATTGCCCCCATATTAATTAATCACTTCTTATGATAGAACTCAAGCTGGGACACAAAGAAGTTGGCAAAATGCACAAGAATCCCTAAGGGGAACCATAAACCCTCACCCAGCTTCCCTGTCTTTACTCCCTGGTACATCCATCTAGAAATGCTGATTTTTCTCATTTTGGAGGAGAGGGTGGAAGGGCATGTGTTTGGCATCTGTCTTTCATAGCTCAGCAACTTGCAGATGTTTTTAGCAGTCAAGGAAAAACAAATACGACATATAATCTGTAAAACAATATAGTTCAATAAATAATTTCACTGAAACCATCATCTGTGAAAACAGAGAGGTCCTTTAAAAAATGTTTTTATATTCACTTGAGAAAACAGACCAGTGAGTGCTGGTCCCTTGCCTTAAAGAATTTACTATCCTTATGTGTGACAGGATTCACCAGCTGACAGCTCCCACACAGAAACTCAAACAGGCTCTCATCTCTGTGAGACTGTAAATGTGTAAAATTGCCAAGAAGTTGAAAGCAATGCGATCTAAAAGCACAACAAGGAACAGCAGAGCTGTTGATGAGTAGAACAGCTCTTTGGAAGCTGTCAAAATTTAACTTGAAAAAAGGCAAAGATAATACAGTAAATTCTAATTTTAGTCATTTGGAAAGGGAACAGGGAAAGTGATGTAAGTAAAGCAGATGTATTTATGCTCACAAATATAATTCAACTTACCTGTCTTGAGCAGAAAAGTAGGACTTTGGGGGCAAACAGCCTGCAGTGTTTTCTCAGGTGGAGCCAGCTGAAATTAATGTGTAACTGGAGTTGCCTGAGTGTAGTTTCAGCCTCTACCTGACTGTATTCATGACCCGTTCAGAGGCTTCTCTCAACAGCTGAGTCACTCAGGGAAGGAGGTGGGTGGTGTGAAATAGGGTGTCACCTTGTACAAACACCAATTCAATTAAAACAGTCTCACTCACAGACCTACTGTCTTTGTTGAATCCTTCTTATAATTTATGGCCTTGCTATGCCAATTAAAAAAAAAAGTGCCTCTGTTACCACCTTTCAACTGCCATCAGCAATGCACACAACTATATTACTGACAAGGTGGCACAGTACCCAATCTATTGTGAGGTTTGCTTAAAAAAAAAAAACTCAAGGAAGAAAGAATTTCTATCTGCTCATAGTACCTTAAAAGCTGGGACACACAAGCACAGGAAGTTCACTACCTGAAGGAACCGAGTTTCTTTAGGAAAGAAAAGTCCTCAGGAACATGAGGGAATCAGGAAATATTGGGAATGGAGTCTGTTACACAAATTCTACACATGGAATATTTCATAATACCTTGAGAGGAAAAATATCCTGAGAATATATGAATTTTGATCCTTGTATTATTTCACCATACAAAGAAATGTCAAAAGGACTCTGGATACTTCTTTCGTATCTGAGGGCAGTTTCAAAGCCTGCTTCCTGAGTGGAAGAAACAATGCACAAAAGCCATCCTAGATGGAGGCTCCTATTCCAGTACTGAAATGCACCTTCCATGATGGCCAGCAAGGATTTAAGGAAACTTAGCAAATCTCAAACACTGCTGAAAGGAGTCAGACCATTAGAATTTCCAGGGTCATCATTATTCATCTGTTACATCAACAATTAACCAGTTAGGCAGCTCCTGGAATGACAGTCTACGTGAGCTATGTCCACATAAATGGTATAACCAAGAAGCAGAAACGCTCAGCATGGAGGGCACAGGCAACTGCAATAGGCAGTCAATAAGAACTAGGGGATCACTTCCTTAATGTTTCCTTATTCTGGGCTAAAGATTTTGAAAATCTAAAATGGAAAGTGTTTAAAAGTATAACATATATGCAATCTATTCAATCCTTCTATGGAATTTTATATACCCAAATATTTTTTTAAAGGTTTCACTGGTTCTACCATTAGATTGGATGTTTATATTACAAATTAAAGGACTGAAAAACAAAAATCTGTCTTGGCTTAGCTCAAAAAATAAATTAAAAGATATATACAGCATTAGAACTTAGCCACCAAGAAGGGCTAAAACAGATTAAGGGCCACCTTGAAGGGACAAGTAGTAACTTATATTAGAGAATGTTTAAAGGTACATTTTATCCTTCATAAAATATAGAACCATAAAAATAAGGTTTTAGCTTGTAAAGAAGTAAAACACAGCTGTGTTAAGTATGTTAAGTACATTTAAGGCATTTGTACTTCCAAGCAATTATTTCTGCCTGTAATGGAAATTTTCTCTTGCATCTGATACTAGGACATCCTTACCGCTAAGCCACAACAGTGTCTTCTCATTTAGAACAAAATCTCTGAAAAAAAGGGGGCTATTTCTAAACACTTCGACAAAATTCAGACCTTTTCATGCTAAACAGACACTCAATAAAGAGACTGCCTAGAATTCAGAATCTCAATGTTTGAAGAGGTTGAATTAACAATGTGTTGGGGTGTGGAGGTGGCCTTACAGGCATGTCCTGGGTTTCACTCAGGACTTGAACTGGGAAACCTTGAATATGCTTAGAATAACTTTGGTTCACCAGGCCTATTTCAGTACGAGAGTCAGAGTTCTTGAGTTTCTTTAGAATATCAGCTTCTTCTTGGCTGGGATGGTGAATGGACTTGATCTCAGGTGGCAACACCAACTGATTCATGGTGGCTGAGAGGAGGGATGTGATGCAGTTTGTAAAGCAAGTTTGGACTCACCAGGAGAGAGTGCCATGGTTAATTACCCACATCTTCACATGTCTTGGATGAGGTTATATTTGCTGACCTTGTATCATAAAATAGAGACATTGTTTTGTCTATATGTGTCCAGTAGAACAATCAGCAAAATGTGCACATACTGCTGCATAAGACTGAAAATAACACACACTACATAGCACTTTTCATTTACCAGGCATTTTTCAAGACACTCTTCATACATTAATTTAATAATTGCTATTAAATGACTGTCACCTCCTCACCACCAATAGATTCCAAAACTGATATTGAAAATGGCAATTAATACAAACAGGATAAATCAACATCTCAAAGTTCTCTAATCTACTATGCTGTGACTTTAAGGGTTTGAAAGGTAGAAGGCTCCATTTTCCTCCACGATGGAGAAAATAAATGTATGTGCACATTAAAGCAAAGGAGATATCATTAGGGTGATCAGTACAGAGCCAGTTTCTCCTTGGCTGAGAGTAAACAGATGCCAGAATTAATGAATTACCCCCAGTGCTGCAAGAGCCAGTGCATCACTAATATACTTCAATGGCACCAACGTGCTGTGGACAATATTTTGAATGAGTAATATACTTACATTGTTCAAAAATTTTAAAGCATAAAAAGGAATACCGTGAAAAGTCTTCCTCTTCCTCCAAACTTCCTTCTTCAAAATAAAACTACCATTATTAGTTTCTTCTGGGTCCTTCCAGAAACTTTTATGCAAACATAAGATACAGTTATTTCCTCCACTTTTTACACAAATACTTGTATATTATGCTGATCTAAATCTTGCTTTTCTCCTTAAACATTATATCCCAAAGATCTTTTCATATTTGTGTTTTTCACACCTGCTTGGTATTCCATTGTTGTATATTCCATAACTTATTTCATCAATCCATTATTAATGGACATTTATGTCTTTTCTAAACTTCTGCTAACAAATGGTATGGCATTGAATAACACTGTACATAAATTAATGGGCAGCATGAGTAAATATATCTGTAAGATAAATTCTTAGCAATGTGATAGCTGGGTCCAGGGATTTATACATTTTAGCTCTGATAGATAAATATTGCCAAATTGCCTTCTATGATGGACTTACCCATTTTTCCTTCTTATCCTCATTTATATCTTCTTTGAATGATTTGTTTATTTAACAAACATTAAATACCTACTATGCTCCTAGAATTATTTCAGTCCGAGGGGACAGGAAAATCAATGAGGGACAGTACTTACTCCCCAAGAATGCACAATTTGTTTGGGGAGACAGACATTGGATTAAATAGTTGTAATTCCCCATGGTAATTCCCCAATTTTCAAGGTCAAGCATAGCATAGTGAAGAGAATGAAGAATTCTACACGGACCCGAAATGCAATATTGAGGCCAACTTTTGAAGTTTGAGTGGATGATTATTAGATGCTTAAGAGGGAAAACAGCTATCCATCCACACAGTCATCGTAGATCGTTCTCTTAATGCCTTCTGAATTTCAGTTTAATCACTTAATTTCAGTTTTGCAATCTGAGGCACGGCAACTACACTGCTGGTCCCACTAATGAGAGAAGGAGAAGCAAAGATACAACTGGGTAAGCAGGTCCTGCAACCAGCAATCCTTGACAGCTGTCATTTGAACCTGAAGAGAGAAGACATAGCAGTTAGACTTCCAAATTTCAGGACAAGGTGCTACCATACTGGAAGATGAAAGGTTAAAAAAAAAAAAAAAAAAAGGATTCCTCCTATTTTCCTGGACATCTGACTCTGACTCAGTTCCTCTAGAACAGCAGTTCTCTACTGGGCATGATTTTGATCCCTTCCACCCACTTCTGGGGACATTTGGCAATATGTGGAGATATTTTTGACTGTTACAATTGTGGGGGAGGTTGTTAAAGGCATTTAGTGGGTAGAGGCCAGCGGGACTGCTAAACATTCTACAATGCACAGAACAGCCCCCCGCAACAAGGAATTGTTTGAGCCAAAATGTCGATAGTCTTTAGATTGAGATTTCCTATTCGAAAGATTTTCCATTTTCCTCCCTCCATTTCTTGACCCACCAAAACCAGCAATTTGAAGCCGCGGAAATACCAGCTCATTTGAGAATTATGTGCCAACATTTTCCTAGTCTTATTGTTTTCTGTAGATAAACATGAGCTATGCTGCAAATATAGTGTAATCTTCCTGGCCACAGGCTGAAATAACCAGTTCCACAGAGATTGGGAAGAAAAATTATTTTTCTGTCCACTGAAAAACTTAGAATAACAAATCAATTTTTTATCATTAAAACCTTACTTTTAAACTTGGATTGCTATGTCATAATTTCATGATCGTTGTTTCTTATTTTCCTTAGTTCACATTTAAGTATTTTATATCATACCAGTCTCACCACTGCCAAATTGGTAATGGTATTACATCATAAACCCCATGAGATCAGAGACCAGGCCTTTATATTTGTCTTTATTCTTAATACACAGCACAGTTCTTGACTCACATTCCCTTTATCCAGGGTATGGACAGATAGGTAGAAAAAATGGGAACAAAAATTAAATGAATAACAGGAGGGAAAAGGGGGGTGGGGTGTTTTGGATGTTCTTCTTTAGTAGTATTTTTATTCTTTTTTTTTTTTTTGAGTAATGAAAATGTTCAAAAATTGATTCTGGTGATGAATGCACAACTATATGTTGGTACTATGAACAACTGATTGTACACTGTGGATGACTGTAGGGTATGTGAATATATCTCAATAAAACTGAATTGAAAAAACACCATTAAAAAAATAGCTGGCCCCAGTAATTTTGTGTGTGTGCATATGCATATGAGACACCCCTTGAAATCACTGAGAATATCACGGGGCAATTTGTTTTTTATTTTATGCACCTCATTCTCTATTTAAATTTTTGCTATGTTTTTTTTATTTTTGTTGCTGGATGTTTGCTTTTTTCCTTCCATTTTCTTTACTTAATATTCAGCTCTTTTAGGAACAAAAAAATATATAATATATGGCTGTACATTCATATGCCTTCTATATGAACAAATCTTGATTTTTACCAGATTTTCTACTAATACTTGATATAAAGAAGGTAAAGAAATTTAAATTAATTAACCAATCAAATTCCCTAGGCTGATTAAACAGAAATGTAAAGACCTGACTAATTTCATTTTTATACATTAGACATGATACTGACCTATAATTCATAAGTCATTGTTTTAATGATGAAATATTGCATCTTATAAAACAGTTCCTCCCAATCAGGGGAAATTCATAAGAAACTATCAAGATCCTTGCTCACAAATCCTACATTAGCAAATCAAATATGAAAGCCCTTGGCTTTGAGCACAGATCAAGACAGAGGTCAATATGAGAGCATCATACAAAATTAAAAGTATGACAGCTCTCACTGTTACCATTAACTGATAAAACTTCCGAGTCAACTCTGTTCTGACTCTGCTTTATTCTTTGTCTGTGGGGGTTGGCAATATTTTTCTTGAAGGGTCTGGATATAAATATTTTAGGCCTTGTGAGCCATCACTCTCTGTTACAATTACTCAATCAGCTCTTGCAGCAGAAAGTAGCCACAGACAATGCATAGAAGAACAGAGTTGGCAGTAGTTAGCTGACCCCTGATTTACGCTAACCAGTGCTACTGAAAAGTGTAGTATGTTGTTTTAACCACCAAGTTTGTAGTAATTTGTTACAGCATCTATAGGCAACTCTTCTTTTTCACCTCCTCTCTGTAGAGAGGGAACGTTAAATGAGAAAAGGATAATAAACATTTAGTCAAAACTTCATTTTCCAGACAAGAATACTGAAGTTTTAAGCAGTCAGTTGACTTGCCAAAGATCCAGTAATTTGTAGAAGTGAGACCAGGGCCTATTCGATATTATTCAACACATCTTGACCCCTTAGTATGCCAGGCAAGCTTCTAAGCACTCATAAACCTTATCTGATTTAATCCTCACAACAACTTTCTAATGTACAATTAACAACTTCATTTCACAGATGAAGAAAGTGAGATTCAGAGAGGTTAAGTAACATGCCCAGAGTTTCACAGCAGGCACAGGGAACAGGAAAGAGCCTGGGCTTTTAACCTGTCTGCTCTACTGCCTCCTGCATGGCCGCTGCTGCTGCAACACTCCCACCATTCCACTTTCCATTTCATGGAACTCCATGATCTTCTGGAGAAGAAGCCTTTTCATCCTGTGTTTGGAAGCCAATACTGGACTTCCCACCATCACATCCAGCCTACGTTCCCATGGTTACATTGTTTACGATTTCCCCTTCTGAAGCACTCCCATACACTGACTTGTCTATCCAGTCTAACTATATTCCTGCAACACAGAAACAGGGAGTAACTTTTCACACCCAAGGCCAACCCCATGTAGAAAGGTTGAGAAACCTAAGTGCTAAACCACTGCTTACACAGTAACACCCACCCCAGAAGAGGAAGAGCTACAAAGCCGAAGGAAAGTCAGTTTATTCCATGCTCCCTCCTGCTCTGTTCAAAAGTCTGGCCCTCTGTGGCTGATTCCAGTGTCCACTACCACCAGAGTTCCAGGGAAAGTCCCCAGAAAACCTAGACTAGACTTCTTTTTCCATTCCCAGCAGAAACACATGATTCTTTTAGAAAGTCGGGCCTGCCCAACATCCTTAACATTGCACCACATTAGCATTCACCTGCCTCGTTTTTCCAGAAGCCCAACACAAACAGGTAGGTGTAGAAAATGGGGGCAGGAATAAAGAGTCAGTGAACATTTCTTTTCTGACTAAAGGTATCTCCTTAGGAAGGTTTGGCAAGTGTCACACCTAAAGCTTCCACCATTAAAAGAAAAAGTCATCACAGGGTAAATAGCAAACTATGAGTTGAAAAGAATTGTTTTTTAAGTTGTTGGATTCATGTTACAGAATCAGATCTTTTTATTTGTATGTTCTATGCATGGGATAAGCTACCTTTACCTGTTCATTCACGTAAGGAGAAATTTTATTGTCTACCCTCTCTTACTTTCATCTCATATTCTAGAAAAGGGCATTATAAAGCACATTACTCTTAGATTACTAAGCCCTATAAACAAGCTCCCTCTCTGCCTTTACTCTCCCATCATACCACCCCCTCCCCCACTCCATTTGCCTCTGTAGATAGGATCAAATGGGGTAAAAAAGGGGAGAGAAAACTTCTCTTAAAAATAATTCCCAGTGGGTTTCTAACGAAGCTACTTTATAAAATCTATATTCCTTTACTCTTTTTTTCCAGATCATTACTTCTCCAGTAGTAAGAAAAACTTCTGGAGTCAAATTGGGGGAGGCAGCCCACAGAAGTTTCCAGTACAGTAAGACAAGACTTGATGGTGAAGCAAAGGGTCAAATCAAAAAAGCAGCTTTAAACTCTCTCAGCAGAGAGTTTAAAGAGCCCACAGGGGGAGAAACAGGGTTGTGCTTTTTTTGTGCTCTCTGAGTTGACTGCAAAGATTAGAAGAAAAGAGTGCCAACATATTTCGCATAAACTGTGTGATTTGCCAAGGTAGCAGAAGCAAAGCAAAAAATGTTAAAAATTATGTCATTGAAGTCAATTATGTTCTGAAGACAAACATTTAAAATTAACAACAAATACCACTTAGAGGACCTCATTGAAGCAGTTCAGATGGCTCCAGGCAAATTCCTAACCATAGTAAACAACAAATTCTAATACCCTACCTGAAGTTCCCACTGCCCTTTAGTTGCTAGGGCAGTTTCCTGGGTCTCCCAGCAAAGGTATGCAGCACCCCGCCCTGTGGGCTGACCCACCCTTCCCAGCCAAATCTGACCAGGCCTAGCAAATCACTCTCAAAGCAAAGACATACTTCAGGGATTGTGCAGAGGAAATTGGCAGCTGTGTCTTCCTCCAGAGATATGGTGTAAAGAACAGGTTCCTCAGCCAGGGGCATGGGATTATCTACTAAAGGAAATCACAATTAAATTTTATTTATTCAGAAATCTACATTTACATTGAAATGCCTGCAACCTTCCTCTGCTACTGTGATCTCGAAGACATTTAAAAACAAAACAAAACAAAACAAAAAACACACAAAACTTACTTTGGCAAATGTTTACTACTGAACCAAGTAAAGCATGGAATAATACAGAACACTTTGCATAAATATCTTTTCCACTTCTGTCTTTTCTTCCCTCCATGCCTCCTCAGAACACCAATGCAATAGATCCTGACATTCACATTGCATTCTGGGAACCCAGTTAGGATGATTCAAGGAAGATAGGTCCCAGAACAGCTCCTCCATGGGGTCCTTTTTCAGTCCCAAATGGCATTGTATGTCCAGAGACATACCATTGTCCTCAACTATAACCTTGTTTTGGGAGACTATAACAGTCACGGAAAAGCCAAAGGCTTGAGAGGAACTTGGTTCCAGCCCCCACCTTTTCCTCACCATGATTCCCACTAGACACAATCTGAGGTCACTGCCGTTTCACTACTGTGGTTTTCCTTACTTCTTGCAGGGTAAGGTATTGTATGGCAAAGGTGCTGTTGACTTGCAAATGAGTAAAATTACTTCCCTAATGAAGGAGAGAGGTACATGCTGAGTGAGTGAACCATGGGAGACTCCAGAGATGAGCTGAGCTGTCACCTGAGCTAAGGGCTGCTTCTTTTGCTGTTACTATATGGGAGTCAATTGCCATGGCCCTGAGAATATTTTATGAACTAGGCATGACCTTTAGGGATGACAGAATTGAGTGGGCGGAGCATGGAGGTTTTTTGTTTTGTTTGTTTCTCAAATAAGGAAGACTGACTTGTCCAAGTGCAGGGGTAAATGAAATAACAGGCCAGTTCCTGGAGGTCAGAAAGAACGTGAAAGACAAGAAGAATGCTAGAAGAAAGAAGCCAAACAAAGTGCCTGTGGGATGTTAACAGCCCTTTGAAGCCAAATTATAGTTCCCTCATGGACAGAAACCTGTACTTTCTATAACCATTTCTCTTTGTGTTCTAGCAGTTTATAGCCTTTCCCTCTTCCCATCCATAGTAGAGCATCTGACCATTGCCTGTGCAGCTTTACCCTCTTCTGCATGTTTTCCTTGTCATTTTTCAGGAGGAAAGTACTCAAAGATAAAGATCAACTACACACCATAGGGTCTGCACAAAATGGGTAGAGGATGTGATATGTCCTAAAAGTCTATGCACTAGAAAGGAGAGGTGATGAAAGAACAAGATGGCAGGGAGGAGGACTGTGAATTAGAGACAGTGCTTCCTACAGTTGCTGGGGACTAAGGAAGTACTGTCTGAAAAATTTTCATTATACATCCCTACCAGGAAAAAAAATGAGCACATACCTACTATATAATATATTTACTTATTTTTAAATTAAATACACATACTTTGGTATATTTTGCATTGCATAGGATTATCTGTGGGTACATCAGCACTATTCATCTTCCAATATCTCTGATTCACTAAGGTTAAAAGACTGGGAGTACATTTCTCAGAATGGCTGCCAGCAGAGTTTCGGTTATATTCTGCTAATGAGTGATATGTAGTCACACAAGTTTTGAAAGGTGGGAGAGAAGCAGGAACCTTAATATTGCTCCTGTAGCACTTGCCAGCAGGTCACGCGCTTTGGCAGGCAATAGACGTGAGTTGTTTTCAGAAGCTTCCAAGAAATCCTCCTGTGAATTATTTCATTTCAATAGTGAATAGTAGCTGAATCATGGTTAGGATTTCCTGCAATTCCTGAAATCCCTGAAAGCCATTAGTGTTTTGCTTAAACTTTATCCCCACAGTGTTTCTGTTTCCTTGACAGAAATCTGGCAGACACATATACCTTACCAAGCATAACACAAATAATAGAAATAGAAAAGGGTAACATGTATAATATTTTAATTATTTTATTTTATTGATAGCATAAAAATTGTTTTCAATTAAAATATTAGCTTGCAATTAATTATTTTAAATTAATTAGCATAAAATTTGAATGCCTGGTCCTAAATTCATTTTATTTCAATATTTGGTTTTAATAGCTGTAAGAGCTAAAAATTAAAAAAAAAAAAAAAAAAAAAGAATAACAAAAAAGACATCTCACAAAAATATACACATTCAAATGGAAGATGTGCTTCATTGGCTATGCTTACTAAATTGCGATATGCAAGAAAATTATGAAAATTCCACTGCAGTAAAATTAGAACTTACATTCACCAAAAGGAACTATAAAAAATGAAAAGACAAGCTACAAAGTGAGAAAAGATATTATCAACATAATACAACTCAAAATGCAACACAACAAAAAGGATGTTTCCAGCATATTCAAAGAATTCCTAAGATTAAATTGGAAAAATTGGATTTGCCCAACAGAAAATTGGGCAAAAACATGACCAGGTATTTCACAGAAGAGGAAACATATGACCAATAAAAATATGAGGAAATGTTTCAGGAATATGTAAATCAAAACCACAAGAAAGTATCATTTAATACCTATTTGTGGTAGGTTGAATGATTTCCCCCAAAGATGTCCCCAGAACCTGTGAATATGTTACCTTACAGGGTAAACACATCTTTGCAGATGTGATTAAGGTAACAATTTTGAGATGGGCCTGGTGAGCCCAATGTAATCAAAGGGTCCTTAGAAGAGGAAAGAGGAGGGTCAGATGAGAGAAGTCATGTGACCAGGGGAGCAGAGCTCAGTGAGTCAGAGAGAGATGTGAAGACGCTGTGCTGTTGGCTTGGAAGATGGAGGAAGGGGCCACAAGCCACAGATGCAGATGACCTCTAGAAGCCAGAAAAGGCAGGGAAACAGATTCTCCCACAGATCCTACAGAAAGAATGCAGCCCTGTGGATAGCCTGACTTTAGCAAAATGAGATTGTTTTTGAACTTCCGTCCTCTAGAACTGCAAGATGATAAATTTGTGTTGTTTTAAGCCACATAAGTCTGTGACAAAATGTTACAGCAGCAAGAAACTAGTACACTATTCACTTGGCAACAATTAAGAAGTCTAGTAATACCATAGGTTGGAGAGCATGGAGATCAATGGGTCTCTTGAAAATTGCTGGGAGGAGTGCAAATTGATAAACCATTTTTTATGACAATTTAGTGTTATCTGAGATGAGCATTAATGTATCATACAACTAAATAATTCTACTCTTAAGAATATGACTCAAGAGAACTCTGACATGTTTATGAGGAGATACACACAAGAATGTTCACAGCAGTATTGTTCAGAGATGAAAAAGACTCAAAACAAGCCAAATGCCCATCAACAGGATCATAGATAAATTTGTAGGGCATTTGAAATACAGAATATTGTACTGTAATGTCACGGCCCAAGAGGGCTTTTGTAGCCAAGGGCTAAAGAAAGCACCAGACACATTCTGAGACATGAGCTTTTATTATGGGGCTTACCTACAGGGTGGGGAAGTTGAGCCACGTTGTCCTGAAATCTGTAGCTTCTCTGAATGGATTCAGGAGCTGCTCTGAATGGTGGCCAGTTCAGAGCACAACATGGAAATAGTCTGCACTTTGGGGGGCTGAATAAGCTGGTAACAAGGGCTCAACATTCCAATGGGTATGAGAGCATAAGGCAGGGAGCGGGGGTCATGCAACATAGGGAGGGGTTGATTGTCAAGAGGGAGGAGGGGAGGATTATAGAGATAACAGCATCTCAGAGAATTTCAGGGAGGAGCTAGTTTCGGGTATAGATTACAGTTAGCATCTGATATTACAGGGAGAATAGGTCAAACCTCAAATGACCTAGGTCATGCAAGCTGCTGTGTGCAATCTTCAAGGCTCTTGGTGAATGCCCTGTGCCCAGGGTTCCCACATGTAGTAAACATAAATGAATTACAGCTACACAGAAAAACATGGAAGAATCTTAGGAAGATAATATTGCATGAAACAAACATGTTCCAGACGACTAAATATATTAGAACATTGTGGTAGGTGGTGTTTTCTAAAGAAGGCAATGACTATATCTGTTATGCCACATACTCATAGAATCTAGTCTCTCCCTTATTAAGCAAGCAAGTTTCCTTCTCCTTCCCTTGAACCTGGATGGGCTTTTGACATACATACAACAAAAAGGATGTGGTAAATGTGATGCTTCATGAATTCCAAAGCTAGGTCATGAAACACAATACAGCTTCTTTCATGTTAGCTAGAACACTTGCATTTGGAGCCCTGAGTAGCCATGTAAGAAACACAACTTCAACTCTCTTTCTAACCTATGCATCTGTCCTTATATCTCCTTCTGTGACTCTGACCCTCCTGCCTTCCTCTCCTAAGGACACTTGTGATTACCTTTGGCCCACTCTGATAATCCAGGATAATCTCTCCATCTCAAGATTCCTAACTTAATCACATCTGCAAAGTTCCTTTTCTGTAAGCTAATGTATTCACAGGTTCTGGGGATCAGGACATGGGCATCTTGGAGACCATTGTTCAGGCAACAACCAGGGCCACGTTTGGATTAATGATGTGCGGGAACCAATGGACCTCAGATGTACAGAACTGTATGAATCATAATTCTCAGTTCACCACTTCTTTAATGATACACAAAAAAAGTAATTCTTTAATTTTGTATTGATTTGTACATTTATGTAACTGGATAGCAAATCCCTCACATGCAACTTCTTTTGCTGGAATCTTTTAAGACACTGGTCCATTTTGGGAGGATTAGTTTAGTCAAATTTAGGTAATATCATCCATAAATCCAGATATGCCTTGCAGTAACTGAAAGTTAATGAAAAGTGGGGAGTATGCTACTGCCCCCTGCACTGTCAACACCTGGCCCCACCTGACCATCTGACATATGTACCAAGCAAGCGCACCAATCCAATTTGTATAGTATATATTCGTGAAATTAGATTTTATCATTTCTTTTCAAGACAAAAAAAAAATAGGCATAGAAATTTTAATATTTTTTCTGAGTCTCAGTGGATTGTTTTATGTCAGTCACAACTTTGAAATGCATCTTATATAAATATTAATAATACCCTTTTTAAAATACCAGCCTAACACAGAGATGCTGCAGGTAGCTAAGGTGGCCTGCTTTGGCCAGTTAGCTAAGTATGTACATTTATGATCAGGTGGGAGGAAGGCTCGGCTCTCTTTTCTCTGGATCCTTGAAAATTCATACTTTTGCTACTATAACTGACATATCTGCTGTAGGGCCACTACTACTGCAACCTGCCTCCATTCTCCAACATCCACCTGTCACTCTCACAAGATTCAGATCTGCTCCCACTATTTCCTTGGGCCAGTTTTTAGTCCCATGCTGCTGTTGCTATAATTATGCCTGCACCATCTCTGCTGGCCAGAAGCACCAAAAGACCCCTAGAGCCATAGCTGTGTCCACCCCCAGAAACTCTTTCCCTTCAGTGTGAAACAGCTCTTTCAGCAAACCTTTGGTTGCTCCATTCATTTCTTAACTTTTTCTTTGATTGGTTATTATTTCTTCTATATTTTATCTTGGTATCCCCACATTACAAACCCTTGAGAGCATGGACCAGAAAATGTAACTTTTGGCATTCCCCCAGCATCTACAACTCCTCTGGGTACACAGTAGATATTGCATAAGGAAAAACAAGAACTAGACCAAAGAGAAAGCAAAACCTCAACTGATTTAAAACAATTGCCTTGTGGTTTAATTTGGAAATTCCTGGACTGACACTACTCACAGCTGCTGAAGGGCCTGGAACACCCCATGAATTAATTCTTTCCATTGAGGCAGAACTGAGAAAGTTGTGTTGTTGGTGACATTTTCTTTTTGGAGTTATAGGCGACAATAGGATATTAAGCCAAAAAGACCCCCGTTAAAGATTGTCTGGTTTAATACCTTTATTTTACAAATGGATAAACTGATGCTTGAAGAGAGTAAATGACTTGCCAAGTTTCCTTTCTCAAATTTGAGTGCTCTTTTCACAGTCACACATAGGGAAAATGCAACTCAATATAAACATTTTAAGAAAGAAATGTTCTGTTAACTGATTCTTTTTAACAAATAAAACAGATTCTAAAAATAAATTTCATTTTTATAGATGGTTAAATAAGGAAAACAGAGCAGGAAGAGTGAAAAAATAACTCTAGGGAAGGGGGAACATGGTGAAGAAAAATAGACATAGAAAGAGAGAACGAAATGTTGACACAAAGAAAACTACCAGAAAGAGACAATATATAGGAAGAACAAAAGACAGAGAGAGGAGAAACAGTATATGCAGACACAGAAGGAGGTGGATTCATGATATATAAATCCAGTGCATCAAAATTCTTCATAATATTTACTTTATAGGTTGAAACTACAATTTAATTTAACTTTATGAAGGCTACATGCTGTGACCTTAAAAACTAGGGTTAAAATTGAAGTGTTACTTAGCCTATTTTTTCAAAGTTTTTATATGTTTAAATTAAATATTAATGATCATAATGTGAAGATATATCTCAGACGCATTATATGTAGAATTTGTATGGGGATAATACATATGGCCTTTTGAATAAATTTGAAAATATAAAAGGAAGACTGCTTTGTGAAAAAAAAAAAAAAGGATGAGAAATTGCAGTCCAAATAAAGCTATAAAGATTTGGTTTCTACGGTTACAGAAAGAAGGAGGACACTTCCCCAAACCCAGTCTTATTTTTATTAGAGAAACTTCTATCTAGATATTATAATAGAAAATTTTTATTTTTATAAATTTAACTCCTTTTTTCCCTAAATGATTGTTAAGCTTTTGGTATATACAAGATACGTGCAAAGTTCGGCTTCTGTTATTCTTTTACATAAAATTTGTACATTTCTGACCTAAAGAACAAACTTCTAATATATGTAGAACTCCTAAACAGTTTCAGGGAGTTTTGTTTAGATTTGATAGCTGCCCTGATTTAATCATTATTATACATACTAGATTCTGAAGACAAACCCTTTTGTCATGATCTCCAATGGGGATACCAAAATGGCAACCCCACAAAAAGCTGTTATCCCAAAGGCTATATAGCCTCAGACCACATATGAATCACATATGCATATACATATGCACATCCTCTCAGGAAACTAAAAGGAAATTTTCCTTACTGATAAACACAAAGGAGATGGCCCCTGAGATGCTACAACTATAGGTTAGACTGGATTTGAAGGCTAAATTCACATAATTTGTGATGGTATTATTAAGTGGTTCCAGACTTTATAGTGGTAGCCCAACATTCCTGGCAGAAGCAAATATACATTCACTCTGGAAGAAAATATATTAATCTTATTCTACAAAGTGTTCCCACAAGTTTAGGAGAACATGGGAACCCAGGGAGATAAGCCCAGAACTTAAACCTTCCTTTGCCTGTGAAGAAACTGCCCATCCAGAAGAGAGGACAGTGAAACTGAACTGGACTTTTGTCTTCTAAAAAGCTAAGGTGACTCTGATATACCCTCCACACTATAAACTGAAATTCTAAAGGACTACAGATTTTTGGTAAAGGGGAACCAGGCAACCTACACAAGATCTAGATGGTCTAGAGTTCCTCAAAAATTGAAGAATTTAAGTTGGATAAAGATGATTCCAGACTGAGAGCACCCCATGTGCCTGACAGAAGCAAACAAAAATCCTCTCTGAAGTACATATCTGCAACTATCAAACTCCAACCCAGTAGTCTGGACTTTTGAAGACGACTGTATAACAATGTAGCTTACAAGGGGTGACAGTGTGATTAGGAAAACCTTGTGGATCGCACTCCCTTTATCTAGTTTATGGATGGATGAGTAGAAAAATGGGGACAAAAACTAAACAAAAAACAGGGTAGGATGGGAGGGATGATTTGAGTGCTCTTTTTTACTTTTATTTTTATTCTTATTCTGATTCTTTCTGATGTAAGGAAAATGTTCAAAAATAGATTGGGGTGATGAATGCACAACTATATGATGGTACTGTGAACAGTTGATTGCACACCATGGATGACTGTATGGTATGTGAATATATTTCAATAAACTGAATTTATTTAAAAAGAAATCCTCTCTGACAGCAGATTCAATCACCTTAGGCCTCAAATTATTCATACAATTACATTTTCATTTAAAATTTCAGCAGTTTCAAAAATAATCAGCACACAAGGAAACATGACACCATGCCCTTTGTTTCAGCTATCATATGGTAAACAAGTATACTTTTCATGGTATATTTAGTGGCACATTTTTGGCATTTTTGTGCTTTTTTTTTTGGTGACTCCACTGTTTAAAACGGTTCCCAAGTGTAGTACTAAAATGCTGTGTATGTTCCTAAGCACTGTGATGTGCCTTAAAGAGAAAATGCAAGTGTTACATAAGCTTCATGAGTTGGCGGGCTGTTGGCCATGAGTTCAATGTTGATGAAACAACAATATATATTAAATAAAGTATCTTTAAAACAGAAACACTTGTAAAACAAGGTTATCTATTGATGAGTTGATGAAAATTTTGTGACCAGAGGCTCTCATGAAACTAACCTGCCTTTCCCTCAGGAGGGAAATTAGTATTAGTAGAATATTAATATTCACTAATTCATAGTTTGCAGTGGTTTTATAAAACAAAGTATGGCAAATAATGAGAATTGACTATATATTCAGTATATTTAAAGAAAAAAAGCAAATTTGGAAAATTTCAGCAGGAAATTAGAGACTACAAAAAATGACAGAAGATTTTTAAAAACAGAGTCTTGGAGAGTCAGAGAGTTCTAAATTTAAATCTAGCCCTTCAGATTGTATACTTGTCAAGTTAGGAGGATAAAACAGTTCATTAGCTTGATTCATAACTTTTAATTAATTAGACATATGGTATGTGGGCCACCATTCGTTTCATGCCTCGGGCTTAGGAATGTGTTTGTAAAAGAATATAACGAACTACTTTATGCTGATAAATTTGACAATTTAAACAAAATGAAAAAAATTTAGAACAATATAGCTTACCAAAACAAACAAAAAATTAAAAACCTGAACAGTTATATTACCATTTTAAAATGAAATCAGTAGGTAAAATGCTCACTAAGAAGACTTTAAGCCCAGACGACTTCACAGGCAAATTGAGTTTATCCCAGGATAACTTTATGGCTTAACATTACAAAATCAACTGATGTGATTCCCCATAAATGAAGGAAAAAGTTATATATTTATTTCAATAACTGTGGGAAGAGCACTGAGTGAACTTCAACATCCATTCAGAATGAAAACTTTGAACCAACTAGGAATAAAAATAATATTCCTTAATCTGATTAAGAGTATCTACAAAATCCTCTGCAATCACCAAAATTCACACCGTTCTCTTTGAGATTCAGAACAAGACAAAGATGCCAACTATTGCCTCTTCCAGTCAACATTTTACTGGTGGTCTTAACTAGTACAGTAAGACAAAAAAAAAAAAAAGGGCATAAGAATTGGAAAGAAAGAAACAAAACTAACATTATTCTAAGATATGATTATGTATGTAGAAAACCCAAAAGACTCCACAGATAAATTTTTAGAATTATAGAGTTAAGCAACTTTTTTTAATATATAAAATGAATATATAAAAATTAAATTGCATTTCTACATATGAGTCACAGCTAACAGAAGACATGCAAGAAATCTATGGAGTAAATTATTCAACTTTATTGGGAGAAATTGAAGATGTAATAAATATATAGACACATATAAAATCTTTTATGGATTGGAAAAATCAATACTGTAATAATACTGTGGCTGAGACTGATAGTTGTCCACCAAAATCTATTTTCCCCTTCTTCCCTCATGATAGATTGTGGGTGGGCACTTGGCTACTCAGCTAGAACTACATTTCCCAGCCTCATTCAGTTGAGTGTGGCCATGTAATTAACTTTTCTCCCACAAAATGTAAATCAAGACAATGCTGGGCTTGGGCCTTAAGTCAGCAGTCATGTGTTCTGCCCTGCTCTTTCAACTCTTCCCAGTGGCTGGAACCAGGATACTGCAACAACCCAACTGGAACACATAGGGAGGCTTCTGGGTTGTCAGAAAGCTTCTATATGTTGATCTAGGGCTAGTTATAGGTGTATATTATGTAAAATTTGATTGGGCTGTACAATTAAGATTCATGCACTTTCCTGTGTTTACGTTATACCTCCAAAAAATAAAACAAGTGTTTAATTGTGGGAAAGTGGTGAGCCTGAGTATAGCAAGAGAATTTAGAAGGAAGTTGCAGTGGTTTAGGCCAAGGATAATGTTAGCCCGAACCAGAGGGATGGCTGAGGAGATGAAGCATGTGAAATGATGTGAAAAATATTACAGAAGATAAAATCCACAGGATTCAGATGTTTAAAGTGAGGGAGATGGAAGAGCTGAGAAAGATTCCCAGTTTTCAAGGTCTACCTAAACAAGACAAACAAGGTGGTGAGCCCAGGAAAACGAGGTCTGGCTAGAAAAAGAAATTTCCAGCTGCTTTGAACACTTATTTGGAAGAAGAAGCCTAATAGAGTCTCTGAGACAGAATTTCTAGCAGCTGCTCCCTCTCAATATTTCCAGGTTTATATGAGAGTGCAGCGGAGCCTGAAATACGCCAGAGCTTTCTGCAAAATGTCTTCTTGTTAGGTAGTTGGGCATCATCCCAGAAAAACGGAAACTAATAAATATTATTAGATTTTAAACTCTCACCAAATTTTCTTCTGATCTTATGATTCTAAAATTAAATTTCACATAATTACAGCAGATGTGTAATCAATCCTGTTTTGCTCTTTTTTTTTGGTAATTATTGCAAATTAGCATTTATTATATTGATAATAGTCTGCATGCTTGTCATTATTAATAGCACAATGATATTCCTTTATGTAAACAAATCTATCAAATGGCTGGCATGAGAAAGTTATGCTGCCGTAACCATGGTTATTAGGGAAATGGTATGGATGATGCGACTCCGTGAGTGGTTGAAACCAACTTGAAAACCATACTTCCCATCAATGCCGGGCGCCTCCTGGCTGCTATTCTCTCTTCCATTCAAAGCCAAGGGAAACTAACAGAACAGAATACTACACCAAGACAGCTCAGCAACAAAGACACACAGACTTAGAACAAGGCTTCAGGATTGCAGAGAGAAGCTATTCCCCAAGTAATAAGTAACTGGTGCAACAATTTTGCTGAGGGCCTGAGGGGAAATGGACTACATTTGAATGTGGTTGATGAGGATCACTGAATCGAAGATCTAGAGGCAGAGAATCCTTTGCCCTTACCAAAAAAGGTCCTGATACAAAACGTTTCTCCTATAAAGAGGTAGAGTCTTTCCCCTAGCAGTGTTTTCCATTGCCATATTGAACAGTTAAGACTCTGGTTCTTCCCAGGAATCCAGCCTGGAGACATGGCTTCAATTCCAAACCCACAGGACCAGGTGGTGAAAGATAAAGCAGCTACTGCCTGAAAGCACAACTTAGGAGTTTGCACCTGAACTCACACCGAGTGGGTTTGCCACTGATCTCAGACCAGAAAATCTTCTCGGCATTGTAGCTCTCAGGGGGATACACAATGCAGGAGGATAGATAATTTAAATAAGAGCTGCCTTAGAAAACTTATGGGGTATATGTTAAAGAGGTCTTAAAGATGATTCATTAGAAGGCAAATAAAAATATATTTGTTTTCTATCTTTAAAAATCTCCGAATCTATTATATCCCCCCAACAAACAAAATGAAAAACAAAAATAACAATCAAAAAACCTTTACAAATATTTAGGTCAGCTTCTTAGATGATCCGTTAATTAAGGACTTTGCTGAGTGTGTTTTAAATGCTTGCAATATTACACAGTCTCATTCTGTCTCTCCTATTGAGTTTTTCTGGATTTGCAACTCACTATTTTTCTTTAGGGAGTGGTGGGAAAAGGATAAAGAGAACACAGTCAATTTTAATAGAAATACTTCAGATGCTTTAGCAATAATTATTACATACACACACACATTAGTCATTCAGGATTTACACTCAACAATACATGTGCCAAGTACAGAAAACACTGATATTTGGAGTAAAGACTATCCCCAGTCATTCTCACATGAAATTTATGGTCTTAGGTCAACAGTAGATGGAAGTTCCACAGTGATGACTTTAAAACTTGCTCTCCCATTAAAGCAATATTTATGGAGTAGGAAGAAGGAGTGGAAAGTTGCAGACAAATCCTAAAGTCTTTTTCAGTAGTTTTACTTGTAATGTAATGGTATATGAAGTAATTCTGAAACAATTTAAAATATATTATATGTTGAGCAATGAGTAAAGGTTTTTATATTGTTGAGAGCCAGAGTTATTGCTGAGGAAGGAGAGACATAAAAAATGTACAGTAGAGATGGCAAGAAAGAACCCCATGGGAATGGCCTGGAATTGGAGATATTAATGTAGACTCATAATTTCTAAAATATGTTGGTACACGTATATGCATATGTGTGTGCACCTGTATATGCATATACATATATATGTTTCTATGTATATAAGTGTTACATGCATATGTGTGTATATATTTGTGTGTGTGTGTATGTATTTACTTCCTATCTGTCCACTGAAAGGGTAACCACAAGCACACCTAATACCCAGAATATGGTCTCTAGTACCATCCCTCACTAAAAGGAATCAGGACTCCACTCCATGGAGACTTGCTGAGCTACTAAGTACTTTAAATTATTATCAAAACTAAGATTTATAATATTGATCAGGCTGAGGATTCAAACATATAATGTGGCATTATTAATTACCCATGATGAGCTAGATTCTCTATGATACAAGATGAGTCTAGAACACATTGTTACATCTGAAAGTGATAAATGCCCCCCCCCCAAAAAAAAGTGATGGGGAAATGTCACAAGGACAAGGGGCCAATCTGAAGAAGCTCCTACTGACCAAATGAGGGACAATTTGAGCAACTAAATAATAAGTACAGTATTGAAAAATATGTACTAATGAATGCTCATCAATAATAAATAGATAAATAGAGGAGAGGGGAGGTCTCTTGCTTAAGGTAGAAGGCTTGGTGCTGACTGGTAAATGTGGAGGGGGTACTGGAGGTAGAAAATCACTTTGCAACCATCAGAGTAAGGACTGGCTCAGACAAGAATCATCCATGGATGCTAAATCTAGGGAAAAACTTGGCATCAACTTAAAGTGTCATCCCACAAACTGCTAATAAGTTTTAAGTGAAAAAAAAATTATACAGGGGAGAACCTAAGCAACATCTTGACTGAATGATTAAAATTACCACTACTGGTGAGGAGCAGAGGGACACAATATCACCTCTGGGGTATTCTGGTCAAGAATACATCGCCTGACTCTTGACCATGAGGAGACACCAGAGAAAAATTCTGTTAAAAAGAATTGCAATCTTGGAGATTGCAATCTTGGAAAATGTCACTGACATGAAAGACAAGAAAAAGCTGTGGAAATGTTCCAGATTAATGGAGGTTGAAGACACAAGATAAGCAAATGCAATATCTGACCCTAAATCAGATCCTAAATTGGAAGGGGAAATGCTATAAAGGATATAAATGGGGAAATTGATTAAGGATGGTAGTTTGGATAAAACCATTCTATCAAAGTCAAATTTACTGATGTGGATGACTGAACTGTGGTTATGTAAGAGAATAGCCCTCTTCTTAGGAAATATACACTGAAATATTTAGGAGTCAAAAGATACAGAAGTAAAGGACCATGATGTATATAATTTAATATGGTAATATAATGGTGTGTGTGTACAGAAAGAGAGACAGACAGAGACAGAAAAAGAGAGAGAGACAGCAAACGATACAGCAAATGGGGTAAAATGTTAACACTAGATGAATCTGAGTAAATGGTATACAAAGTACTCTTGTTGTTATTATTTTTGAAAAAAAAAAGTTATTTCCAAATTTAAAAACTAAAAATCAAAAAAAATGTATCTAAACAACAATCTTTCCACTGAATTGCTCACCTCCCATCACCTGAGCACCTCCTTCTGGTCATCCGTTCTTTAAAATACCCTGCTGAAACGTCGCTTTCTTTATGATACCTTACACAGCATCTTCCTCTCAAAAAGAACCACTCCCTCCACATCCTGTGGCATTGTATTCAGGTTCTAGTAATAGAGAGTAGAAACAGTAGTGGCTTAAGTAAGACAGAAATGTATGTCTACCCCCAAATTAAGGTGAGAAAGTCCAGTGTTCTGTCACCAGTGTCTCTGCTCTTTCTGTCTTTCTTCCTGCCATATTTCACACATGACTTCCATCCTCAAGGTCACATCTTATACAAGTATTTCCTGGAGTTCCAGCCATCACACCTGCATTCCAGCCAGCAAGCCCAAGCCATTTGTCCCCATGTTAGAGGAACTTCCAAGGAGTCCAACCCCCAGACTTCTATCTGCATCTCATCAGCCAGAACTTAGTCATATGGCCACATCTAGCTGCAAGGGAGGATACAAAATGGAATTTTTAATTATAAATATTGTATATGGTATAAAATTGAGTTTGCCATATGGTATAAAATTGAGTTCCTATTCTAAGAAAGAAGGGAAGTATTAACATTAGGTAGTCTCTGTTACACCCTCATAGTGTGATATTTGCTATTTTATACATATTCCATTACCTATATTATATTATATTTGTATTCATGTCAGTCTCCTACACTATACCAAAAAATTTTGGATATGAAATATCTTTTAAGTTCCCCAATACTTAGGTCAATGATAGTTACATGTAATTGCTCTTGTAAGGTTGACAAAATTAAATGAACTGAAGGGTAGCTATTTCATTTGTGCTATATCTATTAAGTATAATCGACATTCCACATGATTGCCTTTCAATTATGGAAGGTTTTGAGAACTTCACTTATTAGTTATAAGACCCAAATTTAATTTTGTCTTGTATATATATATAATTTTTCACTGCTGATTATCAGTCACAGAATATAGAAAACAGCATGAAACTTAAGGTTTAACAGCAAAATACAATCCTTTATGCTTAGCTCCCAGTGACTCTTTTCCTTTTTTAGGCTTTGAATGCCAAGGATTCCTTTATTTATCAAATGTTATCAAACATTTAATATTATGTATATTACTGACCTCATTTAACCAATCAGTAAGGAAATAGATTCCGAAACAATTTACATGGCCTGCTCAACAATGAGAAACATAACAGAAAAAAGGAAGCAAGAGCTGTTGAATTTCTGACTCATGTTCCAGTTTTTCAAACGTACAATGCATTCAGAACCCAAAAGCTCTTCAGAAAAGAGCAATGAGTCAGTCTTTTTATATGAAAACGCTAACTCAAAAACAATTCTCATGCACAGAAAAAAAATCCTTAACACCCATGTAGTCAGCAAATACATTTGGGATTTTACAATGTGCCAAGCAATTTGTAGACACTAGAGGCAGAATAGCATAAAAGAGAGAAAAGGACCTTAGGTTCATGGAGCCTTTAGATTCACGGAGTCCTCACTGCTAGGAAGTAGTGGAGCATGTTTTTGGGTTCGATACTGTCTACCTCCAAGGCCCACACACTTGCCCACTGTATTTTTACACTAAGAATTAGCTCTTTTCAAACATTTCCACCCTAAATTTTGGGTCAACAGCCAAGCAATAGCTGACGATCCTAAACTGTTAGCTTTAGTACTTGTTGCTTCTATTAAAAAGTGAAGTTGGTAGCAATGGTGAGATAACTGGAATAATTTTTTTAAGAAAATAAAATGTTCATTAATATGGACATTATTTTGAAAGGCTCACCTCTCTGAGTTCTATGTAAACAAGTTACCAAAAGTTTGAAGTATTCAGAATGCTCTATGGTTGTCTCAACATAACCAACATTATGCACTGTAAAGGAATAATTTGGATATTATTTTTTTACTTGATGCCAGAAATTCAAATTGCCCACTGTTTTCCCTAAATTATCCAGATAATTTGGCACTGTGGGCAGCCTCAGTATGGCTGCCAGGTGTATTGGAGAAAATATCCCCCCCACCCCCATCCCCCCAGAAGAGGGTAGGGCTCAAGAATGAGTAAAACAAAAGCCATGCCAAAAAATATAAACACACACCCTCCTTTGAAGATTGGGGCCAAATGCCTTTAAAACCATGCCAAAGATAACTTCTCGTTCAGGTTTACTTCATCTCAGCCTTGACGATTCTAATTTTAAATACCCAGGATGACACTTGCAACACCACAGTTATATCTTGAGCTTTAAAAAAGATATCAGGGAACTTACTGACTGAAATCAGAGTGATGCTTTTTAATTGTACCACCTAACAATTATCCTATAGAGGATAGCAAAGATATGTGAAGATGAGTTGTCTGGCCATATATCTGAAGCCACAAAAGGCCAGGGCTGTACAGGTTCACAGGGCAGCCATGCGTTTCTGCTGGCCAAATAAGTACCCTCTTCTCTGAGAAGAGGACAAAAGTCTCAGTGGCTGGTTTTCACACTTAGATTCTCTGATTGATAAGCCTGTCGTTATGCAAAGCTATCTATCCTGAACTGTGAGATCATCAAACCATGGAAAGTCATAAAAATATCATTTGGCCATTGCCTTAGTTTCCAACTGTGATCACAAATACCACAAACTGGTTTGGATTAAACAACGGGAATTTATTGGCTCATGGTTTTGAGACTAGGAGAAGTCCAAATTCGAGGCATCAGCAAGGTGATGGCTTCTTTCTGAAGATTGTGGTATTCTGGGGCTGGTCGCCCATGATCCTTGGGTCCTTGGCTTTTTCGTCACATGGCAAAGCACATGGCAATGTCCTCTTTTCTCTTCCAAGTTCCTTTGATTTCCAGCTTCTTCTCTGCCACATGTCTTTCTTCTCATAGAGCCTCCAATAATAGGATTAAGGTCCAACTTCATTCAGTTGGCCAAACCTTAACTAAAAATAACATCTTCAAAAGGTCCTAGTTACAATGGGACCCACAGGAATGGATTAAGAACATGATTTTTCTGGGATACATAATTCAACCTAACACAGTCATGTATATGTATGCTGCCTCCTGCAAAAGGAATTTGAAGTGGTTTTGAATTTCAGCACCAGAACACTTACCTCCCTTCAGCGACCACAAAGCATATTCACCTCCATTTAGAATATCAATAAAATAGTAATTCTCACCCAAAGTAATAATTCTTGCTATGGAATCAAGCCCTGATTATTGTCCCTCTTTTTAATACCAGAAGAAAGGCATCAGATGCTCAAGAATAACCAGAAATATGATAAGGTTGGTATCTCTGGATCAAAAATGGAGTGCTTGACACCTGAAATCCAAATGGTAATCTGTTTCTGCCTTTAAAAAAAAAATAACTGTTGCAATATAATAATACAGTGAATGTTTGATTTATTCAACCATTTACCTATAAGCAAAAAATTGTCCCAACTTCAGCCAAATAACTGCACATTATTACAATTTAGTATATTATTAAATTTAGAGATAGAAATAACAGGATCAGGCAAAAGACATGGAAACAAATATAACCACATGCTTGGCCCCTTGGAATCTGGATATTACCGGGTTAAAAGGGGTTCAGTGGTGGTGATGGGGGAGGAGGGATGGAGGAGATTCAGGACCATAGTTCAGACAGAGAGCCAATCCTGAAAATGACAATAAGCATCAATCTTTCCAATTTTCTTTTACTGGACAAATTCATTTGAGTTGGACATGTCTTCATATAAAATACCCATGCACTTTTTTTTTCCTTAAACCAAAAATTTTTATTTTATTTATTTTTATTTTAATTATTTTCACAATGTTGTGCTACCGTCACCACCAACCATTACCAGAACTTTTCGATCACCCCAAAGAGAAACTCTACAATTTGAGCATTAACTCCCCATTACCTACTCCCACCCCACCCAGCCCCTGATAACCTATATTCTGGTTTCTGACTCTACAAATTTGTGAGATAATATAATATTTGTACTTTTGACCCATGCACTTTAAAATTCAGGATACTGGAAGGAAGCACAGTAAGAACAATGATTAGGTTTAGAGCTGTTAAAAGAACATTATCCTTTCATTTACTAATGTATCCTTCTATTACTTTATGGGAAAAAAGTTTTTAAATGGTAGCCTGGTTTCAAAAAATACCAGTTTGGATTTTATTTTACAATACTTCATTTCCACTTCTCAGGGACAAATCGACAGGTGGAACCTCAGAAGATTCATTATCTCTGGTGGAGTCAGAAAAAATAGTGAAGCAGTAAATCAGGTTTGAGAAGGGTTTGAGTTACAGAAGCCTATAATTCAAGGCTTATTTAAATTATTTTTAGGAAATTACTTCCCCAATTATGGGTAGGAATGCATTCTTCAGTGTTATTAAGAAGAGGAGGTAACAACCCATTTCTGACTTTATTTTCCTTTTGAAGTGCACCAACAGAAAGATCATTGCTTTAAGAAACAGAGAGAGAAAAAAAGAAGTATGATAGTTTAATGCACAGAGGTTGTCAACATTTCTCCTAAAGAAAACATGTTCTGGGATTTTTGTTGTTGATGGTAATAAGTGCCATTAAGCTCTGTTGGGAGCTCCCAGTCTAAATCTTCCCATCCATTGTGCATTTCCCTCCTCAAGTGGAGGAAAATTTGATGTGAAGGGAGCCTCCTCTTCTAAGTGCTACCCTACAATTATTATTATCATTATTATTAGTTTTAGGTTTTTTTCCACACAATTATTTTTTTTCATTCTTTATTGTAGAAAATAACATATAAAAATAGAAGTGGAGATTCTGGGAAGATGGCGGCATAGAAAGAGGTGGAAGACCTAGTCTCCCCCAGAACAATTCATAAATGAACAAAAAACCAGTAAATAACCTGGAATGGTAGCAGGGAGACAAATGTGACTGTAAACTCAACATCCACCGACATGAATTGGGAGGAAAGCCTGAGATCACAGCATAAAATCTGTAAGTAAAATTGCGGACCCGCGCTGAGGGCCGAGAACCTAGAGCCGGGAGCCCCTCCCTCACAGAAGCCGCGCCGTGCACTGTCTCAGCCCAGCTCCAATGAGGTTTAATAATAACTGCTCAATACAGACAGCGAATCCTCAACAAGCAGACAGAGGCTTTTGGTGACGGCTGACCTTGGGAGAATCAGGGGAAATATTCTGTCTCTCGCTCGCTCTCTGTGGAGAAAACCTCAGCTGCTCTCAGCCTTCAGGGAGTTGCAGTGGAGACGGCCTCACACAATCTGCATTCTGAGGTGAGCTGAGAGCCCCGCGGCACAGCCAAGTGGCCCAGGGCTTCCCTAGAGGGACAGCGCACATTGATGACGTAGCACGGCATTTTCTCTCGGCTGAGGGAGAATCGCGGCTGGGAGGGGGGATCCGCTCATACAACCTAGAGGTGCTACGCCAAGTCTGGTGGTTTATGGGACACCAAGAGAGAGCTGCCCCTCCTCCCTGACCACCCGTGCGCGCGCCCCACATTCAGGGCAGGCGACTCCAGCGGCACGCCCAGGCTGAGCTCTCCAACTGAACATACAAGAATCATTTCCCCACACTACTGACTGGAGGGATATAGGTAGCTCACAGACGCCATCTGCTGGTTACCTAGAGAAAGTGCATGTCACCAAGCTGTGTCTCTGAAAAATTAGATCGATATCCTTTAAGGACCCTATCAAGCAAAACAAATGCCAAGAGGCCAAAAACAACAGAAAATCTTAACGCATATGATAAAACCAGATGATATGGAGAATCCAGCTCCAAACACACAAATCAAGATTTCGGAAGAAACATTATTCCTTGCAAAATTAATTAAAGAAGTACAATCAAAGAACGAAAACATGGCAAAGGATTTAAAGGACATCAAGAGGACCATGGCCCAGGATATAAGTGCCATAAGAAAGACCCTAGAAGAGCATAAAGAAGACATTGCAAGAGTAAATAAAAAAATAGAAGATCTTATGGAAATAAAAGAAACTGTTGGCCAAATCAAAAAGACTCTGGATACTCAAAATTCAAGACAAGAGGAAACTGAACAACATCTCAGTGTCCTAGAAATCCACACAACAGAAAATGAAAGAATAAAAGAAAGAATGGAGAAAAAAATTGAAGAAATTGCAATGGATCTCAGGGATATGATAGATAAAATAAAACGTCCAAACTGAAGACTCATTGGTATCCCAGAAGGGGAAGAGAAGGGTAAAGGTCTAGAAAGAGTATTCAAAGAAATTGTTGGGGAAAACTTCCCCAACCTTCTACACAACATAAACACACAAAGCATAAATGCCCAGCAAACTCCAAATAGAATAAATCCAAATAAACCCACTCCAAGACATATTCTGATCAGACTCTCAAATACTGAAGAGAAGGAGCAAGTTCTGAAAGCAGCAAGAGAAAAGCAATTCACCACATACAAAGGAAACAATATAAGACTAAGTAGTGACTACTCAGTGGCCACCATGGAGGCGAGAAGGCAGTGGCATGACATATTTAAAATTCTGAGAGAGAAAAATTTCCAACCAAGAATACTTTATCCAGCAAAATTCTCCTTCAAAATTGAGGGAGAGCTTAAATTTTTCACAGACAAACAAATGCTGAGAGACTTTGCCAATAAAAGACCTGCCCTACTTCAGTTTCTAAAGGAAGCCCTACCAACAGAGACACAAATAAAGGAGAAAGAGATATAGAGAATTTTAACAGACAAATATAGTACCTTACATCCCAAATCACCAGGACACTCATTTTTCTCTAGTGATTACAGATCTTTCCCCAGAAGGGACCATAAGCTGAGACATAAAACAAGCCTCAAGAAATTTGAAAAAAAAAAAAAAAAAAATTGAATATACTCAAAGAACATTCTCCAAACACAATGGAATACAAATAGGAGTCAATAATTTTTGAACTATAACTCCACTATTTATTTCCTACATGATAAAAAATACACAAACTCTAAGGACAAATCAATGGTTTTTGAACTCAATGTAAAATATGTAATTTTAGACAACTATATAAAGGTGGGGGAATGAAGGAGTATAGGAACATAGTTTATGTGCCCTATTGAAGTGAAGGTGGTATCAAAGAAAAACAAGATTGATAGGGATTTAAGAGGTCAATTTTAAGCCCCACAGTAAACACAAAGAAATTATCAGAGAATATAACCATAGAGATGAAAAGTAGAGTCCGGATTAAGAGAAATGGGAGAAGGGGCAATGGGAAGTTAAGAAAGGAGTGTAGGGTTGCTGTTTGAGGTGAAGGGAAATTTCTAGTAATGGATGGTGGGAAAGAGCATAACATCATTCTAAACGTGATTAATCCCACTAATGGAAGGCTAGGAAAGGGGCGGAATGGGAAGATTTAGGCTGTATATATGTTTCCACAATTGAAAAAAGAAAAAAAAAAAAAAAAAGACAGTCTAACTAGACGACAATTGAATGCTAAGGATGAACTTGGATGGGATTGGAGGGTGGAGGACAGGTGGCTCGAAGGGACACAGTTTAGACACAAGGAAAAGGAAATATAGAATGTAAGCATTGTATCATTGTTGAATCTCTTATACTTCTTAGCTGGGCTTAATGGAATTACATAAAAGAATGTTCTTGTTCATGGGGAGTACATACGTGAATTATAGTGGATGTTCAAGGATGTGTGCAGCTAACTCTCATATATTCAGAAGACAGAGAAATATATGATGAATGATAGATAGGGAGGGAGGGAAAGAAATAATGATGTGACAGCATGTTAAAGTTGGTGAATTAAATTATTGGGGGAGGGGGTCAGGGTATGATGGAATTCTGTGTACGGGGCTAGTATTGTTTTTGCAACTATTCATGTAACTTTGAATTTATTTCAAAATAAAATAAAATATTTAAAAAATGCAAAAAAAATAGAAGTGATAACTTTCAAAGTACAATTTAATAAGCAGTTAGCAAATTTCATCAAATGTTATGGGTTCCACAGTTTCAGTTATTTCCTTACTGTGAAATATATATACAGAGAGGTGATAACTTTCAACATACAATTTAACAAGTAGTTATAGAGCAAATTTCAAAAAAATGTTGTCCCCACAATTATTTTTAATCATGTTTATATGTAGAAATTTTTTAGGATTAGTTTGATATTGAGATAATAATAATTTTTAATTTGAACTTTGGCTTCATCTAACCACACTTCAAACCTATGTTTAAAATGTATATATGTCCAGAGGAAATACAAATGGCCAAGAAACACATGAAAAAATGTTCAGCTTCACTAGCTATTAGAGAGATGCAAATTAAGACCACAATGAGATACCATCTAACACCGGTTAGAATGGCTGCCATGAAACAAACAGGAAACTACAAATGCTGGAGGGGATGTGGAGAAATTGGAACTCTTATTCATTGTTGGTGGGACTGTATAATGGTTCAGCCACTCTGGAAGTCAGTCTGGCAGTTCCTTAGAAAACTAGATATAGAGCTACCATTCGATCCAGCGATTGCACTTCTCGGTATATACCCGGAAGATCGGAAAGCAGTGACACGAACAGATATCTGCACGCCAATGTTCATAGCAGCATTATTCACAATTGCCAAGAGATGGAAACAACCCAAATGTCCTTCAACAGATGAGTGGATAAATAAAATGTGGTATATACACACGATGGAATACTACACAGCAGTAAGAAGGAACGATCTTGTGAAACATATGACAACATGGATGAACCTTGAAGACATAATGCTGAGCGAAATAAGCCAGGCACAAAAAGAGAAATATTATATGCTACCACTAATGTGAACTTTGAAAAATGTAAAACAAATGGTTTATAATGTAGAATGTAGGGGAACTAGCAGTAGAGAGCAATTAAGGAAGGGGGAACAATAATCCAAGAAGAACAGATAAGCTATTTAACGTTCTGGGGATGCCCAGAAATGACTATGGTAGATATGTCCAGGGGAGGGGTGAAGGGGGTTAGTTTTTCAAAAAGCCAGCCACTACAAAAATAAAGTGATGAATGTCAATCCTAATTATTTGTATTACCTTTGTAAAATAAAACTATATTTATGTTCATATGCTTGTATAATTTTGGTATTCATTTGGAAGGAGGCATTAGTATAGACAGTAATTTTTTGGGTCCTTAAAGTCTGGGGTGTTAGATGTTAATTGGTGTTTGATGCCTCTAAATTTTTCCATAAAGTAATAGATTGATTCCAAAAGAGTAACATTGCACCTGTGTTTTATTCATTCTTGAGCATCAAAACTTAGTTCCCATAAACCTGCATATTATTATACTTAAAATAATAATATAATGACAGTATATTTATGGTTTTTTCATCTTCAGGTTTTATGTTTGTAATAGTTAACAAAAGTTATAGACATGTAGCAAGCCATGCCCTACTGAAGTTTGTCTCAAAAGTAAAGGGAAAATGAATGTTGTAATGATAATATTTTGCAAACATATTTGCAGTTTGTACAGTTATTACCAGAATGAGAGTAGCAGTTTCCTTTGCCCTTTTCAGTGTTGTATTCTAGCGCTAGGACAATGCTGAGCCCACGGAGGGGATTCAACCTTGCAGGGTTTGGTCAGTGGCAAGTGGAAGATTTGTCCTCATCTTGGAAACAGAAATCATCTAAATAAAATTAACAGGAGAGTTAAAATTGCATAAATTCTGAATATTCTGACTTACTTGCAGGCTGGTCTGAACTAGTCACTCAGGGTACATCAGATGAGAAAACTGATTTCCTCCAGCTATTACAGTGTAACTATTAGAGATGGAACTTGATCTCTGATTCTCTGAATACAAATTCTGTGGGCTTGACCACTCTTCCAGCTCAAGAGCGTGTAAGTCAAGGTGAGGAGCAGAACACGGGGAATAGTGACTTATACAGTGATGTCCCAGTTTATTTTCTCACCAAAGCCAATACCAAATGACTGGAAAAGAGAGAATCAGGGGACATGCAATTTTTAACAAGCTGGCAGAGATAGAGAGTGAGATCCATCCTCCTGATACAACTATTTCTAAAATGTAAATCAAATAAATGGTGTCAATATTCTTTACTTCAATGCTTCTCAAAGTGTAATATGAGTACGAATATCCTGTGGATGGTGTTAAAAAGTAGATTCTGATTCATCAGCTTGAGGGGCCAGAGAGTCTGGATTTCTAACAGGCCTCTAGGTGACATGGAACTACAGGTCCAAGGTCTGTGAGTAGCAAAGCTTTATCTGCTACGTTTTTGAAATACCAGGTAAGAACAGCATCTCCCTGTTTTGTCAAATGTAGCAAGACCTTTTTAGGTTTCACCACCCTAAAACAGACATGGTAATAGCCAGTTGTACCAGAAATCAAATCAATCCCAGCACACTTAAAGTGAGATTTTGGAGATTAAAAATGGGCTTTGGGTGGAGTAGTGATTTTGCAACCATTCCAGCACAGCTTTCTTTTTGCTTCCTTACTGAACCTGGCTTATTCCCTCAGCTTCTTACCACCTACAAAACTATAATACAAACACCATAGTAATGGGGTTCATTATGGTATAATGATAAAATCATGATTTTTTTCCACTTTGTTTTAGACTGCTTTGGAGACAGGCTATGTTTTTCTATCTGATGTATAAGTCTCCACTGACTTTGTTTTAAAAACAACAATGATACTGTAATCACATTTGTACATTTGTATCTTCCTTTTTTAAAAAAAAGTGATATTTATTGGGGATATATAATGTGCCAGAAAGTATGCTAAGTTATTAAATGATTTTTCTTTACCGTTCAAAATAACTCTATGGGATAAGTACTACCATTATTCCCAATTTAAACATGAGTAAACCGAAATTTAAGGGGATGAAACAGAGATCCCAAGGTAACACCGGTGGTTAGTGAGGGAGCCAGGGATCCCTGTGTCTGCCTGAATTCAAGCCTGAGTTTTGGCCACTGTGCACTGGCACTTCCTTTTCTGAAAGGAAAGAGGACACTCTCATTTGAAAATTGTACAACACAAGGTTAAGGTTCCTTCTAATAAACCATTTTCAATCCAAGAAGGCATTTCTGGCTTGCTCTGGACAGTGATGCCATCCATCATGGACTGGATTACCAATAGCCTTAAGTATTTCTGACTTTAATCTACATGATGAATTCTGACAGGGCACAACTATGTTCCTGTGGGGAGTCCTTTTACACTGTGCACCTATCAGCTCCAAATTTAATTTGTAGCTGCAGCTACCATGAAGAGTGTATTATTACTGCTGTCAACTTCTCCATCTTGGGCTGTTTCTCTATAATAAGTACAGAGTACAAGGTTTTTTTTAACATCATGCAAATAAGACTTAAAATGAGTCACTGAAGCACTCACTTTTCATCTGGATCGTTAGGCATTGTGAAGACATAGCCAAAGTATTTGAGACTTTCCTTGAAATGAGTTGGAATAGGGAAGCTGAATTCCAAAGGATAAAACCACCCCACTGGAACAAGCAGTCGAGAAAGCTCTAAGCATATACAGAAGCCCAGATCAGCACAGTAGTTCAGCAGTGGGGAACAAATGGGTGTCTTGAGAAGCAGCATCAGGGACATGGTATCAGGGAATCAGATGACTGTAAAGCTGGATGTGGTTGGCATTAAGGGCAGATGATAACAGGACCTCAGAGAAAGTGAGAACTTGGTCCCAAAGGACCAATTTACTGAAGTTTGAGGCAGATCTTGCTGTTTTTGTTTTTGTTTTTTAGGGGGAAAAAAAAAAGAAAGTGAAAGTTCAGAATCAAATAAATGGTCTGAGATGGAAATCTGCACCATGTTGACCTGATACTGAGCTTCCAACTTATAGACCTAGATTTTCCCCAATTTTTTTCCAGCTCAGAATGGAATTAATCCTTCAGTCTGAGATGGAACCCACTGTGCAGATTTAACAAGTATGGGTTTAGGAAGCCAAGCAGATGACTAAATTTGCATCTTCTTTGCTTGAACTTCTAATTCACTGATTGAAATAAATGAACTCCTTTTGTGATAACTAAGTACTATATTTTAAGAAACTGAGCAATTGAAGATGGCTCTGAAATACTTAGAATAACATTTGAGTGCATCTTGCACATTGATGTTATTTTAAAGGTTGATTCCTAGCCATCCTAGGTTCAGTACGACAAAAGCTTCTATTTGTTCCTACGTGACTGGTATCCCTTCTTCCTGGGCATGTGGCTGTTAAGAATGAAGACTACAGTCCTCAGTTTCCCTCACAGATAGGCACAGCCCTGCAATCAAGTTCTGGCCAGTGGGGTGTGAGTGGGGTGTTGTGTGAAGCACTAGTAAGTGTCCTTAAATGATAGGAACATGCCTTTCTCCCATCCTCTTTCCCAATGTCTGGCCTGGGGACTTAATGGCTTAACTTGGGGAATGGAGACCGTAATGGAGGAGCAGAGATATAGAAGCCTTGAGAACTTCAAGAAGCAGCGCAGTCTGCCATTCCAGCTGTGGAGGGCCAAACATCCAGACTTTAATGGGAGAGAGCAATGAACTTCTTCCTTGACTAAGCCACTAGTATTTGAGTTTTGTTGATAGTTGTAAACAAGCCCAATCCTAAGTAATGCTCTGAGCCATCATCTCTGCAAAAGTCACATCCAGAAGAAAGTAATATTTTAGCTGCTTCAATAACTAATGCTAAGTGGTCACAGTGGCTAACAATGTCCAAAGTGAGGGAAATGAGGATGAATCCATGGGAAATCAGTTCTCAGACCATTAGTTTCAGTCATTCAAAATTCCACTTAATTCAACATATATATTGAGCAATGGCATTAACTTTCCCAGAATAAAGCATTTTTACTTCCATCACTATTTGTCTGAGAGATTTTCAGAGGCACCAAATTTTCTTACATAGGCATAAGATAGACATTCAACAATCTTTACACTCCTATTGCTTAATACAAAAAGTTTTGTTAAATGAATGGGACTGAAGAAAAAACAAAGAAGCCAGAAAACTCTCTTCCACTGACAAACAGTGGGCCAGATGTAATTTAATGGCCATAGTGGAGCAGAAGATGAGAGAGAATGTTTAAACCAATCTTTGGCAGCTGCAGTGGTGAGATAGAGATGTTAATCAGTGGCTAGCAGATTCTCTGCAACATTTTGAAAAAAGAAAAATTAATCATTAATACCCATCACCTTCCTGCGTAGCCTTTTCATATTATTTTCTTGTACCCCCAACTGTTCTCAGTTCTAATGTCTTTACCATGTCCCTTGGCTGCCCCCGACACATACACACACACACACACACATACCCCACTAAGACATGATTCCATTCTCCAGAGTGTTACTCTCATCTCACTAAAATAATAGGAACTAATACTTATATAGTCTTTATATATATTAGCTAATTCAATCCTGTGCAGTATATGACCATGAGGCATCCTTAATGATCTGCATTTTAAAGATGAGACTATGAGTCACAGAGCTAGTAAATTGTAGAACTGGAATTCAAATGCAGGCATTCTGGCTCAAAATAAGTCTGTTGTATAAATACATCTCATTCCCTCAGGAATATTTGTTAAATGAAAATGGCTGTTATTTATCAGATAATCACATCTCCCACAAAGCACAATGGCTTAGCATATAGTACTTAGCCTCCTCAAAGAGAATCATTAGTATGGAACTGAGCAGGCCAATGGAAGAATATTTTGGAAAGGGGACTGTCTGCACCCCTCAAATCACACTCTTCAAACAACAAGTGAGTATAGATTGACTTTCAATTTTAATCCTATGCCTAGCTATGCTTTAGTTATTAATATACAAAATGAACAATAGAAAATAAGTCAATTTTGTGACTTTTAATAAAGAGATTAAAATAAGGTTAAAAGTATGTATTGGGTGGGATATATATGTGTGTGTGTGTGTGTGTGTATACACACACATATACTGAGTCCAACATATTAAAATTTTTGAAATGGATTATCCTTTCTCTTCTATGAAGCCCAAATCCTTGATCTAAGGAAACCACTGACATTTTATTATGTTCTACATAGTATTGAGCTGCTGTTCTTCAAAACCACTTATACTTCATTGTCCTCTTCACCCTACCTTTGATGATTTTTTTTTTTTTCTTTACTGCTAGCTTTTTAAATCTGGCACATACAGATACAGAAAAGACTTTTTTCTATTGTGATCATGACATATTCTCTTTCCGAGTTCTGGTGCTGAGTTTTTTCAGTAAAGACACTATTCAGGAAGCTACTCCTTGTAAAGTGGCATACTTATAATAATAACTGATCTTTTGCATTCTGTGAAAAGACAGTTTTTGTTCCTGTTTGCAGATGAAGAAAATGACATTCAGAGAGTCATCATAAATTGCCCAACAATAACCAGCTTGTAAGGGAAGGGGCCAGAAGTCATCTAGACCATCTGACTCCAAACTCTGTGCTCTTTCCATAACACTGTGGTATCAGGTCTTTGCCAGATTTAGGTCTAGGGAAATAATAGTAAGAAGAGGTCTGCGAATTTTATTGTTGAGGTTATAAAGTCAATGAAAATCATGATTCAATTTACAAAAATTTGCTAAGAAATCAAAGTTTCCATAAATTTGTTACATTCACGTCTATCTTTGGCCATTCTACGTATGCATGACGGACATGTTTAATGGTGCCTGGTGCCCAACCCTACCTTTCCGTAAGAAACTAGACAACTGGTTGACCACGGCTGGTGAGAGGCAGCAGCCAAATTGTGTATCCTATGATTCCAGCCCCAATTCCTGCACATGGAGGATTGGACCAGGGGAAGACACTTGCATAAAGGACAGCCAATCTATTGATCTTCCAGAAACCAAAACAATGTGGCTTAGTTTTAAAAGATGAACTGAGCCTAAGAGATTTCTCTTTTGATAAGGTAAGACTGAGTTAGCTTCAGGGTCAGAGCTATCTTGTAGGAAGTATCAGGGCAGCCATGAGGGTTCACAGGCAAGCTGAAATTATTAGGAAATAGAAATCATACTAACAAATGTCATCATTTATATGGTACCTACTATGTGCCGTACATTGTTAATTATTTACCTTGTGAATTAATTAGCAACTTCACACCCCACCCCTCACCCCCCAATTTTAATCATGAGAAAACTAAGCGACAAAAGAATTAAGGCATTTGTTCAAGGTCAAACAGCTAGTAAGTGGGAGAGCAAGATTGGCACCCAGGGCAACTGGCTTGGTTGCCAAACTTCATTTCATATAAAGGCAGCTTAGTATACAGACAAAGAGAAGAAAATAAATGAAAATAAACATGCACAGAGAAACAGAAAGTCTCAAGACAGAAGGATTCAGAGAGAGTGAAGCAGAGAAAGAGAGAATGTGACTACAAGATTCCTAGTATATTTTAGCTTCTCTTCTCAGACTCCCATGAAATCCCTGATTATGTTCTTACACAGGACAGCTTAAATGCCTCTGTTCCTTATAAATAAGAGATCCCTAAATAAAATAAATATCTCATTTTTGATACTTTATAAATATGGTATGTGAAGATGCTAAAAGTTATATCATGGTATATTTCTCATTTGAGGTAAGGACTGACTCGCTTAAAGATCTGTGATCCAATAGAGCAGACAAGGTAGACAAATAAATACATGTGCCAGTTTGAATGTATTATGTCCTCCAGAAAAAGCCATATTCCTTGATGCAATCTTGTGGGGGCAAATGTATTAGTGTTGATTAGATTGTAATTCTTTGATTGAGTATTTCCATGGAGATGTGACCCGCCCAACTGTAGGTGATAACTCTGATTGGATAATTTCCATGGAGGTGTGGCCCCGCCCATGTTTAGTTTACTAGAGCACTATATAAGCTCAGACAGAAGGAGCAAACTTGCCACAACCAAGAGGGACACTTTGAAGAACCCACAGGAGCTGAGAGAGGAACGTCCTGGGAGAAAGCCATTTTGAAACCAGAACTCTGGAACAGATATCAGCCACGTGCCTTCCCAGCTAACAGAGGTTTTCCGGACGCCATTGGCCATCCTCCACTGAAGGTACCTGATTGTTGATGCCTTATCTTGGACACTTTATGGCCTTAAGACTGTAACTGTGTAACCAAATAAACCCCCTTTTATAAAAACCAATCCATTTCTGGTGTTTTGCATTACGGCAGCATTAGCAAACTAGAACAATACACAGAAGAAGTATTTGTAATTTCAAAAGTACAATGAGAGTATGATATAGATTGGAGTTAAAATAAACTGAAAAATCTCAAAACTGTTTATAATAAATCATGAAAACTTCCTGAAGAAATAAGGCATAAACTTGGGGATAAAGGAAGGTAGAGATATGTTTGCTTAAAACACAACTTGAGTCAGGGTAAATGGGGTACAAAAAGTACCTCAGTGGAGAGGAGGAAAAGCCACTGGAAAGGGTGGTTAAGTAAAATATATATGTGTACATATGTGTGTGCCTGCACCATTGGAATGTAGACAAAAGAACAAGAGTAGGAAATTAAAATAAAACTAGTGGTGTACAAGAACCCAGGGCAGGAGCATGAGTGTCTACAATATTCTAAAAATTTGATATATTTTTGGCAGACACCTTAGTTATAGTACTTAAAATAAAATTTTATGTTCATAAAACCATTACCAAATTCTTATCTTATGACTTCTAATTAAATAATCAAACACCCTGAAATCAAAATGCCTCCTAACTCAGTGTCTCCCAGATGCAGTGTATCTTCTTTGCTATTTTTGTTCTGGCATATACAGGCACTCAATAAATAGATGTAGAATGAATAAATATGAATGTTAGTTTTATCTCTTCATTCAAACATGAATATTATATCTATAAAACTGAAAATCCCATCCAAAATTGTTTAAATGAAATAGCTATATTCATTTAATTCAAATGTCTTATGAAACCATAAAACTTTTTTCTCATGTCTGCCTGTATTCTGTGTTCTCACCAGATTTTCTATTCATATTGGGTCATGAACTTTTTGTGATTACAAAACTGATCAATATGAATTTTAAGTTATTTAAGCAGAATAGGATTTATCCTAAAATAAAGTGCCAATAATGCTGTGTTAGCACAAATAGTCCAAATAATGCCCCAGTACTACCTATCCTAAAAAACTCAAATGGACTGGATTTAAGAAACTATGTTGCTAAATATATGAAATAAAAATACCAGCAATGTAAAAAGAAAATAAAGAATATTACTCATAACTATTCACTCTGAAAGCAACTGCTGTAGAAGTTGCAGTTGAGAAGACCCCTTTGGGCTTCTCAGGGACCTGTACAGAAAACCTGCAGACTAAAGCATCTGTTTTCCCTTTTGTCAGAACATTTATACTCCCCTAATGTTTGCTAATCTATCCCAAATGGCAAAGGAAACACTAAGTTTGAAGGGTTGTATGGATAAATGAAAATTATGAAATTACAGATGAGTGCTAGTACATGCAATGTTTGCATAGCACAAATGAAGGGGCAGGTAGCTCTCAGAAGCCTTGTTATTATCTTAGGGCAGATGAGAAGATCAAAGAAAACTTTTAAAATGGGATTAATGCTATCGGATATTTCAAAACATTATAAATCTTTCATATTTAAAACCAGCATCTTAGCTCAAAAATATATGGACTAATCAATGAAAAAGAATGTGTAGTTAAGAAATAGATGTTAGTATGTATAAACATCTGAATATATGATAAAGAATCATAAAGAAATAGGAATGAGAAAGATTATTCAGTAAATGGTATTGAATAAATTTTTAGCTATTTATAAAAAATAAAAAAAAAATAGAATCCTGAAAAGATCATAGGTAAAAAACACTCAAAGTAGTTAAAAGATATAAATTTAAATATTGGACCATTAAGAATATTGACAGAAAATCATTTAAACACTGTATGTGAAAAAATTAAATGACATTTAAAAAACATCTGCAACAAAGTCAATAAAGAATTAATAACTTTAAAACATATACATATATAAATTCACTAGAGGCAAAAAAAAACCCTAAGGAACTAATAGATTCATGGCAAAGGAAAGGACTAGTTATTTCAAAAAATAAAACTTCCAACTTGTTATCAGACCTTCGGGAAAGTGATCAATATATCGTGAGTAACCAAACAAGGCCAAAGGCAGTATGGCACTACTATAGTTTATCTCTAAAATGTGCCCCCCACAGAGGTTTTTAAGTAACTATAACCAACTACAGGGCATAGTTCCGTGAAGCTGGCACTTTACAAAATTCCTGATGGGACCACAACTTTTGTATTTCTTTTGGAAGCAATTTGACAGTATGTGTTGTGGTAGACGGATTGGCACTCAACAGCCATTCTTACCTCCTTCTAGGCTAAACAGCTTCCTAACCGACTAATCTGCAAAGGCTGGAAAACTGGAACTCCATTTTCCAGACTCGTTTGCAGCTTAGATTCTAGATATGATTTAAGTTGGTATAAGTCAATGCTCTTGGTGAGATTTGGAAGGCAGAAGTGAAGCAGAGGCCATTGTAGGCTGCTTTGGCCATCTCTTTTGGCAAACAGAAGTGGAGGCATTTGGGTTCATAACAACAGTGTTAACAGAGCTGCTGGTGTCCCTTTACCCCCTCTGTGGGTGTCAAATACGGGGCATCCACTTGCTGGCACGGGTCTCAGCTGGCACAGCATGGGTCTGGACCCAGCCACTTTTCAACTCAGCAGGTGGCTTCCTAGTAGTTCATGTGAGACAACAGTCTCCTTGCAGGTCCAATTCTCAGTTCAGCATAGAAAATTATTCCTGGAAGCTCAGTCTAGACTCTCCCTCAAATTCTGTTAAGTATTTTAATCTTTTACTATTATCCTCTATGGCTCTGTTTTCTGATGGAACCCTGGTTGATACATGCATCAAAAGCCTTAAAAGGATTCATATCTATTCTCCCAATCATTCCACTTCTGAAATTCTAGTTTATGGAAATGATACTTCAGAAATATAAATTCAAAGGCATAAATACACACTATAATATTAAATAATAATTTTAGTTATTATAATTGTGCCTAACAGTCTCCCCCAGAGACTTCTGCATAATTTACTAATTTAGTCCACATTGTTTTAACAATGCAGACTAATTTAGTAAATTATGGAACATCCATTCAGTGAAAAAAAAAAAATGCTGCTAATAATAATATGGGTCTTGCTCTTTTGTCTCTAGAACTTTGCTCACACTGTCAACTTTGCAGAGAATACCATCCCCGAACCTTCCCCATGTTTTCCTTTCCTTTTGTCTAATTACTCCAATTCCTGCCCATCCCTCAAATATGTGTTGACTGTCTATCATGTGCCAGGCACACTGTACATTCAACAGCAAATGAAACAGACAAAAATCCATGAACTCATGAAGCTTTAATTCTCATGGGGGGAAACAACCAACAAAAAAATTTAAAGGTAAAATACGCAGTATATCACAAGATGAGAAGAGAGGAAGAAAACTAAAGCAGGGAAGGGAATGGCGAGTATCCGAATTGCAACCTTGAGCAGGTTGGGCAGGGAGAGCCTTCCCAAGAAGCAGACACATGAAGGCATGAGAGAGCAAATCCCACGTGTGAGGGGAGAATGTGCAAGGCAAAAAGGCAAACTGAGGCTGAGGATTCCCAGGCGTCCCGTGTGGCTGGGATGGGTGAGGAGGGGCTAGAGTCTTGAGAGAAAAGTCAAGAAACTACAAGCAACAGTAAGGATTTCTGCTTTTACTCCAAATGAGAGGGAAAGCCATGGTGGGGTTTAACAGAAGAGTGATGCTACTGAGAATGTTTTTAAAAGCATCATTTTGGCTGCTGTGCCAAGGACAAATCATTGAAGGGAAGGACAGAGCAGGGAGGCTGCCGAGAAGATTCATGTCGCAAGAATTTAAGTATTTTCCCAATGTGTTCATACAGTTTGTTCTTCTTAACTGGATTATCAAATAATCCCAGAGAAAATTCATTACTTCTATTGGAAATTTATCTTTTATTCTTAATTAACTACTGCTTGGGACCTAATATTAATTTTTCTATAATTCACTTCTTAATGTCAAAACAGTTTCTATTAATTTAATCACATTTCATTATCAGTTTTATTCTTATTCATTATTTGTATGTGAATTTTCTTTCAGTGCTTTAATAAATAAATAAATTTGAATAAGTAAATTGACAATTTTACACATCTGATGATTAAAGAATTTTTCACAAACTAGCTTCTGTCACCATACATTTAAAATTTTGTTCCTTTTTCCCACTAGCCACATAAACTTAGAGCTGGGCACCATAAAATATATTAACTTCACGAGAGGGACATTAACCCAGTAACCCATGTCACAATCCTGAGTGAGCTGGCACAGTAGCCAGCTGAAATATTCCCAGAAGCTATTCCTAAATTAAAACAGCTAGCAATAATGTAACTTCATGTGAAAGTGACTGTGAATCACAAACTTAACACATTCCCAATCCTATTCCCAAAGACCCAACAGGATTTACTGTTGGAGAAGTTGTCATGTGTGAGAAAACTAAAAGGATCAAGGAGATTCCAGTATTTACGGGCTGATCACTGCATGATGGAGTTGCTGTGGTGAGGGATTGTGGGAGAAGCACATGTGGGAAAAAGATTAGTATTTAATTTGGGGAAACAGTGTGAGATGGCAATCAACTTCCAAGAGGAGATGCAAAGGATAGTTGGACACACAGATTGGAGTTGAGGGCAAGAGGGGAGGGGATCTAGTGCAGGCCAGCAGATGTTGGCTTTGGATAAGAACCTGAGCTGGAGGAAAGCAGAGTAAAGAGGCAGAGATGCCATTAGATGAGTACATGTGGTGTTGGGAGTTTGAAGAAGTTCTGTTCTGCGGCTTTCAATTTCTCAGAGAAGTATGGTTGTTATCAAGTGAGAGTGAGGATGGGGGTGTGGGTGGGGCTAAATGTTGGAGATTTGAGGAGTTACAGAAGTCATTCAAGAGAGCAGAAAAATATAGAATGTTCTGGAACAGCTCTAAGGGCTTTCCTGAGTTTAGTGTTGAAGAATGAATTTACTAGGATGAGAATTTTTGAAAAAGAAAGAAAGAAAATCCATAGGACTGTGCAACATAAACAGTGATAAGTTGAATCATGGACTATAGCTAATAGTACAAATATAAAAATGTTCCTTCATCAATTGCAACAAATGTACCACACTAATGTAAGATATTAATAATAAGGTGGTATATGGGAACTCTATTTTATGCAGGATTTTTCTGTAAAGCTACTTTTCTAATAAAAGAAAAATGAAGAAAAAGAATGAATTTAAATTGTGACTAGTCAATATGGTCATGTGTTTTTCTCCAGTCACATTCAATTGGACAAGAGCAGGCTTGGAATGGGTGGACAGTTGAATTTAAATGATTTTAGGATTTTGCTAGGTAAATATGGTGAAGTGAGTGAGGGCAAGGAAATTGAACATATATGTAAGTGTTTTAGTTTCTTAGCTGCTAAACAAATGTCATACAATGGGCTGACTTGAACAGCGGGAATTTATTGATTCATGGTTTTGAGGCTAGGAGAAGTCCAAAATTGAGGCATCCACAAGGCGATGTTTTCTCCCAGAAGACTGTGGCATTCTGGGGCTGGTTGCTGGTGACCCTTTGCTGTGGCTTTTCTCATATGACAATGCACAGACACGGCAGAGTCTTCTCCTGTCTTTCCTGGGTTCCACTGACTTCCAGCTTCTGCCTGTTGCCTGTGGCTTCTCTCTCTGTCTGAATTTCATTCTGCTTAAGGACTCCAGCAATCCAGATGAAAGTCCAAATAGATTCAGTTGGGCCACATCTTAACTGAAATGGCATCTTCAAAGGTCCTGTTTACAAATGGGTTCACACCCACAGGACCAGAGGTTGGGGCCTGAACATGCCTTTTGTGGGGGACATGATTCAGTCCCCAAGAAGAACCTTCCATCACTCCCCAAAACTGGGTTTGGTATTCCTCCCTTGGTGTTCTCAGCTCTCACTCCCAAGAAACAAACACTACACTATATTGAAATTGCCTTTTTATTGGCAAGATAGCTGTTAATAGCAAGCTTTCTGAAGGTAGTGCCTTATCTTACTTGTTTACTATTGTACCCTAGTATATAGTCGGAACACAATAAATACATGCTAATTACATAAGTAGATGAATGAATGATGTTTTTGAAGATTTTGAAAAAATAAATTAGGAAACTTTCTATGATACAATGATAACTAAAAGAGTAGACTTCAAAATGTTTGGCACTACAGAGTGATTATTGTTGAAGCCGGGTGATGAGTTCATGGGATTTTATTATACTCTTCTACTTTTTTCGTATATCTGAAACTTTCCACAATAAAATGCTTTGAAAAAGAACAAATATGCAGAATTTAATATGGACTATGTTAAGAATACTTTGCAGAGAAAAAAAATAGGAACTACATTGAAATTTTGAGGTGGTTGTTATTTTGGAGGGTTTGAGTATTTTTCCTGTGGCAGGCAGGATTCTCAAGACCCACCTTCTTGAATAACCCCCTTCCCTTGAGTGTGAACAGGACCTGTGAACATGATGGGCTGTCATTCCCATGATCATGTTATATTACCTGGCAAAGGTGAAGGGATTTTTTAGAGGTAATCACAGTCCCTAACCAGCTGACTTTTAATAAGTCAAAAGGGAGATTATCCTGAGTCTGACTTAATCAGGCGAGCCCTTTGAAAGAGTGTCTAGACCTTCCTTGAAATGAGAAATGCTGTCTTGCTGGCCTTGAAAAAGAAAGTCTGCACGAGTTCTATAGCTGCAAGGAAATGAATTCTGCCATCAACCACGTGGCTGCAGCCCTGAGAGACCATGAGCCAAGGTCCTAGCTAAGCCAGGCCCAGGCTCCTAACCATGAGATGATAGATGTATGTTATTTTAAGCCACTAAGTTTGCGGCAATTTTGTCATGCAGCTATAGAAAACTAATGGATTTCTTTTCCACTTTTCTGAAATGTCCAGATTTTCTGTAATAAACATGCTCATTTTATAACAGCAGAAAAAACTTTTTATAACAAAAATGAAAGAAAATTAATGCAGATAATTCAGGTCAACCAAGTTACATTTTCTAGAAAAGAGAACTGACATCATTCTTCTTAATATTGTTAGCAAGGAACTACATTAAGTAGCAGGAATCCTCTGCTTTGTACTTTTATGCTCTGGGATCATATCCAAAGTTATCTGGCTGAAGGACAAAAGCTAATACACTGCATAATCAAACCGGGTGGTTTCAGAAAACAAATGTGCTGAAAGATAAACCTTTGTATAAATCATTCTTCTCTTGCTGCACTAAGAATTCAGTGAAATAATCTCGAACAAACAGATTTTAATTTCAGTATAGACACTAACACCTGGCAGAGTATGACACTGATTAATGATGATAAAACTTAGTGGAAGGGAAGCCATTCATGAGACAAACAATATAACAATCTATCAAGCTTAAGGCTGATGTTATTCAAATACTGTATAGTGCTTTACTTTCTAGCACCACTCCATGGAGACCTGCTGAGTTGCTAAACACTTTTAAATTCACATTAAAATTATCAGTGAACAGGACCACAATATCAATTAGGATGAGGACTCTAGGATATAATGTGGTATTGACCCATCGCCCACAATGAGCTAGATTGTCTATGGTGCATGCTTAGCTTAAATCCTAATACAGAAGCACAGGCATTTCTTTTTCCAACACTTAGCTGCCTCCTGCATTTGCAAAACAAGCCAGTTAAATGGGAATCAGACAGGGAATCATCACTCCTGCATCTTTTAAATCCCTGGTAGTGACTCTGTGATTACTCTAGCCTTGTGAAATTATTTTATATTTATTTTACATATTTAGTGCTAGTTTTATTTCATTATTCCTTCTATCTATGTTTACATTGGTCACTAGCAGACACCCAGGATCTCCACATAAGCCCTCTTCCCCTGGATTATAATCCACACTGACTTTGAGGGCAACAAAGCAATCTCTCCACCTTTCATGCCATCCCCCTTACCTGATTTATTTTTCTCCAGAGCAATAATCGCTACCTGACATACCATATCCTTACTTTGTCTTCTTCTTCTAGGAGTTATATACCACTAAAGCAGGAATTTTTGTTTGTTTTGCTCACTAACGTATACCGTGTATAGTGCCTGACACTTAGTAATCAATCAACAAATATTGCTTGAATGAATGAATGAATCAATGAGTAGTACTGCTACTTGAAAACCACTTGGCAGGAGAACTCCAGGGGCTTCCACTCAGCTCTTTCCACCAGAATAAGCCTTTCTCCCATGTGTCAGAAGTCCAAAACTGAGATGTCAGCAAGGCAATGCTTTATCCCCCAAATCTGTAACATTCTGGTACTGGCTGCTGGCAATCCTTTGGGTTCCTTGGCTTGTACCCCTGCCATGTGTCCCATGGCCATGTCCTCTCCTTTCTCCTTCACTTCTACTGAGTTCTGGCTTCCAGCTCCTCTCCATGGCTCTCTCTAATGCCAGCTCCTAGTTTCTTTTTATAAGGCCTCCAATAATCCAAAATTAGACCCAATCTCATTCAGTTGGGCTATACCTTAGCTAAAAACAACATTTTCAAGAAACACTATTTACAATGAGTTCACACCCTCAGGAATGTGGATAAAGATTAAGAATATGTATTTTGTTGGGATACATAATTCAACCTACCACAGTGACCATGCTTTATACAATTTTATATTTCACCACTGCACCAAACATTCACACACACACAATGAATTAATATCCCAGATATTGGGAATCAAAATGAGACACAGCAATGTTTCATTCTATAGCAGTGAACCAAAGAATATATGAGTACAGGATGTCACACTGCAACTTTGAAGTGAGACTTCACCGATGACTACAAAATGACAGGTAGCTTATTCTGCATTATTTATGCCTCTAAAATACCACATAAATAAATGTTATTTATAAATAACTCAAGAGTTTGAATTATCTGAGCTAAACCAAGTCAATTTTAAGAAAAACAAATGGTGGTAGCTGGAGATATGATAGCTGCCAAAACCTAAACTATTTCTTTTAAAGTAAAAACAAAAACACCAATATAATTAGCTTGAGTTAATAAAATGCAGTATGAAATATTTTTAAAATGCATTTGTAACTCATTAACAGTAATCAAGGATACTCTTTCTAGACTATCTTCCTAACATATCCTACCATACAAATCTGATCATTTTACTATCTTCCTCAAATTCCCCACTGACTCTCCAGATAGACCCTCGACCTCTTGGAATAGAGGTTATACATGAAGAGGAGATAAATAAAACCTGATTTTAATTTTTTAATTCCTTCTCCTCTTGTCCAGTGCTAGGGAATAAAGCATAAGGTTTATTCCACTGCTCTACCAAATATTAATGATTCTATCCTTGCTTGAGGGGAGGAAATATGACCTCCTATTTCTGTTCCCACAGTATGGTTTTAACAAGTCATTTAGCCTCTCTCCAAGTTCAGTTTCTACTTTTCGAAAAGGACAAGATCCTTTCCAGCTCTGAACGACATCAAATCTATTTGGACAAAGTCTACTTGTCCATGCTGCACACTCACCTAAAGTGGGCCCATTTGGCTTGAGTGGCCAAGATAATCAGCCAAAGGAGATAAAACACAAATTGTGAAGTTGCCAATTCTGAGTCACATAAACAAAAAATAATCCAGTTACTCAGCATTTCCATAGTGCTTTATTATATTTTAAAACAATATTTGGCCATTAATCAACACAAACCATGACAAAAAACCATTAAAAGACACAGAGACTAAAGAAACTGACATTGACAAAGCTTACCCAACAAGTCAAAAGCAAAGCAAATGACATTTAGAAATTGTTCCAGTTTGCTAATGCTGTCATTTTGCAAAATACCAGAAATGGATTGGCTTTTATAAAGGGGGTTTGTTTGGTTACAAAGTTACAGTCTTAAGGCCATAAAGTTTCCAGGTAAGACATCAACAATAGGGTACTTTCACTGGAGAAAGGCCATTGGCATCCAGAAAACCTCTGTTGTCTGGGAAGGAACGTGGCTGGCATCTGCTTGCTCCCAGGATGCGTTTCAAACTGGCATTCTTCAAAATGTAGTTTTCAATGGCCATCTTCAAATTGTCTCTCAGCTGCAGCATTAAGTTCCTTCTGTTTGTCAGCTCTTTTATATGGCTCCAGTGATTTAATTAAGACCCACCCTGAATGGGTGGGGTAACACCTCCATGGAAATTGTCCAATCAAAGGTCTTGCCAACAGTTGATTCTCATCTCATCTCCATGGAAACATTCAATCAATAGGTTCCAACCTAATCCACACTAATACATCTCCCCCCACAAGATTGCATCAAAGAACATGGCATTTTGGAGGACATAATACATCCAAACCAGCGCAGAAATTATAGATGAATGATCATTCTATGTGAGCCTCAAGCATTTTTATTATGGGTTATATAATATAAGGCCCAGGTAGAAGAAGGGTGCCAGAATCCACAGCTAGATTGGGCCCTATCTCTTGGGTCCTCTTCCTTCTCTGTTCCACTCACCTGGCTCCCCTGTAGCTTGGATGATGATTGTTATTTTCCCACCTAACTCCTAGGAACCACTGATTCTGTTGCACTTATATATTCCTTCTTTTTTTAAAATTAAATAATTCATTCAACCTTTACTGAGCATTTGTTATGGGTATCAATGTTTCACATGACCTCACAAATAAATACATAATTGAAATCAACCAGGATATGGAATTTGCCCCAAATGGGATAAAAACAGTACAACTTACCCTAATCGCATGACTGATGGATGACCTACCCACCTTGAAGGGTGTGGAGAAGAAAAGAACTAGCCTAAGTAAATTTGGAAAAAAGTGTTTTGATTGTAAATGTAAAGACAATAAGAACGCTACATAAATATTATCCTCCAGGTAGTAAATTTATTTTTCAGAGGGTATGGGTTAGTCATATTGAAACTACTTTATGTGTATTCTTTGACTGAGTAAATAAGTAAATATATTATAGATATTGAAAGATAGGTTTCTCACTCTTGGAAAAAGGAGTTACATAAAAAAAGGGGGGGGGGGACTAGAATGAATCCTATGATTTGGATTGGAATCGGAGATATAAGTACAAACTCATAGTTTTTAATAGACAGAGAGATAGATTAGAAATATAAATGTGAGTAAATGTGTGTGTGTTTACATTATTTCCTTGCTCTGTCCACTGAAAAGGCTTAGAAACAATGTCACCCCTGTAGCAATGAGCACACTTAGCATCCAGATCTTGTTTTTATTTGTTTGTTTGTTTAATTCAATATAGGGAAACTGGACTCCAAAAAAAAAAAAAGTTGATTAAAGGCTGGAGAAGAGAAAATACAAAGTAATTCTGAAATATCTTGCAAGTAGTACCAGAAAAAAAGAAGTACTCAAAAAAAATGATAGGGGCATTTCCAAAGGACATAGGAACCAACTTGAAGCTCCTAATGGCCAAAGCTGGGACAATTTGAGCAACAAAATAAATAATAATACTATCAGTAATCCATAGAAATACATATGCACTAATCCAGGCTGATATAAATAATTGAATAAATAAACAGGAAAGAGATAGCCCTTCTTTACTGTAGTATTCCAATTAATAAATACAGGACAAATGATAAAAGTAGAAAATCACCATTTGGCAAATACATCATAATTGTTACAGGCAAGACCATTAATGGGTGCTGAATTAGTTCTGAAAACAGGAAATTTGACAGTCTTAAAGTATCTCTCCCAAATACTCACTAATTACAAATAGCAACTTTACAGTGGAACCACCAAGCAGACACCACCTTAACCAAGTGACCAAAGTTAACATCACCAGTGATGGAACACACTGGATATCTCATACCCTTTATATGACACACTGAGAAGGGCATAGCATCACCCTGTGGTACTCTTGTCAAAAATTCATAATTTGAATTTAAAAATGAGGAAACAAAGATGAATTGAAAGGCATTATGCAATGTAATTAGCTAGAACTCTTCAAAACTGTCAAGGTCACAAAAGACAAAGAAAGAGGAACTATCCCAGAATGGAGGAGACAGAATTAAATGTGGTGTGGGTTTCTGGCTTAGATTCCTGACTAGGGGGGGAAAAAGAAAGAAAAGAAAAAACATTAGTGGGACAATGGACAAAACGTGAATAAGTTAAGTAGGTTAGTTAATAGTATTGTATCAATATTAATTTCCTAGTTCTGATAACTGGATTACGGTTATATAAAATGGTAACAATTGGGACAGCTGGGTAAAGGGCATACAGAAATTCTTTGTACTTATCTTGCAGCTTTTTTGTAAGTCTGATATTATTTTAAAACTAAAAGTAAAGCAAATGTAACAAAATGTTAAAAGTTGGTGAATCTAGGCATCTGAATGGGGTAGGGTTATGTTCAAGTTCTCCATATGGGTTTCATATTAATTTTGCAATGGTCCTGTAAGTTTGAAATTATTTCAAAATTAAAAGTTTCTTTTTTAAAAAGTAAGACATTCATACACACACACACACACACACACACACACACACACACACACACACACACACAGCAAAGACTGCCCATACCATGCTGATTAAAAGCCAACATCCTTTCAAAAGCCTTCAGAGGCTGCAGGATCTGCCCTCCCCTCCTCCCCCTCTGCTCTCTTTCCTCTACCCCCTCCATCGTCCCTCTGGCTTCTGCTCTCTCTATTCTGCTCCAGCCACATTAGCCTCCTCTTCCCCCTCTCGTATTGTGGATGACTTACAGCATCCTCGCCCCCCCCCTCCACTTTTTGGACTACACATGCCCCATCTCTATCTCTGCCTGTCCCTCCAGCCCTCAGTTTTCCCCTCTTGACTGAGCTATCACCATTTTCTCTTGTGTGCATGGGATTCCTGGTATTCCCCAGACCCATCTCCCTCCCTTGGTTCAAATTTCAACCAGATTAGAGGTAACAACCTCCAGCAGTAACCGATCCTTATTTTTTATAAGAACGTAGCTTGTGGGATTTCAGAATAAAACTTTTACTCTTAGCTAGTAATATCTGTTGGGAATGACATCCCAAAAAATAAATAGTTAGGTTTTTCAATGAAAATATAGTGGAATCATAATTTATTCAACAAAGGCTCTGTATGCCTAATAGGTTCTGGGGATAAAAAGATCAAAAGAGCATATTCTTGAGTTCAAAAAGTATGCAGTCAGCTAAGAGAGGCAGACATGCAAACAGCTAAATTATAATGGCATTGATGTTGCAATAGAGGCATGTTTTAGGTTGAAGAAAATGCAAAGCAAGATGCATAACTCTATCATAGTGTTTACTAGAAGATACTAAGATTATGCCTTGTGTCTCTGTTTCCCCCTTGAGATTATAGTCTCTTTGAGAAGCCAAGCCATGTCTTGGACATTTATGACATCTCCAGCACATACAAAAAAAAAAAAAAACTGTAGCTGGCATGTTAATCACTCAATAAGTGTATACCTGAGTTGAAATGAACTACACTACTAGTTCTGCTTTGGGCAAGGAGGAAGTATCATGGGCAGAATTACAGAGGAGATAACATCTGAGTGGATTCTTAAAAGGTGATTTGGTATTTTCCGTGAAGACAAAGGAATAGAATGGCATTTGTAAATTCATGGGAGATGTGAAATAGAAATAGCAATAATAACAGCAACAATTAATATGCCAGGAACTATGATAAAAATTTATACAAGCTGTCATTTAATTCTTACGTCAACAATATGATGTTGGTACTATTTTTTACAAATGAGGAAACTGAAGCATATGGTGGTTAAGTAACCTGTTCCAAGTCACACATTCTGGTGAGTGTGAAGCTGGGATTTGAGTCACAGGGACAGCCATGATTCTCTGACTCCAAAGCATTTGAACTGGCTAGCACTACGTGCTCTTCTAGGATTGAGCACAGCTCCAGGATCCCAAGCAGCCCAGCATCTATGGTCACCAGTTTTCTTGCCATGCCCAGAGTGGACATCAATACATTCTTTCTACTCTTGTGACTCTACCTTTCTCATGGCACTGCTTTTCTATCTCTCAGCCACTCTTTCAGTCTGTCTTATTGTTGCTTCTCTCTGCTATTGCTTACCTGCTTCTACTGCTTTCTACTTCTCCCCTCTCTGTGTCTCAAATTCACGATCTCCAGGACAGAATCTCCTTGTGTTAGAGCCGCCATCTGTAGTCTCCATTTGCTGGTTCAGGCTGCCCAGCATCTAACTCCTGTTAGCACTCCAATCTCCTTTTGAGGGTACCTCCCACTGTGTGTGAATGTAGAGCTAGAACCCCCCTCCCATAGGATAACCAGGAGGCCAATGTCCCCTCTTGCTATACCAGTCTGGCTATGGGGACAAGCATATCCCCATAGGAAAGTCAGACAAACATGGGGACAGTTTCAGACCACCCCCACTGAAGCAGGAGCAGCAGCAGCGACACAGCAGACTGAACACTCTGCTCTTTTGGTATTACTTTTGCTGTGTTCCCCACTGCAGAGCCCTCCTGTGCCCCTTGTTTTCTACTTCCAGTCTCCTTAAGATACATGCGCCACAGACATCCTTTCAGTGAATTTCCTGCTGAGGTTAAATTACCCAGCATCATTTGCTATTCTCACAAATAGGAACCCTAACAGGACCCACACAAAATGTGGTTTGGGCTCCCACATAGGCTGCTGTTTCCTTTACATCTGCTGCCTTTGGCTAGAGCCTCTGTCCATAATCCCACCCGCGGAGGCCAGGGTGGCAGGGCCACATAGCTGAAAACAAGACAGCTTCTGTCAAAGGAGACACCTGTGGCCTCTGTGCTCAGGAGGCAGCTGGCAGCACTTACTTGGACTCACAGAGATGCAAAACCAATAGCCTGGGACAGACTGGGTGGGTTTTATATGCTGAGAAGATTAAGTCAATGACCAGAGGGAGAGTGAAGATACACAAGAGAAGACGTGGATGGAGAGAGCAAGGGCTCTGAGAAACGGACATGAGGTACAGGGACAGGTCTTGGAAAAGAATGATAGTGATCAAAAATGGTGGGTTCTCTGCCCAAGGCACTCAAAGGACCAATTCCTGAGACACCAAGCTTCCAAAGAGAGAAAGAGTTTATTGCTAAAACATGAAGCAGGAGATCAGACATCCTATCAGCCTAAAAATCTGTCTCCCTGAACTACAGTAATTCTGATAGCTTTACAGTATCAAAAGATGGGCAGGGTTTAGGATAATAAGCACAATAGCTTGAGAAGACGAGGTTAGAGATGATATAATTATTGAGCATGTGCAGACTGATTACATGCTTAGTCACAGAACGTATGTAAGAAAATGGCAGCCTTCGTATGATGATGGGCATGATTTTTAGCATCATAATGAGGTATAGGTCACTTATAGGTTAAAGTTTAAGCTACTGCACATGTCAGGCAGGTCCATTTTGGTTAGATCCAGCTTCGAGTACAAGACAGCTTTGGAATTGGGGTGGGTTAATTCTGGGCTGACTCAAGGCCCTTCATTACATGAGTCTGTCTTTAGTGTCATAAGACTCTAAAGTTGAAAAATAGGAAAATGGGGTACAAGAGGGGGTCAGTCACAAGGTTTTTACAATAACAAGAAAAAACGCTATATATTTATACATTCATTATCAGAGATCAAGGTAGCTGGATTACAGAAATTTAAGGTATTTCTCTCTAGCCACTCTAATACACCAAAAGGGAAAAAGAAATAGCTATATAATGATTCAGTAATCATAATCATTTGTTAAATCCTAACTTCTGTTACAAGAAGAGGAACCACCCCACCCACACCCTGCTCCTGGCTCCTGAGAAAAGGGTTAAGGCTGATTTTGCAGAGCTAGGTACATCTATTGAGTGGAAGCAATTTGGAGGGAGTAACTGTAAATAGATTCTATTTTCTGAGGTAAGAGCCAAAGTAATCTGCTGACAGTGTAGGGAGTTAGGGGGAGGATTTGAAGAGAAGGGTGAAGGCTTGGAAAAGCCACAATGAAAAATGGGAGAGAGAGCTTCCTGGGAACCAGCAAAAGGACTATTGTTAAACTGCGTTGAGGGCAACTGTTTCTATTTGCTTTCTCTAAAAGCAATTAGCTATTCCAAAGATACTTTTTGAAGAATGACTGAAATGATGACAGGAACATTCCCTGAAATTTTTTTCATTGCATAGTCAGGGACTTGCAAAATCTAGTGAATTTCACAGAGCACAAGAACCTTTAACTTAGCTTTTAGATTCTGCAATTTTATTGCTTTAGGCTCTTCTGCTGATCCAGAAGAGCAAAAATTATTGGACTAAAATAAGTCTTGAGACAACAGAAATTTGTTCCTAAGGAATCTAGATTTTGTCTGATTCAGTTCCTTTTGATATTAAGATGTTGGTCCACTTCATATACAAAAGCATGAAAGAAAATGTAGAAAAAAGACTTTCAAGGCCCTTATAAAAATGTTAAATAGTGTTATTCATATTGACAAATTTATTGAAGTGGGCTTTATTAGTAGTAGTGAAAAAACCAAACACCAAAATGGTCTTTGTTGAAATTCAAATAAACAATGAAAAAAGCTCATCTGTAAAATCTCTGAAGAAAAACACTGCTTAGGCATGGTTATGTTCCATGATTCAGTATGCCGAATTAAATCCTACAATGTACTGCCGGCTGGTCCTGGTAAATAACTGAACTGATATGTAAATTGTAGACTTTGTTTTAGATTGCCAATTAGATTCATGAAGTAAGGATGAGCTTCTGACATATTATGAGAAATGAACAACTGCTCTGCATCAGCTGGCAATCCTAAAAAGACAGCATCTGGATAAAACTCAACATGCAATTTTAGCTTTTGTTGCACTTTGAATAAAAATAGTTGGCCAAACAACTACCTATTTAAATTATTGAAAGCTGGTAATTACAAATAAGCCTCCTGGTTGATAATTAGAATGGCAGTGGAGATCATTCGAAGTATGAAGAGGTTGGAAAGGATTCCAAAAGTAGTCTTCCCTTAAATTGAGTTGTGCCGAAAAAAGCAGTTTGTTCTTCAAAGAATGAATATTCTTTAACTACTTCTTTCACTGATGCAGGCTGGCACAGACATGGGTTAATTTACTTCACACTTCAGTCATTTGGTTTTTTCAAACTACAACAAAGATGGGGCAAACACTATGGCAAAATAGAGATTAAAATTCATCATTATTCCCTTGTTCTTTTCAAACACAAAAGTGCCACATTCTTATAGAATGACTCGCAGACACACAGGTTTTTATCTGAGACGTGGTAAAGAAACAAAAAGATAAGTTCTCTTTGCAACATAACATGATTCAAAACAACCACTAGAGGGCAGTCAAAATACTAGGAACATAGTAAGGCGTTGGATCAGAAGCTTAAATGAAAGCTGTTTTGCAGGATTTTAAAAGCATTGTTTAGCAAATTTTTTTAAAAAAAAGGAGAGAACAAAAAGAGAACATATCTTCTTGACTGCAGCAACATAACCTTAATGAGAAGCAGCAGCAAGAATATTCATAAGCCTGGGAGGATTTAGACTGTTACACATATCTGTGATAGCAGCCGTTTGCCTTCGGAATGACAGTTGTAGGACAGTGATTCAGCACATTTGAGGTAATGAGGTCAATCCCTCGGTACTCTCTGTGATTTAGCCCTGTCTGCAAAACAGCAAAAGATCAAGGAGCTGGGCAACCATAACACACCAAAACACAAATCACTGGCCTACAACCAATGGAACATTCAAAGGTAGTCGTATTGGTAGGTCGTTCCCTGTCTCTATGTGTGCATGTGTGTTTAATATAAGAAATGTCTTTTTAGATTTTGAAGTCAGAATTATTACTCTCTTTTAAATTCCCACAGCTCCACCTAACCCACGCTATTTGTGGGAGGTGAGGAAGAAATGACTCACATGATTGTTAAAATGCTTGTGAAAATGCAGATAGAATGGTGACAGACATTGGAAGCACTCAGCTCTTATTCTTTAAAAATCTTTCCAAAAAGATAATCAGGTTAGGGGTGGAGAATAAATTCTAAACATTTTGTAGAATCTTAGACCTTAAAGCTAAAAAGTATCATAGGTTCCTTGGCTTATAATATTTTCCTTTATTTCCTGTCTGTTCGTTTTCTCTCAGCCATTTTAGAGTAGAAAAATCTGTGTACTGTGATATGACATACAGAAGAATTTTTCAAATCAGCTACTGCGATCTGACCATGGAAATGTGGTGATAAATATAGCTTGCAAATATTAAAGGTTAACTGAATGATCTTTAGGAGCCCTTGGCATAAGTTTAATAAATAAGGACAGAAGCTAGGACCAACATATTTTGATTTCCTGAAGCAGAGCTTGGCCAAGCAGTGTTGTGACTTCTGTGGTCTTCTTGGAGGAAAAAGCTCTTAGCACTTCAAGCTTAGAAGTTAATGTGAAATAATCACATCATTGTTCCTTCATAGTAAAATAAGTAGTCCTAACTTGTTGATAGTGAAAGGAGTAAGTGTGATACCTAGATGCAAGGCAGTTTCTCCAGTCATCCGTCTGAAGCATAGCTATGATTAATTTATTGAACATATTTACTTTTATCTACCTTTGTTTTGGTCAGTAAATAACATAATTTTATTGCATAGGAAAGCAGATCATGTGGTCTAATGTAAGTCAACATGTAACAGGTCTTCTTACCTCATTTTCTTCTTTTTTTTTATTTTGAAATAAATTCAAAGTTATAGGAACAGTTGCAAAAACAATACTAACGCCATACAAAGAACTCCATCATACCCTGACTCCCCTCCACCGATAGCCCAATCCACCAACTTTAACATGCTCTCACATCGCTATTTCTTTCCTTCCCTCCCTCCCTATCTATCATCCATCATCTATTGCTCTGTCTTCTGAACATAGGAGAGCAAGCTGCACACATCCTTGAACATACACTATAATTCACATATACACTTCCCATGAACAAGAATATTCTTTTATGCAATCCCATTAAGCACAGCTAAGAAGTACAAGAGATTCAACAATGATACAAAGCTTACATTCTACATTTCCTTTTCCTTATGTCTCAACTGTGTCCCTTTGAGCCTCCTGTCCTCCATCCTCCAATTCCATCCAGGTTCGTCCTTGGCATTCAATTGTCGTCTATTTAGACTTTTTTTTTTTTTTTCAATTGTGGAAACATATATACAACCTAAATCTTCCCATTCCACTCCCTCCCTAGCATTCCATTAGTGGGATTAATCACATTTAGAATTTTGTAATGCTCTATCCCACCATCCATTACCAGAAATTTCCCTTCACCTCAAACAGCAACCCTACACTCATTTCTTAAGTCCCCGTTGTCCCTTCCCCCATTTCTCTTAACCCATACTCTACTTTTCATCTCTATGGTCATATTCTCTGATAATTTCTTTGTGTTTACTGTGGGGCTTAAAATTAACCTCTTAGATCCATAACAATCTTGTTTTTCTTTGATACCACCTTCACTTCAATAGGACATATAAACTATGCTCCTACACTCCTCCATTCCCCACCTTTATATAGTTGTCTAAAATTACATATTTTACATTGAGTTCAAAACCACTGATTTGTCCTTAGAGTTTGTGTATTTTATATCATGTAGGAAGTAAATAGTGGAGTTACAATTCAAAAATTATTGACTTCTATTTGTATTCCATTGTGGTTGGAGAATGTGCTTTGAGTATATTCAATTTTTTTTCTTTTTTCATTTTATTGAGGCTTGTTTTATGTCCCAGCCTATGGTCCCTTCTGGAGAAAGATCCGTGATCCCTAGAGAAAAATGAGTGTCCTGGTGATTTGGGATGTAAGGTTCTATATATGTCTGTTAAAATTCTCTACATCTCTTTCTCCTTTCTTTGTTTCTCTGTTGGTAGGGATCCCTTTAGTATCTGAAGTAGGGCACGTCTTTTATTGGCAAACTCTCTCACATTTCTTTGTCTGTGAAAAATTTAAGCTCTCCCTCAAATTTGAATGAGAGTTTTGTTGGATAAAGTATTCTTGGTTGGAAATTTTTCTCTCTCAGAAATTTAAATATGTCATGCCACTGCCTTCTTGCTTCCATGGTGGCCGCTGAGTAGTCACAACTTAGTCTTATATTGTTTCCTTTGTATGTGGTGAATTGCTTTTCTCTTGCTGCTTTCAGAACTTGCTCCTTCTCTTCAGTATTTGACAGTCTGATCAGAATATGTCTCGGAGTGGGTTTATTTGGATTTATTCTATTTGGAGTTCTCTGGACATTTATGCTTTGTGTGTTTATGTTGTGTAGAAGGTTGGGGAAGTTTTCCCCAACAATTTCTTTGAATACTCTTTCTAGACCTTCACCCTTCTCTTCCCCTTCTGGGACAGCAATGAGTCTTAAGTTTGGATGTTTTATTTTTTTTTTTATTTTTTTTTTAATCTTCATTTTATTGAGATATATTCACATACCTTGCAGTCATACAAAACAAATCGTACTTTCGATTGTTTACAGTACCATTACATAGTTGTAGGTTCATCACCTAAATCAATCCCTGACACCTTCATTACCACACACACAAAAATAACAAGAATAATAATTAGAGTGAAAAAGAGCAATTGAAGTAAAAAAGAACACTGGGTACTTTTGTCTGTTTGTTTCCTTCCCCTATTTTTCTACTCAACCATCCATAAACTAGACAAAGTGGAGTGTGGTCCTTATGGCTTCCCCAATCCCATTGTCACCCCTCATAAGCTACATTTTTATACAACTGTCTTCGAGATTCATGGGTTCTGGGTTGTAGTTTGATAGTTTCAGGTATCCACCACCAGCTACCCCAATTCTTTAGAACCTAAAAAGGGTTGTCTAAATTGTGCGTCAGAGTGCCCACCAGAGTGACCTCTCGGCTCCTTTTGGAATCTCTCTGCCACTGAAGCTTATTTCATTTCCTTTCACATCCCCCTTTTGGTCAAGAAGATGTTCTCCGTCCCATGATGCCGGGTCTACATTCCTCCCCGGGAGTCATATTCCACGTTGCCAGGGAGATTCACTCCCCTGGGTGTCTGATCCCACGTAGGGGGGAGGGCAGTGATTTCACCTTTCAAGTTGGCTTAGCCAGAGAGAGAGGGCCACATCTGAGCAACAAAGAGGCATTCGGGAGGAGGCTCTTAGGCACAACCATAGGGAGGCCTAGCCTCTCCTTTGCAGCAACCGTCTTCCCAAGGGTAAAACCTATGGTAGAGGGCTCAACCTATCAAACCACCAGTCCCCTATGTCTGTGGTCATGTTAGCAACCATGGAGGTGGGGTAGGCGAATACCCCTGCATTCTCCACAGGCTCCTCAAGGGGGCACTACATCTTCTTTTTTCTTTGTTTTTCTTTTTTTTTTTTTAACTTTCCCTTCTTTTTTAAATCAACTGTATGAAAAAAAAAGTTAAAAAGAAAACAAACATACAATAAAAGAACATTTCAAAGAGACCATAACAAGGGAGTAAGAAAAAGACAACTAACCTAAGATAACTGCTTAACTTCCAACATGTTCCTACTTTATGCCAAGAAAGTTACCTAATATAGCAACATTTCTGTGAACTTGCTCCTACTATATCCATCAGAAATTAACAGACCATAGTCATTCCTGGGCATCCCCAGAACATTAAATAGCTTATCTGTTCTTCTTGGATTATTGTTCCCCCTTCCTTAATTGCTCTCTATTGCTAGTTCCCCTACATTCTACATTATAAACCATTTGTTTTACATTTTTCAAAGTTCACATTAGTGGTAGCATATAATATTTCTCTTTTTGTGCCTGGCTTATTTCGCTCAGCATTATGTCTTCAAGGTTCATCCACGTTGTCATATGTTTCACGAGATCGTTCCTTCTTACTGCCGCGTAGTATTCCATCGTGTGTATATACCACATTTTATTTATCCACTCATCTGTTGAAGGACATTTGGGTTGTTTCCATCTCTTGGCAATTGTGAATAATGCTGCTATGAACATTGGCGTGCAGATATCTGTTCGTGTCACTGCTTTCTGATCTTCCGGGTATATACCGAGAAGTGCAATCGCTGGATCGAATGGTAACTCTATATCTAGTTTTCTAAGGAACTGCCAGACTGACTTCCAGAGTGGCTGAACCATTATACAGTCCCACCAACAATGAATAAGAGTTCCAATTTCTCCACATCCCCTCCAGCATTTGTAGTTTCCTGTTTGTTTAATGGCAGCCATTCTAACCGGTGTTAGATGGTATCTCATTGTGGTCTTAATTTGCATCTCTCTAATAGCTAGTGAAGCTGAACATTTTTTCATGTGTTTCTTGGCCATTTGTATTTCCTCTTCAGAGAACTGTCTTTTCATATCTTTTGCCCATTTTATAATTGGGCCGTCTGTACTATTGTCATTGAGCTGTAGGATTTCTTTATATATGCAAGATATCAGTCTTTTGTCAGATACATGGTTTCCAAAAATTTTTTCCCATTGAGTTGGCTGCCTCTTTACCTTTTTGAGAAACTCCTTTGAGGTGCAGAAACTTCTAAGCTTGAGGAGTTCCCATTTATCTATTTTCTCTTTTGTTGCTTGTGCTTTGGGTGTAAAGTCTGGGAAGTGGCCACCTAATAAAAGGTCTTGAAGATGTTTTCCTACATTATCTTCTAGGAGTTTTATGGTACTTTCTTTTATATTGAGATCTTTGGTCCATTTTGAGTTAATTTTTGTGTAGGGGGTGAGGTAGGGGTCCTCTTTCATTCTTTTGGATATGGATATCCAACTCTCCCAGCCCCATTTGTTGAAAAGACCATTATGACTCAGTTCAGTGACTTTGGGGGCCTTATCAAAGATCAGTCGGCCATAGATCTGAGGGTCTATCTCCGAATTCTCAATTCGATTCCATTGATCTATATATCTATCTTTGTGCCAGTACCATGCTGTTTTGGCAACTGTGGCTTTATAATAAGCTTCAAAGTCAGGGAGTGTAAGTCCTCCCACTTCGTTTTTCTTTTTTTAGAGTGTCTTTAGCAATTCGAGGCATCTTCCCTTTCCAAATAAATTTGATAACTAGCTTTTCCAAGTCTGCAAAGTAGGTTGTTGGAATTTTGATTGGGATTGCATTGAATCTGTAGATGAGTTTGGGTAGAATTGACATCTTAATGACATTTAGTCTTCCTATCCATGAGCATGGAATATTTTTCCATCTTTTAAGGTCCCCTTCTATTTCTTTTAGTAGAGTTATGTAGTTTTCTTTGTATAGGTCTTTTACATCTTTGGTTAAGTTTATTCCTAGGTACTTGATTTTTTTAGTTGCTATTAAAAATGGTATCTTTTTCTTAAGTGTCTCTTCAGTTTGTTCATTTCTAGCATATAGAAACATTACTGACTTATGTGCATTAATCTTGTATCCCGCTACTTTGCTAAATTTGTTTGTTAGCTCTAGTAGCTGTATTGTCGATTTCTCAGGGTTTTCTAGATATAAGATCATATCATCTGCAAACAATGACAGTTTTACTTCTTCTTTTCCAATTTGGATGCCTTTTATTTCTTTGTCTTGCCGGATTGCCCTGGCTAGCACTTCCAGCACAATGTTGAATAACAGTGGTGACAGCGGGCATCCTTGTCTTGTTCCTGATCTTAGAGGGAAGGCTTTCAGTCCCTCACCATTGAGTACTATGCTGGCTGTGGGTTTTTCATATATGCTCTTTATCATGTTGAGGAAGTTTCCTTCAATTCTTACCTTTTGAAGTGTTTTTATCAAAAAGGGATGTTGGATTTTGTCAAATGCTTTTTCAGCATCTATTGAGATGATCAATTGATTTTTCCCTTTTGACTTGTTAATGTGTTGTAATACATTGATTGATTTTCTTATGTTGAACGATCCTTGCATGCCTGGAATGAACCCCACTTGGTCATGGTGTATGATTTTTTTAATGTGTCTTTGGATTCGATTTGCAAGTATTTTGTTGAGGATTTTTGCATCTATATTCATTAGGGAGATTGGCTGGTAGTTTTCCTTTTTTGTAGCATATTTGCCTGGTTTTGGTATTAGATTGATGTTAGCTTCATAAAATGAGTTAGGTAGTGTTCCATTTTCTTCAATGTTTTGAAAGAGTTTGAGTAAGATTGGTGTCAGTTCTTTCTGGAAAGTTTGGTAGAATTCCCCTGTGAAGCCATCTGGCCCTGGGCATTTATTTGTGGGAAGATTTTTGATGACTGATTGGATCTCTTTGCTTGTGATGGGTTGGTTGAGGTCTTCTATTTCTTCTCTGGTCAGTCTAGGTTGTTCATATGTTTCCAGGAAATTGTCCATTTCCTCTACATTATCCAGTTTGTTGCCATACAGTTGTTCATAGTATCCTCTTATAATTATTTTAATTTCTTCAGCATCTGCAGTTATGTCACCTTTTTCATTCATTATTTTGTTTATATGGGTCTTCTCTCTTTTTGATTTTGTCAGTCTAGCTAGGCGCTTGTCAATCTTGTTGATCTTCTCAAAGAACCAACTTTTGGTGATATTTATCCTTTCTATTGTTTTTTTGTCCTCTATGTCATTTATTTCTGCTTTAATCCTTGTTATTTCTTTTCTTCTACTTGGTTTAGGATTGGTTTGCTGTTCATTTTCTAGCTTCTTCAGTTGATCCATTAGTTCTTTGATTTTGGCTCTTTCTTCCTTTTTAATATACGCGTTTAGTGCTATAAATTTCCCCCTTAGCACTGCTTTTGCTGCATCCCATAGGTTTTGGTATGTTGTGTTCTCATTTTCATTCGTCTCTATATATTTAGCAGTTTCTCTTGCTATTTCTTCTTTAACCCACTGATTGTTTAGGAGTGTGTTGTCTAACCTCCAGGTATTTGTGAATTTTCTAAGTCTCTGATGGTTATTGACTTCTAATTGTATTCCATTGTGGTCAGAGAATGTGCTTTGAATAATTTCAATCTTTTTAAATTTATTGAGGCTTGTTTTATGTCCCAGCATATGATCTATTCTGGAGAAAGTTCCATGAGCACTAGAAAAGTATGTGTATCCTGGTGATTTGGGATGTAATGTGCTGTAAATGTCTGTTAAATCTAATTCATTTATCAGATTGTTTAGGTTTTCAATTTCCTTATTGGTCTTCTGTCTGGTTGATCTACCTATAGGAAAGAGTGATGTGTTGAAGTCTCCCACAATTATTGTGGAAACATCAATTGCTTCCTTTAGTTTTGCGAGTGTTTGTTTGTCATATTTTTCCCCTCTGTCTATTAGTATCCTTTATTGTCCCGATACCGAATCTCTTTAGTACTGAACCTTTCTCCAAGTCTCTCTGTCCTTTCTTTGTTTCTCTGTCTGTAGGGCTCCTTTAGTATCTCCAGTAGGGCAGGTCTCTTGTTAGCAAATTCTCTCAGCATTTGTTTGTCTGTGAAAAATTTAAGCTCTCCTTCAAATTTGAAGGAGAGCTTTGCTGGATAAAGTATTCTTGGCTGGAAATTTTTCTCACTCAGAATTTTAAATATATCGTGCCACTGCCTTCTTGCCTCCATGGTGGCTGCTGAGTAGTCACTACTTAGTCTTATGCTGTTTCCTTTGTATGTGGTGAATTGCTTTTCTCTTGCTGCTTTCAGAACTTATTCCTTCTCTTCTGTGTTTGACAGTGTGATCAGTATATGTCTCGTAGTGGGTTTATTTGGATTTATTCTATTTGGAGTTTGCTGAGCATTTATGATTTGTGTATTTATGTTGTTTAGAAGATTTGGGAAGTTTTCCCCAACAATTTCTTTGAATACTCTTCCTAGACCTTTACCCTTTTCTTCCCCTTCTGGGACACCAATGAGTCTTATATTCGGACGTTTCATATTATTTATCATATCTCTGAGGTCCATTTCGATTTTTTCAATTTTTTTCCCCATTCTTTATTTTATGCTTTCATTTTCCATTCTGTCATCTTCCAGGTCACTGATTCGTTCAAATTCCTCTAGTCTTGTACTATGAGTGTCCAGAATCTTTTTAATTTGGTCAACAGTTTCTTCAATTTCCATAAGATCATCCATTTTTTTATTTAGTCTTGCAATGTCTTCTTTATGCTCTTCTAGGGTCTTCTTGATTTCCTTTGTATCCCATACTAGGGTCTCATTGTTCATCTTTAGTTCTTTGAGTAGCTGCTCTAGGTGCTGTGTCTCTTCTGATCTTTTGATTTGGGTGCTTGGGATTGGGTTATCCATATTGTCTGGTTTTTTCATATGCTTTATAATTTTCTGTTGTTTTTGGCCTCGTGGCATTTGCTGAACTTGATAGGGTTCTTTTAGGATGTGTAGACCAATTGAAGTTCTTATCTCTAATTTATCAGATCTACAGCTTCATGGAGTACACTTTCTCTAACTAACCAGCAGGTGGCGTCCACGAGCCGCCAATTCCACAAGCCAGTTCTCCCCTGCTTAGCCTTTTTGGTGAGTGGGGGAGTGAGTTTTGTGGGGTCCAATTGGTGTACCAAGCTTGCGTGTGTAGTTGGTGTTGCCTGCCCTGTATATGGGGCGTGTTTCTGGGCAGTCAGGGAGGGGGGGTGGCTCTAACAATCAAATCTCCCTGGTGATCCTAGAGTTTTAAAGCTGCTGCAATAGTCTAATCCTTCAGTTCAGTCCTGCCACAGTTTGTCTCTGCCACTGACCCACAAGTCCTTGGTTTTGGCGTATGGCTTCTGAGACTTGCAAGTGGGCCCCTCTTCCAGGCTGTGCACCCCGGGTCCTCCGTTGAGGGATGACTGTGCTATGTCACAGGTGAGTGCCATCCCCCCAGGGCAGTTCTGGGCTGCTGGGCTGTGTAGGGAGGCTCCCAGTCTGCTGAAATGATGGCTGAATGGGGCTTTGTTAATTCACACTGCTCCACCTTCCCAACTCTGGGACAATCAGCTGAGGTTGCAGGGAAGGCTAATGTCCAAGCCCAGTTTTGTGGTGTGTGCCCGTTATTTGAAGCACTTCCGTCACACTGGGTTGTCTGGGGCAGCTCTGGGCTATGGGGCTGGCGATGGGCAGGAGTGTTTCCTGTCCACCAGGATGATGGCTGTGAGCAGACACCCCCCTTTTCTTGGGAAGTTGTGGTGTTTAGTGAATTTGCTCAGCCACTGGATTATTGCCTTTTGTCTCAGAGCTCTCTTAGTTCTGCTCTTGACTTGACCTGCCCAAATTGCAAGTCTCTGAAGCTTTCTGTATTGGGCTTCTTAGAGTAATTGTTTTAGAAAAAGAAAAAAGGATTAAAAAAAAAAAAAAAGGGCCCTCCTCAGAGATCTAATGGGTTATTGAAATGCTAAGAGACAAAGCAACCAGGGCCATTAAGGAAAGGTCCACAGGGCAGAGAGATCAGCTTTTCTTTGGGATTTGCATATGCGCCTCAGGGCCTGAGCTCTGCCCTTCCCCTTTCTATGTTCACCAGAACTCCAAAAATCCTCCGCTTTTATTTTGGAGTTTTTCATGTTGTTTTTTTTCTATGCCTGTCTCCTCTCTGCTGGGCTGGCTGCTCTTAGATTCTCTGGTGTCTGGTCTCAGTCTATCTATGGTTGGAGTTTGGATCAGTAGAATGAGTTTCCGATAAGGGCTGCCACTGCAGTTCTCCCTTCTCCTTCCCGGAGCTGACAGCCCCTCCTCCCACGGGACTGAGCCTGGCAGGGAGCGGCACGGATCCCCTGGCCGCAAAAACTTACAGATTTCGCTGATCTCAGCAGTTCCACGTTTTCATGAGTGTTGTATGAAGTATGCCCAAAGTCAGATTGCTCTGTGGTGTCCAGTCCACGCAGTTCCTGGCTTTCTACCTACTTTCCTGGAGGAGTAACTAAAACATACAGCTCACTAGTCCGCCATCTTGCCCCGCCTCCTGGATGTTTTATTTTATCTATCATATCCCTGAGATCCATTGCAATTTTTTCAATTTTTTTCTCCATTCTTTCTTTTGTTCTTTCATTTTCTGTTCTGTGGACTTCTAGGACACTGAGACATTGTTCAACTTCCTCTAATCTTGTATTGTGAATATCCAGAGTCTTTTTAATTTAGCCAACAGTTTCTTTTATTTCCATAAGATCTTCTATTTTTTTATTTACTCTTGCAATGTCTTCTTTATGCTCTTCTAGGGTCTTCTTTATGTCGCTTATATCCTGGGCCATGGTCTTCTTGATGTCCTTTAAATCCTTTGCCATGTTTTTATTCCTTGATTGTAGTTCTTTGATTAATTGTGCCAGGTACTGTGTCTCTCCTGATATTTTGATTTTGGTGTTTGGAATTGGATTCTCCATATCATCTGGTTTTATCATATGCATTAAGATTTTCTGTTGTTTTTGGCCTCTTGGCATTTGCTTTGCTTGATAGGGTTCTTTCAAGTTGTAAAAAAAAGATACCAATCTAATTTTTCAGAAACACAATTTGGTGGTGTATGCTTTCTCTAACTAACCAGCAGATGGCATCTGTGAGTCACCTGTACCCCTCAAGTCAGTTCTCAACCTTGTCCCTGTAGTGTGTGGGGAAATGATTCTTGTGGGGTTCAGTTGGAGGACTCAGTTTGGGTGTGTTGCTGGAGCTGTCCACCCTGAATGTGGGGCGTGTGTCTGGGTGGCCAGGGAAGAACAGCAGCTTTATTATTCAAATCCCCCAGGTTCCCGGAGATTCAAGGCTGCCGCCAGAGTCTAAGCCTTCATTTCAGTTCTGCCCCAGACCCTCTCTCTCGCTGTCCCACAAACCACCGGACTTGGCGTAGCATCCCTGGGTTCTCCGAGTGGGCCCCCCCTCCCAGCCATGATCCTCCAGGACCTCTGCTGAGGGAATGCCGTGCTACGTCACCAGTGCACGCCATCCCTCAAGGGAAGCACCGGGCTGCCGGGCTGTGCAGGGGCACTCTCAGCCTGATGCAAAGATGGCCGAACAGGGCATCTCAACCCCGCCCTCCTTGCACAGTTCCTCCTTCCCAGCTCCCGGACAACTGGTGGGGCTCTGGGCTGTGGGCACAGCCCCAGGCAGGAGTTTATCCAGCCCTCTGGGGAGCCAGCTGCTAGCCGCGGGGTTTCTTTCTGCTTCCGGCTCTCTCCTCCGCTCCCCCAGCCTTGGGGGTATCTGCAGAGGGCTATCCTCCAGGCCAGACACCGAGAGGCCGGCCCAGCCCCCTCTTGCTGTGTTTTACTGCGTGGTTCCCACTGTCACAACTGCAGCCGTTCCTGGGTCTTTCCCTTTTTTTTTTTTTTTAAAAGAACCAGTCAGTCTCCAAACAGCAACCCCTGGCTTCCCCACACTGCTGCATAGCTGCGGGTCTTCCGGCCAGCTTACTCACTCGTTTCAGAATGCAGACTCCCAGTTTCACCAAGTAAATGGCCCCTGTGGTACTAGCAGACCTCGACCAGCTGGCGCATCGCTGTAACCAGTATTCTGGGTCACTTTCTGGTTTTTATCTAGTGTTTTTCACAGAGGTGTTTTTTTGCCCTGTCTCACCTAGCTGCCATCTTAGTTTCTCCTTACCTCATTTTCTTCTAACCTCACCTCCAGTAATCTCTGTGACCTTGGATTTGCCTTACCTTTTCCTTTTAGAGAGATTTGCAAGGGAGCAGCAGAATCAGGCATGTCTAAAATATTTGGCCACTAGGATTCACTGGGGTATTTCCTGTAAGAGACATCTGTACCTGAATTAGCAATTCCTAAGATTCCTGAAGAAGCCTTGAGGAGTTACAGTGGTTCTGAGCATCAAGGGTTTTTTTCTATATCTGGTTCTATACAGGCAAAGAATGGCCTATACTATGTAACTTCTAGGACAAGTTGTGCAATAAATTAGTCTTGTGTATGAATAAAACTTCAGATCTTAAAGTGGGGACACATTTGAGATGTTTTGACGTCCAGTTAAAATATGCACTAGAAGAGATGCTAGAGGTCCTTTCTGAAGCTTCCCTGATCTTGCCAGAAAAGAGATGTGCACTCCCATAGTTCTTAATGGTACTTTTCAGACAGGCCTTTCCATCCTCTATTATAGTGGCCATATGCTCCTGAAAAGTCATGTGATATCTCACACATACCTCAATTGCAATTCAATAAATGTTTACTGAATTAACAAAATTGTACTGTGAGAAGTAAGCAAGAGATGGGGCTCACCCAACACACTTCCCTGGAGACACTGTTTCTAATGCAATTTAATCCTCCACCCAGATGCAAGATCTAGAGCTTCCATGTATGGCTTTCTACTTTTTTCACAGGTGTCTATGTTGCCCAGGCCACCCCCACCTGATACCCAGCTGCTCAGCCTCTTTGCCTATGAGAGTCATCTTTGGGGGTTCCTGAACACTGCTGGACAACGTTAATTGACATTCTTCAATAGGATGTATCAACTGGGTCATGCCTAGCACAGCATCTCTCCCAGGAAGTGCTCTTTACAAGGTGAAGGAAGGAATGACTATATGGAAAGACATTAAGCTCCCCTTTCTCAACTATAGACAGAATTTTTAAAAACGAAATCTGCCAGACTGCTAGTACAGGCCACTCATTGTTCTGTTCTGAGCCTTTCCATGTTTATTCCATCTTCATACTCAATAATGCCATTTGCATGGCACAGGTAGCTCTCATAATGAGAGCTTGGTAAAGTCAGATTATTTTAGGAAGAAGTTGGTTCTCCGATCTCTTATCCGGTTTGTAAAAACCTTTTCATATTTTACCTCCAAGCTCTGTTATTCTTCCCAATCTGCCTCCAGGTTATGGTGTTTGTGAAATCACTTGCACTTTAATTACTTTTAATGTGTCCTCCTCCAGGAGCCCACTGTACTCCTACACTAGGTCACAGCCTGCAGTGAATTATGCTGATGGAGGCATGAGCTAGTATAAGTGAAGGAAAATTAAAAAAAAATTAAACCCAGTGCCAAAACAAATGATGAAATAACATTTTATTTTTTCACAGTTGTGAGGAAAACCTTAAATTTAATAGGATCAATTGCTTAACAAAACATTACTACAAAAATGTTCATGAAAGTAAGTGTGAGTGTGCGTATCACCTCAATGTGATTTTTTCTTCCTCCATCCATCCTTCCTTCCTTTCTCTCCCCACTCCATCTCCCTCTATCCCTCTTTCATGATTATCACATGGAAGCAGATAAAACAAAGAGGCTTTTCTTTTTTGAAAAGTATGAAAAATGAGAGAAATGGGAAGGGGTCCAACATTCTGCAAAAATGGCAAAAGCAAGACTGAATTGTTTTCAGTGTATGCTATAAGACTTATTTTGTATGCCATGAAAAAAAATTAATGTATTGGCAGTCACAGTTCTCGTATATCAACCATGTATATACCTATTTTAAGCTTCAGTATACTTTCATATATTTAACTTCATTTTCTTAATTCACATGTGAAAATGTAATGATTTCCCAACTGTAAGACTCACTGAGGACTTCGCGTATTCTTTAAGGCTGCCATTTTTTCTTTAATATTTTAGTTAGAACCATTTGACTAATAGAAACAGAGACTCAGTTATGGCATTTATGCCAGCAATTAGCTAGTTCCTCACAAACCGTTTTTCCTTTCTTCCCAAGTACCTACTGGATGACATGTCATAGTCACCTTTGCAGATAGATGCAGCCATATGATTGGAAGTGATGTACCCTACTTCCAGGCCTGGACCACAGCACCCTCCCACCCGCAGTCCTCTCTCTCTTTTTTGTTCCCCACCCACCCACTGATTGGAGAAGTCTAAGGATCTAGAGAAGGGCAGAGCCTCAGAATGGAAGGAGCCTCAGTTCCTTCATTGCTGCTTATAGGAAAGCTGCCCAGTAGAGCCACCCAACCAGGCTAATATGAGTGACAAATAAACTTTTATTATGTTAAGTCACTGAAATTTTGAAGTTCTTTGTTATAGCAGTTGGCTAGTCTCAACTAATACATCAGTCTGAGAAAACTAACTTTATTTTAAAGATATTCACAGACTTGATTGAGCTGGAATGGGAAAACCAAGCCACTGGGAAGTGGTGTAAATGTAGAAACCTACTGTGTTTTTCCTCTCTCCCTCTCTCTTTCATGGTGCTGCATGATCCCTTTCCCTAATCACCTGTGATGATGCCTCATGAACTCAATGCTACTTTACCCCTAATCTACCCCATGGTTCTCTTCATGTCCTTTCAGTAACTGTCCCCTCTGTAATCACTTTGTCTTTTTCTTAATCCAACATACTGAGTGTAATGGTATCAAAAAAACTTCTACAACTTCCACAGTTTCCACAATAGCTTCTGACATCAACTGCAAAGATTACAGTAACTCAATCTATTCAATTTTGACTCTAACTAGCCAGAGTTAGGCAAGACTCTACAGGGTAAGGGCAATCCTCTACAAGACTGTCCATCAGGCAGCAGTCACAAATTCAGGGGCCCAAGCTGCCTGTAGCTCTGATGAAAGCCTACATAATTCAGGGGTTCTCACCACCTCCCTTGGGTTTGATAATTTGCTAGAACAACTCACAGAACTCAGTGAAAGTGCTATACTTAAAATTATAGTTTTATTCTAGTTATAGGATACAAATGAGAAGACAAAAGAAGAGACACACAGGATGAGGTCTGGGAGAATCTCAAATGCAATCTTCCATGTCCTCTCCACATGGAGTCAGAACGTATCACCGTCCCAATACAGGGATAAATTTTCTCAATCATGGAAGCTCTTCATGCCTTTGAGTGTCCTGAGTTTATATGGGGTCTCATTACATAGGCTTGATTGATAGAATCAATGTCCACATAGTTGAATTCAATCTGCAGGCCTCCCCATCCCCTCCCAGAGACTAGGGAGGTGATCAGACAGGAGGCAGCTCAAAGCCCAACCCTCTAATCACATGGTTGGTCTTTCTGGTGGGGTCAGTCCCGACCCTAAGACTGCAGGTGTGGTTAGCTCCTCCCTGTCATCTCATTAGCATATGAGCTATCAGGTATGGTCTTGGGCCCACCATGAGGAATAAAACACACACTTATCACAGGAAATTCCAAAGATTCAGAGATTGCTACCCTAGGAAATGAGGTAAAAGACCAGACAAGTTTTTTTCTATTCTGCAGTGAATAAAAGAATTTAATTGATCCCTTTTGTCTTTTTGATGGCATAAATCACAGACCGGTCTATGTATTTGGCTCTCCTGGGTCCACTCTACCCAAGGCCATGGGAAAGAAGGGCAAAAAGAGAGAGCAAAAAGTATGTTTCCCTGAGGGCTGTCCCCTCAGCAGGAGCTGTGGGTAGGCAGACAGCCTAGAGAGGTCTATGATCAGGGAATGATCTGTGACTGATGAGTCTAGAATCATTTAAGCTATCTTACCTCCTTCTCAAAAAGATTTTGTGACAGAATTCACTAATGGACATAAACAATAAGGTTAATTAAATAGAAACAGAAACACCAGGGCCATTCTAAAAAGTAAGAAAATATGCTAACCATTTGGGCAAAATATTTGTTTGACTAAGCATCAGATTTAATTGGTCTTGAGCTTTCTAAATCCCAAGGCAAAAAGAAAAATTACTATATTTACACATATCAACAAATTATCATTGGGAGTTTTGCTGTCCCTTGATTTCTAGGGGGATTGGGAGCCACCCAAACACACATGCACACACACAAGCAAACATACACCAGTTGCACAGCCCAAGTGCCTCTAAAGCCCTCCCTGAGGTTTCTGTGGATCCTTGTAGCCTACCTTCTAACAGTCCTCTCTGCCTCCCTGTGCCTTCTGGGCAAACTGAGCTGCACACATGTATCCAGACGTTAAACTCAGTGCTCCTTCAATTCCTCCTCCTCATCCCAAAATTCCACTCAGACAAAGAGCATTTGAATGTGCAGAAGACTTCAATAAATGTGCAATATGGGGTAATGAGGGAATGGAGGAGAGTTTACATTCCTAGCAAAAATAATGACTTAGTGTTTTAGTGTCCTAGGCTGCTTAAGCAAATACTATGCAATGGGTTGGCCTAAACAATGGGAATTTATTCACTCACGGTTTTAAAGCCAGGAAAATGTCCATATCAGGGCATCATCAAGGCGATGCTTTCTCCCCAAAGACTGTGGCATTCTGGGACTGACTGTCAGTGATCCTTGGTTCTTCTGTCACATGGCAAGGCGCATGGTGGCATCTGTCAGTCTCTCCCTTCTCTTATGGTTTTTGTTAATTTCAGCTTCTTGCTTCCCTGGCTTTCTCTGTCTGTCTGAATTTCATTCTCCTATAAAGGGCTCCAGAAAAAGGATTAAGACCCATCTTGATTGAGGTGGTTCACACTTCAACTGAAGTAACCTTATCAAAATGTTCTGCTTCCAATGGGTTCACACCTACAGGAAAGGATTAAATTTAAGAACATGTTTTTCTGGGGTACATAAAGTTTCAAACCACCACACTTAGTAAACATCACAGTCCTTAAAATTTCCTTTGGCTGCATCATCAAAATGGCCTTTCAGCCCATCCTACCTTCTCGCTATCTCATGAGCATCTTTCCCCTCCCCCCTCTCTTCCCTATTCCTGCCACCCACTCAATTTCTGAAACAGAAAAACACAAATTCCACCTCACACTATCCCCAGCCCAAGTAAAACAGTTCCCTATACCCACAGCACCACCACCAATGTCTTAGCATCCCCCTATATCCATTTCCACAATGATCCGTTAAGGCATCTACCAAACATGGAAAGATCCCTGACAACAGTTGTTAAGTTTTGTTTTGTTTTTTTTTCTTTATTTTGTTTCATACAACTCTCCTTTTTCAGTCAAAATGCAAAATTTTCCTGGCACCACACTTTTTAAACCACTAGAAAACTATCTTATAAATTATAGTTTCAGAAACATCTTTGTACCAGAGTGACCTGATTTCTGAATACACTTATTCAAGAAAGTGTTCCAGCTCATTCAGCCCAATTACCCTACACACACGGGCTGCTGTGTTGTGAAACTATCAAGTCAGAATACTCGGACACCCTTGTAAGATGTTTTCTGGGGTACTAAAGGGGCACTGCCTACATGGCTGTGGATGGTTCTTTACCAAGTACTTATCCATTTACCTCTGTTCTCCTCCCTGCTCAAAGAAGAGAACTTCAGGTTGATAGTGTCTTGGCAGCCTGATCTAAGGAGGCACCGCACATGCTGAGATATTCTCCCTATTTGAGGCAATCACCGGTTAAGGAGGACCACCAACAGGGATACTCTTCTCAAATAGTGTGTACACCTGACATGATCTTTGGCTCAGAGGTTAAAAGAGATTTTTGTTCAAGAGAGACAATTGTTCTTACTGAATGCAAAGACAAAAGGTAATGAGAGATAGGAAAACTTAAATAATAAAACATGTCAGAAGAACCTTTATGGTGTTGGACAGGTCATCGGCCTCAAGATGCTCTTAGCTTACAACAGTGATTCTGCTGGTCAAGGTACTACACTTGACCAGCAGCAGTAGCAATACCTGGGAACTTAGATATGCAAATTCTCAGGTCCAACCCAGACATATAAAATCCAAGTGATTCTGATGCAGCTAGTTTGGGAACCCCTGGTGTAGAAGATCCCAAATGGGCTGCTTTGGCTCAATTTCACAAGCTATGTATTTCCAAAGCCAGAATAACTGATTGGACATTTTAAAAATGCAATTAGTTACCTAATGCAATTAGGATCATAGAATGCTTCCAAATGGAAACCAAAACAAAGTGTACAGGGACCTCACATGATTGTGTGGACTTTCTGTCACATGGAGACACTGGAAGAAAAGGAAGAACAGCATTTGAATTTAGAAGGAATTTGCATTTAAGGAAAAAGAGAGGGAAGGAGAGGAGAGAAAGAAAAAAAAAGAGCGAGACACAGGCCTCTGAGCATTCCTTTCTTAGCCCAGTGGTTAAATATGATCCAAAGGATGTTAATTCTTGCACAAATCTCAAATTTGATCCCTTGCCCAAGGCTCTTTCCATGGAGATGAGCAGGTAATATCTAGAGGGTAACTGGCAATGTCCATCGCATACTCCCCATTCACTTGCCCACCCACTCCTAACCATCTTCTTACCCACCCCACCTGACCCTGGAGAGAAGCAGGAGTCTTCTCTCCTGGGCGAACTGTAAAGGTGGGTGTGTTCCCACCTGATACCCTTTACAAAGAGGTAGACTATACTTCTCCTTTGATAATCTGGTGTCTAAATTCCTGCAGTCAAGAGTACTCCTTTTTATAAGATCAAAATTGAATCCAGCTTCATTTTAATTCCTGTGACTGTTTAATGAAGGCAGAAACCAACTTCTCACCAGATGCCTTGAAGCCTGAGCACTCACTAAGGTAGCCATTGAATTGGCTCCTTTTTCACAGTTCCTCCCAGGCAAGAGGGACCCTGGGCCTTGGACCTGCAGGGGCTTCTAGGAGTTGGAACTAGGAACTCACCCCGTGGATGAAGTTGAACTGGCTAGAGGGTTGAGTAAGGAGCCAAGGGGAGGCCTCAGGTGAGAAAAAAGCAGACCCCAACACCTCCAAAGCTAAGAAGGCCGTGCAACCAAAGTGTCAGTTGAAAAGACCTGGGAATCAGGAATGGCCTGGGAAACCACTCTTGGGATATCTGAAAGGTAGAATTTAGATTTGGGGGCTGAGGGTGGGGGTGGAGAGTGGGGCACAGAACCAGTTTATTGAGAATGGAGGATTGGGCCTATCAAGTAAGGAAATAGCATAATATCTGGTTGAAAACTCACATGATCTAACAGAGCCAAGAACCAGAACAGTTCTGAAAACCAATAAAGCAACCCTGAATACCAAATTTTTTGTAAGAAGGAACATGCAAGTCCCATCTTCCATAGAGCATCAGACTAATGTGTGATCACCATTGCAAAGCTGTTATGAATACTCAATTCAAACCCCTTTTAGTAAGCACAAACTATGTGCCAGGAAACCACAGGAAGAGTCTTCCTTCTGTTGGTCACTAGATGGGAGTGGTAGATAGCACTTACTGAAAGGATAGCAACCTGGAAAGCAACACAGCTTGATAAGACAATTAACTAAAGGGCAGGGTAGTGGGAAAGAAACCAGGTATGGAGAAACAGGAGAGGAAGTGGGGTGGAGGACATCAGAAGAAGGGTGTAGGAGGCAAGGCTTGGAGAGCTTCCCTGAGGTAGTAGAGGCTCAGGTTCTGCCAAGGATAGGGAGGAAACTGTAGGGAGTACCAATCTTCATCTGACACCTTCAACTTTCTCTTCATCATACCCCATCTTCTTTAATCTTTCTTCATAAATCTATTTTCCAACTACTAAATTATCATTTCACTCTCAGATCTCTTTACAGCCTGGTTTTGTGTAAATAATTTGAATTTCAGTCCCCTGAGTTGGATACTGCATTGGTTAAATGTTGGCAAGGGGAGCATTACATCATACTTACCCAGGTCATGCTCCGTATTTTTACCCCAAGGCCACAGTATCAGGGTTAGAATCTTGAGAGGACTGTAAAACCAAACAAGCAACAGCAAACTTAGGAATCCTTTTAAACACAGGCTATCATGCTATGTCTTGGATTTTTATTTATTATTTTTAGTAAAATACGAAAAAAAAATTTTGTCCCTATGTTTGTGATCCCGTGGAGTTGGCTGCAACCAAACCAGATTGAGCAATCTATTTCTCTGAAGGGAACATTTCTGGGAAGATTTAGGCATACATTCCTTCCTTGGAAAGAAGGGAAGGACTAAGTGGCCCTTGGCAGAATTTTAAGACCTAAGTGTCTATGAAAATGACATTTCACAATGATGAGGTGGTGGTGTGGCAGTGAAAATTTTGAATTGGCATCACCTAATGCTTTTCCCTCCAAAAGATGCACAGTATGTTTGCACATCCACCATTTGGCCCTGGGATATTCAGGTTGGTAAGAGCCTCATTGCAGAGCCAGGTAAACTGCTTTGCTCAAGGCTTCATGGAGACTACTGTAGGTCCAGAACTGGTGTTTTTGTTCAAGAGATACATAGTTGCAGGTTGGAATCCTAGTTTTATCCCTTTTGAGTCATAGGGCCTTGAGCAGACTAGGTAACTCTGCCCTCTGGTTTTTTAACTGTAAAATGGGAGTGGGGTTGCTGAACAAGTTTCGCTTCTCCTTCATCGCTTTGACTCATCTCATCCCATTAGGAAGGTCAGGACAGGTTCTCTTGGTTTCTATCCTCACCCTTGATGGAGATGGGTCCTTTAGCATAATATTGAGAACTTCTCTGAACTCCCAATCTAAATTCAGGAATTTTCTATCACTTTGCCCTGTTTTATTTTTTTCATAGAATTTATCATTACTTGAAATTATCTTTTTTTTTTTCTAATTTTTTGGTTAACTTGTTAAGCATCTGCACTGCCCCCCATACAAATGCATATTAAATGTGAGCACCCACTATGTCTCCTTGTTCACTGCTACATAGTACAGAATCTAGCACATAGTGGTCTCTTAATAAGTAAATGAATAATAAAGTAATAAACCAAAGGTATGCTAGTGATCAATACTAACTTTTTTTAAATTTTATTTTATGAGTGCTTCCCAAGAATAGGAGATCCGGGGCAAACAGGACTTACCAGTGGAGGTAAAGGTCACACACAGGGACATAAAGCCATGGCTGAGGGGGAGTGGTGGAGGGAGTGGGGAAAATGAAAATGGAATGGAAGGAGACCAAGGGAGGAGGGGCTTATGTGAGTCCTTGCTGAGACCAAACGTGACCTTGGCAGGAATGCAACCAAGAGAGCAATAGAGAAACAACTATTTCTTCCTTTGTACTCCAAGGATATTCTTGATAGACATGAGCAAGTCTGGGGCCATGTGCCAGTTTGGATATATTATGTCCCCCCAAAAGCCATATACTTTAATGCAATCTTGTGGGGGCAGAATTATTAATCTCTTTGATTAGGGTGGAAACTTTTGATTGAGTGTTTCCATAGAGAAGTTACTCACCCAACTGTAGGTTTTACCTTTGATTAGATTTCCATGGAGGTGTTACCCTGTCCATTCAGGGTGGGTCTTAATTAATTCACTGGAGTCCTATAAGAGAGAGACATTTTGGAGAAGTCCTTTGAAAGCTGATGCTTGGAGATATGGACAGAAGGATGTTTGGAGATGCTAAGCTAAGAGATGCTAGCCCAGAGTTTGCTCCAGAGAAACTAAAAGAGAACCCCCAGATGGTTAGATGCATAGGAGCTGAAGAGACTAAGAGAGGCAAGCCCAGAGACATTTTGGAGAAAGCCATTTTGAAACATAACCTGGGAACAAAGGACCAGCAGATGCAGCCTCATGCCTTCCCAGCTAACAGAGGTGTTCCTGATGCCATCGGCCATTCTTCAATGAAGGTATCTTCTTGTTGATGCCTTAGTTTGGACACTTTTCTGGCCTTAGGACTCTGAACTTGTAAGCAAATACACCCCCTTTATAAAAGTCAATCCATTTCTGGTATTTTGCATAATGGCAGCTTTAACAAACCGGAACAGGCTATTCTTGTTGAACTTTCTAGCCATTAGGAATGTAACATGGAGTTACAACTTTGATACTTATCTCTAGCTAGCAGTGTTTATGAGTGTCAGAATGGATTAAAGTGTGTAATGCCCTTAGCATCCTGATACACATAGAATCAGCAATAGCCTCAAATCCTCATATCCGTCTTCTCCCAGGCATCTTCAGCACCTCCTTTCCTCATCATTCCCATCAGCATTCAGATATGCTCTCATTGCTCCATCTTTTAAATAATCTCCTTGTCTATGCATTTATCCCTCCTTACTTTTCTACCTCTCTGCTCCCCTTTACAACCAAGCTTCTCAAAATAATTTTTTAGTCCACTTCCTCACTGCCTTTTCCCTTTCCCTCATCCACTGATCAGCCAACCACACTCCAGTTACTGCAACTGCTCTCGCTAAGGCCACCAATTGTCTCCTTGTTGCCAAAGCCAAGGAGCACAGGCAGCCGCTTCTTTCTTTCCTCTTAGCACTATTCAACTTAGTTGAGCACTCCCTTCTTGAAACCTCTTTCTCCTGGCTTTTTTTGACCCCACACTCACCAATTTCTTCTCTTATCTGTCTAGCCATTCCCTCTTAGTCACGTATATGGGCTCTTCCTCTTCCATGGGATTTTTAAATGTTAAGATTCCTCAAGACTCAGCCTCTGACCTCCTCTATCATTGTTCTTTAAGTAATCTCATCTGTTCCTATGCTTTAAATCCATCTAAATGGCAATTCCCAAATTTGTGTCCTACAAATTTTATCTCAGCACAAGATCTGCATATCAAAATGTCTATTTGACATGTCCACTTGGATATCCCACAGGTATCACAACTTAGCATGTCCAAAACAGAACATGTGCTCTCCCCTCACCCTACCCCAAACCAACATGTTTCTCTTCCAGTCTTCTTCATCTCAGCAAATGTCACCTTTGTTCATCCAGAAAATAGGAAATCTCTCCCTCAACTGCCATGACAAATCCATTATCAAATCCTGCCAATTTTCTCTCCAAATTGTATTTTGACTCTATCAACTTCTTTTTATCTCCTCTTCCATTACCCTGCCTAAACCTTCATCATCTCTCATACAGTTCCTAGAATGATCATTTAAAAATTAAATGTGATACTACTCCCCAGAAAATAGAATAAAATGCATCCGTTCTATGGTTCACCACGCTTCACAAGCTCTAGCCCGTTTACTTCTAAAATCTCATCCAGCTTTAGTTTCTTATCCCTTATCATACACCAAGTGCATGGCTTTGTCTCCCCTTACATTTGTCAAGATCTTTCCTACTCCAGCAATTTTTCACAACCTGTTTCTTCTATACAGAATACTTTCCCCACTCCTTTCACCCACTATCTCCTAGTAACTCTTCAAGTATACATTCAAATTTCATTTCCCTGACTCAGCAACCTAAATTAGACATGCCCCCTTCTTTCTTGCACTCTGTTATTTTTTACATACTATTTAACACAATTTGTAATTATATGTCTGCACTTTTGATTATTTAATATCTGTCTTCCTAACTAGACAGCAGAGACTATGTATGTTTTCCTAACTAGGGTATATTCAGCCATGAGCACAGTGCTTGTTGTATAATATGCACTCAATAAATCTTTGTCTAATCAAAATATATTATTACTTAGTAATATGTATAGTAGTATAGCCCCACAAAGCCTTTTCTGAAACCCTTAATGACAGATGTTTTGGGGAACTCAGAAATTTTCAAATTTCTGGAGGAATGTGGTGAATCTACTACATATTATGTAACAGTGTTGGAGCAGCACTTGTAATCAAACACTAAGATTTCTGCAATGAAATGTATGAATATTTATAAGAAGCAGTACAAGTTAAAACTACAAATAGCACCACATCAGGTCAGGTGCAGTATTGCCACCAATAAAGTGAAAACCAAGTCATTCAGTTTCAGGGCATTTTTAGACTTGGGAATTGCCAGTGAGTGACAGTAGAACTGCCCAACCCTGCCAAAGCTCAAAGTAATAATAGATTACAGGGGGAATACAACATACAGAGGGATTAATTAAGGGGGAAATATCAAGGTGCTCTATATTCTGTCAAAAATACATCTACATGCTTGAAGTCATGTCATCTCATCTTTGTCTCCTTCCAGAAAACCATTTCTCTATCCTGTACCATCATCCTGGAATGGGCATGGGGGTGCATTTCTAAAACAAATCTCAGAAAAGGTCTTTTATGAGAAGATTGAATTCAAAAAGGCTTGATAGATTATCAAGACTTTACTGAAAACATGGAAAAATTATTCTCACTTTAATATTATTGTCATCAAACTTTGACACATAAAGGTATTCATCATGGTTATAAGAGGAAAAAAAAACTTTTTTGAGACATAACCAGCCTATTTTAAGCACCAGAGAACAGTAAAAGTACAGTAAGATTTCGTCATATATTTGCAGGGGAACAAGAGGTATATCATCAATAAGTAGGGTTCACTTTAGCAAATAAAGCATTTTACAAGTATCTTACTTTAATGCCTAAATACACATTTAAAAATATGTTCAATAATAAAAGGACATGTTTGCAAAGCAGCTTTAATGTAAACTGTCATGTGGTTAATCTCCCAAAAGGCAATTTTCAAAGGCAGGAACTTTTTTCCTTAATTTACCATCCATATTTGTAATTGTGAGACATATCCAAGATGTAACTTAGATGTAATTCTATTTTATCTGAATTCAGAGCCACCAAGATGTGTCTTGAAGCCAATGGCCTACCAACAGAGATATCTAAACAAGAAAAACGCTGTCAGTGACATTTCCTTCAACATGAAGCAGCAGAGACACAGAATTTGGGAGAAACTGTAATTATTCCCTCTAAAATTGGGAAAGGAGACAAACATGTGGATGCAGTTGAAGCAATTTTAAATTATTTCTTTCTTTTACATTTCTTGTGAAACATTGGCTAGAAATAGTGTATGACAAGATAAAACCAGTATTACAACCTTTGTCTTTAGAAGGAAATCTATTCTGTCAGGGAAGAAACTCCAGATTGTCCAGTAATATTACAATTACATTCCTGAAAGTCAAATGTTATTTCACTAGATGAAACTTATACTGGCACCAGTGAAACTTACACTGTTTCATCCACCTTCCCTATCAATCACCAGACTTATGTGGAAATCTTCATGAACATACAGTGGAGCAACTTTTAGAATTCCTGTAATATAGAGATTATAATAAAATATCCCTTGTTGTCACTAAATTTGGGCCACTGAAAAGTGACAACTACTTACCAAATTCACTAAGGTAGGAATAGAAACAGAGAAGAAATCCTTGTCTCCTAATTTTCCAGGAAATTAAATGACAATGACTCACAATGGATGCATGCAAACTACAGAATCACTAGAGTACAAATACCAGGTGGGTTCTAGATGAATCTAGGTGTATCTTACACCCCAAATAGAGAGGTTTATTCTTCAGACTTCATCTTAGTATGCTCCCTTGAAGTACCTATTCCCCAAAATTATGTCAATGAAGGTGTGATATGGAAGACGCTTGAGATCATCTTAGACCAATTCCTCATTTTACATCAGGCCAAGGAGCAGAATTTTCCCATTACATCACATAGCCAGCTGCCTTAAATCATTTTTGGAATAAAAAGGGAGATTGGTTGATTAGTAACATCCTATATCTTACCGAAGCAAATGAGACTGTTATAAATTTAGGATGTTAAATTTAAGTCCCATGGTAATTAAAAAGAAAATATTGGAGAAAACGCAAGATAATAGAGACAAAAATTAAAGTACAAGTTGCCAGGGACAGAAGGCAGGGAGAATGTGGCCTTAATGCATAATGGGTGTAAGTTTTATGTTTGGAAAGAGAGGAAAGTTTTAGTAATGAAGGTGGCAAGGGTAGGCAACATTGTGAGTATGATTAATTCCACTGAAAAGGGTGTTTGGGAGTGGTTGAGGTGGGAAAATTTATGTTGTATATATGTTCCCACAATTAAAAAAAGACAAAGGAAGGAAGGAAGAGAGGGAGGGAGGGAGGGAGGGAGGAAAGGAAGGAAGGAAGGAAGGATGGAAGGAAGGAAGGAAGGACGGAAGGAAGGAAGGAAGGAAAAGCAAACTACTAAAGAAACAATGACAATTACATTCAATACATGATCCTGGATGGGCTCTAGCAGGGGAGGAAAAAAGGTTCAATAAGACATTATTGGGACATATGAAAGAATTGAGCACTAATTATGGCCATGTACACTTCCTAAAAACAAGTATATTCATATGTTACTAATCAACCAATCTACCTTTTTATTCTGTATGTAAGCTTTGTATCATTGGTAAATTTCTTCTACTTGATAACTGCCCTTAAGGTGGATAGGTAAGTGAATATACTTGTTCTTAGGAAGTGTACATGGCCATAATTAGTGCTCAATTCTTTCATATGTCCCAATAATGTCTTATTGAACCTTTTTTCCTCCCCTGTTAGATGACAGATAGTAGAACGATATGGCAAATGTGGCAAAATGATGGATATGGGTATCTGGGGGTGGGGGGAGATAGAGGTATGTTAGAGTTTTCTATATAGGGTTTGTATTATTTTTGTAACTTTCCTATATGTTTGGAAGTATTTCAAAATGAAAAATTAAAAAAAAGTTTAAGTCAAAGGGGAAGAAAAGATAATTCATTCACTTTGCTTCTCTAATAAAAGCTTCAATCATTGCAACAAATGCTGAGCAAACAGGTATTTCTTGCTTTAAATGAGGGGGGAAAAGCACCTATTCACACTTCTAAACTTATAAAATCAATAAATTAGGAAAATTATTATCTGTATTTCAAAACAATTCTTTCTTTTGAATTCTTTTCATTGAGTCTCTATTCTGCCTACCAAATCTTGCATGAGTGCACTTCATTGAAAGAACATAAATTATACCTGGAATATCAAAAGCAAAGGAGCTGGGAAATGAGGTTCTCAGGCTTCCAGACCCATGATACAGAGCAGAGCATAAAAGGGTGTGGAAATAAATGCTGATGGTGTTTGTGTGTGTTTATACATATTTAAAAACCCAAAGCATAAATTTCCATTTTATTCACATAAGTGCAGATGTAAAAATTCATGTTTTCTATATTTACCTTATATATCCATGTGATATATATTTACACATTTACATTACATAAATATATATAAGGTGGACAGAGTGTTTCTCTTGCTGCTTATCAACTATACTAGCCTGAGGCCACACCATCCATACAGAATGTTTCCTACATGGAATCTTCTGTAGGCTCCTCCATAGAGATGGCCATCATGCCACTTCCTGGAAGATCTCCCCTGCTTCACTCATGCATCCTTCACAAAATGTTGTTACAGTCATTCGGCAGTGCATAGTTCAAACAAACAAACAAGGAAACCAAGCACATACACCCAGTTAAGCCTGGAGATTCAATTTCCCATTTATGAATTGGACGAAGAATGCTTTTTTTCCCCTAAGATTTTGTCTTGGGCAGCCAGCTGGCTTCTGTTTTATGAGCCAGATTCAGCATGTACCCTTCTATTTGCATTTGAGTAGTCTATTTGGCAACATTTCTTAAAAATCCACCCTAAAAGGAAACAAAGAGAAACCGCAGTCATTTCTCTGGATGAACCTGCATTCTAGTTAGTATCCTGAGCACTTATTAAGCAGCACAAACTTTATATGCATTTATATTACATCACTAAAATTAAATCTGTGAAGCAAATATTATCTCTGTTCTATAGACAAAAAGGAGAGGTTAAGCATCTTGTGAGACCCAGTTACAATCTGACTGCTGTTGATGTCGAAACCATAAAACGGTACTATATCCATGAGTTCAGTGGAGTGCATAAGTGCTGAAAGGTTACTGAGGCAAGCAGAGGTGGGGTCCAATACAGACAGGTCTAAATAAAACCAAAACTGACTGAAGCAGGTAAGTTACCCAGGTTCTTTATAAAGTCAACAACATAACCTTTCTATAAATCTCTTGCACTAATGACTGATTATACTTAAAATGATGTTTCTCAATTAGCAGCCATTTGTGTTTTCCAACATACCTATTTTCTTTAAACAATGCAGTATTATGCATTAAACTTCCTGACACCATGGACATTAAAAACTCCAAGTTAATTAAGGGCCTGTGAATATATAATCACTTCTGAGAAACTGTGATGTCTAAGAAGGGTTTTAAATTAACAATGAATTAATGTGATATGATCAAAAGAGTCCTTAGGACTCAGCTTCCAAGAAGCATAAAGTTCTCCTTGCATGTTACAGATACTAATACTCCCAGGTTCTGCCTTTCACAGAACATAGGGACTGACCACAATGAATCACTGTTTAAATTTTCACTCCAGTTCTGCCATACTGAGAGTGGACCCAGACAAAACAAAGAGGAGATTGAACAATAATCTGGTAAATAAGACAACTAACTTAGGAAAATTTAAGCCGAAGTCATTTTCTCACCAGCGGGAATTTTGTGTTTCTCAGCTGCCCTCTTCATGTGAGCTGTATGCTTTAATATTTTGAAGATGTATATAATATCAAATATGGGGCCTTGCCTTTCAAATAAGATTCAGAAATGAGAAAAAGAGGCTACTTTAAAAGCAAATTTTGTTTCTTGCCTGGAAATTACAGCAACCAAAGAAAAGCTGTTTTTCTAAGATAAAACTTTTGGAATCTTTGACTCAGCTTGTGCAAGCAATAGGGAATTACCCAAATTTCAAAAGACTTAACTCACATCTCTCTGATGGGAATGGTATCACATGTTACTGGGTTCATGTCGTTCAGGAGTTCACATCCTAAACAAATTAGAGCTAACGTTGCTTGTTCACCACTCTACCTGCTTCCATATTTCACCACAGGGCTTCAGCAGAACTCTCAGCCACAGCACAGTCTTCCATTGTCTCTCCAGTTCATCAAAATACTCTTCATTCTGAAATGAAAAGCTTGATCTAAAGTATCTTGAAAGTTCTCTCCAGCACTTATTATTGTCTAATTTCCAACATAGGCTTTTTAAAAAGGACTTTAGGTGGCCAAAATAACAAATCCAAGCAAGTAAAAAAGCATCAGGGTTGGTCATTTTGATTCATACAGATACAACTTTAAAGACTGACTAGTCATCTACAGCAAGATGACTGAATTTATTGTACATCAACAGCCACCAAGCACGCTTCCAACTAAAATAAAACATGGTTTAGCTAAGGTGGTAAGTGGATGTAGATCATATGACCCAAGAGATTGGTTCTCAGTTGTCTTCATTCCAAGCCCCAAAGAGCTCTTCCCACCCTGACTCCAGCCACTATTCCAAGTGCATTTAACATGACCCCAACCTGCCCCAGCCACAAAGATTTTTTAACATTATAAGATTGATATAAGAATTATCTTACGCAACTGTAGGAATGCACAAGTCCAAATTCGTAGGTCAGGCCACAAGCTGGAAACTTTGATGAAGGTTTTCTATGAATTCCCCAGGAGAAGCTGGCCAGCTGAAGTAATGATGGAAATCCTATCTTCTGACTGCTGAAATCATCATTTCTCCTTTTAAAGCCTTCAACTGATTGGATGAGACATCTCATTATTGGAGGCAATCTCCTGAGTTGATTGCAGATGTAATCAGCCATAGATGCAATCAACTTACTGATGATTTAAGTTCACAAAATGTCCTCACAGTAAATCAGGCCAGTGCTTTCTTGACCAAAAACTGGACACCACGACCTTGAGAAGTGGACTTAACCATCACAGACATAATAGCTTTGGCTGGAGCTAAGCAAGCGTCCCAATGTTGTAGGTCAGGTTACATAGGGTCAGACCTCCTTTATGCATTAAGCATAAAGTAAGGGATCAGCCAAAATCAGGTGCCAAATTCAACCAAGACAGCCACAAAGATTTTTAATACCCTTAAGATGAAGAAAGTGTAACTCTGGTTTGAGCAAATAAGATTCTTCCCAAACATATGATCTAAGTTAACTCAAGTTGGGAAAACAAAAGCAAGAGGAGGTGACCACAGGGCCTTATCACAAATCTAATCATAACTTTTGCAGAAAGACTATACTAACAGCTCCCTGAGTCAGCTCCATTAAGGGAGATCATGAGATATCTTTAAAAGAGAAAATTTTTTCTTACAATGCCATTTCCTGTTGGTCACTCAACAATCACACTTCAACTTTCCCAGTGTCTGAATCTTTATGCAATTATCTCCATATAATTATATAAATTGTGTATGTATCTCAACTTTAATTACTTACACTTTGGTTTTTTATTTATTTATTTATTTTTGCTGTAATTAATTGTTGCAGACCTACCCTTCACTCCCAACATTAAGAGCAAGAACTGTCTTGTTCTTTATCCCCCCCACAGATTTATGTCCTCCACAATTCCCAGAGGTATAAACATTCTTAAAAACAAAAATCCCAACAAACAAAAAACATATTTCAATTGCTTTTACCTCTTTTCTAGTCTCTGAAATACTTACTTTAATATTCTGCACACTGTTTTCTATTCATTAATACCACCAAATTGGTTAAGATGACATATAGAAGAAATACATGAGCAAAGTTAAATTTTATATTAAATAAACTTAGAAATTTTATTTCAATGTGTATTATAACTGTCTGCCTCTTTGTTGAAAATATGAAGTTATACAAGTGACATGTACCTACAGTTTGCAATGAAATATCTTTGCTGGAATTTTTAAAGGCTAATAGTCATCTACTAATAAGATTTGAATCACCATGATTTAATTTTCTCCTACAGGTTGCTAATCTCATTTCCTTGCATGCCCTCTTTCTCCTACTAAACTGTGCATTTCTCAAGGACAAGAGTAAAATTTGATTCCTATGAACACCCAGGGACTGGTACACTAAATATTTGTTGATGATTTGCTGTGTCTTATAGGCCTCCTGCTCCAAAATTCACTTCAATATAACAATTGTAATTACATCATCTCAATGAACAAAGCTCGAGTTTTCTATTCCAAAGAGAATATTGTAACGCTTTCCTCTACTTTCCTGAATAAAAAAGAAAAAGAAGTACAAAAACATGAGGACAAAAGTTAGAAAGTATTACAGCACACAAAACGGCATCCAAATACCTTTACTAAAAACATCCAGTTATCCGAAGCTAGTAGTAAAAGTACCAAGATATAAGATGGCATTTTTCAGAGGCAGGCTGATTTATTTTTTAATTTAGTTCTATTGAGATATATTGACATACCATACAGTCATCCACAGTGTACAGTCAATTGTTTATAGTACCAGCATATAGTTGTGCATTTATCACCACAATCAATTTTTGAACATTTTCCTTACTCCAAAATAAATAAATAAATAAAAATAAGAATAAAAATAAAAGTGAAAAAGAACACCTAAAGCATTCCATCCTCCCAATCCCACCCTATTTCTCATTTAATTTTTGTCCCCATTTTCTACTCATCTATCACTGGAAAGGGAATGTAAGCCACAAGGTTTTCACAATCACTGTGAAAAGCTACATAGCTACACTGTGTAAGCTACATAGTTATACAATTGCCTTCAAGAATCAAGGATACTGGGTTGCAGTTTGACAGTTTCAGGTATTTCCTTCTAGCTATTTCAAAACACTAAAGACTAAAAAGGGATATCTATATAGTGCATAAGAATACCCTCCACAATGGCCTCTTGACTCCATTTGAAATCTCCCAGCCACTGAAACTTTATTTTGTTTCATTTTGCTTCCCCCTTTTGGTTGAGAAGATTTTCTCAATCCTACAATCAGGCTGATTTTTAGAACACTAAAATGTATATTACCTGCTCACACATACATATAAAGAATAAACTCTGGTCTACAATGTGAGATACCTTTCCACAAAAGTATTACATAAGGACCTATTCTACCAGATATAAGGCTGGCAAGATCAGCCAAGCATTTGGGCCAGCATTTCAAAAGACATTTGGAATCTGGGTTAAATATAGCTACAATTCAACCAGAAAGAAATAAAGACACTATTTTTTTTAAGAACCCGTCTGGTCTGTGGTAAGCAGAATAATGGCCCCTCAAATATGCCCACACCATAATCACTGGAACCCATAAATATATTACCTCAAATGGCAAAAGAAACTTTGCAAATATGATTAAGTTAAAGATTTTGAGATGGGGAGATTATCCTGTATTATCCAATGTAATCACAAGAGTTCTTGTAAGTGAAAGAAGGAAGCAGAATTGTCAGAGTCAGTGAAGGAGATGCGACAACAGGAGAGTCAGAGTGAAAAACTCAACTGGCCACTGCTGGTTTCAAAGATGGAAGGAGCCACAAGCCAAGGAACGCTTGAAAAAGCTGGAAAAGGTAAGGAAACAGTTTCCACCCTAGAACCACCAGAAGAAATGCAATCCCACCAACACCTTGATTTTAGCCCAGTTAGACCAAGTTCAGACTTCTAACTTTCAGAACTGTAAGATAATACATTTGTGCTGTTTGAAGTCACTAAACCAGTGATACAACAGCAATAAGAAACTAATACAAGGTCATTAAGCCTTCAAAGGTCTGGCCCAAATACAGGTCATCTAGCTGTAGTGATGATCACATTGGAAGTCAATGATGAAAGAAAGAAAGAAGGGAAGGAGGGAGGAAGGGAGGGACGGAAAGAGGAAGGAAATAAAAAAGATGTGGGTGAATTTAATTCAGCAAGTTCACACAAACACTGGGGCTTCTCAAAACGTAAGGCTTATGGGATTTTGTAGATAGGAACTACTGAGAGGAGAAATGTTATAAAGACTAGTAAGCAATTCAACTTTTTAAAAAAACAGTTTTTAAAAAAATGTTACTAGGAATGAGCAGAAAAAAAATGTGCAGAGAAATGGCCCTGTTCTTTAGATCTAAGCATTGAAAATGATGATTGAGTTCTCTTTAGGGACATACATCAAGTTTTATTCATTTTTCTATACTCATGACCCAGGATAGTACCTAACACAAAATAGGCACTTAATGAATGTTTGTTGAATGAATACACATGATAGAAAGGTAAAGCAGTGCAAAATAAGAGGTGATTCGATCATTCATTCATTCATCAAGTATTTATTAAGAGGTTTGGTCTTAATCTGGATTACTGAAGGCCTCATAAAGAGAAAGAAATGAGAATCCCCTGCCTCTCCCTCCAGGGCTTCCACCACTCACAAGTGGATGAGACAAATTGAAGGAATCCAGGCCATACAATGAGAGTGGAAGTCTCAAATACAAAGAGAAAATGGAAAGCATTTCAAATTAATGAAGGAAATGTAATTGAATTATAATGAACATCATCAGTGGAGATAACTGAGCTAGAAAACATAACTTCATATGTCTCCAGGAGGGCAGGAATTTTGTCACATTCACCGAATATCTCCAGTGCCGAGAGCAGTGCCACGCAGAGCACAGGCTCAGTAGATATTAATGAATGAGTGAATGAATGGCTGATGATCAAGGACTGAGTAAAATTCTTCTTTGTAACGACAAACCTGTATTCTGGTTTAATAGATAACATGCCCACTGTGGGTGCTAGAGGCAAGAAGGGTCTAACCCACATTTGGTTTTAATAATGATGGCAAAGACAAGCAGAGGTAAGGATTTGATCAATAGTTTATCCATCATTTCTTTAGTTTACCAACCTTCACACTGTAATACACATTGTCCAATATTTCAAGTTGGGAAGGTCAGACCTTCCCTGCTTGTGGCAAATTCAAGCAGAGTGTTGCAACACTGTACAGATTTAGAAGAAGGGGAAAGGGGAACTGTTACTTGTAGTACCCCATGACTTTGGCTGGACTAAAGTTTTTTAAGTGCACTTTTTTTTTTTTAAATAAGTAAAGGTCCTGAGTGTCAGCCTAAAGAAAACTTGTGAAGCAGACAAAGTGTTTTTGACATCCTCTCCTGCATCTTCTGCTTTCCTCCCCTGTTGGACTATGCCGTCTCCCCTCGCCCAGCTCCAGTCTCTCCCTGCAGCACATGTTCTGTATCAAATCTCACTGCAGAGCTTCCTTCTCTCCTTCATAAGGGCTCCATTAATTCTCAGCTGACTAGAAAATACTCTGATCAACAACTCCACCCCCAACCTTAGCAGTCTAAGTTCCTCCTAAGGAATCCTGCTCCTGAACAGGGAGCTTATGGGGACCTCTGCTTAGCCTCAAGAAATTCAACTGTGCACACAGGATTCTCTTCAAAAAGGCTTCTCAAGCAGCAGAAGTTTTATTGTGTGTTTGATAATGGTCACCCATCTGGAAGCCCTGTCCATGTGAACTATCCAGAAGTCAGGCAAACAGCATAATAGTACGCAGAGATGAAATCATGTATTGGAAGATTCTCTTCGTTGGCTTGCAAATGAACAAGGTGATGGAGGAAGAGTGAAACTATATTAGCCACATCCTGCTCTGGTGTTTTCTCTGTGTACCAAGTGCAATCTTAGAAGACCTACCAAACATTTCAAAGATGTGTGTTGCTTCTGTGAAATTAAGATTTTCCTGTTTGCAAGGATGTTCTTTTGCCATTGGAAGTAGTCTACTAGAATTTCACTGTATTATGAACAGCTCTGTCAAGGGTGTATTTTTAGTTTCCTTTAGGGACTTCAGAATATCTCTATATGAACAGCACCAAATTCCTAAATAGATTACATACAGTTTTTTGGTTTTTTTTTTTTACGTGATTTTGCTTTCAAAAAAGATACAATCCAAATGCTGATACATATAATATGCAGATTCAAGACATACCAGTTAATAGAAAGTTCACTTTTGGAAATAATTCCCATAATATAAACAGTCTCATCTTCCTTAGAGCCTTTAGTGTAGAAATAGCACATGCAATCTGAAGTTGATTCTCCAAGCTCTGGGAAGAGGCTCTTTAGTGGGATAGGGCTGTTTAGGTAGATGGTTTTGTCAATAAAATGCTGTATATAGTGATCGTTTTTTATGACCATAGCCTTATGGAGACTGTTTTAAAATCATAACTAGGGAAAGATAAAAACACAGACTATAATCACACTGGCTGTTGCCTGTCATTTTAGATCTATTCTTTTGTTGGTTGCCACTAGCAACAGGAGAATTCGCTGAAGAAATTTTTATCAAATAAATACTGCTCTGTACTCCACTGATCATATACTCTCTTACACTGGAAATTAGGCAAGCTCAACAGAAATCATTAATCTGTAATATGAATTCTTTATTTGGAACTTTAAAAAATCTTAGAGCAACAATCATCAGTCATAAAGATTGGGTTATTGGAGTCATGAATAATGTCCACAGAGCTCTTGAGCATCTTTCTGCTCTGCAGAGAGTGGAACAGTGATATTGGCTTCTTTAGGCCTCAAAAACAGAGGCAGAGATGAAATTAAATATCCAGTAATTGAACTACAAATTGATCCAAGCTCTAACCTTGCTGATTCCAATCCTGGGGGCTTTGATCTTCTGAACACAGTGAAAATAGAAGGTGCCTTGGAAAAACACCTTAATAAAAAAAGTCTTAAAAGCAAGATGATGCTGTAACTGAAGAGCTACTCTTTATTAAGCATTTACTATGCCAGGCACTGTGATAGATACTCACATATCTTAACTCATTTAATCCTCATATGCTTGCAGATAGGATCCTCTTGTTCTCTTTTTACACAAGAGGAAGCAGAACTCAGAGAGGATTATAACTTGCCTAAAGTCAGATCGTCATTGAGAGGCAAAGGAAAGCAAGGCCTGGTTTTAAGGAACTTCAAAGACCTTGCTCTGTGCACTCAGCCACTCTGTCTCTGTGAACAGGCGGAGAGTTGGCAGTCATTCATCATGCCCTGCTTGTATTAGAGTCATGGAGGGAAGAGAAAAAGGACCTTCTACATGCCAGGCACGTTACATACGTGATCTCCTGTAAAGCACTCTACAACCTTGTGAAGTGGGTATTAAGAATGACATTCAAACCCATTAAGGGACTTAATCAAGGTGACAGAAGTAGTAAGTGGCACAGCTGGTATTTGAAACCAAGTCTGTGTGATGCAAATGCTTCCTTCTGCACTCCATCCCATTTCCTATGGAGCAGAGCCTTTAGATAATGCTGGTACTGGCAGATGGAACAAACATCATCTTAGATGAGCTTTTTTTATTGAATGTAGTTATGTTTCAGAGGATAACATTTGACCTATGGCATAGGCAAATCTGTGTACATCCCAAATTGCTGTATAACAAAGTTCTCCTCTATTTTACGGTTTTCATTAGGACCACAAATCTCCTTTACAATATATTTTTTTCTTTGTTCTATTTGTATGAAAATAAAAATAACAGCACATTGGACTAAAAGAATGCTAACAGCAAATGGCATAAGAATAAAATGCTTGTCACTTAAGAACAAAAAAGCTAAATAAAATATCCAAATTCAGATGGAAACTAACAATAAAAATTCATTGAACAACTGTCATTTTTCTATTGACCAAATTGTAACTTACATTCCAATGTGCATGGGCATTTGCAAACTTCAACAGGACTTTGAACAAAGCAAGAACAGGTGTCTGTACTCTGGACAGTAGTCTCCTCAAGCACAGCATCTTGAATGGAGTCTACGTAGGTCTGTACTTGAAAACCAGCAAAGGTTTCTCACCAGCAGTGAGAAATCAAGTAGAGGTTCTTTTCAATAGTGCTGAATGAGCAAAGAGAAAAAATCAGAAGCATAGAAAAGTGGTGAGTGCTTCCTTTATTTTGAGCACGATCAGATTATGCTAATATTTTAAAATTTCAAAATGCTGTTTAAAAATTGTACAAGTCTCACAACACTATTTGTACACAGGCAGAGTGTCCACGGAAGCCCTCACATGATTGAGTGCTTTCTACAAAGCCTGGTGACACCAAGAGCATTTTCTACCCTCAGACCAGTCGAATGCCCTGGTCCACTCAGCTTCTTTTCCTTCAATTCTTGGCTTTGTTAAATGTCTCTATTGCTTTTCTTCAATCCGTTGATTCTGCTCTTTATTATTTCCTTCCATCAACTTATTTTCATTTTACATTACTTTCATTTTTAATTTTCTAGCTCCTTAATATGGAATCTTAGAACATTAATTTTAGACCCTTTGTCCTTCCTAATATAAGCATATAAAGGTTGAAATTTCCCTCTAAACATTGCTTATGCTGCACCCCACAAATTTTGAAATGTTGTCATTTTATTATCGTTTAGTTTGAAATACTTTCTAATTTCCCTTATTACTTTTTTGATCCATGGATTAGTTAAAAGTCTGTTGTTTAATTGGGGTTCTCCTAGATACGTAGTGTGTTATGGATTCTGTGATGGCTTGGAGTTATGTGCCCCAGAAAAACCTGTTCTTTATCTTAATCCATTCCTGTGAATGTGAACTTGGAAACAGGACCTTTTGATGAGGTTACTTAAATTAAGGTGTTGCCCAACTGAACCAGATTGGTCTTAAACCTATTACTGGAGGCCTTATAGAGAAGGCCATAGATAGAGAAGCCACAGGGAGAAGCAAGCTGGAAAGTCAATGGAACCCAGAAGAAAGAGAAACCACCATGCGATGGAAAAGACAAGGAACCCCAAAGATTGCTGGCAAGTCAGAAAACACTAAACCCCAGGAGGAAGCCAGTCTTCTAGCCTCTGAAATCTTGAGCCAAAAAATCCCTGTTGTTTAAGCCATCCCATTATATGGTATGTGTTTAGCAACTAGGAAACTGAAACAGATCCCTAATATAATTCTGTTGTGGTTAGAAAACATACTCTTGTTAGGGAAGTCACAGACATCTGTTGAGCAGCATCACTCAGACCCCACCTACTCCTACCTCCTTCTCTGGGGAAGTCATGAACACACATCAAATGGCCATCCTACAGCCTTCCCCTACCTCCACCTCCTTTTCTATTGTGTGCCATTCCACAACCTGGGCAAGATGCTAAGTCTAATGAAAAGGCCCAGCCAGACCTTAAATTGGGAAACTGGGAACAAGCAACCCCAGATGCTTTTCATCTCAGTGAAAGGAATTCCCAATGGCAGGGCTCCCTCCTCCCAAGGTGGATGAAAACCACACGCGAACAGTATAGATTCGTCTCTCTTCTCCAGCATGAGGTGGAGCACGTGGAACTGCCATCAGTCAACCCGGAACCACCACAGTTGACGGCCACCCTGGGAGACCAGCCATGGTGCAATCTCTTCCCCTGCTCTTTTGGACTTCCAAATTGAAAGTTGAAAGTTTCTGATTTGCCCTGAACCTGTGTTCCCACAATGCATCATTGGAGCAACTCGCTCCACAACTCTGTATGATTTTAATCCTTTCAAATTTATTAAGCTTTGTTTTATAGTCTAAGATATAGTCTATCATACTGAAAATACCACGGACATTTTAAAAGAATATGTATTTTGCAGTTGTTGGATGTACTGTTCTACGGGTAACGATGTTTGTAAGTGTTGTTCAGATCCTCTATGTCCTTACTGATTCTTTTGTCTGGTTGCTTTATTAATTAGTGAGAGAAGGGCCTTAAAATATCCAATTATGACTGTGGAACTGTGTGTTTCTCCCTTCAATTCTGTCAGTTTTGCTTCCTGTATTTAGAGGCTCAGTTTTTAGGTATATAAACATTTATAATTATTATGGTTTCCTGACAAATTGATCTATTTATCATTTTGAAATATTCTTATTTATCTCATAATTGGATAGCTTTCACTGAGGCTCCTCTGCAGTCAGGTGGACATAAGGTTCGTTTTTTTGTTGTTTGATAGGCCCTTCTATTGGCTTTGAACAAGCAAATCCACAAATATTTGTTGGGTGTCTTTACGTGATAACTGAGGCATATGGATAAGGGAATGAGGAGCTTTGTTCTTTGAACTTCTCTTTATTTCTTTTTACTTCTTTTGGCTTCTTTTACCCTTCTATCTGGCATAGGATCCTAGAACTGGCTCTATTCCCTAAAACAATACATGTGGTCCTTAAGTTTCTAGCATCTCAGATCCTCTGTCTGTAAATTCTCTCCTCAACCAAGTTTAGGCAACTTCATCATCAAAAACAAATTTTTTTCCAACCTCAGTCATTCAAGTTGTGGTTAAAATTGTTTTGAATTCAGTTAAAACAGAGGCCAGTTACTTCTCTGCAAATATCCGCTCAGTACCTTAAGGAAAGCCCCAGATATCTCTTTTTATAAGTGTGCGACAAGTCTCCTTGACTACAGGAAGCGTGTTGCTAGGAAGCACTTTGTTGCGCTTGATCTAAGACAAAAACCAACACCATTAATGAAAATAGTTATGTGATATAATTATTTCCTACCTGTAATCAGCTACAGAACTTTTCTTAAAACCCAACAGACTCTATCTGGAAAACAATGTGATTTGAGGAAAACTGACGTTCTTAGAAAAAATCCAGTAACTCCTACTAAAAATTGTACACTATCATTAAATGAATTCACATGTTGCTAACAAATAAACACTCTTTAGACAATTGAATTCAATTTACTCTACAATTGAAACAGTATTAGGTTGGAAAAACCAGCACTTTAACTGTCATTATTAAGCATTCTCAAATTCTCCCATTTTATTTCTTTGTAGGAAAACATTCATTTGCCCCATGGGAACTATTATTTGGGATTTGAGAACTAAATTATTTTAGAAATTGTCTGGTAGCACAATTCCTCTGAAATAATAGAGGATAGTAAGAAATGCATAAGGTACATAATTATTACATATTTTTGCATACAAAGGGGTAACCTAAAAATGGAATTTCTCCAATATTTTTCCTGGGCCTGGGAATTTAAAGGACCTCATGGATATGAAGCTTACTTCAGACCCACTATATGGTGTTTCTTTATGCATATATTACCTTATAATGGGTGAGTTATTTTGCATTCACATCCTATCTTCTGTCCTGGGGATTTTCCCTATCCCTTGGTCCATATTTTTCCATCTGCAGCACTGAAACAATGACGGGCCAAATTAGGTTGATTAAATTACCAACTCCAGAATATCTATGGACTTGAACATTTTAATCTTTGTTGATAAGGAAATGAAAGGATTGCTGTGAACATATTCTACTTTCTTAATAGAATTACATCTGGGCCCCTGCTGATTAGAACTTTATTTGTGGGTGGGCTTTTTCTCTGTAGTATATTAAGATCCTAAAGAATCTGGCATGTTTGACTACTGGGTAGAATATGCTATCCTTTTTCTATTGGAAAACGTTCTCTTGTTGGAATAGTAAGCTTTTCAAAATGTGTGTTTTGTTTTCGCTAAGATACATTAACCATGAGAGCCTAGGTGTGACAGTCCCTAAGAGCACAGCAAAGTTCACTGCTGCAAATTTGGTTACTTCAAAAGGGCAGATTCACTAGAGAACTCATTAGTCGCTGGCTTTGTTTGCCTTCTGGGAATGAAATTGAAGAACTGCACCAAAAGACCTCTTTACTCTTCTGGGTGCTTTCATGAAAGGACACTCTTCTCTGACTGTTCCTAAAGCAATTTATATGCATCTATCTTTTGATCCTTAGTATTCCACCTTGGGCAACAGATATTTATACATACATTTTAGCTTCCTAGGGCTGACGTTAACAAATTCTTTGGAATCAAAGCCCATGTTCTAAACTTTTCTGTGACCTCTGTAACACAGTCCTTTGCACATAATAGATATTTAATAAATATAAATTGAATGAATAAATGTATTAATTAATATTAGAATACAGACAATGCTCAGGATTTATCTCAAAGAATATTTTTAAACAAGTTTGGAAATTCATGAGAAAGAATTTAATATTTAAACACAATATTAAGGAAAAGGACTTAAAAGTATCTTGGGGCTTCTGGAAGATGGCAGTTAGGAGAGACAGGGCAAAAAAAACATCTCTGTGAAAAATACTAGATAAAAGACAGAAAGTGATCCAGAACACCAGTTCAGAACACAGGGACCATGAACTTGGTGAAACCGGGAGTCTGCGTTCTGAAATGTGTGAGTAAGCCTGCTGAATAACCAGCAGCTATGCTGCAGTCTGGAGAAGCCGTGGAGTGGTGTTTGAAGTCAGGCTAGTTTTAAAAACCCAAAAATGGCTGCAGATATGGCAGCAAGAACCACACAGTGAAGCATGACGAGAACAGCATCCCCACAACCTGTGGGCGTGCCTCAATATTTGGCGTGGACGACAGCCTTTCGCGTACCCACTGCTAATTGTCTCAGAGCGAGGAAGGCAGAGGTTAGCCAAAAGGTGACAATGACCATGGCCCTTACAGCCATCTTCCCAGCAGGCTGGGAATGCTCCTGCCTGGCGACAGCGCCACAGCCCAAAGCTGTGCCAAAAAAACCCAGTGCGACAGGAAGTGTTTCTAGCAACACGCACACATGCCTCAATATCTGGCATGGACAACAGCCTTTTGCACACCACAGCTAATTGTCCCAGAGCTGGGAAGGTGGAACTGAGTGAAAAAGGGGAAATTAACACTCCCCATTCAGCCATCCTTTCAGCAGGCTGGGACTGCCCCTACATGGCCCTGTGGCCCAGAACTTCCCTTGAGGGCGGAGCTAACTTGTGACATAGCTGCTATCCCTCATCAGAGGCCCAGGAGGACACGGTTTGGAAGAGGGACCCACTCAGAACTCCCAGGGACCATATGCCAATACCAAGGATTTGTGGGTCAGTGGCAGAGACAAACTGTGGCGAGACTGAACTGAAGGTTTACTCTTGCAACAGCTTTAAATCTCCAGGAACACTAGGGAGGTTTGATTATTAAAGCTGCCCTCCCTCCCTAACCCTTTAGACACACACCCCACATACAGGGCAGACAGCACCAACAACACACGCAAACTTGGGGCACCAATTGGACCCCCACAAGAATCAGACCCCACACACCACAAAGACAAAGTTGGAGAGAACTGGCTTGAGGGGATTAGGTGGCTCGGGGATGCCACATGCTGGTTAGTTGGAGAAAGCATATGCCACCAAGCTGAGATCTGACAAATTAGAGATAAGTGCTTGAATAATCCTATATATCCTAAAAAAAACCCTACCAATTTAAGCAAATGCCAAGAGGCCAAAAGCAACAGAAAGTCTTAAAGCATATGAAAAAAACAGTTGATAAGGATAACCCAAATCCAAACACCCAAATCGAAAGAGCAGAGGAGACACAGTACTTGGAGCAATTACTCAAAAAACTAGACAAACAACAAGAGCATGGCACAGTAAATAAAGGACATGAAGAAGACCCTAAAAGAGCGTAAAGAAGAAATTGCAACAGTAAATAAAAAAATAGATGATCTTTGGAAATAAAAGAAACTGTTTACCAAATTAAAAAGATTCTGGATACTCATAGTACAAGACTCAAGAAAGATGAACAGCAAATCAGTGACCTTGAGGATGACAGAACAGAAAATGAAAGAACAAAAGAAAGAATGGGGAAAAATAAAAAAAATCAAAATGGATCCCAGGGATATGATAGATAAAATAAAATGTCCAAATGTAAGACTTATTGGTATTCCAGAAGGAGAAGAGAAGGGTAAAAGTCTAGGAAGAGTATTCAAAGAAATTGTTGGGGAAAACTTCCCAAACCTTCTAAACAATGTAAGTACACAAATCATAAATGCCCAGCGAACTCCAAATAGAATAAATCCAAGTAAACCCACTCCAAGCATATTCTGATCAGACTGTCAAATACTAAAGAAAAGGAGCAAGTTCTGAAAGCAGCAAGAGAAAAGCAATTCACCACTTACAAAGGAAACAGCATAAGACTAAGTAGTGACTACTCAGTGGCCACCATGGAGGTGAGAAGGCACTAGCATGACATATTTAAAACTCTGAGAGACAAAAATCGCCAACCAAAAATTCTTTATCCAGCAGAGCTCTCCTTTAAATTTGAGAGAGAGCTTAAATTTTTCACAGACAAATGCTGAGAGAATTTGCTAACAAGAGTCCTGCCCTAATTCAGATACTAAAGGGAGCCCTACCGACAGAGAAACAAAGAAAGGAGAGAGAGATATAGAGAAAGGTTCAGTACTAAAGAGATTCAGTATGGGTACATTAAAGGACATTAAGAGAGAGAGGAAAAAAATATATCTGACAATTATAAACCAAAGGATAAGATGTCTGATTCAAGAAATGCCTTCACAGTAATAACGTTGAATGTAAATGGATTAAACTCCCCAATTAAAAGATATAGATTGGCAGAATGGATTAAAAAAAATATGAACCATCAATATGTTGCACACAAGATATTCATCTTAGACAAAGGGACACAAAGAAACTGAAAGTGAAAGGATGGAAAAAATATTCCATGCAAGCTACAGCCAAAAGAAAGCAGGAGTAGCAATATTAATCTCAGATAAAATAGACTGTAAATGCAAGGATGTTATGAGAGACAAAGAAGGCCAGTACATACTAATAAAAGGGGCAATTCAACAAGAAGAAATAACAATCATAAATGTTTATGCACCCAATCAAGGTGCCACAAAATACATGACACAAACACTGGCAAAACTAAAGGAAGCAATTGATGTTTCCACAATAATTGTGGGAGACTTCAACACATCACTTTCTCCTATAGATAGATCAACCAGACAAGAAGACCAATAAGGAAATTAAAAACCTAAACAATCTGATAAATGAAATGGATTTAACAGATGTATATAGAACATTACATCCCAAACCACCTGGATACACATTCTTCTCTAGTCCTTACAGAACTTTCTCCAGAATAGATTATATGCTAGGACATAAAACAAGCCTCAATAAATTTAAAAAAAAATTGAAATTATTCAAAGCACATTCTCTGATCACAATGGAATACAATTAGAAGACAATAGCCATCAGAGCCTTAGAAAATTCACAAATAGCTGGAGGTTAAATAGCACACTCCTAAATAATCAGCGGGTTAAAGAAGAACTAGCAAGAGAAATTGCTAAATATATAGAAATGAATGAAAATGAGAACACAACATACCAAAACCTATGGGAGGCAACAAAAGTGGTACTGAGGGGGAAATTTACAGCACTAAATGCATACATCAAAAAGGAAGAAAGAGCTAAAATCAAAGAACTAATGGAGAAACTGAAGAACCTAGAAAATGAAGAGCAAACTAATCCTAAACCAAGTAGAAGAAAAGAAACAAGGATTAAAGCAGAAATAAATGACATAGAGAACAAAAAAACAATAGAGAGAATAAATAACACCAAAAGTTGGTTCTTTGAGAAGATCAACAAGATTGACAAGCCTCTAGCTAGACTGACAAAATTAAAGAGAGAGAAGACCCATATAAACAAAACAATGAATGAGAAAGGTGCCATTACTGCAGATCTCGAAGAAATTAAAAAAATTATAAGAGGATACTATGAACAACTGTATGCCAACAAACTGGATAATGTAGAGGAAATGGACAATTTCCTGGAAACATATGAACAACCTAGACTGACCAGAGAAGAAATAGAAGACCTCAACCAACCAATCACAAGCAAAGAGATCCAATCAGTCATCAAAAAACTTCCCACAAATAAATGCCCAGGGCCACATGGCTTCACAAGGGAATTCCACCAAACTTTTCAAAAATAACTGACACCAATCTTACCTAACTCTTTCAAAACATTGAAGAAAATGGAACACTACCTAACACTTTTTATGAAGCTAACATCAATCTAAAACCAAAACCAGGCAAAGATGCTACAGAAAAGGAAAACTACAGGCAAATCTTCCTAATGAATACAGAGGCAAAAATTCTCAAGAAAATACTCGCAAATCGAATTCAAAGACACATTAAAAAATCATACACCATGACCAAGTGGGGTTCATTCCAGGCATGCAAGGATGGTTCAACATAAGAAAATCAATCAATGTATTACAACACATTAACAAATCAAAAGAGAAAAATCAAATGATCACCTCAATAGATGTGAAAAAAGCCTTTGACAAAATCCAATATCCCTTTTTGATAAAAATACTTCAAAAGGTAGGAATTGAAGGAAACTTCCTCAATATGATAAAGAGCATATATGAAAAACCCACAGCCAGCACAGTACTCAATGGCAAGAGACTGAAAGCCTTCCCTCTAAGATCAGGAATGAAACAAGGATGCCTGCTGTCACCAGAGGAAAAATAAAAAAAATCAAAATGGATCTCAGGGATATGATAGATAATATCCCTGAGATTAGCTATAGCTAATAGGTAATTTTAAAAAAAACCAATGTGCTAGAAGTGCTAGCCAGGGCAATTCGGCAAGCCAAAGATGTAAAAGGAATCCAAATTGGAAAAGAAGAAGTAAAACTGTCATTATTTGCAGATGATATGATTTTATATCTGGAAAACCCTGAGAAATTGATGATACAGCTACTAGAGGTAATAAACAAATTTAGCAAAGCAGCAGGATATAAGATTAAGGCGCATAAGTCTAGTCTATACATTAGAAATGACCAAAGTGAAGAGACACTCAAGAAAAAGAATCTATTTTCAATACCAAATTAAAAAATCAAGTACCTAGGAATAAACTTAACCAAAGATGTAAAAGACCTATACAAAGAAGACTACATAATTCTACTAAAAGAAATAGAAAGGGATCTTAAAAGATGGAAAAATATTCTATGTTCATGGATAAGAAGGCTAAATGTCATTAAGATGTCAATTCTACCCAAACTCATCTACAGATTCAATGCAATCCCAATCAAAATTCCAACAACCTACTTTGCAGACTTGGAAAAGCTAGTTGTCAAATTTATTCAGAAAGGGAAGATGCCTCAAATTGCTAAAACACTCTAAAAAAGAAAACGAAGTGGGAGGACTTATACTCCCCGACTTGGAAGCTTATTATAAAGCCACAGTAGCCAAAACAGCATGGTACTGGCACAAAGATATATATATTGATCAATGGAATTGAATGGAGAATTCAGAAGTAGACCCCCAGATCTATGGCCAACTGATCTTTGATAAGGCCCCCAAAGCCACTGAACTGGGACATAGCAGTCTTTTCAACAAATGGGGCTGGGAGAGTTGGATATCCACATCCAAAAGAATGAAAGTGGACCCCTGCCTCACACCTGACAAAAAAATTAACTCAAAGTGGATCAAAGACCTCAATATAAAAGACAGTACCATAAAACTCCTAGAAGGTAATGTAGGGAGATATCTTCATGACCTTGTATTAGGAGGTCACTTCCTAGACCTTACATCCAAAGCACAAGCAACAAAGGAAGAAATAGATAAATGGGAACTCCTCAAACTCAGAAGTTTCTATATCTCAAAGGAATTTGTCAAAAAGGTGAAGATGCAGCCAACTCAATGGGAAAAAATATTTGGAAACCATGTATCTGACAAAAGACTGATATCTTGAATATATAAAGAAATCCTACAACTCAATGACAATAGTACAGACAGCCCAATTATAAAATGGGCAAAAGATATGAAGAGACAGTTCTCTGAAGGGGAAATACAAATGGCCAAGAAACACATGAAAAAATGTTCAGCTTCACGAGCTATTAGAGAGATGCAAATTAAGACCACAATGAGATACTATCTCACACCAATTAGAATGCCTGCCATTAAACAAACAGGAAACTACAAATGTTAGAGAGGATGTGGAGAAATTGGAACTCTTATTCATTGTTGGTGCGACTGTATAATGACACAGAGTTACCCTTCAAACCAGCAATTGCACTTCTCCAAGTATATACTTGGAAGATCTGAAAGCAGTGACACAAACAAATATCTACACACCAATGTTCATAGCAGCATTATTCACAATTGACAAGAGATGGAAACAACCCAAATGTCCTTCAGCAGATGAGTGGATGAATAAAATGTGGTATATACACACGATGGAATACTACACGGAAGAAGGAACGATGTTGTGAAAAATGACAACATGGATGAACCTTGAAGACATAATGCTCAGCGAAATAAGCCAGGCACAAAAAGGGAAATTTTATATGCTACCATTAATGTGAACATTGAAAAATGTAAAATAAATGGTTTATAATGTAGAATGTAGGGGAACTAGCAACAGAGAGCAATTTGTGAAGGGGGAACAATAACCCAACAAGAACAGATAAGCTATCATGGGTAAATTTAACATTCTAGGAATGCCCCAGGAATGACTAAGGCTTATTAATTTCTGGTGGGTATGGCAGGAACAGGTTCACAGGAATGTTACTATATTAGGTTACTTTCTCAGAAAGTAGGAACATGTTGGAAGTAAAGTAGTTATATTAGGTTAGTTGTCTTTTTCTTTTTCCCTTGTTTTGGTCTGTTTGAAATGTTTTTTTTTATTGTAGGTATTTTTAAATTTTTTTATATAGTTAATAGTTAATTTAAAAAAAAAAAATGAAAAAATATGCAGAGCCCCCTGAGGAACTGGGGGAGAATGCAGGGGTGTTGGGCTTCCCTACCTCAATGGTTGCTGATGTGCTCACAGACATTGGTGACTGGTGGTTTGATGGGCTGAGCCCTCTGTCACCGGACTTGCCTTGGAAAGACTGTTACTGCAAAGGAGAGGCTAGGCCTGCTTATAATTGTGCCCAAGTGTCTCCTCCTGAACGCGTCTGTTGCTCAGATGTGGTCCTCTCTCTCTAGGTAAGCCAACTTGGCAGGTGAAAGCACTGCCCTCCCCCCTACATGGGGTCTGACACCCAGGGGAGTAAATCTCCCTGGCTACGTGGAATATGACTCCCGGGGAGGAAAGTAGACCCGGCATCGTGGGATGGAGAACATCTTCTTGACCAAAAGGGGGATGTGAAATGAAATGAAATAAGTTTTAGTGGCTGAGAGATTCCAAAAGGAGCTGAGAGTTCACTCTGGTGGGCACTCTTATGCACAATACAGATAACCCTTTTCAGGTTCTAATGAATTGGAATAGCTAGCAGTAAATACCTGAAACTATCAAACTACAAGCCAGAACCCTTGAATTTTGAAGATGTTTGTATAACAATGTAGCTTATGAGGGGTGACAATGTGATTGGGAAAACCATGTGGATCACACACCCCTTTGCCAGTGTATGGATAGATGAGTAGAAAAATGGAGGAAAAAAAAAAAAAAGGCACCAGTGTTCTTTTTTTACTTTAATTGTTCTTTTTCACTTTATTTTGTATTCTATTACTTTTGTGTGTGTGGTAATGAAAATGTTCAAAAATTAATTTTGGTGATGAATGCACAACTATATAATGGTACCGTGAACAACTGAATGTATGCTTTGTATGACTGCATGGTATGAGAATGTATTTCAATAAAATTGAATTAAAAAAAGTATTTTGATGTTCTACTGTGAATTATACCTAATATGGAGTCAATATACAGTATATGATAAGTGTATTAGTTTTCTATTGCTGCTGTAACAAATTACCACAAATGTAACAATAGCTTAAAACATTACAAATTTATTCTCTTACAGTTTTGGGAGTCAGATTCTAAAATCACGGTGTTGGCAGGGCTGGATCTTTCAGGAGGCTTCAGGCAAGAACCTGTTTTCCTTGCCTTTTCCAATTTCTGGAAAATGCCTATATTTCTTTGGTTATGACCCCTTCCTCCTCCATCTTCAAAGCCATTACTCCAATCTTAGGTTCTACAGTCACATGGAGACCACCAATAATCTCCTCACTCATCTGAAGATCCATAATTTACATACATCTGTGAAGTCTCTCTCTCTCTCTGTTTTTGTTTGTTTGTTTTTTGTTTTTTGTTTTTTTACCAGATGCACAGATTCCAGCAATTCTAATCTTTAGACATCTTCGGGGAGTTATTATTCAGTCCACCACAAATTTGGGCAGGCTCTAGAGCTAGTCATGCTGTATAAGAGGCAAATTAAGGGCCGTGGCAGTCTCAGGAACTGGGCAGAAGAAAAGTGGGGAGGTTAAGTGCCATAAAGTGAATGATGGGGAGGCATCTAGGCTGGCTGAGGTCCAGTGTTTAAAATGTATGCACACTCAGGAGTGGTCCCAACATGAAGTAAGGGTTGCTCCCAGTTCCGCCACAGTAAATGAACTTTGAATACGTTTAATGGGATGGAAGTGTGGAAAGTACACACCTGCTAAATTTGAAAAGTAATTAGTACCATTCAGATCATGAATTCTGGAAATTATTCCAGGCTGGTGTCTTAAAAGGTACTTAAACCTTATAGAGAAATCATTTTAAACATAATTTAATGTAGCTTAATCCCTGTTAATAGGACTGCTAAGAAAGTTACACTATTAAATATCAGGAATTGGTACATGATTGTATCTCCGTAGGAAGTAAAGAGTATAAAGTTTAATAATTTATTCAGAGACTATGACCAATTAGGCATTCAAGGAAGGAAGTTCATGTAAACACAAAACAAACACAAGTAAGAAAGAACCCAAGCAATTTGATTTTGGAAATAGATGGCAAATTTTGTTTTTTGTTTTCATTTTGTTTTGTTTTGACAGGATTTTCCAAATCCACTCTGTACCTAATCAGACCCAACTTAATGTCCATATTAGGAGAAAATGCGTTATGAATCTTTTGATCTTTCTATCACTATCTATTTACCAACTATAGAGTTTTAAGTTTCTTCTTAAATATAAAACATATTTTTATGATTCAGAGGATGTTAAACCTACCAAAAATTATGTCGTTTCACACATACACACACACACACAACACACACACTATTTTTGACACACCATAAAAACCTTTCTAAGCATACATAAGGCAACTGAGTAATTTTAAAATCCTTAAAATATAACATGTTCACCAAACATCACCAGAACTGTTTTCAGTTACTATAATTTATAAATCTGAGTAGACAGATAAATTCAATTTTTAATACCACTTCATAGAGTAGGAAATAGGAGCTCTTCACCCAGTTTTAACTTTTTATTCACTGCATAGGCATGGACAAATCACATAACTTCTCTAAGCCTCACTTTACTCCTTTGAAAAACTAAGAAACTACATTAGGGAATCACATGCGTTGCTTCTCACTCTCAGATTCTATGATTTTTAAGTCTGTGTGTCCTCATTACCTGCACAGTAAAACCCCATTATGGTGAATTTCATTACAAGGTTAGTAAGGTATTCAACATTAGAATTCACATACTGATCCCACAGAACCTAGAGATAAAGAGCCAAAAGAGAGATATTAAGTGAAAAGAAAGTCTTGGAACCCATTATTAGAAGGAATGGACATCACTTCTCTTCTATCCCAACCCATCTTCCTACAAGTTCCTAGAAGCTTCCTGTGTTTTCCTGTAGCTGTGGTGGATACTCAGAATTCAGGTGAATTTTCCCAGTAGGAGTTTTTGAAATATAAATGGGAAAGAAACAAAAAAATGGAAGAGTAGTGGCTAGTTGATATCTTTGACAAAGAAGATTGGAGAACAAGTGTGAGTTTAGACCTGTGACGCAAACAGAACACAAACAAGCTATTCTGACAAAGGGAAACAAAGATCAAGAAAAGCATTTGTATAGGAGCATTGAGGGCACAGAGCAGCAGACTCTAAAGTCAGACCGTGGCTCATTAGGAAGGGCAGAGTAAAAGCTTTGCTACATCGAACTCTTGTTTGTAATGGTGTTCTTATAATTAATCACACGTTTAGCTGTAAATGCTCCCTTACCTGACTGAGGCTCACCTGGCCTGTGTGACTTGCAGTGGATATCCCCCCAACACCCCCTGGCTATGTGGGATGACCAAGGCGTGTTTGTAGGGAAGAAGAGATGAGTGCATATGACCATAGGCAGTTCTCTGTCCCCAGAAGACCAAGCTTGCCCTGGCAGAAGGGTGTAGAAAATGAGCTGAAGGAACCACTCTGTTCAGACAGAACACAAACATCACCTTTTCCCCCTTCTCATGCATAACTGAAATCTGTATTCTTTGGTCCTGTTGATTACAAAAACTCAATAAATGAATGGAGTTTCTACAGCTTTCTGGAACCAACTAGGAATGACTTTCATTAAATTTCATAGTTAACAGACTGAGTTGTTGGAGACTGGCATGGGAGGAAGCATCTTTGTTTCACTAAAAATGTTTAAAATAAATCAAATGTGGTTATAGATGCTATTAACAGCCTTTCGAAAGCACAATGTCTGCTGATTACTAACAAAAGTTTGACTCATGAGGAAGACAATGGTTATATAAACAAAAAGAAAGCAAAAGGTAAGCAATTTCCTAATTATTTTTATTAAACACATATAATCCAAGCTGCTTAGACCAACATTTGCTTTCTTTGATTCCAAGTAAGATGCATGAAGTGGAAAATCATTGAAATTCCCCTTAAGACATAGTAGGTAGTATGTAGTTTTTTTTGTTTTTTGTTTTTTTGTTTGTTTGTTTATTTGTTTTTTTGAGAAAATCACACTCTTTAGTGAGCTCCAAATAAAAAATATTTCCTTCCTGACTCCATTTTTTTCTGGCTTGTTATTTAACACCTCATCACTGACCTCAGGGACAAGTTTGGTACATTTTCTAATTAGACATGGTTTACCTACCACAAGGGAGGTTAAAGAATAAAACCAAAAGAACATAGAGCCCCAAACCCCAACACAGCTCCACAGAACCTATTAAAGGCAGGCTGGTAGATAGAAGCCAAAGTCCATGTTGCCCAAACACTTCAAGTTTTGCAGAATGACAGAAGTGATACCTGACATCACAATATGCAAGTGTAAAGCAGTCAAAGCAAGTGCACGAGGCACAGAATGGAGCCCTCTCAGGTACTTGCTGCCCCAGTGGTGAGGTATAAAGTATCAAAGAAGAGAGATAAGTGGCACATCCTTCAAGCAATTGCATACCCCTGAATATTATTTATTCATACTTACCTGAAAGTTATTCCTTTACACTCTTTTAAATACTAAATGCTCTTACATATTAATTTTATTCCTCTAAGTGGGGTTTTTTAGTAGGAAGCCTGAGTCTAGTTTCTAATTAAGGCTTATGTTTCTAATTAAGGGCAGATCAATGGGCTTTCAAATCAACTGAAACTAGCAATGATCTTTTATGAAGGCTGACAGGACTCAAGGGCTCCCAGCAACTTCACAGAGGGAGCAATAAAGACTTGTCAATTTTGAGGCACCCTTCAAGCTACAGTTAACCATTGCTCCCAGGATGGCGTATTACTTAAATAAAAACAAGAATCCTAGTAATACTTTATGATCACTTTTTTTTTCTCTGAAAAAGGTTAAAGTGTCTCTGTGATGTTATCTCATTATGATTATGCATATGTGTGTGTGATAACTGCAGTATATTGAACACAGCAAAAGTGAGTGCCTTGATTAGCAAGGTAACAGAGATTGAATTAGAAATAGTTTCTTCATTCCCAAACTACCCTACAAGATGCCTAAGCAACGAGACACCAGTCTAAAGCTGATTGAGGTCAGGGAGGCCAAGCAACTAATTGGCTGAATTTTCCACTTTCAACCAGTCACATGCTTCTGCTTGACAATGCAACCAATAAATCATATCAATGATCTCAAATGCAAAATGGTACATCTCGAGTTGCAGTTTTACAAATCCTTTTAAAAAATAAGGTATTGAGCAACAAAAGTCACAAATTACCTCTTGCTAAAAGACAGATGAAATTGTCTTTCTACCCTGTGATACTAGACAGAAATCACTCAAATTCAAAATAAGACATTAGGTTTGTGATGTAACCAGATTATCCAAATTATATAAACCAAAAGTCTTTCTATTGCATTATAGAAGCAAAGCGGCAGGGCTGTTGCCACTGCAATGCTCAGAGGTCAGAAAGTAGCTCCATGTAGATGTTGATCTGAATATGTAATAATTTTAAACCTAGAAGTATTGTTCAATTTTTTACTGGAAAGAAAAGGGACATTTCAAACATACCTTCTTTACTATACATGTTAGGTTGTGAAACATATTTTAAATTTTATTCAAAGCTGTTTTCTACAAAAATTTTGTATGTAGCATTCTAGACAATATATCAATAAAAAGAAAAACCATTCAAAGTGATAGCATGCACTTTAAAGCTGCAAACAACCAAAGGTATTCCCTATTAAGCAAAAGCTTTTGTTACATTGTACTTGCTCTCATTGAAATGATGTAAAAGGCATTGTACTTAGTCCCCTTTTAGACATATAATTTGCCTCCACTTTTGTAAACAGGAGCTTTCCAGTTATGCTACAGGAACTAAATGTACAAAAAGACTGCACAGTATTTAAGCAGATGTTTAAACATCTGTATCTGAGTAAACAAACAAAAAGTGAGCAGGCCCTTCAGAGAGGTGTCCCACATAAAATTAGCATTCATCAGAGTGACACTGCTTACTTGCGGTTTAACAGTGGGTTATGCACATTAAAGCATGTGCCTGGAACCTGGTAGGCACTCCAGGGTGAACTGTGGCTCAGCCACAAACACCAGTGTTAACAATGAGTATTCAGGGAAGGGACGATGATGGATTAAGAGCGAGCTCCATGTGGGTTAAGTCTCATATCTATGATCCAGACCTAGTAAACAGGCAAAAAAAGATTTTATTATGGGTTGTGCAGATGACACAAAACAGTCTGGATTCAAGCAGGGTGAAGGAAGGAAATCTGGCTTCCCTGGAGACAGCCAGAGAATTGCTTGCCAGTCTCCGAGGAGAAGGCTGATGTAAGGAGGCTACAACCTCCAGGTCACTGAGCTGCAGGAGCAGCTCAAGGGACCCTTGGCAAAGATGAGGATGCTTTCATCTGGTCTCACGTGGAAACATGTAAGTGGGAAGTCAGAATTGAAACTGCTGCCTATGTAGGAACCAGAAAACCTGGGTGTTTTTAATCTGATGTGTGTGTGCCCAGGGCCAAGTCTTAGTTTTTGAGAGTCTCAGTTTGGGGCCTGGGAGATGGGATGATAGTACCTGATTCCCTCTTTTATGGGGCCTTTGGGAAGATTCTAAGGAAAGAGCACTGGACTAGGAGTTAATGATCCAGCCTCAGATTAGTCATCATCTGTGAGCCAGAGTCATCCCGTCCACTCAAGTTTGACTTCCCAGGGTCTTACATCAGTCCTCCTTTGCAATCCCTTTGTCTCCGCCGTAAGTAGGTCCCTCACGGTCTTTTCCAAGGTCATTTAAGTCTCCTAAATTGTTTTCCTGCCTCTGGTCACTCATATTGCTAATCCATCCTTCAAGAATTATCTTTTTTACTTTGCATATGTTTTCTAAATATATAAGTAATGCATGTCTATAATAGAAAATATGTTAAACATAGAAAAGCAGACAAACCCCATTCACTCATAATCCCCATTTTTCATTTCTTGTTTATGTATATAAGTGAAAAGTGAAACTACTTTCTCTCTTTCAGTTTCTTCATCCTCTACCTCTGTAGCCCCACCAAGAGTTTGATATATTTCTTTCAGACTTGTTTTATGCTTACAGGAACATAAACTTTTGTCACTTTTTTTTTTTTTAATCCCAAATGAAAAGGAATCAGGCTATGAATATGGTTTTGCAATGTGCTTTTGGTTTTACAGATATCATGAATATTTTTCCAAGTCAGTACACATTAATCTGCTTCTTTCTTTTTAACTGCAACGTGAATTTCCATTAGATGAATATACTGTGACTAATTCAACCATTTTCCTAAAGATTGAAAGTTTTTCCCTAATTTTTGGCAATGAGCCAATGAGCATCTTTGGACTTTTTTAAAAAAAATTTTCATTGTCATACTACATATATATATACATATATATATATATATATATATATATATATATATATATATATATAACACAAAAGTTTCCATTTTAAGTGTACAATTTAGTGTCATTAATTACATTCACCATGTTGTGCTACCATCACCACCATCCATTATCAAAACTTTTTCATCACTCCCAACAGAAACTCTGTACCCTTTAAACAATAACTCCCCATTACCCCCTCCTCCAGACCCCTGGTAACCTCTAATTTACTTTCTGTCTCCATGAATTTATCTTTTCTAGATATTTTATATAAGCAGAATCAGATAATTTTGCCCTTTTGTGCCTGGCTTATTTCACTCAACATAATGATCATAAGGTTCAGCCATGTTGTAGCATATAACAGAACTTCACTCTTTTTACAGCTGAATACTATTCCTTGTATGTATACACTACATTTTTTTTTTTTCCTATCCATTCATCCATTGATGGACACTTGGGTTGTTTCCACCTTTTGGTTATTGTGAATAATGCTGTATGAACACAGGTGAACAAATATCTGTTTCTGTTCCTGTTTTCAATTTTTGGGACATAACATTTTTTATATAACTAAGATAGTACTTATGTAGGACAGACTCTTATAAGTAGAATTCTAGTGAAATTTCTTGGACATGTATATTTTCAATTTTTACAGATAATGTCAATATGCAAAAAACTATACCCATATACATTTCCATCAATACAAGAGTGCCCATTTTCCCTCACCAAGGGTGGATATCATCAATCTTTTGAAACATTGTCAGTCAGGTGTGTGAATATGATACCTTATTGTAGTTTTATTTTCAATTAGTGAGTTGTCATACATGAAATTCCCAGATGTGGTAACGGATATTTTTAATATAGGCTTTGTGTGTGTTTGTGTGTGTGTGTGTGTAGTTGCTACATATTTACATATATTTTAATACATGGTAGGCAATTTTCCTATACCATAGACTTCATCCTAAATGCAGCAACAGTATCTATAGGGTATAGAAAGGATAAATGAGATTATGTTTAAGAAACTCATTTACTTATAAACATGATCCTATCCAAATACATGCATACAAAATGCTTTTTAATAAGGTCTTTTAAAATATTGCAAAAATGTAGTACAAATTAATGTATGAAATAGAATTGCAGGAAAGTGTTTCAGGTTTAAAAAAAATTTTTAACATTATCTTACTGTCTATTTGGAAAAAAAAAATGCTTTTTATGAGAGCAGAAGATTTTCTGTCATTTATTTAGGCTGAGAGTAAATCATCACTACCACATTTGACAGTTCATGTCATGGCATAGCCCCAATTAGGAAACAATTTATTCTGTCCAATGACACAGAATGGCTTGCAGTGGCAGTCCATTTTGCTATTGCCAGGATTTCAGTCCAACAGAATAGAATATTTTCCCAGATGGGTAGTTCTCAAGAGACCTAATCTCTGGAATCTTCCCTCACAGAGCCTACATTTTAAAAAAATCTTTGTTTCAACGCAGAAGAAACAATTTTATGGTAAGCTTTATTGTTACTTGCACTAAAGCACAGGAAAAAAATACTTTTTTAAAAAATCATTTAATAACCTGGACAGAGCTAGCATGAAAGATATCATCACTGAGAAGTCTGCGAAAGACAGCGTGCTAATATAACCACCACCTCCACAGCCAGATGCTCACTACTGCTGCTGTCACAGATGTTCTGGCAGTAAAGGAGGTGGGGGGTGGCAAAGAGAAACCACAAGAATATGACCCCAATCCAGGACACAGGCTTTCCCAGTCCCTCCATCCCCCTGCTATTCTTATGCAATGTAAACATCTTCGCAAGGGGACTGAGTGGAAACTTACACAAACTACTGAATTATTAATGTTCATCACACTGTGAAACTAAGTGATAAAATGTTCCCCAAATTAACAAGACATAAGATTTTGGATTTTTGTCATGGACTAGGCTGTCTTTGTAGCTGCTGAAAACACTACAGCAGAGGTCATACAAAGTCAACTACAGTTTAAGATAAGGTTTTCTGCCATGTAATTCTTAATGAATGTAACAAGCCACCTCCTTCCTATAAAAAGGCACTGATTCAGTGCTTCCAAGGGAATCTTAGCATCTGTCTGTACACCTGAGCATCTGCTCCTTCAAATTGATAGAGACAATTAAACCAGGCATAAATTGTATCTTGAGGTTATAATTATTCTTCATCTTAGCCAAGGACCAAGATCATGCCATTATTATTAAAACTGCTCTCTTGCTCTTTAAAGATTGAATCGGCTACCCTGCTCTATGCCTTCATCTATGTGTCATCTTCGTATCTCCATACTAGAGGCCCAGGACTATGCCTTCCTCATTTTTGTATCTTCCACATAGTGTCTTGTGCATAGAAGAGCTTCGGTAAACATATTAGGTGAATTATAAGAAGCATCAAATATTTTCTAGAACTGTATCATCTAAGTGGGGACCTAGTCTAATATCATTCATACAAAAAGTCAGTGCTCATTTGGAAATTTAATATTCACTGTAAGATTTAAAAATAAGTCATCAGATATTAAAAGCCACTGTATAGAAAAAAATAGTGTTTGTAAATATAAATAGTGAATCAGCTAAGTCTCAGAGTCTTTTGGATAAATAATAGCTCTTGTGTTAAATTCCAAAAAAAAAAAAAAGGAAATGTGCATCTAAGCCAAACATATACCTAGCTTGTTTATCTACACATAAGAATTCATTAAAAGATTCACTAAAGTAGATGTGTTCTTATGCATATTTCTTTATATACTCCCCGGGATTAAGCAGGAAACCACACTTCAAATACCTCAAAGGGAGGTAATCTGATGTGGATATTGGAGCAGCAACTCAGAACCAGGACCGTGGGTCTGAGTGATCCTTTTGTTCTTATCAGGGTTCTCAAGAGAACTCCCAAGAAAGAGGTTGAGCTTCCACACCTAGATGGTTGTCGATGTGCTCAGAGACATAGAGGACTGGCGGTTTGATGGGCTGAGCCCTCTATCATGGGACTTGCCATTGGGAAGACTGTTGCTGCAAAGGAGAGGCTAGGCCTCCCTATAATTGTGCCTAAGAGCCTCCTCCCGAATGCTTCTTTGTTGCTCAGATGTGGCCCTCTCTCTCTGGCTAAGCCAACTTGGCAGGTGAAATCACTGCCCTCCCCCCCTATGTGGGAACTGACACCCAGGAGAGTAAATCTCCCTGGCAACGTGGAATATGACTTCCAGGGAGGAGTCTAGACCTGGCATCATGGGATGGAGAACATCTTCTTGACCAAAAGGGGGATGTGAAAGGAAATGAAATAAGCTTCAGTGGCTGAGAGATTCCAAAAGGAGCTGAGAGGTCACTCTGGTGGGCACTCTTATGCACGATATAGACAACCCTTTTCAGGTTCTAATGAATTGGAATAGCTAGCAGTAAATACCTGAAACTATCAAACTACAACCCAGAACCCTTGAATCTTGAAGATTATTGTATAAAAATGTAGCTTTATGAGGGGTGACAATGTGATTGGGAAAGCCATATGGACCACACTCCCCTTTGTCCGGTGTATGGCTGGATAAGTAGAAAAATGGAAGCAAAAAAAAAAAAAGGCACCCAGTGTTCTTTTTTACTTTAATTGTTCTTTTCCACTTTAATTTTTATTCTTATTATTTGTGTGTGTGTGGTAATGAAAATGTTCAAAAATTAATTTTGTTGAATGCACAACTATATAATGGTAGTGTGAACAATTGAATGTACGCTTTGTATGAATGCATGGTATGTGAATATATCTCAATTAAATTGAATTTAAAAAATAAAAAAATTAAAATTAAAAAAAAATTTTTTTAAAAAGGAGGCCAGTCAAGGGGGCTGGCATTAAAAGTGAAACATCTGCTCCAAAGGTGAATGCTCCCCAAAAGAAATGCTGAAGCCCTAACCTCTAGGACCTGTGACTGTGGCCTTATCTGGAAATAGTATCTTTTCAGATGCAGTAAGTGAGAGGAGGGCGTGCTGGATTAGGGTGGGCCCTAAATCCAATCTAACTGGTGTCCCTATAAGAAGGCCAAGTGAAGACAGACACACACAGGGAGAATGCCATGTGATGGCAGAGGCAGATGTTGGAGTGATGTGTTTACATGTGAAGGAATGACAAGGACTGCCTGCAACCCCTAGAAGGGAGAATGGGCAAGGAAGTGTTCTTCCTCAGAGCCTTTAGAGGGAGCATGGCACTGCCGGCACCTTGATTTTGGATTTCTAACCTCCAGAACGGCAACAGAATAAATTTCTGTTGTTTTAAGCCACCCATTTGGTGGCACTTTGCTATGGCAGACCTGGGAAAGTAATACAGTGAAACTAGAGTACAGCAAAGGAATTTGGGCAAGAACTATGTCCTATGGCTTGAGCAAACAAAATGGGGAGGAAAGTGGGGAGTGGATGATGGTTGAGGGGGTGGTTCATGGAGATATTAGACTTAGATTCATTCCAAACCTCATCATCAGCTATGTCTGAGCCCAAGGATATACTGGTTGCCTTGGACAGGATGAGTTCAGAAGCTGAGCAGGAGTGAGCCTGCCACAGGGAAGTCTTCTGTATCAGTAGCCAAGTAGGGCTGGGGCTGAAGAAAACAGTCATTAAATTCATTAATGGGCCAGTGCCCTCTCCCTGCTACTCTACTCATACAAGTGACTGTCTCATCAGAATAATTTAGTGTTGTGTGAATACTCATACAAATGACTGTCTCATCAGAATAATTCAGTGTTGTGTTTAGGTGTTTCTTCAGAAAAATGTTTGTTTTCTTTGTGTTTTTGGAGATGGTAGGAATTGATGAGGATAAACAAGGAGACTAAGTGGAATAGAAAATTTTTGAAACACAATACTAGAAGTGATTTATGGTTTAATTATTACCATGATACAATGTACATCAAATTTATAAGCCAGTAAATGAAATGGACATCAGTATAACACTGTCCTTGGGTCCTATGCTATGAAATTACCTTTCCATGAGCTATTTTATTTAAATACATGTATGCCACTTTTTACACTTCATTCAATAAATTATCTAAGATAGAATAAAGAGGATTCCATTTTATACCAAATTTCATTTCATCAAGTACTCAGTGCATCAGAACTGAATACCATGAATTAGGTTATGAAACAAAACCTTAGAATTAGGAATCAAAAAATTAGTATCATGTTATAACTGCCAAGGGTCAAGGTCAGTAACTTGAATAAGAATGACCAAAAAAAGTAAAGAAATAGTAAGCAGTGTGGAAAACAGACAGGAGGGTGAAAGGGAGATAACAGAACCAGATTCAGATCCCAAATGGAGTGAAATTCTAGGATAACATAAGAAAGTCAATGTCAAGTTAGGAAGGTCTTCTGGCTCTTATTCATTACAGAGGATTTCAAAAACCTCAGTTCATGGGTGAGAGAGCTGAGAGGCTGTGTGGGACAACAGGTTACTCTTCTCTTATCAGACATAGGCTAGCTCGCCAGCTTATCTTAAGTAGTTAATGAACTTGAAATTTTTTTTAAAAAATGGTCCCAAAGCATTTCATGAAAAGATATTTTAAAAGTTCTCAGTAAAATCTCACCTTTGCTTACCATCCCCATCTTATCTCCCATCGCTCTGCAACATGAACCCTCTAAACAGATCTCCCAAACACATTGTGCCTTCCTACCTCAATGCTTTTTGTTAGCTATCTACCCTATCAAATAAAGCCCTCTATCATGCCCCAACCTATTCAAACATACTCCATCAATAAGACCAATTCAAATCCCACAGCTCCCATGAGATCTTTGTTATTCATCCCAACTTGAAATGATTTCTCACTCCTCTGAACTCTCAGGTCACTCATCTGGCCACTCAAATATATTGCTTTACATTATTAATTTTATTTTCCTGTTCATGTAATTAACTGAAGTGCTAGCTCTTTGAGGAGACAGCAACTGAATCTTATCACCTCTAGATTCCTGTTGTTCATTAAGGTACTTAATATTTATTGAACTGAACTTGAATTCAGAGGCCTTGTGTTAGAATACAGATCTCTGCAACTCCTCCAGTACCAGCACATGCACTTGCACTACTTAAAATGTTTCCCAGAATTTGCTCTGATTGGTTAAAACACACACATGCACTTGCACACATATGCACACACACACCAAACAAGTTTTTGTTTTATTTATTTGTCAATACAGTTCATCTTTTCCAAATCATACATTATTGCTAGAATTTGAAAATTTTCCACCAAATGGAGTTAAACCAAAGCTACAAACTACAGAGGGAAAAGCACAAATAACATTACAGTGACTATTATTTATTTCCCAAGGCATACGTAATCATTACAGGAAAATTAGAAAATAGAGAAACCTAAAAAGAAAAATACATATTTTAAAAATCATTCAGGAGAACCTAAGATGGCAGCTAGGTGAAACAGGGCAAAAAAACACCTCCATGAAAAATACTACATAAAAACCAGAAAGTGACCCAGAATACCACTTCCAGCGATGCACCAGCTGGACAAGGTCTGCTAAAACCACAGGGACCGTGCACTTGGTGAAACCGGGAGTCTGCATACTGAAACGAGTGAGTAAGCTGGCTGAAAGTCCCACAGCCATGCTACAGTGTGGGGAACCTTCGGGTTGGCATTTGGAGATGGACTAGTTTTTTTTTAAAAAAAAAAAACAAAACCCGGGAGCGGGTGCAGATACAGCAGTGAGAACCACGCAGTGAAGCACTGCAGGAGTGGTCTGTAGTCAATGCCTCAGTGTCTGGCATGGAGGAGGGCCCTCCCCACACCTGCTGCTGATTGTCCTGGGGCCAGAGGGACAGAAGGGAGAGCCAAAAGGGGAAAGAAACTGCACTCCTTGCAGCCGGCTTCCCGGCATGCTGGTGACACTCCTGCCCGGGGTTGTACCCACAGCCCGAGCTGTGCCAGGAAACCCAGTCTGATGGGGAGTGTATCCCATGGCCCCCACACATGCCACAATATCGGCCATGGACAGTGGCCTTGGGTGCAACCACAGCTAGTTGTCCTGGAGCTGGGAAGGCGGAGCTGTGCAAAAAGAGGGGGGTTGAGACACCCCATTCAGCCATTTTTGCATCAGGCTCGGAGCGCCCCTGCACGGCCTGGCAGCCCGGGGCTTCCCTTGAGGGAAGGTGCACACTTGTGATGTAGCAAGCCTTCCCTCAGCAGAGGTCCTGGAAGATCACAGGTATCAAGCAAAGCAAATGCCAAGAGGCCAAAAACAACAGAAAATCTTAAAGCATTTGCTAAAACAAGATGATATGGAGAACTCAATCCCAAACACCCAAATCAAATGATCGGAGGAGACACAGTACTTGGCACAATTAATCAAAGGACTCCAGTCAAAGAATGAGAGCATGGCACAGGATATAAAGGACATGAAGAAGAACATGGCACAGGATATAAAGGACATAAAGAAGACCTTAGAAGAGCATAAAGAAGAAATTGCAAGAGTAAATAAAAAAATAGAAGATCTTATGGAAATTAAAAAAACTGTTGGCCAAATTAAAAAGACTCTGGATATTCACAATACAAGATTAGAGGAAGTTGAACAACAACTCAGCATCCTAGAAGACCACAGAACAGAAAATGAAAGAACAAAAGAAAGAATGGGGAAAAAAATAGAAAAAATTGAAATGGATCTCAGGGATATGACAGATAAAATAAAACATCCAAATTTAAGACTCATTGGTGTCCCAGAAGGGGAAGAGAAGGGTAAAGGTCTAGAAAGAGTATTTAAAGAAATTGTTGGGGAAAACTTCCCAAAGCTTCTACACAATATAAATACACAAAGCATAAATGCCCAGAGAACTCCAAATAGAATAAATCCAAATAAACCCACTCTGAGACATATTCTGATCAGACTGTCAAATACTGAAGAGAAGGAGCAAGTTCTGAAAGCAGCAAGAGAAAAGCAATTCACCACATACAAAGGAAACAACATAAGACTCAGTAGTGACTACTCAGTGGCCACAATGGAGGCGAGAAGGCAGTGGCATTGACATATTTAAAATTCTGAGAGAGAAAAATTTCCAACCAAGAATACTTTATCCAGCAAAACTCTCCTTCAAATTTGAGGGAGAGCTTAAATTCTTCACAGACAAACAAATGCTAAGAGATTTTGCCAATAAAAGACCTGCCCTACTTCAGATACTAAAGAGAGCCCTACTGACGGAGAAACAAAGAAAGGAGAGAGAGAGATAGAGAATTTTAACAGACATATATAGAACCTTACATCCCAAATCACCAGGACACACTTTTTCTCTAGTGATCACAGATCTTTCTCCAGAATAGATCATATGCTGGGATATAAAACAAGCCTCAATAAATTAAAAAACAAACAAACAATTGAATATATTCAAAGCACATTCTCTGACCTCAATGGAATACAAATAGAAGTCAATAATTTTTTATTTGTAACTCCACTATTTACTTCCTACAGGATATAAAATACATAAACTCTAATGACAAATCAGTGGTTTTAGACTCAATGTAAAACATGTAATTTTTGACAAGAACTGTATAAAGGCAGGGGAATGGAGGAGTATAGGAACATAGTTTATGGGTCCTATTGAAGTTAAGTTGGTATCAAAGAAAACCAAGATTGTTATGGATTTAAGAGGTTAAATTTAAGCCCCACAGTAAACACAAAGAAATTATCAGAAAATATGACCATAGAGATTGTTCTAGTTCGCTAATGCTGCGGAATGCAAAACACCAGAGATGGATTGGCTTTTATAAAAAGGGGGTTTATTTGGCTACACAGTTACAGTCTTAAGGCCATAAAGTGTCCAAGGTAACACATCAGTAATCAGGTACCTTCACTGGAGGATGGCCAATGGCGTCCAGAAAACCTCTGTTAGCTGGGAAGGCACATGGCTGGCGTCTGCTCCAAATTTCTGGTTTCAGAATGGCTTCCTCTCAGGACGTTCCTCTCTAGGCTGCAGTTCCTCAAAAATGTCACTCTTAGTTGCACTTGGGATATTTGTCCTCTCTCAGCTTCTCCAGAGCAAGAGTTTGTTTTCAACGGCCGTCTTCACATTGTCTCTCATCTGCAGCTCCTGTGCTTTCTTCAAAGTGTCCCTCTTACCTGTGGCTCCTCTTCAAAACATCACTCACAGCTGCACTGAGTTCCCTCTGTTATGTCAGCTCACTTATATGGCTCCACTGATCAACTTAGACCCACCCCGAATGGGCGGAGCAACACCTCCATGGAAATTATCCAATCAGAGTCATCACCCACAGCTGAGTGGGGCACATTCCAAAGAAACACTCAAAGAATTACAATCTAATCAACACTGACACTGATAACATCTGCCCACGCAAGATTACATCAAAGATAATGGCGTTTGGGGGACATAATACATTCAAACTGGCACACCTCCTTAGCCAACTTTAGGGTCTATGAAGCATCTTCCTCTTTCGTTACACTGTGTGGTAGAATTAGGTACCTCAACAAACACACATTTTTAATCTTAATCCATGTCCCTGTGGGTGTGAACCCTTTGTAAATAGGACCTCTTTAAGATGTTATTTTAGTTAAGGTGTGGCCCAACTGAATGAGGGTGGGTTTTAATCCAAATCACTAGAGGATTTATAAAGAGAAGAAAGCAAAAGCCAGGAGTTAGAGAAGGTCAAAGGGAGAAGTTGGAAGTCAGCAGAAGCTGGAAGGGCAGACACAAGGAGAGAGCTCATCATGTGAGAGGAGCAGCGATGCAGCCCAAGGGACCCCAAAGTTTGTGGAAAGTCAGTGCCAGAACTTTACCAACCCCGGGAGAAAGCTTGGTCTTGCCAATGCCTGATTTGGACTTCTGGCTGCTGAAACTGTGAGTCAATCAATTCTTGTTGTTTAAGTCAAAACCAGTTTGTGGTATTTGTGATTAGCAGCTCTGGCAAACCAAGACAAACTGATAGGCTCTGGACACTAGAGACCACTGTGAGAGTCACCAGAATAAGGTGTCTGAACTGAGCTCTGTACTTAGCAAGCACTAAAGCCATGATTGACCCAGGTGACACCAGCTTGGGACATTAATAGCAATGTTTATGAAAACTAAAGTGCCTCTATTCTAAAAAAGAAATGATAGTCATATTTACAGGCTACCACCTATTAATGGTGAACTCAGACATAACATCTTTAGTTTACCATTTCCCAGTCAGTGGCAGTGTTTTGTTTCTCAAAAACAAATGAGGATGTACCCATTAACAGTCACTCTCCAATCCTCCCTGTCCCCAACCCCTGGCAAACACTAATCTACTTCCTGTCTCTATGGATTTGCCCATTTTGGATATTTCATATAAATGGAATCATATAATATGTGACCTTTTGTGTTCTTTCACTTGGTTTAATATTTTAATTTTTTTTAAGGTTTATCCATATTGTAGCATATTTCAGCATTTCATTCCTTTTTATGACTGAATTATATTCCATTGCATGGATAGACCACATTTTGTTTGTCCATTCATTAGTTGATGGACGTTTGGGTTGTTTACACTTTTAGCTATTATGAATAATACCACTATGAACATTTGGCACAGGTTTTACGTGGACATATGTTTTCAATTATCTTGGGTATTTTGTAGAATTGCTGTGTCTTATAGTAACTCTATGTTTAACTTTTTGAGGACCTGCCAAACTGTTTTCCAAAGTGGCTGCATCTCTTATGGCAAATGGCAAATCCTATCATACCTTCCCTCATAGTCATCTCTGAACTTATTTTATCCAATACCTCCCCTACCTACTCTTCCCTTGTTATAACCTACACAAGAGGAGGGAACATATTGTTCCTAGCAGACTGCTTTTTACATAAGTAGATTCCCAAGGACTGAATCAGGAAATAGTATGTTAATTTTCAATTGATTGGTTGAATTTAAGATGATACAGAACTCCTGCTTTTCCCCTCCCAAATCCGCTCTCCTCCAAGTTTTCCCATTTTGGTATTTTGCACAATTAAGCTGAAATCTGGGAATAATCTTTGTTGTCACTCTTTTCCTTATCAACCTGTCAGCATGTTCTGTAGATTACAACTCCAAAGTAGATCCGGAATCTACCCATTTTCCTTCGCCACCTTGGCTACTGCCCACGTCCACACTGGCATCCTCTCTCATCTTGACTACTGCAATGACCCTGTACCTGGTCTCTTTACCTTCACTCTCGTATCTCTCTAAGATTAAGTTTATTAATTCATATTACCAAATTTGTAATAAAATTATAAATTAAAAAAAAATGAGGAAAGCATGGTACTGGAAAGACAATTTATTACACACCAATATGACTTAAAAGTAGACAGTATTTTTTTAAATCGTATCCTCTATAGTTTCCAATGGTGCACTCTTTACCATTTACAGACTTGTGAGAACTTTGGAATTAATTAGCACTTAGAAATCAAAGCAAAGTTTTCATCCTTTAAAAATAGTCAAGAGTAGCAGGGAAATAATTATTGTGCCAAACAAGAGGCTTTTTTTTTTTACTTATTCTGATTAGTGGTTGATGTTATCATAATTTTTTCTTTCTTGTACCTAATTGAGCAATATTCAAAACACAGAATTCTTAATTAACCTAACCAGAATAATTGTCCATATTTCACTATGTAACACTCCCCTAGAGGATAGAATTAAAGCACATCAGTAATAAAATCTCATAATTTGTATGACTTTGACCCCTAATCACAATGCTGGGATCCCCAGGTTCTCTCAGAAACTTTCCAGTTTTACCTGGGAGTCTCTAGCAACAAATCCATTCCGCCTCCACAGAGGCTTGGGATCCATAGCAGCCCTCATAATGTTAAATTTGCCTGATGCTAAATGTAGAGAGTTCCCTGGAAAACTTGATATGCTACAGCCATGCTGTGTTCCCTGCAGAAAAGGGAGAACACATCTCTCCCTTTTTGGCTTTGTGCCTGGAGACAAAAGTAGGGATGCTTAGTGTCCTCGTGTCTTAGAGAGAGGTTGTGGACAACTCTTATTCTCTGTAAGTTCTTGGCAGTACTGGTCTAGAGCCGAGAAGCTGAAGGTGCTGCACATAAAATCAAGGCTCCTTTTGATGCCTGGGGCACCTGATAATCCTAGGTTTCCCCACCTGACTTTTGCTTCCTCAGCATGAGTTCTTTCCCAGGAGGCTTCATTGGGTCATGCAAATAAAGCACTGGCAGGCTCACTCCACCAGCCAGCCAGATATGTTTGAATCCTACCAGTAAATACAGCTTAGACTCCAGTGGGGTCCATCAGTACACTCAAAAGGAACTAATGTAAAAGTTGGCATCATCCCTAATTATTGTCATATAGCCTAGTGGCAGATAAAAGGCTAAATATGATCTGGTGAATTGAGACCATAAAAAGTGGATTGAGCTATTCACAATGATGTAGGGAAATATTATTGCTTCTATTATTCAGAACACCAGGACAAGGCATATTTACATACACATAGATGTCTTCTTAAGTAGATGGACCTCAAGAGATGACTGCTATGTAATGTAGAAATTTAAATCACCTAGGTTAATATTAGAGGCCAATATTAACCACACAATGGTTCCAGAATCAAAAAGAAATGGAATGAACTGCTCTGAACAGCACATGTGTTTAATCTGTTCCTTTCCCCTCTTTCTTTGCGTCTTCAAGAATCATCCTTAAGAATGGTCTTTCCTCTAAGCTGGATTGGTGAATGTTGATCTAATGCCTTTTTTTCTTCTCTATTACATTCTGTATGGCTCTTTTTAACAGAGCTTTGTTTGTACTTTTGCTAGGAAATTTTATACTAAAATCCGTTTAATTTTGGATTTTTTTTCACATATGATAACCACATTGGGACACCCAGAAAGGACTTCTCCTTCCTGCAAAGGAGAGGTTAAGGCTACTTGTAATTATGCCTAAGAGTCACCCCTAGGGAACCTCTTTTGTTGCTCAAATGTGGTCTCTCTCTCCCTCCCTCCCTCTCTCTCTCTCTCTCTCTCTCTCCCCCTCTCTCAGCCAACTCTGCAAATAAACTCACTACCCTCCTCCCTAAGTGGGACATGACTCCCAGAGATGAGCCTGGCCCTGGCATCATGGGATGGAGAATGCCTTCTTGACCAAAAGGAGGAAAAGAAATGAAACAAAATAAAGTTTTGTGGCTAAGAGATTTCAAATAGAGTCGAGGGGTCATTCTGGAGGTTATTCTTATGCATTATATAGATATTCCTTTTTAGTTTCTAGTGTATTAGAGTAGCTAGAAGGAAATACCTGAATCGTTGAGATGTAATCCAGTAGACTTAATTCTCGATGATGATTGAATAACTATAGAGCTTTTATTGTGTAGCCATGACAGCATGCAATCCTTGTGACTGACATGCCCTTTATCCAGTGTACGGACAGATGAGTAAAAAAATATATAAGAAAAAAATATCTGTAAATAATAGGAGGGGAAGGGGTATGGGATGTACTGGGTGTTCCTTTCCATTTTCATTTTTATTTTTTCTTTATTTTGGAGTAATGAAAATGCTCTAAAACTGATTGTGGTGATGAATGTATAACTCTATGATGATAACTGTGAGCCACTGATTGTATACTTTAGATGGGTTATATGGGGTGTGAATATATCCCAATATTGCATTAAAAAAAGTAATGCAAGCTTGTTGTTAAAAAAAACTGTAATGAGTCAAAGAAATAGAAAAACAAAAATAAATAAATAAATTTAAATGAGTTGAGTCACACAAAATATGTTCCATGACTATAATGGAATTAAATTAGAATTAAATAACAGAAACATCTCTGGAAAATTCTCATATTTGGTCACAAAAAAAAAAAAAAAAAAAAACAAACCAAAAAAATCCACATATCTAAATAACCCATAGTGAAATAAGAGATCAAAGGAGAATTTTAAAAGCATTTGGAAATGAGTAAAAATGAAATAAAACATATCTATATTTCTGGGATACTACTAAAACAATTTTACAGTGGAATTTGTAATATTAAGTACCTATATTGGAAAATAAGAAGGATCTCAAATCAGTAACCAGCCTCCACCATAATAAACTAAAAAATGAAGAACAAATATAACCCAAGGTAAGTAGAAGAAGAAGAAAATAAAGATCAGAGGACATTAATGAAATAAAAAATAGAAAAACAAAAGAGAAAATCAATTTTTTATAAAAAGCTGTTTCCTTAAGAAGAACAGTAAAATTGATAAACCTCTACCCAAAATGATTAGGGAGAAGAAAAAAATTATCCAATATCTAGAATGAGAGAGATGACATCACTGCAAAATCTAGTTCTTAAAAGGATAATAATGGAATACTATGAACAACTTTATGCCAATAAATTTGGCAACTTAAATGAAATCAATAAATTCCTCAAAAGACAGAAACTACCAAAGCTAATTACAAAAGAAATAATCTATTAAAGAAATTGATACTGTAGATAAAAACCTCTCATAAGGGAAACTCTAGTTTCAGATGGCTTCACTGATGAATTCTACCAGAACCTTGAAGGAAAGAAATAATACCAATTCTACACAAATTCTTGCTCTAAATTGAGGAGGAGAGCATATTTTACAACTCAATCTATGAAGCCAGCATTATCATGACACCAAAACAAAAGACATTAATAGAAAAGAAAATTAGACATCAACATCCTTCATGAATGTAGGTGGAAAATGTTAATCAAAATTTAACAAATCAAATCCAACAATATATAAAAGGAATAATGCATTGTGGCAAAATAGGACTTATCCCAGGAATGGAAGGGAAGGTTGGTTTAACATTCAAAAATCAATCAATGTATTTCACCAAATTAACAAAGTAAAAGACATAGTTACATGATCATACAAATGGATGCAGCATTTAACAAAGTCCAACAACTATTCTTGATAAAAAGTTTCAGCAACCTAAGAAAAGAAGGAAGCTTCTTTGAACTGCTAAATGGCATCCATAAAAATCCAACAGGTAGCAACATACTTAATGGTGAAAGACAGAATATTTTTCTCTTAACATTATGATCAAGGCAAGGGTATCCACTCTCAGCATTCTGTCACCATTATATTGGGGATTCTAGCTGGTGCAATAGGGCAAGAAAAGGAAATAAAGGTCCTCTATATTGGAAAAGAAAAACTATCTTATTCAGAGATGACATATTGTCTATGTAAAAAAATCCTATGTTAGCTATTAAAAAAAGCTATTAAGACTAATAAGTGAATTTGGCAAGGTTGCAGGATTCAAGATTAACACACAAAATTAATTTATTTCTACATATCACCAACAAACAATGAGAAATAAAAATGGAAAAACAATACCATTTATAACAGCAAAAAATATGAAATACTTAGGGATGAATCAAAAAAAGATGTGCAAGACCTGTACATTGAAAATTACAGAACATTGCTCAGAGAAATTAAGGAATACCTAAATAAATTTAGATATATTGTGCTCAAAGCTCAAAAACTCAATATTGCAAAGATGTAAATCCTCCTCAGATTGATCTATAGATTCATACAACCTCAATCAAAATCCTAGGAGTTTTTGGTAAGCTGGCTTTAAAATTCTTATGGAAATGCAAAGGACCTAGAGTAACCAGAACAGCTATGAAAAAGAACTAAGTTGACAACTGATGCTATCTGATTTTAATAGTTATGATAAAGGTACAGTTATCAAGACAGTATGATATTGATGTGAAGACAGACAAATATATCAATATCAAAGAACAGAGATTCTGAAAACAGACTCATGTATATGGGCACCTGATTTCTGACAAATGTGCACAGGCAATTCAGGGAAGGAAGGATAGTCTTTTTCAGATGATGGCACTGAGATATTGGAATAATTGGGTATCTATATGCAAAAAAAAAAGAAAGAAAGAAAGAAAAAAGATATGAACTTAATCCACTTCTCACACAATATACAAAAACAAATTTAAAATGAGCCAGAGACCTAAATGTAAAATATAAATCTATAAAACTTAGAAGAAAAATAGGAGAAATTACTTGTGACCTTGGGTTAGGTGAAGATTTCTTAACACCGCCCCCAAAAGCACGAACAATAAAAAGAAAAGTTAATAAATTGTGTCAGTCAAATTTTAAAACTTATTCTCTTAAAAAGATGTTACTAAGAACAATAAAAGAAAAGTCACATTGTTGGAGAAAATATTTGCAAATCACACAACTGATAAAAGACTTGTTACAAAATTTATAAAGAATTCTCAAAATTCAACAGTAAGTAACAAACAACATAATTCTCTTTAAACGGACAAAAGATTTAATGTATACTTCACCAAAGAAGATGTATAGATGGCAAATAAGCATATGAAAAGTTGCTCAACACATTTAGTCATTAAAGAAATACAAGTTAAAAAGCACACGCTAACAGTACACATGATTAGAAACTAAAATTTAGAAGACTGACCACACCTAGTGCTGATGGGTATATGGAGCACCTGAAACTTTCATACACAGCTAGTGGGAATGTAAAATGGTACAATCATGTTGGGAAACAGGCTGACAGTTTCTTAAACGTTAAACAGAACATTCCATATGATCTTACCATCCTACTCTTAAGATATTTACCCCAAGGAAATGAAAAACCTTGTACATGAATGTTCACAGCAGCTTAATTGTAATAGCCAAAATTTGAAAACAACCCAAATGTCCATCTACAGGTGAACGGATAAAGAAACTATGGTATATACTTACAATGTAATACTACTCAACAGTAAAAATGAATGCACCATTGATACATGAAACAACATGGATGAATCTCAAAATAATTATGCTAAGTGAAAGAAGCCAGACAAAAATGAGTACATACTGCATGATTCCATATATATTAAATGCTAAAATATGAAAAATAATCTGTAGCAACAGAAAATGGATCAGTGGTTTCTTGGGAATATGAGGGAGGGGAAGAAGGGAGTAATCACATAGGGGCACAAGGAAAGTTTTGGAATATTCACTATCATGAGTGTGGTGATGGTTTTGTACATGTATACATAAGTCACCTATCAAAGAGTATATTTTAAATATGTGTTGTTTATTGTGTGTCAACTACACCTCAATAATGCTGTTAAAACAAAAACAAAAAGAAAATGGAAATACACTAGGACCAGAAGGGAAGCCAAGAAGATCCTGGTCCAGCTCAAGCCTGGTTCAGGTTCTAGGATCCAGACAGTGTCCAAGGGCCAACACTACAGTCCTCATCCCAGAAGCAGTCAAAAGGTGGAAGAAGGAGTTGCATGGGTAGGGGGTGGAGAGGCAATGGAAGAAGGAAGAGTGTGCTTAAGATTTCTCAAAGTGTAGACCAGAAACTGCAAACAGAAGTCGTCACCGAGTCATTTCAAACTACTGGAGATAGAAGGACAATGGAGTAGAAGACAGATGCTAGTTCTTGCATTTGTCCTTTTCAGTTTCAGTCCTCTGTTATCTTACCACATTTGGCAGGTGAAGGTGCGAATGGAACACACAATCCATGTTAATCTGATAATAAAGAAATAGAACGTCTATTCATTTTTATATTTCAACTTCTTCCCTTCTAATATTTGCATGTATGCTTTATAATGTATATAATAAAATGGTACAGTAGTATCTGTGTCTAATTTGTCCAATTAACCTATAGATATGTATTTTATATTTATGTTTATATATATTTATTTATAATATTTATATATTTATATGTGAATAAATAAGTAAATTAATATTGAGGACGTATTCTTTTTTTTAACTGCAAGTAATGCTTTGTTGAAAGAGGTTGGAGACCAGTGGCTGTAAACAATCACAGTAGTTTAAAATTAAACTCTGTATTTTAGTGGTTTCTGTTTCTCTCTTAGACTTCATTCTGGACTTGATCACAGACACTGTGCCCAGCATAGTGCTTAGTATTGAGTTTCTACTTAATGCATTCTTTTAAAAAAATGAATTAAAAAACTTCAGCTCTCGATGGGTGTTAACTAGCAACCAAATCTTTAAAATAATATAAACATTGTATATTTTAACAAAAATATAAAAAGCTAGGATTTAGTACTCAAATAAAATATGAAAGCATGATCACTGTTTAAAAATTCACATTATTCAGAAATACGTAAAGTGAAGAAGCAAGTTCTTCCACTCTGCAATCCTTTTCATCTCCCCAGAGATAACCAAAGTTCGGTCAGTATGGTGTATATCTTTCCAGACCTCGTTTATTCATATACATGAGTAAATTGTCATATTAACATAGAGCTCTAGTTTCTTAAGTTTTTTCTTTATACAAATAGAATTACATGATATATATCTACCTGATGCTTCCTTATATTAACACAGTGTTTTCAGAGTCTTTACATGTCAGTTTATATACATCTACCTGGTTTATTTTAATGGCTGAATAGAATTCCACAGTATGGTTGTACCATAATTTATTCAAAGAATTATAAATAAGCACTGAGGACCACAGTTTTTCACTATTACATACAATACAGCAATAAATAACCTTGGAAGGCAATTCAGCAATAAATAGCCTTGGTCATGTGTCTTTCCATACAAGTTCAAGATTTTCTTTACCTAGAAGATGGTTATATTAAACAAGCAAACAAACAAACAAAAAAACTGTTGAATATTTCCCCAGACTATCAACTAGCAAATATCATCTGAAGTTTCAAACTTGGCACCAATATGAAGAATTACTAACATTCATATCTGCTTTCTAACTTCTAAATAATCTATAAAACCTGAAATCAATGGAGATTTGGAGTAGCAATCCTTAAGTCACAAATAGTCTTATTTTGTACCTTAGTCAAACAGTAAAATGTAAAATTACATTTTGAAGCATGAAATGTTAAATTGTTCCTGTTTAACTGGAAAGCCCTGAATCATTTTCAGAAAGACTAAGTATAGGGTTCGTGGAGCAGGAGTCCACTCTCCCTGATGTTATAGCTTAAATGCATAAAAGGCAGTGCATTTTAGTGGGTTGTGCCAGTAACCCCGAACTCTGAAGTTGTGAACCAGTCACTGGGGACCTAGCATGCTAGACTTCCAGTAGGTATAGAAATCCCAGAAAGCAGGAAGTTAACACTTTTATCTCATGTATATTACAGGTCATTCTTTGTACTATGTGCCAAGCCTACAATGTATGTTAGGCACACAACAACGAATAATAAAGTTTCTGCTTTAAGAGACTCATGTTTTAGTATTATCTTCATATCAATAAGCAATATTATTACATTATGAAAATAATTTAGTAGACATATTGCTAAAGAATACTAAGATACAACTTTATAATTACAGAAATAATTGCCTTGAATTTATATGGAATGTTACTTTATGCCCATGGAAAAATAAAGATTATTGGATAAGATGACAGTTTTGATTTATAATTAGCACACTGTGAATCAGACATTCTGACACAAAAGAGATCAAGCCCAGTCCAAGGATTACAAAGAAAGGGAAAATAACACTGTGTATCATCAACTTATCTGTTCATTAGGCCAAAATTATCTTTAATTTCAATTTAGTTTTGCCAAATATGAAGATTCCTATTTCCATATACATTCTGTTTTGACATCTTCAGAGTATTTCCATTGATTCATTACCTTGGGGACAGATTCCAAGTCATGCTTCCAGGCCTTTTTTGCAAATGCCAGGATCAAAGTCAACTACCTGGATGTTTACATCCCAAACAAGGTATTTTGCCTTGCCCATATAGATATGCCCTAGATTGCGGTCAGCAAGTTTAAGTAGACAAACACTATGTATCCAATGGGTGTAGTACAGGTATAATGAGTATACTTAGGTATGTACTTCCCTATAATTAGTTTGTAACCTTTCACAATAACCCTCACTCCTATTAACAAATTATTATATTTTTGTGCTTAGCTCTGCTTCTGAAACTTGATTTAAATACTACATGCTTTAGCTATACTATACAACATCTGACTATTACCTAGAGAATTTAAGCTCAATACAGTAAATCTGAATGACTCAGATGTGTTTTGCTGACCCATAAAAGGTAAATAATCTATTCGGTCCTAACTTGGTCTCTTTCACCAAAAGCAAAACATTTGATTCTGCTAATATAAACTAGAAATAGTTATGTGTTGTATCCCTGGTTAAAATGCCCAGGGCATTTTAAATTAAAATGGCTTTGGTAAAATTTTTGAGGTGTCTCAGCTCACTCTAGATAATTTCAAAATTTCCACCAAATAATGTAAAAAGAAAATACAATAGAAAAAAACTATATTCTGAGCTTAGTGATGCAAAATATTATTTTACAGACCAGCATTGATTGGGGGTAATGACTAGGTTACCATACTTATGGAAAGCACTTCAAGTTTATTTCACTTCTTCATTCTTAATCAGTATCAATTACAACAAGCATAATGAGGCTCTAAATATATGTCTACCATCTCGAACCAAAGTTCAATTAATACAGACTAATTTAGCTGACTGGAGTACATTCTTAGTATAAACAGACACAAGCTTGGCTTCAGTTTTCTAAATAGTATGCTATTTCCAAACTTGTTATTGGTTGAATGCACCTTGAAGTTATAAGACTTTTTGTAGTATCATTAGAACATTGTAATGAAATGAATTTCATAATATTTAAGTGAATGAGTGAGAATAACTGAAAAAGGAGCCTCCTTTGGGAACTTCTAGAATGCACACTCTAATATCAGCAAGAAGAATTAAAAACAAAATATAGTTTTAATGACTCTGTTCTCTTTCTAGATATTCCTTCACCATAAACATAACAATGCTTTTAAACATAAAATCTATTTCCAAAGTAAAGATGAAATGCTCTGAACATGAATCTGTGCGGGATTATATAGAGAATTAGAAAGAGTACATTCATTTCTCCTCCCTTCCAGTGCTCTCTGCCCTTAATTACATACTTCAATTGCATTAACATAACTTCTCTTGGGAATTTTCCATTAACTGATCAATCTGTCCATTAGGATATGTTCCCTGATCTCATATTGAACTCCTGCTCTCATTTGCTATTTTTCCCCCATTAGTGCAAATTAGGTCCCCTTGGAAGGAGGAGAATAATGTCGTTTACATCTCAGCATTCCTTTTCAAATGCTTTATTTATTACGCATTGAATATTTTAAAGTTACCCTGAATAATTTTGTCTGAGGTTATGATTATGTTGACTTGTCCATCTTTGAAAGTCCTTAAACTTCTTGATCTTTTCAAACCTGAGGCATTTAAAACTGACAATAATATAATAGAAAAAAAGATGCTGATCTCTACACCAATAATTTCTGGTTATAGCTCGAGTGTAAAAAAAAGAAACAAAAAAGGAAGATGTAGTTTATCATAGAACTTTACATAAAGAATGTTACATAAAAAACATCTATGATGATTTTTTTTTATTTTTATTGAGATATATTCACATACCATGCAGTCATACAAAGCGTACATTCAATTGCTCACAGTACCATTATATAGTTGTGTGTTCATCACCAAAATTAATTTTTGAACATTTTCATTACCACACAAACAAAAATAATAAAAATAAAAATTAAAGTGAAAAAGAACAATGAAAGTAAAAAAGAACACTGGGTGCCTTTTTTTTTTTTTTGCCCCCATTTGTCTACTCATCCAGCCATACACTGGACAAAGGGGAGTGTGGTCTATATGGCTTTCCCAATCACACTGTCACCCTTCACAAGCTACATTTTTATACAATCATCTTCAAAATTCATGGGTTATGGGTTGTGTTTGATAGTTTCAGGTATTTACTGCTAGCTATTCCAATTCATTAGAACCTAAAAAGGGTTGGCTATATTGTGCATAAGAGTGACCACCAGAGTGACCTCTCGGCTCCTTTTGGAATCTCTCAGCCACTGAAACTTATTTCCTTTCACATCTCCCTTTTGGTCAAGAAGATGTTCTCCATCCCACGATGCCAGGTCTAGATTCCTCCCTGGGAGTCATGTTCCAAGTTACCAGGGAGATTCACTCCCCTGGGTGTCAGAGCCCACATAGCAAGGAGGGCAGTGATTTTACCTGCCAAGTTGGCTTAGCTGGAGAGAGAGGACCACATCTGAACAACAAAGAGGCATTCAGGAGGAGGCTCTTAGGCACAATTATAGGGAGGCCTAGCCTCTCCTTTTCAGCAACAGTCTTGCTAAGGGCAAGTCCCGTGGTAGAGGGCTCAGCCCATCAAACCACCGGTCCCCTATGTCTGTGAGTGCATCTATGATGATTTTAATTCTATGAATAATTAAACCATTTTCTTATATAAAGCAAAAATATTAGAACTTTAAAATTAGTCTGGTTCTTACACTTGATGAGTTTAAAATTTGGGGTGATCTTTTCTTCTTTTGGACTTTTTATCCCCTTTTTATTCATTCCTTCAAAATATCTATTGCTCAGATCATCACTGGCACTTAATAAATGCTGGTTAATTGACACATAGAGTACCAATGGGTGATAGGGGAGAAAAATATCTACAAACAGAATTTTAAAATGCCTTACCATCATAGGATTTAATATGCTATTGGACTGCCATGAAATTTAGGTGCTATAGGAACCCATGTTTGAATTACTTTCTTTTAATTACTAAATTATGAAAAGTTAATGGCATGGGAAAAAAGTAAGGGGAGACTGTTCTAGAGTAAAAGTGACTAAGGAGATCTAAAAATTAAATATAATGAGAACCTTGTTTGAATCCTGTTTTAAACAAATAAAATGTAAAAAGACATTTTTGATACAATTGCAACATTTGATTATTGACTACATATTATATAATGCCAAGGAATTATTATCAATTTGTGAGGCATGATAATGGCACTGTGTGTAACAAATTTTCCATATTTCTTATCAATACCTACTGATTTATTTAGGAGAAAAATGGTATGCTGTCTGGTGTTTGCTTTAAAGTATTATATGCTGAGCAAAATAAGCCAGGCACAAAAAGAGAAATATTATATGCTACCACTAATGTGAACATTGCTGGGGGAGAATGCAGGGGTGTTGGGCTTCCCCACCTTGATGGTTGCTGATGTGTTCACAGACACAGGGGACTGGTGGTTTGATGGGCTGAGCCCTCAATCACAGGACTTGCCCTTGGGGAGACTGTTACTGCAAAGGAGAGGCTAGGCCTGCTTATAATTGTGCCTATAATGAATGCCTCTTTGTTGCTCAGATGTGGCCCTCCCTCTCTAGCTAAGCCAACTTGGCAAGTGAAATCACTGCCCTCCCCCGCTACGTGGGATCTGACACCCAGGGGTGTAAATACCCTGGCAACGTGGAATATGACTCCTGGGAAGGAATCTGGACCGAGCATTGTGGGATGGTGAACAACTTCTTGACCAAAAGGGAGATGTGAAAGGAAATAAGTTTCAGTGGCTGAGAGATTGCAAAAGGAGCCGAGAGGTCACTCTGGAGGGCACTCTTATGCACAATATAGACGACCCTTTTTAGGTTCTAATGAATTGGAATAGCTAGCTAGCAGTAAATACCTGAAACTATCAAACTACAACCCATAATCCTTGAATCCTGAAGACGATTATATAAAAATGTAGCTTATGAGGGGTGACAATGTGATTGGGAAAGCCATATGGACACACTCTCCTTTGTCCAGTGTATGGCTGGATGAGTAGAAAAATGGGGGCAAAAAAAAAAAAAAAAAAAAAAGGCATCCAGTGTTCTTTTTTACTTTCATAGTTCTTTTTCACTTTAATTTTTATTATTATTACTTTTATGTGTGTGGTAATGAAAATGTTCAAAAATTAATTTTGGTGATGGACGCACAACTATATGGTGGTACTGTGAACAACTGATTGTATGCTTTGTATGACTGCATGGTATGTGAATATGTCTCAATAAAATTGAATTATTAAAAAAAAGTATTACAGCAAAGAAAAAAGAGAGGGAGGATATATGAAGTAAACACAGTAAAACCCTGATAATTGTTGGCTATATTAAAAAACACATATAGAGAGATTCATTGTACTAGTCTCCACTTTGTGTATGTTTGAAATTTCAGAATAAAATTGTTTCAAATAATACAAAAGTAATACATACTCAATATGTAATAGCACAAGTAATATAAGGCATGTGTAAATTAAAACATGAAAGTCCTCCATTATTACCCCCCTCCCTCATATCCTACTCTCAGGAAACAACCACTGTTAATAATTTGGTGTGTCCACCAATATGGACATTTCTATCTCTCTATATATACCTATATGCACATATTTTTTGATCAAAGTTTTTAATCTTTTCTTAAAACTATATCTTGGACATTTTCCCATTCCAATAAATTTGGGTCTACTTTTTTTCTAGTAATTGATTCAGAGCATTCCATTGTTTTGATATTTTGCTGAGATAACTATTTTTACAATTCCATATGGATGAATATTTAGCCTGTTCGCACTTTTAACTGTTATAAACGATATTACAGAAAAACTTGTTGTACATGCCTCTTTGTCATTTATGTGACTGTGTCAGTAGGATGAAGTTTTAGAATTAGAATTGGGAGGCAGTCTAAATCAATGTAGGCAGTGCCACCACTGGTGAGCCAAGAGAGCTTAGGCACATTATTTAACTCTCTGAACCTCAGTTTTTTGTGCTGAAATAGGAATACTCTAACAGTATTCATTTATATGATACTAAATAAGATAATACACATGAAGTGTTTAGAACATGCCATGGCACCCACAAAGTGTTCAATAAATGTTGGCAATCTTCGTTGTTAATTATGTTAGACTGGGTTCATTTATATTCTAATGAATAATAGGATAACCAGTTTTTACAATTAGATCAATAAAGATCATCTCCTTGTTTTAATTTCCATTTTCCTATTATTTATTGATATTGAACATTTGTTTACATATTTCCTTGCCATATGTATATTATTTCTGTTAAATATCAATCAGTGCCCTTTGCACATTTTTCCACTAAGATACAAACATAGAGATGGCAGATTCCACAGAAACAAACAGCCACTTAAAAGTTCTGAGTCAGCCTTGAATTTTTCAGGTAAGACAATCTGTAAACTTTAGTTCAATCTTTCCTAAAAAAATCCAAGAGGATAGCCATCTCCAGCTATCTATCAGACCAACACTTCCACCAAGAAACTAGTTAAAATTTTATAAAAGAAAACAAGTCACCAGAGAGCAATCAGGGCAGCCAACATTTAAAAGGCTAAGATAATAGAGAGAAGAGAAGCACATGGTTGTGAGCCCTACATTTTCTCCTTTGCCCCTTGATGAAGTCTCCAATTCATAAGCACCACAGGACTTAACAGCCAAGAAGAGTTTTCAGCTTTCAGCTTAGAGCTTTCAGCTTTCAGCTTAGAGCTTTCAGCAAGTTCATGGGACTGAGAATATAAAAATCAATGCTCAAGGACCATCAAGGAAAATAGGCCTTGGTGAATACCTCAGCTCTGAGATGAGACTCCAGAGGGGCTATGCCCAGTGACTGAGAACAAACCCAAAGAGATTAGAACTCCCATGGTCTCAAATTCAAGCTCAAATCATCTTAATGACCTAGTAGGTCAAAGTTACCTATCCTAAACTAACTGCCTACCAGCATGAATGTAAACCCTCTCTGGAAGGAATATAAAATCATCCAAAATGCTACTCTCTGGAAGGAATATAAAATCATCCAAATTGCTACAGTTTTATACCTAATATCCAACATTCAATAAAAAATTGCTAGGCATGCAAGGAGACAAAACAAAATTACCTAAACCCCCAAACATAAAGCAACATGAAAAAGCAGGCAATGGAAATGGATCCACAGATGAGCAAACAGTGAAGTTAGTATTCATGGCAAAGAAGAAAAAAAAAACATTTCCTTCAAAGAAGCAACAATAATACTGACACCTGACTTCTCATTATAAACAATGAAAGAAAATAATAACTGCAAAGCTACATTTCTATACCCAGAAAAAATAACTGTCAAAATGAAGGAAAGAGGAAAAACTAAAATGAAGGAGAGGGTGACTTTTCTGGTTTGTAAATTGTATCTCAATAAAGCTGTTTTAAAAAGTGAGGAAGAAATAAAGACATTTTAAAACAAACAAAAACCATGAGACTTCATCACTAGCAGACCAGCATTAAAGGGAGTTTTTCAAGCAGAAGGAAAATGCTACCAAATAGAAACACAGAAATACAGAACAGAATGAAGAGCAACAGAAAGGAAAACTATAAATAATTGTGACTGCAGGAAACAATAATAATACACTTGGGGGCTAAAAGAAAAAATATATACATATAGATATATACGAAAAAAGTCAAGAATGCAATGTTCTAATGCCCTTCCTTTTTCAGGAAATGGTATTACTTTTTGTAGACTCTATTAAAGTAAAGTATTACTTTTTGTAGACTCTACTAAGTCAAAAATGCATGCTGTAATGTCAGTAATAACCACTATAAATGATAAAAGAATGTATAATTAATAAACTAATAGAAGAAAAACAGAATTATAAAAATAATCCAGTGAACCAGAAGCAGTAAGAAAGAAAATAAAAAGAAAGAACAGAGGGACAAATAGGAAACAAATAATTAGATGAAAGATTTAAATCCAATATAGCAGCAATTTGGAATGAATTCAGTTAAAGAAGAAAGACCAGCAGACTGGATTAAAAAAATAAAACTCAACTCTATATTGCTTACAAGAGACACACTTTAAATATAGGGAGACGGTGAGGTTAAAACTAAATATTGGAAAAAGGTTTACAATGCAAACACTAACCAAAAGAAAGTTGTTGTAACTATGCTAATGGAAAAAAATAAGCATTACTAAAGATAAAAAGACCACTGCATAATGATAAAAGGTCAATCAACTAAGTAGATTTAATGATTATAAATTTGTATGTATCTAGTAATGTAGCCTTAAAATATATGCAGCAAAAATTGACAGAATACATCATGGGATGGAGAAGATCTTCTTGACCAAAAGGGGGATGTGAAAAGAAATGAAATAAGTTTCAGTGGCTGAGAGATTCCAAAAGGGGCCGAGAGGTCACTCTGGTGGGCACTCTTACGCACAATATAGACAACCCTTTTTAGGTTCTAATGAATTGGAATAGCTAGCAGTAAATACCTGAAACTATCAAACTACAACCAGAACCCTTGAATCTTGAAGACAATTGTACAAAAATGTAGCTTATGAGGGGTTTCAATGTGATTGGGAAAGCCATGTGGATCATACTAACCTTTGACCAGTGTGGGGATAGGCACCCAGTGATCTTTTTTACTTTAATTGTTCTTTTTCACTCTAATTTTTATTCTTATTACTTTTGTGTGTGTGGTAATGAAAATGTTCAAAAATTAATTTTGGTGATGGATGCACATCTATATGGTGGTACTGTGAAGAACTGATTGTACGCTTTGTATGACTGTATGGTATGTGAATATATCTCATTAAAATTGAATTATTAAAAAATAAATAAATAAATAAAAGAATGAAAGAGACCATAAAAAACAAGTAGGGAATTATCACCAAAATGTGATGTTATATGAGAAAACAAACCAAATAATGAGAAATGTGCATCATTCTATCATTCGGAGAAAAAGCAAAGGAGAAGCTGTATATTTTACGATTTAATTCTCTCAACGATCCTATGAGATAGGCACTCTTACTAGTTCCACTTAACAGAGGAAAAAACTGAGGCACAGAGGCTATGTAGCATGCCCAAGATTGTGCACTTAGCAAGCAGCAGAATAGGGATTTGAACTCATGTCCTCACTCTTAAGAACCATGCTACAGCAACCTCAGGGACAGGCATGCTTATCTATTCCTAGAAGGCTACATGCAAAACTGGCAACCTGCTTCTTGGGAGGGAGAATGAGGGATATTTCACTTTGTACCTTTTTTTTGTTTGGTTGGTTGTGGGGTTTTTTTGTTTATTTTATTCATTTATAAAAAATTTTTCTTTCACTTTGTCCCTTTTTGTAACTCTTTTTTACCCCATGCATGCATTATCTATTCATTAAATACAAAAATACTTGTTTAATAATTAAAAGGGAAAAAAAATAGAATAAAAGAAGAAATGGACACATCAAAACTAGATTTGAAGATTTGCATGTATCTTGCTCAGTAAAAAAACAAGCAAAAAAGGTAATTAATGAACTTTATTTAACAGATCTGCATTCAATAATATAGTACACATATACTTTTCATGTGCACATAAAACGTTTGCCAAAATTGACCATGTACTGGGTCATAAATCAAGTTTCAACAGTTTTAAAACAATCAAACCATTAAGCTTATGAAATTAAGTTGAAAATCAACAATAAAAAATAATTAGAAAAGGCTGAAAAAATTGGGTAAAAAGCAATACATTCTAAATAATCTATTGGTCAAAGAACCCATCACATAAATTGTGATATGAATTATTTTAAGAAATGACATCGTGAACGTGTGTGGCACAACTAAAACAGTGCTTAAAGTGTAATGTATAGCCTGAAATATTTATATGAGGTAAACAAAGGACTATAACTCTATTATCTAAGTATTTACCCTATAATTAGAAAAGAACAGAAAATTAAACCTAATTAAAGAAAAAGGAAGGAAATAATAAAGACTAACAAAATTGATTAAACCCTTGGCAAGACCAATCAAGAATAAAGAAAAAAAACGCACAAAATACCAATGTCAGGAATGAAAACAGAAATCTCTAAAGGGTCAAATTACAGCTACAGAATAGAGTTTAGAAACACACCTAAATATATATGATGTACTTGATATATGACAGAAGTGTCACTGCTGTGCTATGGGGAAAGCATGGTCTGTTCAATAAATGGTGCTGAATAAACTGAATATCCATATGGAAAAAAAAAATGTATTGAGACTCCCATCCCACTCCACATAAAAAAAAAAATCAATTCCAGATTGATTGTAAATCTAAATGCAGACGGTTGCTGCAAAGGAGAGGCTAGGCCTCCCTATGGTTGTGCCTAAGAGCCTCCTCCCGAATGCCTCTTTGTTGCTCAGATGTGGCCCTCTCTCTCTGGCTAAACCAACTTGAAAGGCGAAATCACTGCCCTCCCCCCTACGTGGGATCAGACACCCAGGGGAGTGAATCTCCCTGGCAACGTGGAATATGACTCCCGGGGAGAAATGTAGACCCGGCATCGTGGGACGGAGAACATCTTCTTGACCAAAAGGGGGATGTGGAAGGAAATGAAATAAGCTTCAGTGGCAGAGAGATTTCAAAAGGAGCCGAGAGGTCACTCTGGTGGGCACTCTTACGCACACTTTGGACAACCCTTTTTAGGTTCTAAAGAATTGGGGTAGCTGGTGGTGGATACCTGAAACTATCAAACTACAACCCAGAACCCATGAATCTCAAAGACAGTTGTATAAAAATGTAGCTTATGAGGGGTGACAATGGGATTGGGAAAGCCATAAGGACCACACTCCACTTTGTCTAGTTTATGGATGGATGAATAGAAAAATAGGGGAAGGAAACAAACAGACAAAGGTACCCAGTGTTCTTTTTTACTTCAATTGCTCTTTTTCACTCTAATTATTATTCTTGTTATTTTTGTGTGTGTGCTAATGAAGGTGTCAGGGATTGATTTAGGTGATGAATGTACAGCTATGTGATGGTACTGTAAACAATCGAAAGTACGATTTGTTTTGTATGACTGCGTGGTATGTGAATCTATCTCAATAAAATGAAGATTAAAAAAAAAAAGAGCAAATCAGAAAAAAAAAATCTAAATGCAAAAGCTAAAACAAAGCATTTTTAGAAGAAAATATAAGTGGATATTATCATGATCATGAAGTTAACAGATCTCTTAAATAAAACACAAAAAGTGCTATTATAAAGATACAAATTAAGAAACCCTGTTCATCAAAAGACCATTAAGAGAGTGAAAAGGCAAGCCACAGAGTGGGAAAAAATATATGCAATACAGATACCCGACGAAGGATTCATATGGGAATATATTTTTTGAATCCTAGAAATCAATACGAAAAGACTAGACAACTCAATTTTTTTAAAGTTCAAAGGGCTTGAACAGTATTTAATAAAAGAGGATGTCCATAATGCTGAGCGAAATACGCCAGGCACAAAAAGAGAGACATTGTATGTAACCACTAATGTGAACACTGTGAAAAATGTGAAATAAATGGTTTATATTGTAGAATGTAAAGCACCTAGTGATAGACAGCAAATAGTGAAGGGGGAACAATAATCTAATAAGAACAGATAGTTATTGAGGTAAACACACCTAAATATATATGATGTACTTGATATATGACAGAAGTGTCACTGCTGTGCTATGGGGAAAGCATGGTCTGTTATGTTATGGGAATGCTCAGGAACAACTAAATTTTGTTAATTTCTGGGGGGTATGGTAGGAACAAGTTCACAGAGATGTAGTTATTTTAGGTTGTTTTTCCTATTCCTTTGTTGGGTTATAGGCTGTTTATTTTTGGGGGACAGGGCAGGAACATGTTGGAAGCAATGTAGTTATTTTAGGTTATTTGGTTTTCTTATTCCTTTGTTTCGGTTTTGGTTGAAATGTTTTTTTTTAATTGTTTTTAAATTTTTTGATAGAGTTAAAAAAATAATGAATGAGTGTGAAAAAAGGTAAATGAACAATGGTGGGAAGAGGGGTATGGAATGTATTGGACGTTCTTTTTCATTCTAATTTTTATTTTATTTTTTGGAGTAATGAAAATGTTCAAAGATTGTGGTGATGAATGTACAACTATATGATGATACTATGAACAACTGACTGTACACTTTGAAGGATTGTATGTTATGTGAATATATCTCAGTAAAACTGCATTAAAAATAAAGAGGATGTCCAAATGGTCAATCAGGATACAAATATATGAGACCAATAAACTCAATATCATTAGTTATCAGAGAAATGTGAATTAAACCATAATGATATTTACCACTGCACACAAACCAGAATAACAAAAGTTTTTTTTTTCTTTACTTCCTAGTGTTAGCAAATGTTCCAGATGCTAATGCTGCCATTATGCAAAACACCAGAAATGGATTGGCTTTTATAAAATGGTTACAAAGTTATAGTCCTAAGGCCATAAAAGTGTCCAAACAAAGGCATCAACAATAGAGTACCTTCACTGAAGGAAGGCCGATGGCACCAGAAAACCTCTGTCATCTGGGAAGGCACAGGCACGTGGCTGGCATCTGCTCCGGAGTTCTGGTTTCAAAATGGCTTTCTCTCAGGACGTTTCTCTCAAGGTGTCTGGGGGTATTCTCTTACTTTCTCCCAGGCAAACTCTGGACTAGCTAAAGTATACTTTCAAATGGCCCTCTCCAAAATGTCTCGGCTGCAGCACTTGAGCTCTTCTGTCTGAGCTCTTATAGAGCTCCAGTAAACTAATCAAGACCCATGCTGAATGGGCGGGGCTACACCTCCATGGAAATAATCTAATCAAAGGTAATACCCACAGTTGAGTGGGTCACATCTCCATGGAAATAACCTAATCCAAAGATTCCAACCTAATCAACACTAATATGTCTGCCCCCACAAGACTGCATTAAATAACATGGCATTTGGGGGGACATACATTCAAACTGGCAAAGCAAGGGTATGGAGAAACTGAAACTCTCATACCTTATGATTTAAAAATTCCACTCCTAGAAATATACCCCACAAAAATGAGCACTGATGTAAACCAAAATATTTGTACAACAGCATTCATAGTAGCATTTGTCATAATAGCTAAAACTTAAAGCAACCTAGATGTCCATTAACAATACAATAAATGAAATTTGGTATATTCGTGCAACAGAATAATATGTGACAATGAAATGAATGCTTTACTGCTACATGCAACAACATGGATAAATCTCACAAACATAATGTTGAACAAAAGAAAACAGCCACAAAAGAGAGCACACCCTACAATTCCACTTATATAGATTTCAAAAATAAACAAAATCAATCTATGGTGACAAAAATCAGAACACTGCTTATCTTTTGGGGTATATAATGACTGTGAGGAAGTCTGAAGGATACTTTTGGGGTGAAGATGGTTTTCTAGTCCTTGATTTGAATAGTGGTACATAAGTGTGTTTACTTTGTGAAAATTCATCAAACTGTGCACTTTTCAATATGTATGATTTACTTTAATTTTTAAATGTTTACTTCAAAAAGAAAAGAAACCATACAAGGTCCAGTCTTGGGCCCTGCAAGTAAGTATTCAAAGGATTTCAAAGTATGTGAATGTGCATGGTAAAGCATAGAGTCAGCTCCAGCATCTCCTTAACATGATTTTATATCCTACGCATACCCTAACCTCTCAGGGTTTTTTCATTTTATATATGATCTAAGTCCAGATATTAGCCTTTTTATAACCACTCTGCAGCACAAAAGAATACCCAAACACTCTGGTTCAGACTCACCCTTCCAGAAACAGGCAGACACAAGCCTCTGGGCCAACAGAAAAAACCAGTTACTGTACAGGAACTCATGTCACCACACCCAGACAGCAAGAAATATCTGTTAATCTTATATGTTACTACGTTAGTCTCAAAACAAGATTTACTAAGTATGCAATTACATAGACAGTATCTTCAAGAAGTTTCTGACCTCTTTTCATAACATAATAAAATAAAAAGTTAAAACTCAATTGCATATTTTAGATTAAGCAGCAGATGCCTCATTACTGCAATCTACTGCATTTGGCACTACTGTACCTTATTCATGTAACCAAATATTATTTTCAGAAAACAATGAAATAATTCAGTATTTTAGTTCTAGAACTTAATAATGTACTTGTAAATTTTCATTTGAAAAAGTATTTAGGGTGTGTGTGGGGGTGTGTGGCATATTAGTAGAAGGTATTCAAATATATTTCCCTAAGGAAAAAAAAGAATTAGATTATGTGTGAGCGCTAATTAGAAAGACTTAATTGAAAACATCAGATTACCATATTATCAATATGACATAATTTCCAGCTACACTAAATATTCGAGAGCTTTTTAATTTTCTTGATTTCTTTTAAAACACTAGTGTGACACTGGTCCATCTATATAGTTTTGTTGGAAACCGCTTCTTTGCAGAAGTTCTAACTTTATTTCTAATATTCTCCTATTTACAGAAATATTATCAGAAATAATGCTCTTGAGAAATGTGAGGCCAGTGCTCCCCAATGAGTGTAAACAGTGCATTTTCTGAGCATGGAGGGACAAAAAAACCTCATCCTGCCCTGTGCACAGATTTTCTGTGACAGCAGGTAATCTCTGCGGCCATCAGCAGTCAGCTCTCCTTCTCTACTCAGTATAGGAAAACCAGAAGAAAAAAAAGTTCTCTGAACCAGCCATTTTTCTTCTAAAGGTTTCCAAAGCCCAAGTCACTGTCCCACTGCCTCATGAGTGGATTGTGAGAGGATATACCTTCTCTCCACAAAAACACGCAAAGGGATTCCCTCTGGAGGTTTGCAGCAGCCTGGCAAGCAGAAAGGATGACTGGATGGGAGGAACTTGGGGCAGACAATTAATGTCAGATCTTGATGATTGAGGAAGGGAAGATCTGTGCCCTTTGTGCAATGCTTTTGCATCCGGCACCACCCTTTGCTGAAAGATAATAAGCATCATGCAAATCTTCCTCAACCTCATTCCACCTCACTTATTTCCTCACTTTTCTCCTTTGCACATTTAAACTATTAGAACAGGTTCTACTCATTTACTCATTCCTACTTCTTCCACTAACCCAGATCTTGTCTGCTTTCTCTCTAAACTCTGTACCCATTTTAAAAACACTCTTGGAAATTACCAATGACATTCTCTCAGTCAGAGCTCAAACTCTCCACTAGAGCAGTTATCTTTCAAAAAATTTCTACTTATTTCAGTGTTCCTGCATCAAAATATGTTGAATTATGGAATCAAATACCTATCAATTTGCAGAGCCCAAAGACAATGAAGACAGATGGGGACCCCATGATTGTTGTTGGTCTGAGAGACATTAACAGTAGGTGGTTGAATTTCTCATAAGAAATTGTGACTTACAAGATGTTTCTGTATGGCACTCCAATCTCAGCAACTCTAAAAAGTCATAATGTTTTCTCTCAATTCCCAGAATGTACACAAACCTGAGTTTAGAATAATCTCCACCTTCATCTGCCTACCTTCTACTTATCCCTTTTGACACAACTCAATTATTACCTCTTCCAGGAAGCCATCTTTGACAATCTATGCTACCCATGACTACCCATAGAGGACTGGGATTATCTTTATCATGGTTCTTACCAAATTTCACTGCAATCGTCTTGTCCATTTTACCATCTTCTCTTATCGTCTTTGCATCCTTTAAACATAGCATAGTACCTGGCACAGAATATACAACGAATGAATAAATAAATGAATGTTTCTGATACCTTCTGGTCCCTCAGTTTGGTAGTATATTTAATCTCTTCCTTGAATTTCTGGATTTTGCTTTCTGGTCTGTTGATTATACTCACCTTGGATTTCACTGAGAGGCTCTTGACCAACACAAGTTCTGTGGGACCCCACCAGCTGGGGCAACTTTGTCCCCCAGCCAAGTGAGGGAGAGACAAACAGCCCCACTCTTATTCTAATAGTTCCTAAAATCACAGGTATCATCAGACACAGTCCCCTCCAACTCTAGAATAAACTGGATTACAATTTAACAGGTTATTAGTAGCTCCTTCTCTACCTAGTTTGATTTGTTAAAAAAGTCTAGTCAGACACTCACTGTCTAGTACATTGTCTTGGTACAGTTATCCCACCTACCCTGAGCTACCAATATGATTGAATAACCCTTCTGCTCATATTCACTTTTCCCAGCCTCTGTGCCATCATGTTAAACTTTTCTTTTGCTTTCCCACATGCCAACTTACATGATATTCCTGTTAATAAGCTGTCATGCATCTAGCCTTGAAATCAAATATGGTTCAGAATTCTTGGTTCCATCACATTTGACTTGTTTCCCTTGGATTGCCCTCCAACTCTGCATTTTTCAATTTCCACACCTCCTTTTGTACTTGGTTTATGACAGCTAGTTCCAACTGGGGACCAGAACTTGTACTTTGCCTTTTCTATTCCAAATCCAACTTCCAGAAGCATGTTGCCCACTGAAGTTAACAGTAATCAACTGAAGCGTGACATATTACAGTATACATTTCTAAGATAGCCAAACTGCTCCTAAATGTTCCCTTAAAGTGTTAAAAGTTTTACTTTTTGTAGATCCTACCAATTACATAAATAGTAAAAGCCTGTCAACCATTTAGGGCACTCATCATAAATCAGGCCAAAATTAAGAGTCTGAAATAGCTGGGAAGTTTTCTCCACAAACTATCATGTGACACACTCTGGCATTTCATGGCATACCCATTTTTATAAGTCTATTTATGAGTACAAAGCAGTAGCCACCACTGCTTTGGCTTGCCAGCTTGGACTGACTGCTGCTATTTTAACCACATTGTCCTTATAAAGTGCACAGCCAACAGTTCAAAATTCTTGAGGGAACCAAAACTATTTATACTGAGAAAAGTGAATGACACATCATTTGGAAATGTGTTACTATTTAAGCCACTATCAATTTGTTTTTTATTTATCCAGAATGACTCTTAGGACCCAAAGTGCCAAGCATCCACCTCCACCCCCAAGGGTGCCCAGTTCCAGGAGTGGAGGACTCGCTTAGAGAAGACCCTGAACTACCAGACATCAGGAGCCAACAAACCAGAAAAAGGAAAATTTCAGGCTCAGCCAATGTTCCCCATTAGCTAAAAAGCATGACTTTCTCTTAAACACTGACAGTGAAAATGACTGGAGCCTGACTAGGGGCTTGAAGAGTCCAAGGACCTGGCAGCTTAAAAACTCAAAGTTTTATCCAAGAGTTACTTTCTGAGCAGGGATCTATATGAAGATCCATGCCCTAGGGTGGAAAGGAATCAAGTGATTACTTTAGGCCAACCTGTTTCTGATCACCTTTGTCTTGGATATGTGCCTACCTGAGCCATCCTAACCTCAGAGGCCTACCCATTTCTTAGGTTATCCATTTATTCAGGTATGCTCTGAATCCAGCTTAGGGAGTATGTCTTAATACTTTCAAATCAACCCTGCTCACTTGTCAACCCTGTTCACTTCATAATGTCTCTTGTTTGCCTCAGGCCATTCCTGCTTTTCCCTCCAGATACAAACTCTGCTCCACCCTGATCTTCCAGTAATGACTTTGGTTATACCCAGGAAAAAATACTCCAAATCCAAGTCCTTGAAAAGAATGATTCTTAGTAAGTGTCAAGAGCAGTTAAGGCTCTGAGATTTTACTGTACTCTGCAAACTGAAAAGTTGGACTGCCATAATTTCTTGGATACTGGTAGAACACATAAAACTCCTGGCTCAGAGAGAAATAACTTTATTACTCATGGCACAGTGAGTATTATGAGCTTTGTGTTTATGTTGGTTCCCTTTGTCCCCCAAGACCCATGGGGGTTCCACAGAACAGCCTGAGTTTGCATTACAGATGAGAAATCTTGAGCTTAGGAAACCCCAATCTTTCATAATGAACAGCAGGCAAAACTGCCCAATCTTTGCTCCAGAGGGAGGCATTTCCTTTATTATATTGTACATCAAACAGACCTGCCTTCTGATCCAGAGGGAGATACTATGTCTATGTTCTATGGCTATCCACTCTCAAATATCCTTGAAAAGTCTGTCCAAATCAAGTGTATAAAAGTGAAAGAGAGTGAGAGGGAAGGGGAGCATGAAGGAATTTAATGAGGAGTGAAAGAAAGGGATCAGTTTAGCTTTCACATAGAAACAGCATGGAATAGGGAAAATGGAGGCAGAACCAGCTTAAACAAGCCCTGTGGTAAAGGGAAGAAAGAGAGAATCTGTGGCAGCTCCTTATATGAAAAAGTAACCATGGTTACTGGAATGTAAAGAGATATGAGGTAAAATCAGAGGCGGGAACTCCCAGCAGAAAATTGAAACTGAATGAATTCTCTCGGATAGGCTGATCAATTCAAAATCTCAATAATGAGCTAGTTGGCTTTCTCGGATAGGCTGTATGGGCTAGTCAGTTCTCTCGGATAGACTGTAACCTCTGTAGTACCCAGCCAATGGGGAAACAGGGTAGGGACTTGCGCATTAGGAATAGGAGATTAAAAGCTCGCCATTCTCTTCCTCTGGTGCACCAGCCTACCACGTTTTTGGCTGTGTGCCCTTTCTTGCAAGATCGTAAACAAATTCTTTTCTCCTCCAGAACCGGGTGAGCATTTTTTGTATAATGCTTGTTTCTAACAGGAGGAAAATATGGAAAACAAAGATCTGCTATAGGTATTCCCAAAAAATAGAAATACAGGCTAAGGGGTAAGTGCAATTTCATCTCTATTCATTCATTCAAAAAATGCCTTGTATATCTGCCATGTACCTGACACTGTGCTACACAGTGAAGATAAAAGAATACAATATAGTCTTGGCTTTCAAAAAAATTTCCAGTGTCTACCCAAATAATTAGAATCCAAATACGAATCCAAAAGAGAATCCAGTGTGCATGGTTGAGTCAAGAGAGGTGGGGTGTACTGGAAACAGTAATGTGGGCTTTGGATTTGACTCGATTTGTTTCTGCTCTGTCATTTATCAACTATGGCCTTGACCAAGTTGCCTAATCTCTCTGAGCTTCAAGTTCCTCATCTATAACATGCAAACAGCAACATCTTGTACCATAATTGTAAGAATTAGAAATAGGGTATGCAAAATGTCTGGCACAAAATAAGTACTCAAAAAATTATTACAAATACTTTGATAAAGGCGTATACATAATGCTTAAGGAGCATAGAATTTGCCCCTCCTAAAATTTCACATCATGAAGAATCCCAAAAGTTATGGTATCAATCAGCGTCCTAAAGGAAATTGGGATTTTGAAGAGAATTTTATTAAGGAACTTTTTACAGGGATGAAGTCAGAGTTAGGGAACCCAGGGGAATGTTGTGGCCCTAGGGGGCCAGGCCCAGAAGGAATCCATCACCACCCCTAGGTAGGACTGAACCCAGGGAGAACTGGAGCCTGGAAGAAGATTGTCCTCTCTTCAGATGCATTCCTACCATGGAGGCTCAGATTCTCAGTCTGATGCCATCAAACATTATTATTACTCTCCCTCAGCAATCAGTTGGCTGATTATAATTTCATTTTACTATTTAGGTTATCTACAAGGACAGAAGTTGTTGACCAGTTGGTACAACTGTTCACACGGCACACTGAAAAATAATGGAGATCATATATATATATATACATACATATATTATTTTTCATATATTTATTTATATGTGTTTACATATATGTCTATATATGGTTATAAATGTGTCTATATATGCCTATATATGTTTATATATGTTTACATGTGTCTATATATGTTTATATGTGTGTATATGTATGTACATATATATGTATATATGTGAAAACTAATATAAATAAATATTCAGATAAGTTTAATTCTTCTACTTTAAGTGGAGGAAAAGAAATCTTTAGCCAGACCTCTGGTGGTTAATGTGGGATGTAATAGAAATGTACTGAAATTCGCTATAATGCCAACGTTCAGGGAGACTACTTTGCTTTTGCCATATAGGAAAAAGGGTATCATCTGGTCAGATTCTAGGTAATCCCTACATTACTTTAATGTTGCTTAAATCTATGAAGTGCTGATGTTGATTTCAAAATAATCTAATGTTTCCCAAATTCTGCTTTCATGCATTCTTCCCTAGTGTCCCAAATTTTGCGTATTTTCCAGTGTCTATCTGTTATTGTGTCAAAATCGGGCAACAAACGAGTCTGCAGTGTTAAATTAAGCTAGCTGGGACCTGGTATATAATAGTACCCACATGTATATTCCACAAGAATTAAGGTACCTGGTAAGGATCCAGAAGCTTTCAGACATCTTACATGGAAGCAATTATGCTCTATACCGTAACAGAGATATGAGATGCCCATGACAGCAGTAAAATAAACCAGACCAAGCATACTGCTCCAGATGTAAGTTAAACCAGACAGAATGAAGTGGGACCATGGACTGGATATTGTGTCTCTTTAATTCAGGTTACCTGTTTCAGCCACCATGTAGCCTATGGCATATATAGACAATTACAATTCATAGGTCTTTTTCCTTCATGAATTGCTGCTAAGTTATGCTTTTATAATGAATGTTTTAGCCAAAATTTCACATTTATCTTTATCCCTGTTACAGTTTTTTATTAATTCAGCATCTCAACCCAACACACATTGAGCTTTGTATACTCAATTTAATATACCAGAAAATTTCCAGCTTTTTATCATTTACAAATTTGAAAAGCATATCCTTCTGTGTTTTTTTCCTAAATCACTGATAAAATGATTGAATGCAATCAGGGCAAGAAAAAAGCCATTTGTATGCATTCATTAAAAAAAAATACATGAGTTACCGTTCGATCCAGCGACTGCACTTCTCGGTATATACCTGGAAGATCGGAAAGCAGTGACACGAACAGATATCTGCACACCAATGTTCATAGCAGCATTATTCACAATTGCCAAGAGATGGAAACAACCCAGATGTCCTTCAACAGATGAGTGGATAAATAAAATGTGGTATATACACACGATGGAATGCTACACGGCAGTAAGAAGGAACGATCTCGTGAAACATATGACAACATGGATGAACCCTGAAGACACAATGCTGAGCGAAATAAGCCAGGCACAAAAAGAGAAATATTATATGCTACCACTAATGTGAACTTTGAAAAATGTAAAACAAATGGTTTATAATGTAGAATGTAGGGGAACTAGCAATAGAGAGCAATTAAGAAAGGGGGAACAATAATCCAAGAAGAACAGATAAGCTATCATGGGTAAATTTAATGTTCTGGGAATGCCCAGGAATGACTATGGTCTGTTAATTTCTGACGGGTATAGTAGGAACAAGTTCACAGAAATGTTGCTATATTAGGCAACTTTCTTGGGGTAGAGTAGGAACATGTTGGAAGTATAGTAGTTATCTTAGGTTAGTTGTCTTTTTCTTACTCCTTTGCTATGGTCTCTTTGAAATGTTCTTTTACTGTATTTTTTTAATTATTATTTTTATTTTTTTATTTTTCATACAGTTGATTTAAAAAAAAAAAGTTAAAAAAAACAAGGAAAAAAATATATAGGGCCCCCTTGAGGAGCCTGTGGAGAATGCAGGGGTATTGGCCTACCCCACCTCGATGATTGCTAACATGACCACAGACATAGGGGACTGGTGGTTTGATGGGTTGAGCCCTCTACCACAGGATTTACCCTTGGGAAGACTGTTGCTGCAAGGGAAAGGCTAGGCCTCCCTATAATTGTGCCTAAGAGCCTCCTCCCGAATGCCTCTTTATTGCTCAGATGTGGCCCTCTCTCTCTACCTAAGCCAACTTGAAAGGTGAAATCACTGCCCTCCCTGCTACGTGGGATCAGACACCCAAGGGAGTGAATCTCCCTGTCAACATGGAATATGACTCCCGGGGAGGAATACAGACCCGGCATCGTGGGATGGAGAACATCTTCTTGACCGAAAGGGGGATGTGAAAGGAAATGAAATAAGCTTCAGTGGCAGAGAGATTCCAAAAGGAGCCGAGAGGTCACTCTGGTGGGCACTCTTACGCACAATTTAGACAACCCTTTTTAGGTTCTAAAGAATTGGGGTAGCTGGTGGTAGATACCTGAAACTATCAAACTACAACCCGGAACCCATGAATCGCGAAGACAATTGTATAAAAATGTAGCTTATGAGGGGTGACAATGGGATTGGGAAAGCCATAAGGACCACACTCCCCTTTGTCTAGTTTATGGATGGATGAGTAGGAAAATAGGGGAAGGAAACAAACAAACAAACAGACAAAGGTACCCAGTGTTCTTTTTTACTTTAATTGCTCTTTTTCACTTTAATTATTACTCTTGTTATTTTTGTGTGTGTGCTAATGAAGGTGTCAGGGATTGATTTAGGTGATGAATGTACAACTATGTAATGGTACCGTGAACAATCAAATGTACGATTTGTTTTGTATGACTGCGTGGTATGTGAATATATCTCAATAAAATGAAGATTTAAAAAAAAAAAAATACATGGTGCATGTAATCTGTACCAGGATTTATATTAAATCCTGTAGGTACAGACAATGCAGAAAGAAGTATGATAATTTTGGTTAGTAATAAATGCCATACAGAGATAAAATACAGTAATATACTAATGGCTGGGTAGGGTATAGGCTACTTTAGATAAGGTATTAGGAAGGCTTATCTTCAGCCTAAGTGATGAGAATGAGACTACCCTGTGTGTATCTGACAGAAAAGTGTTCCAAGAGAGGGGAACAGAAAGCAAAGGTCCAAAAATTGCAATGAGCTTCACATATTGGAGGAAAAGAAAGAAAGCCAATTTGGCTGGAACAGGGAAAGCAAGGGGGAGAATAATGCTCAATGAGTTTAGAGAGGTAGACAAAGGCAGATTATGTAGAGACATGTAGACTATAATGAGAAGTTAGAATTTTATTCAAAGTGCATTGCCACCTCCCTCTAAGCCAACACTGATCTCATTGATCTACTTATGAACATAGCTTTGGAAGAGTTGTTCAATATCTTTACTGTACTAACAATCAGTCCAGTTAAAATCAAGAATCAAGACATCATAAAAAATCATTCATGGGGACTCAAACAATGAAATATTTTCTGCCAAACAGCAAGAATTTAATCTGCTTGAGAAATCTATTCATTATTTTAGTCTGGTATACTATATTGGGATTCTGTAGAAGTGATCAGAACAGAATTTCTGTAAGCCTCTCACCACATCTGCATGCTCATCTGCATGTGGATCACTGTGGATGAACTTGCATCACTGTGGGTGAACTATTCTGCCTCCTGAGGCCATCCTTTCCAATGTGCATTTGTTCCTACTGCCTCTCTTAAACAACAGCATCACTCCAGATATTTGTCCCTCTTCTTTTGCATCTCAATTTCTGCTTCTCCGTAAGTTCATACTCATCAACATTAAACACACAATAATATCTCCCATCTTAAAACATACATACATACCTTTTGTACATACATACAAACCTCTCTTGGCTTCTACATCTCTCTCCAGCTACCACCCTATTTCTCTTTCAGCTTTTACACGAAAACTTCTCAAAAATGTTGTCCTGTATTTCCTGTTTTAATTATTCTCTTTTCATTCTTTCTTGGGTCCTCTCCATTTAGGTTTTCACCCCCACCACTCCATTGAAACTGCTCCTGTCCAGGTACTTTTGTCTGTCTGCAGCATATTCTGTTGGTTGTCCAGGAAACAGCTATTTCTTTCCACCGATTTGCTTGCTCATAAAACAGCCGTGCTCTGGGGGACTTGGGCCTTTCTCTAGCCTGGGGTCAGGAATCATGATTAGTCTCTAAGTCGATCACGGTACCTCCATTGCCCTTATGGTTGACTGGCTTAGGAACAGCAGGCATGGGTCACAATTCCAGACAATGAAACCTGAGGGAGTTTTTTTTCTTATAAAAAAGTGAATATGCAAGAGTAACTATTACCCTAACGGTGAACATTAAACTGATTCCAATTTAGTTTAAATTGTTAATAAGACAGTGACAATGAATGTAAGTGGTCTATTTTCATTCATTCTGTTGACAAGCCTAAACTCTGGGAGTCATCCTTGAAACACTTCTGAATCCCATTTGCATTCCACCACCTCTCACACATAATCAACTATTGCTTACCTTTCAGTCCTCTACTCAAATTTACTCCTCACCTCCACTATCCACTCTTAATCAGATTTCCTTTGTTCTCCACTGCAGTAGCTGGAAACTCAATGGACCTCAGAAAATCATGTTCTTAAAGTTAATCCATTCCTGTGGGTGTTAACTTATTGTGGGTGGGATTTTTGATTAGGTTATTTCAATTGAGGCGTGCCCTGGGTGGGTCTTCATCCTATTATTGAAGTCATTTATAAACTGGATAGAGAGGGGGAGAGAGAGAGAGAAGAGAGAAGAGAGAGATGACTGAAAGAAAACCATGGAAGCAAGAAGCTGAAATCAATGAAACCTGGAAGAGAAGGGAGAGAACAGCAGATGCTACCATGAGGCAGAGGAGCCAAAGATTGCCAGCAGCTGATCTTTGGGAAGAAAGCATCGCCTTGATGGTGCCTTGATGTGGACATTTTCATGGCCTCAGAACTGTAAGCTTGTAAACTAATAAACTCCCATTGTAAAAGCCAACCCATTTTATAGTATCTGCATTTCGGCAGCCTAACAGTCTAAAACAGATTTTGGTACCTGAAGAGTGGGGTGCTGCTACTGCAAATACCAAAAACATGGGAACGGATTTATAAATGGGTAAGGGGTAAATTCTGGAAGAATTGTGAAGAGCTTAATAGAAAAGGCCTAGATTGCTTTGAAGAGACTGTTGATAGAAATATGGATGCTAAAGTTACTTCCAAGGAGGACTTAGACAGAAATGATGAATGTGCCATTGCCAACTGGAGGAAAAGCATTCCTTGCTATAAAAGTAGCAGAGAATTTAAAAAAATTGAGACCTGATGTTGGATGGAAGGCAGAATTTGAAAGTGACAAGCTTGGCTATTTAGCTGAGATTTCCAAACAAAATGTGGAAGGTGCTTCTCCTTGTGGCTTATAGTAAAAATATGAAATGAAAGTGATAAGCGGAGAATTGAATGCCTGTGTATGAAGAACCCAGAAACTGATGGTTTGGAAAGTTCTGCGCTTCCAGAAAATGAATAATGCTGTATGTGAGGATTTATCTGAAAAATGAACCAGTCAGCTATTTCAGTGCTGACTGAAATTAGAAATTTGGATTAGAAATTTGGTTATCCAGGAAAGATCTGTGGAAGGTACTACTGTCTGATGGTTGGTACTCCTGGATACTGCATGCGAAACCGAAAGTTTTTTTTGCAATATCTGTATGAAGGGAACCACTGTCAGCCGGACTAAAAGGGACAGAAAAGAAACAGATTGAAGGAAAAATGACTGCAAAGGCAGGACATCGGAAGCCAAGAGAGTGGACCCACCCATGTATGTGGAAAGGGCAAGTTTGCCCCTGGGCTGGTAGAGGAGGGGCCTTCTGCAGGGTTGTTCAGAAAGAGTGTTACCACCCCAGGGTTCTCAGATGCCTGGGGGATTGCGGAGTGCTTGGCTACCACCCCAATGCTTGACGCAGGTGGGCCCAGAGCAGGGCCCCTGCTCAAACACTTGCAAAGGGCAGGGCTGCTGCTCCATTGGGCCCTGAGGACAAAGCAGTGTTCTATAGATGACTCTCAGATGTTGAAACCTAATGGAGTATGCCCTCAGGATTTCAGCACTGTTTGGGACCCATGACCTCTGTTTTCCTTCCAATTTCTCCCTATGGCAATGGGAATGTTTACTCTAAGATTTCCCTCCTTTTTATATTGGAAGCAGATAACCTGTACTAAGTTTCATAAGTCCACAGCCAGAAGGGACTTGTGCCCCAAGACAACCATACCTGCAAATGATTTTGATGATTTTCTGTACTTAATATTGTTACTGAAATGATTTAAGCTTTTTGAGATACTGTGATGAAAGGAATGTATTTTGGAGAAGAAGAGGGAGAGGGAGAGGGAGAGGGAGAGAGAGAAAGTGAGAAGCTGAAATCAATGAAACCAGAAAGAGAAGGGAGAGACCAGCAGATGCTGCTATGTGCCTTGCCATATAGCAGAGGAGCCAAGGATTGCCAGCAGCTGATCTTTGGGAAGAAAGCATCACCTTGATGGTGCCTTGATTTGGAAATTTTCATGGCCTCAGAAATGCAAGCTTGTAAACTAATAAATTCCCATTGTAATAGCCAACCCATTTACGGTATCTGCATTTCGGCAGCCTAGCAGTCTAGAACATCCACCTTCTTAGAAACAGGTTATTTTCCTTTTGGAAATTTATCTTTATAATAATACAACTGCCAGTATCATTATTTGGTATCTATCTCTCATATAAAATTGTAAGCTCCACTAGGGCAGGGACCTTCTCTGTTTTACTTATCATTAAATTTTTAGTAATTGTCACAGTGCCTAGAACATAGTAGGTGCTTGATAAATATTTGTTGAAAACAAGAAATCCAGCAAAAGGAAAGGAAGCCCTCTGCACATTAACATATGAAAATGTTTCACACTCAGAATTGTGTTGCATTCAGGCAGTCTGTTCCTTGTAATGTGAATGAATTCATTTACTTCGGGTGGTACATTAGATAAGCTTTATAATAATTATTATTATTATAAGCAACAGGAATCAATTCTGGATAACTAAAGCAAACAAAGAAGGTGGGGAGGAGGATTTCCTAGATGAATACTGAGGCATTTCACAGAATCAGCGGAGAAATTGTATAAGTGTCTGTTTTAGTTTGCTAAACTGCCAAAAACAGATAGCAAAAAAATGGGAATTTATCAGCTTATAAGCTTACAGTTTCAAGGCTGAGAAAAATGTCTAAACCAAGGCATCATCAGGCGATGCTTTCTCCCCAAAGATCAGCTGCCAGCGATTCTGGATACCTCTGTCACATCACAAGACACATAGTGGCATCTGTTGGTCTCTCCCTTTTCTTTGGGGTTTCATCGCTTTCAGCTTCTTGCTTCCATGCCTAAATTTCATCTCTTTATAAAGGAGGATTAAGATCCACCCTGAATGAGGTGGGTCACATCTTAAGATCTTACTCACCAAAGGATCCTGCTTACAATGTGTCTATAACCACAGGAACCAATTAACTTTAAGAAAATACTTCTCTGGGATACATCCAGCCTCAAACCATCACAGTAACCTATAACAAACAACATGAACTGGTTAGCTTGCAACAACAGAAATTTATTCTCTCACAGTTCTGGAGGCTAGGAGCCCAGAGCAAGGTGTTGGCAGGGTCAGGATCTCACTGAAACTGTAGGAGAGAATCATTACTTGCCTCTTCTACCTTTTGGTGTTTGTCAGCAATCCTTGGTGTTCCTTGGCTTGTAGATGCTCACTACAATCTCTACCTTTGCCTTCACATGACCATCTTCCCTCTGTATCTGTTTGTGTCTCTTCTTTTCTTACGAAGACACCAGTAATATTGGATTAGTGCCCATCTTAATTCAGTATGACTTCATCTTAACTTGAATACATCTACAATGAACATATTTCCAAATAAGGCCATGTTCACAGATGCTGGGGTTTAGGACTTCTGGTTTTGGTTACAAGATTCAACTCATAACAAAAGTGCACAACCAAACCTCAGAAAGGCAGGAACCAAGGCAACCAGAAACCTCAGAGCAAGAGTTTCTGGTCTTATCTGAGCCACTGCTATTAATATAACAGGTCTCCAATCATCCTCAGTCTGTGTGTTCTTCTCTTGCAAGTTTCAAATTGTCAGAAGACAAAACCTATGTCAACTGTCTGCCTGCACCTGGATCAATCAGTGTGGCAGCCCCTACGGACCCTGGTGCACAGCACTCTGTGTGACCCGGGCAGCTGATGTTTAACCTATCCTCTTTGTAAACCAGCAGAGAGAAAATGGCAAATTAACCTTAAAATGTAATTTTAAAATGGGAAGTAGGCAGGAGGTGAGAAACTCTTGGCCTCACAAGGGAGCAAGATGTAAATGTAAAGTCAGACCTCCCACCGTCAAATGTTAATCTAGTTTACCTGCTACCTGCCTCCCTAAAATGTTATTGCTCTTGTGGTTCTCTACAAAGCCCCATCCTATGATCCTCCTCTCCTTCCTGCACCAATCCCCCTCCCCCATGTCACAAGACCCTGTTCTCGGGCTTTAGGAATGTCTTTGTCTCAAACCCTTATAACTGGCTCAGCCAGCTTCTTGAATTGCACCGTTTGCCTACCTGCCAAATGCTGTACCGGCCTAGCAAGAGAGAGCTGTCATGACCTCTGACTTCCCACCCTGTAAGCAAGCCCTAAATAAAAGTTCACGTATCAGAAAATGCCTGTGTCTTCTTTGGCCTCTGGACTGGCAAAGCCCTCATGGGCTGCGACAATCAGTTTGGGCTGGAGTGGCAGTGTCACATAGTACAGGCATGGCCACTAATGGCCCATTTCTGGGATTTGATCAATTACTAGAAAAGAGGACACTATTATGAGCAAGGTGGATACCCCAAATGACATCTCCTTTAGGTAATTACAGGGGCAGATATTTGTATTGCCTAACAGTAGTGCCAGAGCAAGGAAGTTCAAGTTCAGGAGTCAATTCTGTTTACAAACAGGAATTTTAATATAGGTATTTTAACTTTTATTATGGTACTTTTCAAACACATAAAATTAGAGAGAAAAGTACAAGGATCCTGATGTACCCATCACCCAGCTTCAGCAATCATCAATATTTGATTAAGTTATTTCATCCTCTCTGTACCTCAAAATTTGTTTCCTGTAGTATTTTAGTGTAAATTCCAGACATCATATCATTTACCTATAACTTCAGTATAAATCTCTATTAGAAATGAAATTTTAAAAATATAACCACAGTATAATTATCACACCAAGCAAGGTAAAAATAATTCCTTAAGTTAGATGCTACTGGGGTGGATTAGTTTCCTAGGGATCCCACTTAGTTTCCACAAACTGAGTATCTTAAAACAACAGAAATTTATATCTGTCTGGAAGCTAGAAGTCCCAAATCAAGGTGTTAGAAGGGTTGGTTCATTTTAGGGGCTCAGAGGGAAAACCTAGTCCATGCCTCTCTCCTGGCTTCTGGTGGTTGCTAGCAATACTTATCAGTCCCTGGCTTATTTGCATAACACTCCAATCTCTGTTTCTGTCTTCAAACAGCATTCTCTCTGTGTCTCTACATCTTTACATGTCCTTTATAAGGACACTAGGCATTGGATTTAGAGCCCAACCTAATCCAGTATGATCTCATTTTAACTTTACTAATTACAGCTGCAAAACCCTATTTTCAAATAAGGTCACACTCTGAAGTTCCAGGTAGACATGAAATTTGGGGAACACTATTCAAGCCATTACATATGGGGTATAACCCAGTTTCATAAGACTTGCTCCTTGCTGTCAGACGGCTTACAGTCTAGAAGGAAAAATAAGACCTATAGTTAAATAACTAAAAGAAGCAAATGTTATAAGAAAAGTAGAGATGAATTGCCAAGGGATGGCCAAAGAAAGGAGATGGTAATGAAGACTAGAAAAGTAGAATGTATATCATAATATGGTTAAGAGCCTAGATACAGGTAGGTAGGTGACATAAGTCAAGGGGATATCCAAAAGTTGAGGAAGTGGAAAACTCAAAGTGCAGATCAGCACCTGGGCTTGAAGGAGTGGTAGAAGTTAAAGGACCTGGGAAACAGTCCAGAATCAAAGGAACACAGGAGGAAGGATGGAAAACCTTGCTGAACAAGTCTCAGGAGGTGCAAGTACAAGTTCCAATTAAAAGACCCCAATGCTATAAATGATAAAACCAAAAAGAATTAGTTGTTGGGGACACTCAGCTGGGAGGCACTTGTTCAGTTGTACCCATTGTTTACTCCGGCTTCTATTCTGATTGTATGGGGCCTTGATGTATGAACTGTTAAATATCTGAACATCAGCTGTGATTACAGGTGATATTGCCATGCCATTGCCTTTTACTAGAGGGTATCCTTATAGCCTAGTTCAGAACTAACACAGAGATGGCTCTCAAATATATTTTGACAGAACAGATGGACGTATGAATTCTTTCACTGTTCAAATGCTTTATTAAGCTATTTCTAGTGCTATCTAGAAAAATCTCATTCATTCATTCACCTTGTTTTTCGAGCTCCTAATATGACAGCTGCCAACTGTGATATTTCCTCATCAACCCAAGTACAAAGTAGCTCTTAGACAAAAATGAAGAAAATTCTAGTGAAATATTTTTCCCACTATTCCTCAAAAGTATCCATTTCCTAGCGCTAATGAGAGAATTACCTTAAACAAGAACCTTAAGTTAAGAATATTGCCAATTAATATTTCTGTCAATAGACATTTATCTTGTTTGCAGAAGCATGAATATGAAAATCATACATCCTAATGCAAAATAATTTATGAGTGAATGCCCATAACCTAAAAGAGAAAGTTCTTTTTTAAAACCATATTAGCAGTGATATTACCATATTCTCTCACAAACAAAAAATTTCCTAGAGATCATATATTTTTTTCATTTGTAATAGTATTCTGACCTTTCACTATAGAAAGAAATGTGGAGTCACTATGACTATCATTTGTTATTCACACAGACATTTAATTCACACTCATCTACACAAAGACTGCAATAATCAAAGGTGTTCTTAAAAAAGTTTTATGTTGTATAGGAGGGCTGAGTCAACTAAGCTCCTAAAACAATGTGTTAGAATGAACAAAGTTCATTGCATGATTAATAATGGGTAATTGAGTTATTGGGCAGGAAACATCATTGTTATATAAACAAGCTTATAAAAGTATAGTGCTAAGAAATTTGGTTTGGTCCACAAATCACTGAATGTCATAATGTAAAATTATACGTATATCCCAAGACATACCGAAGTGAGGCATGTGCGTTTTTTTTTTTCCTGAGAAGTAAACAATCCAATGAAATCATAAAACATTTTGCTGTACAGTAGAAGAGGAAAGTACAAATTGTTATTTCCAGAGTTACACAGAAAGTGGTGGCCACCACCTGGCAGAGTCCCTGCAGGATAAGATGGGTACAGAGAGAATTTAATAGAGGTACCATTAGAAAGGTATGGGCAGGGTTAAAGAAACCAACAAGGGATAGTGAAGCACTCCAAAACTAAATTAGCTGGGAGTCATTACCATACTTAGATTTGAAAGGGCAGAGAGAGTGAGCAGTTACTGAAACCTGAAGAGAGTTTTAGCTATAGGTGGATGAAAGGATACTCAGAAGAAGCCATGCACTCAGGCAAAGGATAGCAGCCAAGAAGCCCTGTGGAGACAGAGTTGGATGAACTCTGCCCTCAGATCTCCTTCCAATATTTTTAATTGGTTGAACCCAACTGGAAGCCAGAGGAGCAAGGGAATGAGTTGAGGCAGTCCATAAAGTTCAGCCAGAGCAGGGTGGAGAAGGGTGGAAAGTATATCGGAGGGGCAAATGGGGAATATCCAACACATACCCTCTTCTGCCATTATAGCTACAGTTTGACTTGCCTTACATAGTTTTGAATAGATTCTCAAGTCTACATGGTGACCAAATCAAATAAGCAATTGAATAGGTATTTTCAATTCAATCAAATAAGCAATTGAATAGGAAGCTCTGCCCAGATTCCAGCAATATATTAATCTCCTATAGGAAATATAAAGAAGTACAAGGCATGGATTCTGCCCCCAACATGTTTATAATTTATTTGAAGTGCAAGATAAAGACATGTGGAATAAATGAGGACCTAGATAATATATAACAGGTTAAGATTAAAGTAAGGACTGAAGAATTGGCTTCAGGCAAGACCAGATGCCACTGTAAGTATTGCTCAGAATGTCTTGTATGTTAAGTTGTAGTGTTTGCAATTTTTAGAGATAATGCAAGTAAAGGAAAGTTCAGAGTAATGATGTTCTTTAGGAATAACAGCAGCCTAGTATCCTTGGAAACACTCTAGTAGCAACCTGGAAATTTGCCCAGCCTATTTTGTAGGGCAACCCATTCCAGGAGAGAAAAGGAAATGAACAAGGGAGAACTGCCTATTCTTTATATCTCCATGACGTGTATTTCCCCCAAGAGCAAAGACTGACAGTAGTCACAACAGTAGTATTTAACATTTGCAGGGCTCCCACATGGGAATCAAACCCAACATCAGCTGGTGGAGGCTATTCCTTCCACTTGAAATGCTTTCTCCACTTCCACCACATGCAGATTCTTAATTCTTCAAAACTCCACTCAAACATGAACTCTGTGCAACCTTTTCTGAGTATTCCAAGCAAATCCTAACCCTCCTCTGAACTTTCAGCCCCAAAATGATTAAAGAGGGTTACTTATCAATGGTATCCTTGCTCATACAATTACTTTTGAAGATGCTACATGGTATTTTCCTTTGCTGCTTCTTTCCAGAAGAAAAATTTCATAAAATATAGATAAGGCTAGTTTTGTTCAGAATCAAATGCATTACCCAGAGAGAACTCTTCATGGATAATAAAAGTCTCTAAAAGAAAAAAGTAAGGACTTGCAATAGCCAGTTGTATCTTTTAAGACAATAACTCTAAAATTTAACATGTGAAACCTTTTAATACAGCAATACAAGGAAAACCCTCTTCTCCCATTAAATATCTCCTTCTTTGTTGAAGAGAAAGCTATTCCCCAACCAACATTCATTTATCTTTCAAGGTTTTCTATAGAAATAATTAAGGTTGTAATTTTTTTGTTGTTGTTTTCTTGAGCATACCTATGGGATCTAATAACTTCATAACATAACAAGTCACCACTGGACCTGCTAAATTTTGAGAGAGAAAACAGATGTACCTACAGGCACTCAATAAATTCCTTCTTATTTGAAAACTAACCATGATGAAATTGAGGAGAGTGTGTCCTGGAACTTCATAGAGTAAAATAATCTAAATGGAGTGAATAATTAAATAAAATAGATAAAAATATGAAGAAACAATAGTCTTCATTTAAAATTTCCATTTAGAAAGTATGGAACAAGTTGGGAATGAAAGAGAAGATGAAAAAACAAGTTGGGAACAAGTTGGGAATGCAAGACAAGGAAAATAACTGCAAACTCATCCAATTTTCCATTTAAGTCAGGTAGATGTCTGGTTTAAATACACATAATTTTTCATTTAAAGCAGGTAAGAAGCCACGACTTCCAAGGAAATTTGGAAAGAAATCAGAGCCATTCATTCATTGATTGAACATTTATTGAGCTTCTAGTCTAGGCTATGTCTCTCTCTTGCCAATATTATCCAGTGGGAGATAGAAAAAAGTTGTTAAAATTATACATGTTATATGCTGAAAGGGTAAACAAGGAGTTAACATTTACTAATGAACCAGGCACATTGTATATAGAATCCCTTTTAATCTTCACAAAGACCCCATGAGCTAGGTATTATTTGTCCAGTTTTACAAATGGGAAACAAAGATCAGAGAGACTCAATGAGTCACCAGTTACCCCAATAAGTGGTGGAGCTAAATGCCAAGATGTATCGGACTCCAGAGTTCATTCTCCTTTCCCTACATAAGTTGTTTTTAGACTTTTTTTTTCTTTAACCAACATGGAATCATTCTTCAAACATATTTTTCTACGGAAGCCCAGTGTAGAAAACTAATAAAGTAGAGTCACTCTAACACTGGCTTGGTTGGTCAGGAGATCTATTTACACAAATGTTCTCCCTTGCCCCGCCAATCATGCACACGCACACCCCTTGAGGCAAATCCTGCAACAACTCTGTGGAAGTCCTAGTGCTCTACAGAGTGTGTGCAGAATGAAAAACTATTGCCAGACACTTGCTGAGGGCAGTAGAGTGTGGTAGGAACACAGATCTAGGACAGACTGATTCCATTTGGTGGAGCCAGGTCTGTCCACAGGAAGGAAATGACTAGAAGCTGGGCAGGTTAAGGGGGGAAAGTGAATTCCAGGGAGAGGACAAATACAGTACAGATACAAACATTAAAGGACATGGTGAATTTAGGGAATATTGAAAAAGTCACTCTCTGTGAATAGAGCAAAGAGGAAGTGGCAAGTGGTAGGACTGGAAAGTGAGGAAGGATCATATTTAAAAATTTTAAAGGTCATTTTTAGACATGCTGACAAGGAGCATGATGGTATATTATATACTCAAATTAGAATTTCAGAAAATAATGGAACGATTACAAAATATTAACATAAAAACACTAATGTACCATACAGTGACCAAAGCATTTATCTAAAGAAAACCAAATGCCAAACTTTTCTAATGCCAAGAGTTGTCATCATATAAATTACCATTCATGTTTCTGTTATCTGAGACTTGTTCTCACTGAAAGAAGAGGAGAAAAGTTTTTGTCTTTAACAATGAAAATTAAACCAATTTTAAAAAATCCAATGAAACCCAACAAAATTCCTATAATTAACACCTCTTAAGTGACCTCAATTTCTATGTTGTCAGTGTATAGTGTTCCCATATTTGAATTGTATTTCTTACCATTTGTACTCTTTCAGTAATAGTAAATATCTAGTCATTGGTAAAATTTGTACAGAAAGCAAACAGAAGTCCACATGCAATATTAATAAGCATCTAAAACTCTTAAAAATTCCTCCCAAGTTGACAGGAAAGGTTAGTATCAAAATAAAAGTAAATCTTGGTTGTCTACTTTCAGAAGGGTCCTCCGTCTCCATGTCTCTCCAGCCCCACTTCACCATCATGCCAACTTGTTGCTTTCCTGGCCTCATTAAATAAACAAATACTGATTTGGCATTACTTTGGGTAAGTCCTGGGACAGGTCTTGGGAAAACAGCAGGGAGTTGCAGTGCCTATTGTTAAGGAACTTAAATACAGTGTAGTGCTGAGACAGATAAAGAACAGGTGATTACAACACAGTATCACAGGTATAGCAATAGGAAAACAACAGGGTGCTCTGAGGACATAAAGAGCTGTGGAGTCAAGGAAGGTTGCCTGATTGAAGTGGCATCTCAACTGGAAGCACAAATGCTATCAAACTGTAAATTAAGTTCTAAGTAGTTTCTCAGCCAATTGAGACCTAGACAGGCAGTTAGTTATTAGAATTTCTATGTTTATCAGCTGAATGCATCTAGAATTAGTTCTGTAACCTAAGCTTGGTACTTAGGGTGAACTTTGGGAGTCTGTGACTCCCTAAAAATGGAAGCATTTTCCTCATGTTCAACAATATCATCTAGTGTCTGGCTGGTCTTCTGCTCCAATTCCTGTCTCCTCCCATTGGGACAGGAGGCTCTGAAACTCTTCCTGCTAGGCCTGGGACCCTGACACTTCTGCCAGTCCCTCCTCAAGAGGGATGGATCTGTTAACCAAGATCTGCCCTACATTTAGTAAACCTTTTCAAACCATGCCACTTTTAGCCATATTGAGTATCATTACCGCCAAGAAATTCCTGCTGCTATGCTCACACAGAAAACTACCATCTACTGCACCCCACCCTCAACTTCCCCAAGGACATCAGCTTGTAACAGGAATGCTAAGGAACCCTAAGGATTGCCAGGCCACCAGAGTGCTACCAACCCCAAGAGGAAACAAATCTTGCAGTCTCCAAAACCATGAGACAATAAATTCCCATCGTTTAAGGCCAAACCATTGTGTTCGCCATAGCAGCCTGGGCATTATGACAAGCTCTTACTTAGACTTCCAAAGTTTCCATAGTTCTGGATCCAACTTCCACTTCAGCATTTTCTCCCACTCCTTCGTGTTTTCCAACCGCAGAACATACATAGCATTTACCAACTTGTAGTGGCTATTTGTCTGAACCTCTTTTTTTTAAATGTTTGAGGCCTTTCCCCACCTTTTGAATCTTCACTGATGGCAGAGCCTACCTCCAACTAGAGGACATGAAAAGGAAGGAGAGTTGTTTTCCCAGGAGTCGTGGCAGCTAGGGCACAGGTACATGATCAAGGTTCAGCCAATCACGTGCAACCATCAGGATTGGGAGTCTGGAGCTAGTGACATGAAGAGCCATGGAAATGGAAGCTTCATTCTGGCAGCATCAGGGGCAGGGGCAGTGGGCCACAGAGGTAGTCACAGTAGCCAGTAATTCCCGTGTGGGAACTTGGGAACTAATACACTTATTGTACCTACACATAGAGACCTTGCTATGGGGTGCAATGCCTACCCCCTAACCCTGAGGCAGCCCACTGTGAGAGCTTGGTTTTAGGGAAGACTGGGGGGACCCTACCCTTAGGAAGAGAGGTGACACAAGAGCAGAGCAGAGCTGATCCAACAAGTAGCAGGCAAAAGAAACATTCTCTATTCTACAGCCTGCATTCTTCCTCCACGGAGGCCTGTGGCACTCATGGTGTGCATGGGCAGAGAGGTGGGGACAAGAGAGAGAACCACACAGAAACACCAAGAGCTCCTCCCTCGCTCCAGAAGCCCACAGGTATGCAGCAGGCAAGGATCTTGCAGGCCAATGAATAGCAGGGCACTTCCAAGCTAGCTCAGGGCCGGGCAAGGTTAATCTCTCAGTCCCACAGCCCGAGATTATTCCACTCAGAAGCCTGAAAATCACCAGATCCATCATTCCCTCAAGCACATTCTCCACCGTGGTGCACAGTGCCCATCCCCCACCCCTGGAGCTGGCGGTCTCCAGTACACACAGAGACCTGCTGTATTGTCTGAATTTTCACCTGGTTTGGACCCCACCCTGTGCTCTTCTGTAGTCAGGGAAATGCAGGCTTGAGGGAGAGACATGGCCCAAGAGCACCATCTGCTAGGAAGACAGAGAATGTGCTCCCTGGCAAACTGATGTTCTGTGAAATCCTCTGCAGATTTCCAAATGGACTTGCTTTTCCCATAGGAGGCCTTGGCCTTAGTCTGGCAGGGACTTACTGATCAACCAAGTGCCAAAGGATACCTTCAATGTAAACCCAAGCAATTATATTTCTTAGGCAAGCAAGGGACATCAAGTTTCAAAAAAACCTTATCAAGATAATCAAATGTTGAAAAATCAGCAGAAAATCATAAAGCCAATAAAGAGGCATGAAGATATGGCCATGCCAAATGACCAAATTAAAAAGCCAGAGGAGACAAAGAATTTATAAAAACTAATCACAGAGGTATAAACAAATCTCCAGAATAATTTCAATGGGTTGGTTAAATACATAAAGGATATCAAGAAGACTCAAAAAAAAAAAAAAAAAAAAAAAAAAGACTCCAGAAGAGCATAAAGAAGAATTTGAAAGAATAATAAGTGAACTAGAGAATAAGGTAACTGAATGTGAACACACAAAAGAACAAATGGTGAAAAAGATGGAAAATTTTGAATTGGATCTCAGGGAAATGATGGATAACATAAAGTGCACAAATGTAGGAATCATTGGTGTCCCAGAAGGAGAAGAGAAGAGTAAACGGCTAAGAAGAGTATTTGAGGAGATAATTGTGGAAAACTTCCCAACCTTCATAAAAGACATAAATATGCAAATCAAAGAAGCAAAATGAACTCTAAATAGAATGAATCCAAACAGACTGACTCCAAGACACATACTAATCAGATTGCCAAATGTTGAAGGGAAGAAAGTCCTGGAAGCAGCAAGAGAAAAGCAAATCACCACATACAAGGGAAGCCACAAAAGACTAAGTACTGACTACTCAACAGGCACCGTGGAGGAGAGGAGGCAGTGGTATGATATATTTAAGATTCTAAAAGAGAAAAATTGCCAGCCAAGATCTATTTCTCCAGTAAAACTGTCCTTCAAAGTGAGGGAGAGTGAAAATTTTCATAGAAAAATAAATGCTGAGAGAACTTGTTATCAAGGGACCTGCCCTGCAAGAAATACTAGAGGGAGTTCTGCCAACTGAAAAAAAAAAGACAGAGACAGAGGTACAGAGAAGGGAACAGGATTGAAACTCTTAGTTAGTAAGGGTAACTTAAAGGATAAAAAGAGAGAGAGGGGAAAAATAGATCTGACAAATAAAATACCAAAGGATAAGATGATTGGTTCAAGTACTGCTTTTACAGTAATAACTTTGAATGTGAATGGGCTAAACTCCCCAAATAAAAGATACAGATTGCCAGAATGGATTTAAAAGTATGATCCATCAAGATGCTGTTTAAAAGAGGCTCATCTTAGACCTGTTCATGTCTCTAATTGATGTATGATCTCTTTTTCAGACTTTTTAGCATTTTCTATATAGGGTAATGCTGACATTCATAGCTGCCGGACTCTGGCTCTGAGTCTCAGGTGTCACATAGGTACCAAAAATTCCCAGGACTGACCAGATTATACACAAAGAGCTCAGCATATCAGAATTTAGAAATAGTCATTACAACTCACACATAGATATAACTGCTGTAAGAGCTTATAATCTAGAAACCTTTAAAATAAGCCTTCCACTGATAACCTATGCTCTCAGATTCAATTATAAGAGTTTGCACAGTATAGTTAGTCCATATCAACGAGGCTTTGGAATGTTTGTCTTTTCATTTCTGGTTTATTTCACTCAGCATACTGTCCTCAATGTCCATTCACCTAGTTGCATACCTCACAACTTCATTCCTTCTTGTAGCAGCTCAATATTCCATTGTAGGTATACACCACAGTTCACCATTCTGTTCAACAGGTGATGTACCCTTCCACCTCCATTCATTGTGAATCATGAATACTGCCACCATAAACCCCACTGTGCAAATGTCCATTCATGTCCCTCTTTTCAGTTCTTCCAAGTATATACCCAATAACCGAGTTGCAGGACCATATGGCAACCCCTTGCTTAGCTTCCTGTGGAACCACCACATTGCCCTCCAGATGGGCTGCACCATTCTACTTCCCCACCAACAGTGATTAGATACATCCCTCTCTCCACATCTTCTCCGGCACTTGTATCCCTCTGTTTATTTTTTAGACAGTTTTATTCATACATACATTCCCTCCTAAGTAAACAATCAATGGTTCCCTGTATGATCACATAGTTATACATTTACCGTCACTATTTATATGAGGACATTTCCATTTCCTCCACAAAGAAAGAGGAAGAGGTGAAAACAAAAAAAGAAAGAAAAAAAAAAGAGACAAAAAAAAAACAAAATAAAAAATAAAATTACAATACAATGCAATACAATAGAACAACACTAATGCCAAGAGTCCCATACTCCACCCCCCATATTACCCTCTTACATTTAGTTTTGGTATATTGCCTTTGTTACAATTAATGAAAGCATATTACAGTGTTACTGTTAACTATAGACTCTAGTTTGCATTGATTGCATTTTCCCCAATATCATCCCATTTTCAACACCTTGTAAAGTTGACATTCATTTGTTCTTCCTCATGTAAAAACATTCTTGTATTTGTACATTTACTCACAATCATTGACCACTCTTGGTTTCACTAAATTATACAGTCCCAGTCTTTATCTTCTATCTTTCCTTCTGGTGTACTACATGCTCCTAACCTTCCTCTTTCGACCATACTCACAGTCATCTTTGTTCAGTGTACTTACAATATTGTGCTACCATCACCCAGTATTGTGTTTTCCATTTCTGGATCTATACAATCAATCCTGTTGAACATTATGTATTTCTTCAGCATCAAATACCCAATCTTTAATCTCTTTCTATCTCCTAGTATATTCATTTATACACTCTTCTCCAAACATCTGTCTCCATCTTTTCCTACTTATCTGAAGCACTCCCTTTAATATTTGTTTAGAGGAGGTCTCCTGTTCACGAATTTTCTCAGTGTCTGTTTATCTGTAAGTATTTTAAACTCTCCCTCATGTTTGAAGGACACTTTTGCTGGATATAGGATTCTTGGTTGGCAGTTTTTCGCTTTCAGTATCTTGAATATATCATACACTGCCTTCTCACCTCCATGGTTTCTACTCCCTTGTATGTGATGGATTCTCTCTTTGACATTTGAGAATCTGATTAGTAAGTGTCTTGGAGTAGGTCTATTTGGATCAAATCTGTTTGGGGTAAGCTGTGCTTATTCAGCCTGTATTTTTATGTCTTTCATAAGAGTTGGGAAATTTTCATGGATTATTTCCTCTATTTTTCTTTCTGCCCCTTTTGCCTTGACAGAGGAACCCCAGATGCCATTGGCCTTTCTTCAGAGTAGGTATCGTCCTGTTGATGCCTTAATTGGAACATTTTCATGGCCTTACACTTGTAAATTTGTGAACTAATAAACCCCCATTGTAAAAGCCAATCCATTTCTGGTATATTGCATTTTGGCCACTTTAGCACACTGAAACAATATGACACTTGTACAAAGAGTTAACAATAGACTGGGGTATTTGGAGAAAACTAACTATTGCATGCTGTGGACTATATTTAAAAGGAATACGTCACTATTACCGCACCAATATGAGGGGTAAATAATTGGGGAGGGATAAGAGTGATGGAGTGTTTTGGATTTTCTCTTTGGTGTGGCTGTGTCTGTTATTTTTCTCTTTGGAGCAATGAAAATTGTCTAAAATTGAGAGTGATAATGATTGTACAACTAAGTGAGGATACTGTGAGACACTCTACTTTGGATAGAATATATGTTATGTGAATATATCTCAACATAATCTGCAGATTCTAGATAGATAGATACATAGATAGATGGATAGATAGATAGATTCAAGTACTAGAGAAAATGTGGAGAGATAGGTATACCTATAGAATGTTGGTATGGTAGCAGAATGATGCAGCCCCTCCAGAGGGTAATGTAGTGGATCCACAAGAGGCTAACTATAGGGTCACCAAATGATTAGGTAATCCCATTACTAGGAATATACTCAGAAGATCTGAAAGCAGGGACTTGAGTAGACATTTGCACACTGTTGTTTATGGCGACATTATTCATGATAGCCAGTGGACGGAGGTGGCTGAAGGGTACATTGACTGAGGAGCAGAAGGGTGAACTGTGGTGTATATACATGATGGAATACTGTGTGGCTACAGAAGGGAATGGAGATGTGAAGCATGCAATGAGGTGAATGAATCGTGAGGACATTATGTTGAGAAAAATAAGCCAGAAACAAAAGGACAAACATTGTATGGTCTCATTTAGAAAATACTTAAAAGAAAATTAGGGCCTAGATTGTAAGCTCTTACAGCAATCACATTTATTCCTGAGTCTTAAATGCCATTTCTAAATTCTGAGATGCTTACTCTATGTGTATAACCTGGTATTTCCCTGGAACTTTGGGTACCTGTGTGACACCTAAGACTTAGAGTTAAAGTCCTGCAGCTCTGAAAGTCAGCATTACTCCATACAGGAACTCTTAAAGAAACCAGAAGAGATCAGAATTCAAGCAGGGAGGGACTTAGGTAAATCAAAACACATGGAGCCTAGAATAGGGAAAGAGATCTTGTAATTTTGTATAGCTTAATGTAATACCCTGATACATTCCACAGTATTTTGGGAAGATAGTAAAAAAGTATTTGCAAAGTTCCTTGAGGAACTGGAGACAAAATATGGAACTATTAAACTTCCCCACCTAAGAAATTCCTGATACTCTCTAAAACATTAGGGACTCCCAATCTTGAGGCCTGCTCTTATGAAACTTAACTTCTGTAAGGGGAAGCTAAGCCTACCTATAATTATGCCTAAGAGTCACCCCCAGAGAACCTCTTTTCTTGCTCAGATGTGGCCTCTGTCTCTCTCAGCCCAACTCTGCAAATAAACCCTTTACCCTCCCCCTAAGTAGGACATGACTTCCAGGGGTGTAAGTCTCCCTGGCAATGAGGGACATAACTCCCAGGAATGAGCCCAGTCCTAGCCTCATGGGATTGATACTGCCTTCTTTACCAAAAGAGGGAAAAGAAATGTAACAAAATATGGTTTCAGTGGCTAAGAGATTCCAAATAGAGTCCAGAGGCTACTCGGGAGGTTACACTTATGCAAGCTTCAGCTAGATATTTCAAATTGCCGTGGTATGCCCAGCCCCAACCAATGGTATTCCTGAAAACCCTAAAAAAATACCCAGGGCTCTTTCTGAGACTCTCTAAAAGTTTCACTCACTAAGTTTATTTTTCAGAAACTTAAAACCTCCAGATTGTTCCTATGCCAGATAAGCCTGGAAACCCAGAGGTACCAGTCCCACCAAGAATATCAACCAGTTGCATTTCCTTACCCCATAATGTTGACACCCCTTTTCAACATGAAGTTAGAATGGTCATTATGCAAATATCCCTGAAGATTGAGAGAATGATCAAATGAGAGGGAGGAGTTGTAACAGAGAAGTTAGAACTTAATAATTATGACTACTGAATCATTATATAGTTATTTCTTTTTGGTCTCTAATGTACTGGAACAGTTAGAAGGAAACACCTGAAATTGTGGAACTGTATCCCATATCATACTTTGAAATTTCTTCTATAACTACTTGTTATACTGTATTTTGGAATTTATTACTTTTCTGCATATATGTTATATTTCACAATAAAAAATGTTTTAAAAAATTAGGGTCCATTAAAGGAAAAGCTTTGGGGCACTGCCATAGAACAGTATGAAGGACATGAGGAAATCAAGGACGGTGGGATTGGGAGGCTGATTTTAACAATGATGGATACCCTACATTAAGAGAACGGCAAGGTCAAAACCATACTTCATTGGCTTTGGCAGGTCTCCTCTGTGAAAGTTAGTCTGTTTATTGGGAAATAGTAGAACTATAAGAATCAGAAGGAAGACGTGGGAGAATTCAGAGATTTCAACTTCAAACTCAGAAGCCCCCAATGAATCTGCTTGTTCTCAGTTGAAGCATCCCTACTTCTTCTGTCTGATGAAGCAGTTCCTGCCTCGCTTTAAGACCCAAAACAACCCTATGCAAAGGAGTTCCCTTGCAGGAGGAATTCAGTTCTCCTCATGATCTCACATTATCTCACTGTTTCCAGAACTGTACCTAGAGTCAGATCTCAAGATTTCTCAGAGGAATATATTAAAAGTCACAACTTGTTGTGAAAAACTTGTGAATGACAGTCCCTTTATCCAGTGCATTTTAGTAGATGTCTGATAAAATAAAAACAAAACTATAGATAAATAATACGGATATGGGGTATGGGATGTTTTGGGTGTTCTTTTTTATTTTTATTTTGACTTTATTTTTTATTTTAATTATTTTTTCTTTATTTTAAAGCAATGAAAATGTTCCAAAATTGATTGTGGCAATGAAGGCACAACTATATGACAATACTGTGAGTCACTGATTGTATACTTGGGATGGATTATATGGTGTGAGAATGTATCTCAATAAAATTGCATTTTAAAAAAGTAAACCTATTAAGAAAGTTGATAAAAGTCACACCTTGGAGGATAAACTGTACATACCAACAATGGGTGGCAAAAATCTGGGGACTATGGATGTAAACAGATTCTGAACATGTAAGGACAAGGAAAAAGGACATAAATTTAGTCATTCTTAATTAGTGGATATGGGTGTGCTTAACAGATATTCTAGATTTGTTGTGAAAACTCAAACAACTTGGAGTGGTTCTAATTGCTTAATTAGTTGACTAACACCTAGATTAAATGGTGACCCAAGCTAAATGAAGGTGCAAGTAAAGACAGGAACCTAGGTAGAATACTTAACATCTTGCAGAATCCTCATATTGAATTCCTGACCTGGGAATGAGGATTATTGTAGTCAGAAGGCCCAAGTGGAAGCTATAGTTCCCCTTCTCCTCCAACATAGTGAATAAAAAACAATTCCAGAATGCACAACTATATGATGGTACTGTGAACAACTGGTTATATACTGTGGATGATTGTAGGGTTTGTGAATATATCTAAAAAAAAGAAAACTGAATTGAATAAATACATAAAATTTTTAAAAAAATTAAACAATTCCATAGCACTGATGGAATCATAATTTGCCACCATCAAACGCTTGAACAATGCAGGGGTCGTATACCTATCACATTCCCATTTAACTGACTTAGTGCCAAAAACAAACAGATCTCAGAAAATGATAGTGTTAACAAAACTTTCCAGCTCAGTAACACTGTAATGCAATTCTTTAAAATACAAAAAATGTACTTAAAAACTTTCCCTTTAGTCTGACAGAAATAGAAAATCATAAATTTGCAATACCTAGCAAATGATTGCTAAAACCATTGGGTAGGCAACTGTTGGAGAACAGTCTCCAAGTATCACCTCTCAGGTTATCTATTAATTCTAAAGAGTAAAATGCATTATTAGAATATATACAATCTGGTAGTCATCATCTGGACTTAATGGTCATACTTATCACCACTAATAGTGAGACAATTTTACATTATATGTCTCCTGATATGAAGTCACAGCATTACCAATGTTGTGAATGGAGTGTTCTTATAGATTTAACCTGAATGTAACCAACTCTAGATCTAAATTTCAATTTACATGAAATATAGAGAACAGAGGAACATGTGAAATGACATCATGAGAAACAATCGGGATATGGATGTAGGAGGCACTAAGACAACAGGCCTAGACTCTTCAAAAAGTTAATACCATGAAAAAGGGGATCGAGGATAGTTCTGGATTAGAAGAAACAAAGAACAATCAAATCAAATTCAATATGTCAAATTCAATACATTCAAATACAATGTCTTTTAAAGACATTTAGAGTCATTTGGAAGAGTTTGACTATGGACTAGATATTAAATGACATAAAATTTTTGTTAATTTTCTTGGGTGCAATAACGGCATTGTGATTCTGTAGAACTTTCCTGGTCTTAAAGGTGTATGATAAGATATTTAGGAGAGAAGTGTCATGTCTGTAAATGACTTTCAAATATTACAGCAAGAAAATAAATTTTTGTGTGTATAGATATTGATAAATATTTTAAAATGTGAAATGTTAATCATTTTGAATCTAGTGAGGGATATGTTAGTGTTTTTGTATCATTCTTTCATTTTCTCTGTATTTGAAAATTTAGAATAAAAAGTTGTCGAAAAGTAAATTTTAAAAAGCTCCTTTTAAAATAAAAATTAAATAATATATGTAATAAATACATAAGTAATAAAGCATTATATAATGAATATCCATAAATACACCAAACACAAGATCTCCCCATGGCTTCTCTCTCTGTGGCCTTCCCTATAAGGCCTCCAGTAAAAGGATTAAGACCCATCCGGATTCAGCTGGGCCATGCCTTCACTGATGTAACCTCACCCACAGGAATGGATTAGGATTAAGAACATATTTTTCTAGGGTATATAACTGCAAACCACTATACCCCTGCTTCATGCCCTGGATAAGCTCCCACACCCCTTCTTTCTCCCTGATGTTCTACACAAGTTTGAGTCATGTATTTTGAAACTTATTAAGAATATCCAATTTTGGAAAATGTATATGTTCCTGATGGGTTAAAACTTTTTATCACCATGTAGTAATCCTCTATCCCTTTTTTGCTTTTTTGTCTTCATGTCTATTGTGTTTGCTATCAATATAGCCACCTCAGCTTCTTTGTGGTTAGCTGTTACCTAGCTTATTTATTACATATTTTTACTCACATATATTTAGTGCCCTTAGAGTTGGGTATATTTCTGATAAAGAACATAAAATTGGACTTCAGTTTTTTACCCGATCTGCCATCTGTCTTTTTTTTTCCTTTAAACTTTTTATTTTGAATGCCATCTGTCTTTTAACAGTCACATTTAGTGGTTAGTCTATTTATATTGTGATTTTACTACTATACTGAATTATACTGTGATTACTGACATAGTTGTGCTTGTTTCTAAAATCTTTATCATTTTATTTTGCCACTTTGTTTATGCTACCTTTTTCCCCTTTTTTGCTTTTTTTTTTTAATTCAACTCCCCCCCCCATTCTAATCTGGAAATAATAAACTTTATTTTTTTTCTTTAATAGATACCTTTAAATTTTCCCATGTACATTTAACTTAATAAAATCTAATATTAAATAATATCGTTACATACCTCCCAACCCCTAACAGTGTAAGATATTGGAACACCTTAACTTTGATCATTTCTCTCTTGACTTATATGCTACAATTTTCCAGTATTTTAATTCTGTCCCTTTAAAGATACCACATAAATTAAATATCATCATCATTATTATCATTATTATCTTGAGACCATGTTTATTTGCACTTATAAACATAGTTACCATTTTATTTGTTGACTACTATTTCTTGCATCTCAGATAATATTTCTGGGATAATATTCTTTTCTTTAGTTCTGGTCTCTTTGGTGGAGACTTTCTTAGTTTTTGTTATCTATAAATGATTTATTTCAACCTCAAGGATTTTTTAATACCTTCATCTTGAAAGATTGTTTTGCTTTCAAATTCATATTTCTGTACTGACAGTTATTTTCTCTTAAGTTTCACTCTGATGAGCTTAGGTATGAATTTCTTTTTATTTGTTCTGCTCAGGATATGTCGGTTTGTCTGAATCTGTGGATTTGTGTTTTCATAATTCTGGGTAAAAATTCAGCCATATCTCTTTATCTATAGCCTCTCATTCACTGTATTTATTTAGACATTTGTTAGATCTCTTTATTCTATTCTCTGTATCTCCTTGTATTTCTAGGCTGCATTCTTGGTAGTGCCTTTGCATATCTCTTCCAGTTCAGTAATTCTAAAGTCAGCTGCTGTTTGACTCCCCTTGCCTTCCTGCTGTTTGACCCATTCATTGACTTTTCTCAAAACAACTATATATTTTATTCCTCAAGGATGAAATTGTTTTCTAATCTGCCAACTTATTATGGATACTCTCTTACGGCTTACTCATCTTTGAGACTGCATGATTATCTCTTTAAACATTGTACACAAATTGTGTTCTTTATGATTTCATCATTTCTTTAAACATTATATATATATGTTATACTTCAAAAGATGCAGTCCTTGCACCTTATATATGTTGTCTGTTGTTTCTGTTGCCTCTCTCATGTTGTGATCTTTGTGAATTCATTGCATTACCCTAACCTGTAAGAGTCCTGTGGTCTTAAAATAGAGGTTTCCTCTCAACCGAATATGTTATGCTTCTAATTTTGCTATGAATCAGAAGATTCCACTGATCTAGGAACACTTTGGCACAGCTTGAACGTCCAGGCTCAGTTTCAGGGTCAGCTCTCCAATTCCCACCACCCACCCATTCAACCCTAGGCATGTGGAATCTATCCTTGAAGCAAAACCATACATTCAGATACCCACAGCAAAAGGCACCCAGCTCTAGATCCAGATTTGCAGATTTTTTATTTGAGGCCTTATCCTTAGAAAATTCTCCTATCATTTGCAAAACTAGTAATGCTTCCAAGATACATCCTAGTCTGAAGGTAAATATTCTATAATGGAAGAGATTCTCAGAGATATTTAGACCAACATAATGTTAGAAGTAAAAATCTTTGACTCAATTCTTCACCTTTCTGTGGATGAATCCATACTCTTATTGCAATTAGAATCCATTCTAAAAGACAGCATTGATTGGATACAATGCTTCTTTCTATATAAAAACAAACTGATTTTTAAAAATTCAGTTTTATTGAGATATATTCACGTACCATACAATCATCCACAATGTATACTCAACTCTTCACAGTACCATCATATAGTTGTGCATTCATCACCCCAATCAGTTTTTGAACATTTTCCTTACTCCAAAAAAATAATAAACATAAGAATAAAAATAAAAGTAAAAAAGAATACCCAAAGCATTCCATCCCCCCCATCCCACCCTAGTTTTCATTTAGTTTTTGTCCCCATTTTTCTACTCATCTGTCCATACACTGGATAAAGGGATTGTGAGCCACAAGGTTTTCACAATCACACAATCAAACTATGTATGCTACATAATTATGCAATCGTCTTCAAGAATCAAGGCTACCATTGCAGTTCGACAGCTTTAGGTATTTCCTTCTAGCTATTCCAATACACTAAAAACTAAAAAGGGATATCTATATAATGCATAAGAATGCCCTCCAGAGCAACCGCTCGACTCCATTTGAAATCTCTCAGCCACTGAAACTTTATTTTGTGTCATTTCAGATCTCCCTTTTGGTCAAGATGATTTTCCCAGTCCCATGATACTAGGTCCAGGCTCATCCCCGGGAGTCATGTCCCATGTTGCCAGGGAGATTTACACCCCTGGGAGTCATAACCCACATGCAGGGAGGGCAGTGACTTTACCTGCCAAGTGGACTTAGAGAGAAAGAGAGGCCACGTCCAAGCAGTAAAGAGGCAAACTGATATTTAATATGAATTACAGAAAATATGTTATAACTAGCATCACTTGAAGAGCCTGCTCTGTTACTTCATTCAGTTTAATTATTTTCTATTATGAAATGTGTTTGTAAAACAAATGAAATTTTGTTCTCTGTCTTGGGACCAGTTGAATGGAAAGCAAATATGCCAGGCCAGAAGACTGATATTATTGTAGTTGAATAAGGAAAGTAGTACTCAGTCAAGTATGAAGAAAGAATTCTAGTTAATAAATGAAATGAACCCAGCAGAACACTGAATGACGAAGAACAAGAACAAGCACTGAGAGAGAGAGGGAGAGAGAAGATTTGAGACAAAGTTTAGAATACTGCAAAAGAGGAAATAAGATAAGGAAGTGGTTTATAGAGTGAGGGATTTGATATATTGACTTGAGATTCTTACCTCTACTGACAGGAAACATAACAGCTACCGGTAAAAAAAAAAAAAAAAAAGGGTTAATACATTATGGGAAGAAATTGTTAAAGTAATTGTATTTTTACATTAATCAGTTTTCCATAGTGTATCTAGATGCTCTCTCAAGGTCTGATTTTGAAGGAGGATAGAATGTTGTATACCTAAGAGGTGCTGGATTCTTTATGTATCATGTATTCATTCTTACAACAACCCTAGAAGGTAAGGGGCATCCTCTCCATTTTATAACTGAGATAACTAGGGCTCAGAGAAGTATGGATACAGAACAAAATTAGTAAGCAGTGAAAATAAGTTTTGAACCCAAGTTTCTCTGGTTCCAAGTGCTTTTTATTTGTGAGGCTAAACTATCTCAGTAGCTTAAATCAGAGTTCATAAGTTGTTGAGGGTTTTTTTTGTTTGTTTTTGTTTTTGTTTTGTTTTTGGCTTCTCTCTTTTATTGAAATGTAGTTTTTGGGCATTGCCCACCTACCTAACTTAGCATGTTAACTTTGACACCGAAAGCTGGGGACAAAAAAAAATAGTCAAAAAAAAAAAAAAAAAGCAGAGATTTTTGAGTGCGTAGTGCATGCGAACTAAAGGACTTTGGTACCCGAGAACTGTGGGGAGGGTGGATGGGCTGTGGGCCTTGGGGTGATGGAAGTTTGGCCTGAGGCCCTCAGGGAACTGGGAACAGGCTGCAGTTAAGCTCAGAATTTCTGAGCTCTTAATAAGTGTAAGATGGGACAATTTGATTATTACATAATAAAATCTAAAAAATAGAGCTTAATAAACTTTTAAAAATTGCCAGCGGTGGTGAGAAAATCGCCTGGTGGGGACAAGAAGTGAACAACACAACTCACTAAATTGGCAAACAGAAACCTGAGAAAAGGAAAAGAACTAAAAATTCCCAGAAGATAAGATACAAAAGGTAAACACACACAAACACATACACACACACTTTAAATACATAATTTCTACACATCTCAAGGAAACAAAAATTTATAAATGCAAACAATGCTCTACCATTTTTGCTTATCAACTTGGAATATTTCATTTAATTTAATGTCAGCAAGACTGCTGTGAGGCAGATGCTTTCATAATTGCTCTTGGGGAATTAAAATTGATACAATCTTTCTTAAAAGCAATGTACAGTTTGCAAAAGCCTGAAAAAAGAAGACCTGTTCTTCAAGTATTTCCACGCCTAGGAATTTAGCCCAACAGAAATAAAACTGGATGAAGATCATGGCAAAATTTTATGGGGAAGGATGTACATGTTGACCTTATTTATAAGGGTGAAAAAATGGAAACAACTGTACAGCAAAATGAGAACAGTTGAATAAAATACCATACTTCCAGAAGTTGCTTATTATATAGCCATTAAATGAATTTCTCAAATAATTATTAATTAAATAGAGAATTACTACAACATAATTTGGGGTAAAAAAAGTAAATATAATCCTGGATATACAGAATAATCTTAAAATAGCTCTAAAAATGAATACACACATAGCCTTTGTAGTTCCTGCAGCTGCAGGGCTGAGACAGCTTCACTGCCTGCTCCGCCATCGTGACGGAACAGGTCATCTCCTTTGCCAAGGTTCAAGAGAAACTGTGGCAAGAAGGTAGTTGGCAGATAGTGGGCACACCTTTGGATCCACAGCAGCATTAACACCCAGGCCATGCTCAGCAGGTTGGCTCCCAGCCAGTGGTTGGGTGTGGCAGGTGTACTAGGGCCTGACCATTCCTGCCCAATACAGGACTCCTCTGATGTCATTCTTTACTCTGGAATTTCCCACTGGCCTGGTTGAGACCTCCTCAGAGCTGTAATGCAGTCTGAGACCCCTCTCAGCATCTTCCTCTTTTCCCTCTCTCCTTTCCCAGATCAGCATTAAGGCTTGGAGACTTCCCTTACCTACTCCTAATCACTTTCCTCTTTATTGTTCATAGCCATTTCCCCCAATAAATGTCCATTTATAGGTCCATGCATCTACTTCTTAGAGAACCCAAGCTGACTCAGCAACCCAATTTATAAGAGAAAAAGATTTTAATGAACAATTCATACAAAAAGAAACTAAAATGGCTATGCATAGATGCACAAAGAATATGCACACAAATAAAAGTAAGGAAGGTAGACTGGAAAAAATCTACCTCAAACTCATGAAACTGAACACTAGCTGATGAAAGGAAATTGGGTTAGAGTTCAGAAGGGAAAGGGGAAAAACACCAATAAGAAAATGGGGGTGTATTTATGGAGAAATGAAAGGACTAGAAAGATCGATGGTCCTACCAACAGCAACAGTCAGCATTTACTGAGCTCCTGCTCTGTACTGAGATATTAGAATAACACAAGAATTAACACACAAGAATCCTGTGAGGCAGATCCTCCTACAATCTCTGTTTTACAGATGGGAAACTGAGAGACAGAGCTTAAGTAATGCACCCAAGTTGTTTAAAAAATAATTTGCTCAAGTTCTGTTAAAAAGGTTATGTACATATACAGTTTAAAGACTTTATTCTCAATGCCATTTTAAAATATGATGGGAAACAATAGTACACTGAAATACAGTACTTGTCTACATTTTGATTTTGTGACCTGTGACACATTTCTTTTTAATCTTTCTGGACTTAGTTTCCTCATCTAGAAAGTACGGATGGTGCTTTATAATTTACAATTATTTGAGGGGAATTATTTTAAAAGTTATAGCATACTATAGAAATGAGATACCGGTATCAGCTTATGTGCTAAAGGAACTGAATTTTAAAAAAGAAAATAAATAGAATGTACAGTTTAGAAAAAATATCAACTGAAAATTTATTTTAGCCAATTAATTTCATTCTTCCTCAGCTATGTATTTATGCATAAATGCATCCATGTGTATGTTCCTAAAGGTCTATAAGTGGGTATTATTTTACCAGAGCTGGGAATAAGTAATAAAATTTAAATGCCACTACATTGCCTTCTAAGTTCACTCTCTTGGGAAGAGAACAGTAACAATGAATCAGCTTACTGAGGTTCCCTTTGACAAATAATTCATCATAATCATAAAGTATAAAATGCCACAGTGATGATTTCTGCATAGAATGGAATGGGAAGGATGAGAATGGAATGTTCTCAAGGATTCTGCAAAATGCTGCTAAACCTCTAGTTACCTTTATGCCCCAACCTCTCACATTTTATTTCTCCAATCCAATTATTTTCTTTTATGAATTAGGGCTTTGTTCTTTCTGAATGTTAGCTATATTAAAACGGCCAAATAAAATAAACAGTAAAATGGCTCCTGAAGTATTTTGACTTAGTTTATTTGTTAATAGGGCTCTCCTGTAATCCCTCATGGTGACATGTTCATTTCACAAACACAAAAATCTGCTACTGTGTCTACAGCTATATTGTTCCATTGCCAACTACATAAAGTATGGAGTCACTACAGTAAGATTTTTATATATTTTATAATAGTTTCTTCATCCTAGTTATTGGATCTGTATAATTATGAAAAAGCAATAACCCCAATAATAAAACATCCACAATACAACCTAAATATTTAGAATGTTGGAATTGTTATAACATGAAATAATAATGTGTTTATTATTTTTAAATGTGCCTCATGCTACACTTTGAAACAGAAGATGCATATTTCTTGAACAGGATAGGAAGTTGTTCTAGTTTGCTAATGCTGCCAGAATGCAAAACACCAGAAATGGATTGGCTTTTATAAAAGGGGGTTTATTTGGTTACACAGTTACAGTCCTAAGGCCTTAAAGTGTCCAAGGTAACACATCAGCAATCAGGTACCTTCACTGGAGGATGGCCAATGGTGTCTGGAAAACCTGTGTTAGCTGGGAAGGCACATGGCTGGTGTCTGCTCCAAAGTTCTGGTTTCAAAATGGCTTTCTCCCTGGACGTTCCTCTCTAGGCTGCAGTTCCTCAAAAATGTCATTCTTAGTTGCTCTTGGAGTGTTTTTCCTCTCTTAGCTTCTCTGGAGCAAAAGTCTGCTTTCAATGGCCGTCCTCAAACTGTCTCTCAACTGCAGCTCCTGTGCGTTCTTCAAAGTGTCCCTCTTGGCTGTAGCTCCTCTTCAAAATGTCACTCTCAGCTGCACTGCATTCCTTCTGTTTGTCAGCTCATTTATATGGCTCCAGTAATTTAATTTAGACCCATCCTGAATGGGTGGGGTAGCGCCTCCATGGAAATTATCCAATCAGAGTCATCACGCACAGTTGTGTGGGGCACATCTCCACAGAAACACTCAAAGAATTACAATCTAATCAACACTGATACATCTGCCCACACAAGATTATGTCAATGAATATGGCCTTTTCTACGGGACATGATACATTCAAACCAGCACAGAAGTTGATCCTCTGCTTTGTTCTATTTTGTGGTAGCTGAAAAATGCATTGGTGGGGCAAGATACTGCACACACACCAAACAAGTACACATATATTGTGAGGTGCTCGTTTTTAGGGGCCTTATGAAATAAGGATATAAAAATAAGGACATAAGGATAAAGATTAAAGAATTATGTCACAGATATGACTAAAATAGACTATGTAAACTAAAATAGACTATGCACTTATTTTATAAATAATATTGGTGTGTTGACTTCTAGAATTTACTATTATCTGATCTTCTTATATTTTCCTTGGTGCAAAGATTAAATAAAGTTAACTTTTTAACCCATTGAAGAAAGACTTTTTAACTGCATTGAAGCGTGGGAACAAAAAGGGGGGTGAAAAAAGAGCTGAATGTGTAAAAAAAATTGTAATAGCTTTCAATATTGTACTTTGCCAGTGTTGTAAAAATTAAAGGTTAAATTAGTCACTGTTACCACTTATAAAGAGCCAGAATAATTGTTCTCTGCCACAGTAGAACTGAGGCTGACCTACTTCCCCAACCTAAAAATGAGGCAAACAAGGTGGTTGACTTAGAATGGGGATTTTCTCTCTGTGGTCCAACATTCATGGGATTCTCACACCATTCAGTTTTATTAGCATGCAAAGGTTGATGTGGAGCTGGATTTCTCTTGCCTCTCCTTGAAATCGTTTAAGAAGGAAACTAGATAATGTTTACCTGAGCTTACTGTAACAACAGTAGTTAATAATTATGTCCCTTACATACTTTGCATGATATACTTCTCAGGGGCCATTCTTGTCTTACACCAATGGTAACTAACAGAGAATTATTTACTCCTGCTTGTTGAGCAGAGGTTGACTGACAATTTATAGATTAGAATTGTTTCACTTTGAGAGTTTCCCTCTTTACCCAACAGACCAGGGGATTAGCACTTCTCAACCAGACCAGGAGGCAGAATCTACCTACCAGGCCAGAAGGGTATTACCTGCCTACCAGATCAGGTGGATAATACCTTCAAAAAGTGAATGGATAAACAAACTATGGTACATCCACACACTTGAATATTATTCAGAGAAAAGAAATGAGATATTAAGCAATGAAAAGACATAGAGGAACATTAAATGACTACTGCTAAATGAAAAGAGCCAGTCTGAAAAGGGTGCATACCATATGATTCAACATATATGACATTCTGGGAAAGGCAAAACTAGAGAGAAAGTAAAAAGATCAGTGGTTGTCAGGGGTTCAGGGGGAGAGGGGAAGGAATGAACAGGTGAATGACAGGAGCAGTATAATGGTGGATACACAACGTCATGCATTTTAACACGTAGAACTGTACAATATAAAGATTGAACCCTAATGAAAACAATGGACTTTGGTTAATAAGAATGTATCAATATTGGTTCATCAATTTTAACAACTGTACCACACTAATGTAAGATGTTAATAATAGGGGAAACTGTGTGCAGGAAGAGCGGTGGGCTGTAATAAACCTAAAACTTAATAAAGTCTATTCAAAATTTAAGGCTACTGTATAATATGCAATGTGTATGATTTAACAGTGTAAATCCTGTTTATGTGTCTTTAGGATAAAAATGTAAATGTTATAAAATAATCTTTTGATATGGAGTAATAATGCATTATACTTGCATGAGGTAGAAATTCAAAGAAATAGTCTATCATTAGTTACAGCCTGATAGAATTTCGATTCAGTTATAAATGGTAAATATATTCTAAGTACAGTATTTATTCAACTTGACATTTTAAAGAAAATTATGGGATAAATACATTTGTACAAAGGCTGGCTTCATTAAAGGTCTAGTGATTTTTTTTCTTTAGAAATATCTTAGTATGGAACACTTTGCAATGTCAGAAATCTAAAATGGTTGTGCATAATTTTAGTTTCATTCCAAAAATATGATTATGTAGTGGAAAAATCAAGAAATTGTTCACATTAAGGTACATCGATAAAATTAAGTGTTTCAATGACACATATCTTGATCTTATTAATCTGGTTCAAACTAGACAATAATAAACTACTATTTCAGTAGAAAAAATCCTACTTTAGTTTTAAAGACAAATATTATATATTCTACAAGAATTTTACATTTAATTATTGGGAAAAATGCAGAACTAACTATTTGCTTATTCATTCATTTATTTATATTCCCCATGCTATTGCTCAGAGATTTCAGCTGAGCACATACATTGAGATAATAATATATAAATAATAGTAGAAAATTAAGAACAAGGAGAAGAACAACAAATAGGGAAACTGAAAGGAGAAAGAGAGAAACATGGAAACCAAAATGAATGCCAAGTATAAGGTCAGTTCTCACAGGCCAATGTTTTTCAGTCTTATTACTATGCCTCCATCTTATAACAAATATTTTGTAACAACTTTTTTGCTACCCTGATAGTAAATTAATAAATAATATAAATAATATAATCTCTGTTTATATGTAATAAAAAATACAATTCCTAATACAAAGGAAAACTAAAACTGGCAAGATTTCACAATAGATAAAGAAGTAATCAGATACTTGAATTTAAACAGTTACTCATCATGAATGTGACAACTACAAAGACAAAATGATATTGATTTGATATATTTGTGATTCTAATATCATGAGTAACATTCCAAACAAAGAAAAGGTCAAATTTTCTTTGTTTATACCGTTCTTTTTATTCCTGCAAATGCTTAAAACTAGGCAAAAACAAACAAACCAGCAAAAACCAGTGTCTGAAGCAGCTAGTCTCCAAATATAGCCCTCAATAGTTCCTCTCTTCCCTGAGGAGGCAAGATACATCTTGCCTATTGGAGTTTATTTGTCCTTATCTTGAGTCTGTACTGGCCTTGAGTCTGGCCTTGGCCAGTAGAAAGCAGCAGAAATGATGTTTTGGCACCTCTGAGTCCAAGACTGAAGAGGACTGGCAAGTTTCCACTTGCCACCTCTTGAAACCCAGCTAGCATGTTACAAGAAGTCCAAGCCATGTGGAGACGCCACATGAAGAAGTCCAAGATTATCCAACTGACAGCTCCAGATCAGCTCCCAACCAAATGCCACCACCAACCACCATCTTGGATGTTTGAGCCCAGGTGAATACCCAGTCAACATGACATGTGGCAGAAGGACTGCCCAGTTGAGCCCAGTTACCCCATACAATCTTGGGAGATAATAAACTTTTACCGTACTTACTGTACTGTCTCTATGTTTTGGGTTGTTTTGTTATATAGCAATAGACAACCCAAATGGTACTTACATGTAAAACTGAATTGGACAGACAGACATAAACAGATTTTTCACCTATCCGAAAATCCAGTGGGACATTTGAAAGTCTTACAGAACAGGGAATATTTCTTCATTGTGAGGGACTGTCTGGTGTAATGCAGGATATTTATCATCTCTAGCCCCTACCCCAAATGCCAGTAGTATTTCCTGGTTATTGTGATACCCAAAAACACATCTACAAATTTCCAAAATATGTTCTAGGGGATAAGTCTGCTAAGAACCACTAGCTGAAGTAATCATTTAGCTAGCAAGCATGGTGTTAGGTAATAATGGGAAAAGAAGAGATGAAATATAGTCCTTGCCTTCAAGAAACTCACAGTTTAATTGGCAAGATGAATAAATAAATGACATTATAATACAAAGTAATAACCATTATGATGGAGGTGATTTTCTGGCACTGTGGTAGTACAGAGAACCAGTACTTAAATCAGCCTTGGATCAGGGTAAGTTTCCTGGAGGAGTTAATTATTGAGCTGAGTTTTGAAGTAAACACAGTAGTTAGCTAGGTGGAGAAGAGGGAGAACGGGATTTCAAGCAGAGGAAACAACTCATGGAAAGACACAGCGTGGGGGCACTAGTAGCCATAAAATTAGCCTGGAAGACTGGGCCCAGATTGTGTTAAAGAGTTGATTTATACCTGAAAGCAATTTCATAGTCTTAGGCAGAGATAATGTCATGTGATCACAACACCATTATCCCAGCCTTCCATGCAGTTAGGTTGGGACCCTGTGACTTGTTCTGGCCAATGGATTTCGGTGGAAGTGATTTAAGACACTTCCAGGCCTGGCCATAGGTAGCATTCCATGCAATATGTTTCAGTTTGCTAAAGCTGCCAGAATGCAATATACCAGAAATGGGTTGGCTTTTATAATGGGGATTTATTAGCTTACAAATTTGATTCTAAGGCCATGAAAATGTCCAAATTAAGGCATCAACAGGACAATACCTTCTCTGGAGATAGGCCACTGGCATCCGGGACACCTTTGTCACATGGGAAGGCACATGGTTGGTGTCTGCTGGTCCTTCTCTCCAGGGTTTTGTTGCTTTCAGCTTCTGACTTCAGTGGCTTCCTCTCTCAGCTCCTCTGGGGCTTCTTCTCTCCAAACTTCTCTGGGTGTTTCTCTGAACTCCATGTGCTTCTGCCAATTGCTTTTCCCTGCCTCGTTTTGGAGGCTGCAAAGCTCCAGGTGAAAGAGGGCTCTCTGACCTATATCAGATTGTGACCTGTGTGAGAAATAAATTTTAATTGTGTTAAGCTCCCTGATATTTAGGGGTCTATCAGTCAGGATTCTGACAAGAAACAAATCACCCAAGATGGTTCAAATGAAGAGATTTTAATGAAGGGAATACTTTCAGATGTATAGACAGGGTAAGAAAAGAATCATGGGAGGCAGGAAGCTGCTACCACCCCTAGGGCTGAAGGGGCAAAGAGAGGGAATAGAGTTATTAGGGCTCTAAGAGCAGGACCAGGGAAGGGACTGCCCAACAGGAGTTCTAGTTGGGACATTGTGGAAGTGACACAGTCTCTGCCTGATATGTGAGTCCAAAGGAGAGAGAGTTGGAAATAAATATCCTGACCCGCCTCTCCTCCTGTCCCCTGATCTCCTGAGAAGGCATCCCCATCAGTCAAACCCAATCAGAGTGCAGTCACGAGGGAACCCAGGTAACGCAGTGCACAGGAGCCAGCCTCCTAGGGCACAAAGCAGTCCAGAGAAGGGAGGAGGAGTGCTCTGGGGGGTAAAGAGAATGAATAGCTCACAAGGTTCGTCTGTTGTGGCAACTAGCATTAATTAGCCTGACTAATACAGAATCACTGAGGGATTTTAAACAGATTTTTAAAAACCACAGTTTTATTGAGATATGATTCACATACCATAAAATTCATCATTTCAACATGTACAAATCAACATGTAAAATGTGATTTTTAGCATATTCACACTGTTATACAATCATCAACACTAATTCCAGAGCATGTCATCACTCTCCAAAAAGTCCATATCCATGAAGCCATTAATGGCCCCATTAAGTCCCCATCCTCCCTTCCCCCAGGGCCTGACAACTACCAATCTATTTTGTTTCGACAGATTTGCCAATTCTGGAGAGGAACACTTCCTACTTATTCTTCATGTTTCCTTTCAAGTGGTGTGGCATCGTTTGGGCCCTTTCTGACTTTTTATTCCCCCTGCTTAAGGGAAGGTACAGTAACTTATCTACGTATTGAGTTAGGAAGAAGATATTGGGCATCTACAGCCTAGCCCCTTCCTCCTTTCTTCCAGCGAGGAGTCAGGTGCCTGCAAGAAGCACGTGAAGCTCTTCCCTCTGCCTAGGGGGGATTGCCCTGCCAGTCCTAAAGTGAGTGGATGGATAAAATCTCTAATATTTGAAGTTCAGAGGAGAGGGCTACTTTGGCTTTACATTAAGCTCCGTCCTCATGCTTAGTCATTATTATAGTAAATATTTTTGCTCCCATTTGCTACAAACCTTTTTAAGACATTTTTTTTTTTAAAGCTGGGGAGAGAAAGAATTACAACAAATACCAAATCTACTCTCAATTTCTCAACACCCAAATTTAAAGGGAATCATGATCAGCTACACAATTTTTATTAACACTTTTCTGAATATTTAATTCTAAAATAAATTTCTCATGTAAGAAAGTTAGAACAAGGCATGCTACCATGAATAATGCCATCAATATTTTAGAGCAAATGTAATGACAAATTTCACATATATTTAGATGATAGTAATTGTTGTAGTTTAGGTTCCCCAGGAAACTAGCTTTGAAACAAAAACTTACATGCAGGGTGTTTATTAGGAAGTACACTTAGGAATAACACCTGTAAAGAAGTGAGGATTAGGCAGGAGAAGTTGAACTGAGAATCAGTTGAAACAGAGGCATGTCAAACCCACAGGGAGCTCTGGAACTGGGGTGGCCCTTAGGTTGACCCTAAATTAAGGCAATGAGGTTGGGCCTTTGTACCACTATAATGATAAGTCACTTGAAACAGAATGCAACTCAGAGAGAGGACAAAACCACGGGCTAGGCAGCAGTCTTCAGCTAAGGACAGTTCCCAGACAGTGGCCCAGTTCTGAGCATCCTCGGACACCTGGGAAATAAGTGCCTCAATTCTGACGCGGAGATCTGGACAGCATATCCATTGCTGTGTATCCCTTATATTGCTCAGATTTACTTGTTTCTATAGGATTCTGGGCAGCCGTTTTTCCTGCAGAAATCTAAAAAAAGGAAGATTAGTAGGATGAACTACAGCCTTTGTTGTGACAGCTGGTTTGTAGGCTACAACTGAAACACCTATTTCCCCCTCTTCTGCCACTCATTCTTTGATTGTCCTCACTTTCAGCTAGAACCTCTGCTAGACTTGGTGGCCTACATGGTAGGGTCACCCAGTAGGGTCACCCACTTTCACTTCCCTGAGAGATCTCAGCCCCTGTCACGATACCCTTCTTAGGCCGTGGTGACTATACTTGTCCATTTCACATCAACATTGAGTAAGAAGTACCAAGAGACACACCCATGGATCACCTGAATGCTATGCCAATTCTTCACTGCTTACATATGTAATGGCAGCCCTATCTACTCCTGATAATAGGCAGCAATTACTCCTGCCAGTATAGGAATTCTTTTCTTTTGTCCTCTGCTCTCCTGTATTAAGGATCCTGAAGTTGCTGAGTGCAACCATAAATTAAATCCATTGGGTCCTCTGGCAGTAGCATTATACCTTTGAGAACCCAGGATCTCTATAGCTAAAACGCCAAAGCAGGGCAGAAAGCACATGTCTTCCACATGGTGACTGGGAGGGATGATAAGTGAGGCCACTTCTACTTTCACTCTGAGTTCCTGAACTCATATGTTCTACCTATTGGGAAGACAACATCATATAACAGTTGTTGATTTAAAGTACACTATGTTTCCTGCAGTGACACCTCATCCTCAAAGGGTACCAAGCTTGTGCCCCAACTGTACCTTCAAAAATCCAATGCATCATACTGTCAGAAATGGCAGCTTCTGGAGGGCATTATATGTGATAAGATAAGTGGATCCAATGGGAATAATTTTCTATTGATGCTGTAGCAAATTTACAGGCTTAAAACAAAACAAATTTATTATTTTAAAGTTCTTCAGGTCGGAAGCCCTAAAATCAAGGTGTCAGCAGGGTTATATTCCTTCTGGAGGCTTCAGTGGAGAATTTGTTTCCTTGCCTTTTCCATCTTCCAGAGGCTGCCTGAATTAGCTCATGCAACGGTCTGGTTCATAGAATGAGCCCTTCAACCATTTTCAAAGCAAACAGAGAAGCATCTTCAATACCCCCTGCCCCAGCTCTGCCCCTGCCCTCTGCTTCTGTTGTCATAACTCCTCTGACTCTGCTTTCAATGTCACATCACCTTTGCCACTCTGAATTTCCTGCCTTCCTCTTATAAGAACTCTGTGATTATGTTGGACCAGCACAGATAAACCAGGATAATACGCCTATCTGAACGAAGATCCTTAATTTAATCATATCTGCAAAGCCTCTTTTGCCATGTAGTTCAGTATTGATCTCTCTTGCTGGCAGGTTACGCATTTGGCATTTGGCAATACCAGGAGCTGGGTAGATCAGCATTATTAGGTAAGAGCTCATGCTGTGAATTCCAGGCATAGCTTCCATCTCTGTACCATGGCTACTCTGTCCACATGCCTTTGTACCACCATTGTGTGGCCATAAACAGAGACTAGCTGATATCAATTGGTTGGTCATCCTGTCTACATGGCTGTTTAGTGCCTCTTACATGGTAGGATGCTCTCTGATGGGCATTCCACATTATTCAATGATATTCACATTTCATGCCCATTTCCGTAGGGCCCATTTATATGCCTCTTCCACAGATCTCCATCTTTCCAATCTTCCATCTTTCTTTTTCCAAGCACCTGACCAAACAGCCAAGCCATCTGTCACTACTCATGAGTCCTATATTTTCTTACTTCAGGATGCTTTATCTTTATGTGCAAAATAGGTGACTATATGCACTGCATGAAGTTTGGACCATTGAGAGGATTTCCCCCTCATCGTTATCTTTTGTTGTAGTGCAGCAACAGTCCATTTTCAGCTTGTGCCTACTTACCAACTCAACTTGTTTATGAATCAAGCTCAGCCTTTTCTCCTCCTCTACCAGTTGGTCATACAGAATTCTCCTCTTATCTCCACCCTCAATCAGCCAAATGTTTGAACTGAGAGAGGCAACTGTGCAATAATGGTGGATGACATTGAAGTCTGGCCACTTGCTCGCACAGCTTACTTGTGCTCTGGTTCTACGAATGTCTGATCCTGGGTATATCACCTCCATCTTACCACAGATTGCTATTGGACCCATCTGACCTTATCAGTTGGTGGGTCTGACAAAACCCAATTCTTGATGGACAGTTCTGGTCACATGGTCCCTATATCATAGTGAGGTGCTGTGTCTAGGCCAGGAACTATTTTTCAAATAGTGTATACTTTTTGCTGAAGATTTCCTGGCCTTGCCCCAGAAACCTTTACTTTTCATTGTGATTTTCCCATTAAAACTTCTATAAATTCCACAGCATATTTTCCCAAAAATGATACCTCTAATATCAAAAGGTTTGTCAGGTCCAAAAAAAAAAAACAAAAAAAAAAACAAAAACAGGTCTGTATGGTCCAAGAAGCAGGACTGCTTGCACCACAGACTAGACATGAAGTGGAGTCCTTTCCTCCTCTGGGTACCACTTAAAGCTGGCAGCCATCTGTGTCATTCAGTAAATGTCACAGAGCAGCATTCTCAAGTAAATAGCATGCCTTCAGAACCTAAAGAAGTCTGTAAGATGTTGTTCTTCCTTTTTTTGTGGTAGGATGGTTAAGAAGTGTTAATTTGCTCTTTACTTTGCAAGGGATGTCCTGCATGCCTCAGACCACTGGACCATTAACCCTCAGAATTTCACTTTTCTCCAGTGCATCTAGGGCACTCAACAAGAGCAATCTGATTCCAATGTCTTTATAATTATCACTTTCCCTGAACCTTTTAAAAGCTTGAGCTATTATGCCTGCAGATATCACATCTGCAGATATCCAATCCTAGTTTACCTCCAGTGAAAGTTTTACCAACTGCACAGCTCTGCCTACAGCACATTGAGTGCTATCAGTGGTCCATGTATCACTAGTGATAGTATATTATTTTCTATTGTTGCATAACAATATAACTACCAATTTAGCAACTTAAAACAACACATTATTTATTATCTCTGAGTGTTTGTACATCGGGAGACTGAGGATGGCTTAGGTCTGTCCTCTGCAAGGCTGTAATCAATGTGTTAGCTGGGGCTGCAGTCTCATATGAGACTCAACTGGAGAACGAACCACTTTCAAATCATGTACTCATTAGAAGAATTCTTTACTGGCTGCTGGACTTAAGACCTCAGTTCTTTGTTGGTTGTCAAATAGGGGACACCCTTGGTCCCTTGCCATGTAGATCTCTACATATGGTGGCTCACAATATGACAGCCACTTCTTCAAAGCATCAATAAAGAGAGGGAGTCTCCCAGCAAGACAGGAGCTATAATGCTATGAAATATAATCATGCATATGTGATCACGTACATCCTGTCACCTTTGCTGTATTCTATGAGTTAAGAGGAAGTTGCAGGCAGTGCCCACAAATAAGGAGAGGGGATTAGCCAAGGGCAGGGAAACGAGGAGGTGGGGATCATGGGGGTCTCTGTAGAAACTGTCCACCATAGATAGGGTCCTCATTGCCACTAAACCAGTGTATAATCCAGTTCCAAAATCCCATTTTAGAGTCTGCTTCTCCAGATCACTCTCAATACTAATCGATTCATGTCAGGTTTCCTGAGAAACAGACTCAGATTTGGAGACCTGCTTGCAGGACGTTTATCGTGCAGCACTTTCAGCAACACCACCTAGGAATGAATGAGGAAAGCAGGACTGGTTGGGGAAGGGGGCAGAAAGAGAGAGAAGTTGGGGAAGGAGGAGAGAGAAATTGAATGGCAATACAGTTAAAACAGAAGCCTCAGCCAATTCCATGGTGAGTTTTGGAACTGGAATAGCTCTTCATTGTCATCCTGAATTAAAGTAAGAGGACCAGGACTTTGTGTACCACATTGACCAGCTATTTGGACATGGGACCTCTGGGGAGGGACTGTAACAGTGGGTCAGACAGCTCCTTAAGGCCATGGGCAGTTCATGGGAAGGGGTTTAGCTGGGAGCAATCAGCAGCCAACACTCCCAGCAGCTGGAGGATTAAGTGCCTCAGATCTAGAAGAATTTCTGGGAACATACCACCATGGTAATCTTTAATAAAATCCAAAGGCATAATATTAAAATACAACCCAGTCAACTTGCTGTTTTTACTTGATTCAAGGAAGAAAATTTAAGACTTAGAGGAATGGGTGGCTTTTAATATTTTAATTATCTTTGCTAAGTGTTTCTTGAAAAAGGGATCTTTATGCTTTTACTTATTCCCATAAATATCTCTTTTTTTCCAACAGACTACTGATAGAAGTTAGATAGAGACTTCATATAGTCTTTGACAAGATGTTGGAGTTGGTCTATCAGGTAGAAATGTGAATGGCTACAAGTAACAGAATACTTCATTAACAGTAGCTTAGAAAATCAGGAGTTTGTTTTTTATCACATAAAAATAAGTTTGAAAATTTGTTCAGTGGCTCTACAAAGTCAGTGATTCTCTTGGCCTTTATCTCATATCTAGTGTCTCATGGCTACAAACATCAGCCATCCTGTCCATCTTCGAAGTGGAAAGAAAGGGGGGAAAGAAGTAGTACCACTAGATTTTATCTCATCTTGCTGGTCTTAATTGTGTCACAAAGCCAACCATAAGTGCAGGAGAAACTAATAGAGAGAATAGTTCACTTTTCTAGTTCCTAGGGTAGAGAGAGGCAAGAAAAGAAGGGGATTTGTACTTGTTTCACAGCAGATTTCTTTATCGCTAACTGAAGTCACATCCACAAGCTTTAAAAATCAGATGAAAGGTGGTAAGTCACCAAATCATTGCTGAGAAGCTAAATTAGATCTATCACCTAGATGGAAGACTATCTATATCATTCAGGGTCCCATCAGAGAACAGAAAAGTTCATGACAGGTCATTAAGAGAGGAAATTGAAAATGGGGAACTAACTTCAGTGGAAGGAGCTGAAAAGTCAAACAAGAAACAGTGAGATAACTCAGAGATTAATATCAGCAGGAAGCCTCTACAATCTATAGGGTGGGAGAGACCAAGAAGGAGATGGAGTTACCAGAATCCAGGAGATGGGGTTGCCCAGTAAGATCTGGTTCCATAACAGAAGATACCTGACTAGAGCTGGACCAGGGAAGGAGAGGTTGTCCAGTAAGAGATGGTCCCGAAAGCAGGGGGCAGGGAAGCTTCTCTCCTCTTCCTACTTTCCAGTCACCCATCACCTAAATCACCCCATTGGCTAAACCTAATTTGAAGCTAGTTGGCAAGTGAGGCTGGGAAATGTAATTTGCGAGATTATCCTCTTGCTGTACGGAGCATAGCAGGGGTGTGGAGAGGGATGGACTCAAGGGCAAACCATCCTGTCTGCACACAGAGGACTTTAGAGGAACTGGTAGGAAAGCCACAGTTTTGCTTACAAACAAGTGTTGGTTTTGCTCTACCACATAAGCGAACATTTCTTCAGCTCCCAACATTTGACAACCTAGAATATAGATAAGATTATTTTGTCTAAGAAGATATTATGTCATTTACTATAAATTAATTTAGGAAAAGTATTTCCACGAATTTTATGTTCCAAAAACTTTTTAAATAGATGCTTGCCTAGTTTGAAAGCAAACCTCAAGCAACAACAAAATTTATATTGAAAAGGGAATAAAGGGGGCAAAAATTTTTTACGAGCATTATTTATGAAGAACTAGGAAATTGACTCCTTTTTACTTTTCAAATTCAAAAGTAAAAATATTTATCAAAACAGGAAGTCAAACTAGGTGGGCTAGATTTTGATGTTAATTACAGATTAATTAAAGGAGAATGTGAGCCATTGTTGATTTCCATTGCCACCAGTCAAATGAGAGCAACCCCAATCTGCATTAACTACTATGTGTCAAAATTTAGCCATCCCTTAAAATTCCAAAATCTCACTGAATTTAGGAAAGTAAGCAATGTGTTTGTGAATTAAATCATCCAAGAGCAGGATGTTTTAGGGAAACAAGTATTGTCTTTGTATTCTATTCTTGTCATATGAAGAGACTAAATCTGTTTTAGTGGAAAGGACTCTGTTTCAAAGAAAAACTTTTTCCAAAGCTTAGTGTGTATAAAAACTGTGAAACTCTTGTAACTTCCTCTAGCACAAAATTCAGACACACCTCAAATGAAGGGACCACACATAACATTAATAATACTAGTTATCATTGCCTGTCAAGAGTATGCCAAGCAAGTACCTCATATGTATTTAATTTGATACTTAAAAAATCCAATGAAGTTGGTGCTATTACTCTCACTTTATTGATGAGAAAAACATAGGCTGAAAGAGGTTAAATGTCTTTAAAATAAAGTATGCCTAATATAATCAGTTTAGAACCATTTAGATATACCTTGGCATCAGATTTTTTTTATAACTATTAAAAGAAAAAATATATTTCAAGGAAATTTTTGATGTAATAAAATTTCTATTATATATAAAAATTTCAACAGCCCTCCAGAGTTTGAGACAATGAGATTTAAACTATTTAATATTAGTAGTAAAGAACAACTTATTACTTTACGGACTACACTGAAGTTTTCAAAGTTAAAATGATGTGTTTGTTTAAATTTCTCTCTTTAAAAGAGCTACACTTCATATCTATATCAGTTGTGTTATGGGCATCACGAGATTTCTCTAAGTGTTGCGATTTGTATTCAAATATGTATTACTGAATTCACACATTCCAAAGCATACACTCTGTAAAAAACATATTAGAATAATTTTTCAGGGATGAAATGTCCATATTTAACTGTCTCTCCTAGAACTTAAATTTCAACTAGAACATAAATTTTCATTTGTGGGAAACTTGGACATGAATATAAATAAATAAATAGAATAGAAATAAATAAAATAGAAAAAAAGCATTTACTTTCCATGCCTACAAATTATGGAATATTGCAAGGTCCTAAAAATATAATTGTATAAGCAAAAAGTCAACCTATCTAGGGGATTCAGTGTAATTTATGTTTAAAAGTGCCCACTGAATTTTTGTTTTCAGTCTGGAATACTAACATAATATATGCAATATATTTCATTTTAAAGTGCAAAATCATTCATATCAGTTAAGAACACTGAACATTGTGGCACTTAAAAAGGTCACCGAAGAGTGAAGAATTTCCTCATGCTTCAAGCCTAAGCATGTATAATTTTTCAAATCACTCTCAGCCACTAGGCTTGTTTTAAAATACTCTCGGCTACCATTTTGTTTTTTTAAATGATCCAATACATTATTGTACAAATCCAGGAAACAAAACTAAGGCTCACCTTAATGACAATATTTTCAGCAGTCCTGATGTTCTTGATAACATATCATGCTTCCTGTGTTTGTAATCTTGTAGCATTAGTACAATATTAACCTTTTAAAGGAAATTAACTAACAACATCAATCTGTCCTTTTACAAACACATGGGTCCTGCCACAGTACATTTTGTTGTTGTTTTTTTTTTACTGCATCAGCTCTGGTGGCATCTTACTATTTTTTTTTTTTAAATATATATGCATATTCTTAAATAGAGAGTAGAAAAACATAAATTTAATAAGAGTTCAGAAAATTGTAGTCCCAAGAACGTAATGTCAAGTGGGAAAGAACAACAAAATCTGTGATTATAAAGGTGAAAGATGCAGTCATAATTTTATTGTATAATCACAGACAAGAGATTCTTTTGAGGAATGAACATGGTATCATCTACACAGACTGAAAAATACTATGTATGGGTTTCACTAATAAAATGGGCAAAAGTCAGGATTTGCCTTCGTTCGATGCTATTCTTTTAGAGCAAACGTGGCGTGAACTCATGTCAAGCCTATTCTGACACCCAATCCAGTGCTCCCCCTCCCCGCCACTCCACCCCACTACTCCTGCCCTCCCTCCTAACACCATGCACAAGCAAGCCCAGCCTAGCCAGAAAATCAATCTAAGATGGCAGCGTGGAAAGTACAGGAGCCGTACTCAGTGGGATGGGCAAAATAAAAGAAAAAGCCAAGATCTCTGTATTCTTTCATTATGCATAGTTGCTAAAATAACAGAAGCTTCCCCCACCCAACCCCAAACACATGGGCAGCGTAAGGTATTTAGCAGTAGAGCGCGCAGGGGTGGCGGGAGGACAAGCTTGCTTTGCAGATTGCGTACGGTCCAAACTCCGACAGTTCTGTGAGGTGACCCTTCCGCGACTCGCCATAGGGACTAACCTCCCCATGGAACCCCTTGACAGTGGAATTAAGTGTGACTCTAAACGCCCTTTCCTCCGTGGGATGGTCCCATTGCGGGCTATCTCAGAGAAGCCTTCCAAGATGTGCAGCTGCCACGGCAGTAGCTGTAGCGATTGTGTAGAGGGGCGAACGCACAGTGCGGAAGCAGGAAGAGAAGGAGGAGAAAAACGCTGCATTAGCTATCAATTTAAGGAGAGCGACTGCGACCTTTGCCGCTGCCGTGGAAGGAAACGCTGCCAACCGCAGTAGAAACGCCACCCTCGATACCTAAGCATCTGTGCGACTCTGCGCACGCCTAGTTGCACCGCTCAATGACATCGGATTTTTTAGGAAGTTATCCAGTACCGGGTTTTGAGTGTATCCAAAAGTCTCAGGAAAGGGCCAGTCTGGAACAGAAGGAGACGGTCAAGATTGAAGCGAAACTAAGTAAGGAGTGGAAGGAACCCGGAGGCCAGTGCAGCCGCATGGGTTAGCCTCCTTTAAACTGTCAATGAGTGCATATGGCAACATCTAAGCCTGCGCTGGAATTGTTTCTCTGTGCATACTTCATTTGTTCATTCATTCCTTCATTCATTCAACCAATATCTCTCTCTCCTACTTAAGGCTAGACTCTGCTAGGCCCTGGGAATGTAATGGGGAACAGGCACTGGCACCATTCCCATTCTTATGGATAAATCTAGTGTGTTTTTTTTGTTTGTTTTATTCTTTGTAAGTGTTACCATTTGTGGAAAGCCATGTGCCAAGATGGAAAGTCAGGGATGCTTCAAATCCCCCACAATCTTATGCAGTAGATATGACACAGAGGAGAAAATATTCCCAAAGTCATACAAATATTGTGTAGCAGAGTTGGGATCCAAATCCATGTCTGATTTCAGAGCCTTTTTTGCTACTCTGTTGAATCCCAAGATTAATGTACCCTTGCAGACCATAAATCTGCACTTAACATGAAGCTGCCTCTACACCAGTGATGAGGTTCTCACCCCAGGCTAAGGGGCACTTTCTGTTTAACACTTGGCGTTGTAACTGTGCTGAAGCATCGGAGGATTTAACCTAACAAATATGCATTACATACCTACTATGTGCAAGGTTCTATACTAGAAAGCGAGGAAGACACAAAGATAAACCTGAAGTTCTGAAGAAGCTTGTAAGATAGTTGAGGAAACAAGACAAGTACAAGGTCTTTTTAACAGGGCTACTCACAGTACTAAAATAAAATACTTTGATTTCCCATGTGTGTGCCTTTGACTCTAAGCTTTCATCATCACATTTCCAGCTATCTTTTTTATCAAAAATATATCCATCTATCATTCAAAGCCTGAGATAAAATGCAGTTGCAGCCTTTCAGCAACCCACCTCCCACAAAAGCTAGAATTTACTTCCTCACTCCTTGTTTGTACTTCTCAAAACACTAAACTGGAATTATTATTATTATTTTATGAGAAAGACATTCAAAAAAAAGAGGCACAAAAATAGTAAGTAGAAGGCTATAGTGCCAGGATAATAGGACTTAGAAATGGATTTGTTAGGATCATAAATTAGGCAAACTCTTCCAATTGAAAGTCAAAGTGATAAAATTATAAATCATGGGGCATTTGTGTATACACTTCTAGAGAATTTCTTAGGAAGGGTTTAGTAGAATAGCTTGGAACAAGGGACTCAGAGAATGCTACACTTTTTAGATGGTAATGATAAGATCTTTGGTAGATATGACATTTTCAGGAGATATGCAGGCTTATTCACAATTATTGTAAGCCAGGACAGAAAAAGATAAGCTATTTAGTGACAACTGTCAAAAGAAAAGGGTGGATCCTTTGGTGAGTGATGAGAGTTAAAAAGAATATTTAAGAAAAATGCTACTGTATTGTGATTTAGTTCTGATATAAATGTCGAGAAGAATTTAGGAATGAATGTGGCCTTTGAATACTCGCCTATCTGTGAATTTTACTTACACAGAAAAAAAGAGAGTGCATTAGATTACTATCTGTCTTTGTAAATCAAAGCCATTTTAAACGGACTTAAATTCTAATGGCAATAAATCCAAAATAAGATCACCAAAGGGACTCCTAATGCGAATGGCCTTCTCTACCTTGAATTCTGAATTAACTAGCACTATTGACAGTACATCTTCATGTTGGCAGCACAAACTTTGGGGAAAAGTAGGAGGCGTGTGTAATTCTTATTTTCTGGCGATGGGCACCTTCCCTCTTTCTTTCTGGTACTAGTTCTCCCACCTGGAGGGAACCCCATTACCTGAAGTTGAACACCGGTAGCTGCTAGTCTTCTCAGCATTTTCATTACTTTCCCTCAGGCTGCAACCAAAACCCGAAGTGGATTTTCTTCATATTCCGCACCGCTCAACCACCCACACCCAAACCCGGCAGGCGGAGGGAGAGGTGGCAGAGAGGGGGTGGGGAAGGAAAGGGGCTTGAGCTAGTGAGCATGTGCAAGGAGTGGCGCATGCTCTGTGTAGCTAGCAGCTTCCCATTGCGGATTGCTCCGGCGGTGGCAGCGGTGGTGGTGGTGGCAGCGGCGGCACCGCCTCCTCCTTGCACTCTCGGTGTGGCGGGGTTAGATGAGCGGCCCCAGTAGTGGCGAGGGCGGCGCGGGGGGGAGGAGGAGGAGAAGGAGAAGGAGGAGAAGGTCGCTGTCTTTGTAGTCTCCCTGCTGCGGGAGTGAGAGGCCGCCGCCAGAGCCGTCGTCGTTGGAAAAGGGCTGTGTGCGCGCGCGTGTCTGCCTGCCCGGCCCGCGGGGAGGAGACGGCGGCGAGGATGATGATGTGCGCAGCGACTGCCTCCCCTGCCGCCGGCTCCTCGGGGCCCGGCGGGGACGGCTTCTTCCCAGCCGCCACCATCTCTTCCTCCCCGGCGCCGGGGGCGCTGTTCATGCAGGTTCCCGAGGGCTCCGTGACTGCCGCGGGGCTGGGGCTGGGGCTGCCCGCCGCGGACTCCCGGGGTCACTACCAGCTGCTGCTGTCAGGCCGAGCCCTGGCCGACCGCTACCGGAGGATTTACACAGCTGCGCTCAGTGACAGGGACCATGGTGGCAGCGGCGCTGGACACCCGGCCTCCAGGTGCGTCTCCAGGGTGCCCTTCCTTGCGGGACACGCTGCGTGTTCGCCTGTGTGTTTGTGTCTGTGTGTGTCTGTGTCTACTAACATTTTTACTGACGCAGAGACGCTTATTGACATAGGAGGGTGCGGTGTCTGCAATTTCTGCTGTCTGTGTGCGTGTGTGCGTGCGCGCGTGTGTGTGTCTGCCTGCCTATGTGGGAGGTTAGGGAGGGTAGTGTGTGATGTTGGAAAAGGTGATAGTGCAGGTCGATTATGACACGTGTGTGTGTGAGTGTGTGTATGATTAGTTGTCGAAGAAGGGGGAGGGATGGCTATAGAGTATGAGGATAATACACGAAAAGAATTTGCAAGATTGGTGAGGGTGGTAGCATTTTCAGTGTCTACTCTCTCTCACCGACCCCCCAAACCCCACTCCATGACATTCCATTTTCCCTTCTAATTCCCTTTTAAAAAAATATCTGCCTTTCTGTAAGGGAGGAGTGGTATAGGAAAAGGATAGTGTCATATTTATGGGATAAGTTTCAGAGAATCAGGCAGTCATTTAAGCATGACCTTTCATTTTAGGAGATTCAGGAATAAGGGATGCAGATAGAGTTATGTGCACTGAAAGGTGTCTGATAGAGATTCTTAAAGCTACATTTTGGTAACTGTGTTTTTTGGTGTTTTAGCGATGTGGTTGCAGCTGCTCTTGTGTTGCCCCATCGACCATTTCCCTTCATCTTCTGTTCTATTTCCTCTGTTAATTATCTGGGCTTTGGAGTAGTGAGAGTTTTGTAGGGAAAAAAGGAATAGCTGAATGGAAGAACTTCAGACTATGTCAGCTGGTATAGTGCTCAACTGTACCAGTTAGAGAATTTGAGTAGCTCCTAGATCTCTTCCAGTTAGACTCACTGCATCTTCAGCTTCTTTGGTGTACGAAATGTTGTCACTTTCATTTTCTTTTTCTTAACGTGTGGGTTCCTTTTTGCTAAGAATTCTCATACTGTTTTCTTTTCCATGTCCTTCCATGGCTCATACTCTGCAGGAGGGTATCTGATTTGTTTGACCAGCTTGGGTTTGACCCTGGTAATTGGGAGATGGCTTCATCTTTTTTTTTTTTTTTTTCCTCACAGCTTCTTACAATACATGAGTAAAGGATGGTAAGATTTTTCAAACCAGTTAAAGAGTTTAATATATTTATTGAATTGCTGGATGATAACCAGATGTCTTTCTTTCCTGTCGATAAGAGGCTAGGCTATAAGCCTGGCATTTGTTGTAGTTTTTCAATATATGTTGTGGCTTATTCATTGGAGAGAGTTGTAAAGATGGAGCTTTTTTCACACTTTTTCTGGATAAACCATTCTTCTCATTTCTGTAATAGTTTGCAAGCTTGGGCTCATGAGTACTTGTATCATGTAGATATAAATATGTGTAACTACCCTTTGCTATCTAAATTGATAGTCAAAATTGGACAAGTCTTTTTCTTGCTAATTTCTATGAAATAGCACAAAACCTCATTAAACAGTTTGCTCTTATAGTTAGGTGGAATCATTGGTACTTGTTATAATTGATCTGTGAGTTTATAAATTATGATTATGGTACCGTAGGTACTTCTTTACAAACCCCTCTCAAAGACTTTGAATTCATTTTAAATGTTTTCCCAGACTTAACAATTTGTGAATTATAGTCCTGTTTAGACTTTCTACTATTATATAATAATAATATTTCTTTGGACGTGCAACTGTATTTTAGACAAAATTAATATAAGTTAATCATGTACATAAGATTTGTGAATTACTTTTTATTCTTTGGTACGTTTGTGTACAAGCTGTCAATTAAAAATAGTGAAGAATTAGTTCAACTATTTCAAGAAATTCTCATGGAAACCAGCCTTAAGTTGCCTACTATTGCTTTTTCCTGGTTCACAACATTTTTGCTTATTGTATTTCACATTATGTTTTCTAGGTTGTAGTGTGTCACTACTCTTTATTGAGCATTTGATTACGAATTTAATCACATTTCTTATTAAAGATGATTGAGAAAGTGGTGGTGTGATATAGTCTCTGAATGAAAACATGTAAAGTAATCACTTATGTAGATGCACTGGTTGAAGTTACAGGAGACAATGAGATCATTCAGAGACAGTTAATGGAGCAAGAATAGAGATTGAAGACTAGTGAGAATCAAGTTTAAAAGTGTGAGAGAAGAGAGACAGTGAAGGAAGCCATAAAAAGATAACAGAAAATTAGGAAGCAAGCCATGAGACAGTAGAATCTCTGGTCCTAAGAGAGTTATTGAAAAATACCTCAAAGTGTTAAATGCTGAAGAAAGTGAGAACACTTTCCAGGTCATTGATAACTTTTGAAGTAGTGGTCATAGTAGAGGGATGTGGTGAGGAATGAATGGGAGGCCCTGGTGTAATTTGGGGGGATGCAAGGATATTTCAGTTTGGGAGGGTAGATGGGATGCTAGCCATAAATGAAGATAGAGATATTGAAGATATGATTGAGAGGGAATAATTGATAGGGAGAGATCTCAAGGACAGGTTTAAAACCACAGGTGGAGAGGTTTGCCATTGAAAGACATTAGGGACTTGTCTTTCTTTAAGATAGATGGGGAGGAGGTAAGTATTTGTAAATATGAAGACTGGTAGTTCATTGACAGTAGGAACCATATCCTATTCATTTTGGTAATCTCAATGTCTAGCACAATTTTTAGCCTTCATTCTGTGAATATCAAGTGCCTACTGTGTGCCAGACACAGTTTTAGGTACCAAAGATATAGCAGTGAGCAAGATAAGATTTTTGCTCTCTTGGAACCACTCTAGTGCAGAGAAATAGACCAACTTATAAATAAACAGATGACTTAATTTCAAGTAATCTCGTAAGTAGCTATGAAGGAAATAAAACCAATATCCTGTGATAGAGTAATTTGCACTGGGTGCTAGTTTAGATAGGGTGGTCAGGGAAGACATCTTGGAGAATTAACATTTAAATTATACCTAATGATGAGGAGGCAGATCTAGAGCCAGAGTGTCTTAGGAAATTGTAAGTGCCTTGAGGTGGGAACAAGCTTGTTGTGTTCAAGGAACAATAACAAGAGTGAGTTATCATTCAATTTTGAATGAATGAGTTACTATAGATTACGTGGAATCAACTACTTTGATGGGATTCTAATGAAGTGGTTGGGCTTGGACTTTGAAACTAGACTGGTTTTAAATTCTAGCTCTGCAGCTTGGTAGCTGTGTGATCTTGGATACATTGCATAACTTCTGTGTGTCTCAGTTTTCTTATATGTAGAATGGGCATAATTATAATGGGGATTATTTTGCAGGTTAAATGAATTAATACAAGTAAAGTGCCTGGCACATTGTGTTCTATTAAATATTAGTTACTGTTTTCTGCTGAGAGTGAGGGGGCAGATGGGATTTGGGGAATTGAAGAGACAAGGTAAAGTATGCAAATAACTATCTCATTTATTTAATGACTGAATAAATGTGTTTTTGTATGAATGAGAACCAATCAAGTTTAAAATATTCACTTGAGAAAGATATTGAACAAGGAATGCGTAAAGGAATTTTTGATCAGTTCTGAGTGTGAATGGCTGTGTAACATTGCACTTGGGAAGCACCATAGCACAGTGGTTAAATGCTGAGAGATCTGGAGGCTGACTGCCTTAGTTCCAATCCCTTTTCTACCTTTTTCTATCTCAGTGACTTTAGGCCAATTAATTACCTTTTTTTCCTCCCTCTGTTCCTTTACTTGTAACCTTATATGCCTATTGAAAGGATATAGTGCCTGCCTGTGCTAAGTACCCATTAAATGTTATCTGCTGTTGTTGTTATTCTTAGAATCATATATTTAAAATCCCAAGCCATGTGGCATTGTGACTTTTTCTACTCAAAAGGGAATGGAGGAAACTGCCAGTTGAATTGTTTCATGGTTGAACTATGCCTGTAGGTAGGTCAAAGAAAAAAGAAATTAAAAAAAAAGAAAAAAGAAATTAAAGAGTTTGGTGATAATGATTGACCAACCATATGGTAAAAAGGAAAGTAATGCCAGAAGGGTATTGATAGACTGGGAGATAAAGAGGAGTCCTGGTATTTGGGTTGGGAAGTGGTGAAGAACAAGGTGAGTGAAACAATGGGGGAGATTGTGGTTAAAATGGAGAATTGCTTTTCTTTAACCTAACCTGCCTAGTTCCCTCAGCTGCTTTATTTCATGTTAGAAATGGTATCTGTGGCCATCGTTCAGATGCATGGGATTTCTATTGTAAAAGGGCACTTAATCCAACACATGTTCAGGGATTACTATAAAGATTCATAAGACACAATTTCTACTCTTAAATTTATTGTCTAGTTGGTGGTAAATGATAAAAAGGCAGATACTTACAAGTGTGTTAAATGTAATGACTAAGAAAGCATAGCCTATTGTGATAAAGGGATGGGATTCTGGACTGGGTGGAGCAAAGGTATGAAAGCACAGTTTGTGTTTAGATAATTGTATGAATTTCATTAGAGCTGGAAAGTGTCATGAGGATGAGGAGTGGGAATTCATTCTGGGAATGAAGGTGTTAGCCACAGGGTAGGGCACCTTGAACAGCAAGGTGGATTACATTTATTCAGTAGATACTGCTGAATTGCTTTGAGCTATATGAGATATTACTGAATGAGTGTTTTAGGAAATGGTGTGGGATTGAATCTTTTTTTTTTTTTTTAATTCAGTTTTATTGAAATATATTCATAAATCATACAGTCATCCATGGTATACAATCAACTGTTCACAGTATGATCATATAGTTATGCGTTCATCACCACAATCTATTTCTGAACATTTTCCTTACATCAGAAAGAATCAGAATAAGAATAAAAAATAAAAGTGAAAAGAGAATACCCAAACCATCCCCCCATCCCACCCTATTTGTCATTTAGTTTTTACTCCCATTTTTCTACTGATTTTTTTTCAATTTTTTAACTTTGTTTATCAAAAAATTAAAAACAAACAGGCAAACAACAACCAAAAAAACCCCACAACATTTCAAACAAAGCAATGGATTAAGGAAAACAAATAACCTAAAATAACTACTTTGCTTCCAATATGTTCCTACCATACCCAAAGAAAATTAATAAACCATGTCCAAACAGAGGAGTAAGAAAAACAAATAATCTAAAATAACTACATTGCTTCCAACATGTTCCTACCATACCCCAAGAAAATTAACAACCCCTAAGAAAACAAAGGAATAAGAGGAAAAAAAAAACCTAAAATAACTCTATTGCTTCCAACATGATCTTACTATAGCCAAGAAAGTTTACAAAACATAATCATTCCTGAGCATTCCCATAACATTGAGATTACCCTCCATAGTTTATCTGTTCTTATTAGATTATCATTCCCCCTCCACTAATTGGTATCTCTAGGTCCCCTACATTCTACAGTATAAAACATTGTACATTTTTCACAGAATTCACATTAGTGGTAACATACAATATCTCTCTTTTTGTGCCTGGCTTATTTTGCTCAGTATTATGTCTTTTTTTTTTTTTTTTTTTTTAATCTTCATTTTATTGAGATATATTCATATACCACGCAGTCATACAAAACAAATCGTACTTTCGATTGTTCACAGTACCATTACATAGTTGTACCTTCATCACCCAAATCAGTCCCTGACACCTTCATTAGCACACACACAAGAATAACAAGAATAATAATTAGAGTGAAAAAGAGCAATTGAAGTAAAAAAGAACACTGGGTACCTTTGTCTGTTTGTTTCCTTCCCCTATTTTTCTACTCATCCATCCATAAACTAGACAAAGTGGAGTGTGGTCCTTATGGCTTTCCCAATCCCCTTGTCACCCCTCATAAGCTACATTTTTGTACAACTGTCTTCAAGATTCATGAATTCTGGGTTGTAGTTTGATAGTTTCAGGTATCCACCACCAGCTATCCCAATTCTTTAGAACCTAAAAAGGGTTGTCTAAAGTGTGCGTAAGAGTGCCCACCAGAGTGACCTCTCGGCTCCTTTTGGATTCTCTCTGCCACTGAAGCTTATTTCATTTCCTTTCACATCCCCCTTTTGGTCAAGAAGATGTTCTCCGTCCCACGATGCCAGGTCTACATTCCTCCCCGGGAGTCATATTCCACGTTGCCAAGGAGATGCTGAATTGCCCGTTTTATTAGTATGTAGTGGCCTTCTTGGTCTCTCAAAACATCCCTGCATTTGAAGTCTATTTTATCTGAGATTAATATTGCTACACCTGTTTTCTTTTGGCTGTAGCTTGCATGAAATATTTTTTTCCATCCTTTCACTTTCAGTTTCTTTGTGTCCCTGTGTCTAAGATGAGTCTCTTGTATGCAGCATATTGATGGTTCATTTTTTTTGATCCATTCTGCGAATCTATATCTTTTAATTGGGGAGTTTAATCCATTTACATTCAACGTTATAACCGTGAAGGCATTTCTTGAATCAGCCCTCTTATCCTTTGGTTTATGTTTGTCATATTTTTCCCCTCTGTCTATTAATATCCTTTATTGTACCCATACTGAATCTCTTTAATATTGAACCTTTCTCCAAGTCTCTCTGTCCTTTCTTTGTTTCTCTGTCTGTAGGGCTCCCGTTAGTATCTGCAGTAGGGCAGGTCTCTTGTTAGCAAATTCTCTCAGCATTTGTTTGTCTGTGAAAAATTTAAGCTCTCCCTCAAATTTGAAGGAGAGCTTTGCTGGATAAAGTATTCTTGGCTGGAAATTTTTCTCACTCAGAATTTTAAATATATCGTGCCACTGCCTTCTTGCCTCCATGGTGGCTGCTGAGTAGTCACTACTTAGTCTTATGCTGTTTCCTTTGTATGTGGTGAATTGCTTTTCTCTTGCTGCTTTCAGAACTTGCTCCTTCTCTTCTGTGTTTGACAGTGTGATCAGTATATGTCTCGGAGTGGGTTTATTTGGATTTATTCTATTTGGAGTTCGCTGAGCATTTATGATTTGTGTATTTATGTTGTTTAGAAGATTTGGGAAGTTTTCCCCAACAATTTCTTTGAATACTCTTCCTAGACCTTTACCCTTTTCTTCCCCTTCTGGGACACCAATGAGTCTTATATTTGGGCGTTTCATATTATCTATCATATCCCTGAGGTCCATTTCGATTTTTTCAATTTTTTTCCCCATTCTTTCTTTTATGCTTTCATTTTCCATTCTGTCATCTTCCAGGTCACTGATTCGTTGTTCAACTTCCTCTAGTCTTGTACTATGAGTGTCCAGAATCTTTTTAATTTGGTCAACAGTTTCTTTAATTTCCATAAGATCATCCATTTTTTTATTTAGTCTTGCAATGTCTTCTTTATGCTCTTCTAGGGTCTTCTTGATTTCCTTTATGTCCCGTACTATGGTCTCATTGTTCATCTTTAGTTCTTTGAGTAGTTGCTCTAGGTGCTGTGTCTCTTCTGGTCTTTTGATTTGGGTGCTTGGGCTTGGGTTATCCATATCGTCTGGTTTTTTCATATGCTTTATAATTTTCTGTTGTTTTTGGCCTCATGGCATTTGCTGAACTTGATAGGGTTCTTTTAGGATTTGTAGACCAGTTGAAGTCCTTATCTCTAATTTATCAGATCTACAGCTTCGTGGAGTACACTTTCTCTAACTAACCAGCAGGTGGCGTCCACGAGCCATCTGTTGTCCACAAGCCAGTTCTCCCCTGCTTAGCCTTTTTGGTGAGTGGGGGAGTGAGTCTTGTGGGGTCCAATTGGTGTACCAAGCTTGCGTGTGTAGTTGGTGTTGCCTGCCCTGTATATGGGGCGTGTTTCTGGGCAGTCAGGGAGGGGGGGTGGCTCTAACAATCAAATCTCCCTGGTGATCCTAGAGTTTTAAAGCTGCTGCAATAGTCTAATCCTTCAGTTCAGTCCTGCCACAGTTTGTCTCTGCCACTGACCCACAAGTCCTTGGTATTGGCGTATGGCTCCTGAGACTTGCAAGTGGGCCCCTCTTCCAGGCCGTGCACCCTGGGTCCTCTGTTGAGGGATGACTGTGCTATGTCACAGGTGAGTGACGTCCCCCCAGGGCAGTTCTGGGCTGCTGGGCTGTGTAGGGAGGCTCCCAGTCTGCTGAAATGATGGCTGAATGGGGCTTTGTTAATTCACACTGCTCTACCTTCCCAACTCTGGGACAATCAGCTGAGGTTGCAGGGAAGGCTAATGTCCACGCCCAGTTTTGTGGTGTGTGCCTGTTATTTGAAGCACTTCCGTCACACTGGGTTGTCTGGGGCAGTTCTGGGCTATGGGGCTGGCGATGGGCGGGAGTGTTTCCTGTCCACCAGGATGATGGCTGTGAGCGGACACCCCCCTTTTCTTGGGAAGTTGTGGTGTTTAGTGAATTTTCTCAGCCACTGGATTATTGCGTTTTGTCTCAGAGCTCTCCTAGTTCTGCTCTTGACTTGACCTGCCCAAATAGCAAGTCTTTGAAGCTTTCTGTATTGGGCTTCTTAGAGTAATTGTTTTAGAAAAAGAAAAAAGGATTAAAAAAAAAAGAAAACAAACAAACAAACAAACAAACAAACAAAAAAATGGGCCCTCCTCAGAGATCTAATGGGTTATTGAAATGCTAAGAGACAAAGCAACCAGGGCCATTAAGGAAAGGTCCACAGGGCAGAGTGATCAGCTTTTCTTCAGGATTTGCATATGCGCCTCAGGGCCCTTCCCCTTTCTATGTTCACCAGAACTCCAAAAATCCTCCGCTTTTATTTTGGAGTTTTTTGTGTTGTTGTTTTTCTATGCCTGTCTCCTCTCTGCTGGGCTGGCTGCTCTTAGATTCTCTGGTGTCTGGTCTCAGTCTATCTATGGTTGGAGTTTGAATCAGTAGAATGAGTTTCCGATAAGGGCTGCCACTGCAGTTCTCCCTTCTCCTTCCTGGAGCTGACAGCCCCTCCTCCCCCGGGACTGAGCCTGGCAGGGAGCGGCGCGGGTCCTCTGGCTGCAAAAACTTACGGATTTCACTGATCTCAGCAGTTCCACGTTTTCATGAGTGTTGTATGAAGTATGCCCAAAGTCAGATTGCTCTGTGGTGTCCAGTCCATGCAGTTCCTGGCTTTCTACCTACTTTCCTGGAGGAGTAACTAAAACATACAGCTCACCAGTCTGCCATCTTGCCCCGCCTCCGGGATTGAATCTTTTTATGTGTATTTATATTTGTGGATAAGTAGTAATTTTCTTCATATGGCTATTACACCTATGGAATGCTATATAATGTATAAATATTAATATTCCCCTAGCTGTTAGGAATGTTGGTGGTTAAAATTCCAAGAATTGCCCTCATCCAAGAGAGTTGCCTCCCCCGAAGTTATGCTCTCTCTCCAAGAGCTTCCTGCACTCAAAGTCAATTCTGTGTTTTTGGCCCTTTTGCCCTAACGCAAGACAACTTTGAAGGTCCTTCCTTACTGCAGAACTCTCCATGGGATTGGCTGAGGCTTTCCTGTGACTTCATTGCAATTCATCTCCTTCCTTTGCTTCCACGCACTTGTTGATTCAGAGGTTATTCCCCAATAAACTTCTGATGTGAAAAATTTCCATTTCACAGTCTGTTCTTGGGAACCCTCCCTAAGACAATTGGTGCCAGGACTGGTCTGAGGAAGTAGATTTAAAATGAGATTTTGGAACTGGATTATCTGCTGGCTGGCTGGCTGACAATGAGAATCCCATTACTGGTGGTAGATGGAGCACTGACAGCCCCGGCATATGCTATAGCTGTGCAACTGTTAAAACTCTCACGGGTGATAAATTGGAATGAGATTCCTCTGGAAGGGAATGCACTGTTGGATATAGTATAGTCTTTTGAGAAATTCAGGGGAATTATTAATTGTAAGGATAGAGTAACCAGATGGCCCTTGTTGACTGACATTGATAGATTGTAGAAAGACAACAAAAGACTGAAGGTAGTTAATTGGGGCAAAATGTGAAAGTCAGACAAATTCTTCAGCAGCATATAAAGGAACTCATATTTTGCAGCAGTACAGAAAAAGCTAAGGATTAGGCCCAAGATTTAATTTATAAGAGTAGCAGAGCATTGGGGAGGGTCAAATTCTCAGCAAGTGTACTATATCAGGGTCAGTACTCAGGTTGGGAAAGAATGGGATCCCGACCCATAGGATGGGACATCTGAGTTGATGCGCTTTAAAACGTGGAAGCTCTCTGTTACCCTGAACTCTGAGCCTGCAGAAGTGGCCCAGTGCTCCTGGTTAGAGGCTAGTTTCTGCTCCCCTCCTTGCTTGAAGACTATGCAGAGACCTCTGCTTTGCAAGACAACATATGTGCTGCCCTTTCTTTCCCCCCATCTACTCCTCTCTCCCCTACTGGTTAATCAGACGAATAACTACAGTTAAATTGCAGCAGAACCTACCAGGGACTGTTGAGCCTGCTGAGGGAGGAAAGAGATGATATATATTTATGTACAAACGCATATACACATACAGTGTGGGTCCCAAACTGTGTTGAGGCACCCAAAAGTGCCCAGCAGACACATAGGAATACCATGGGATATTTAAAAATTTCAAAGGAAACACAGCAACATCTGTCATGAACTACTAGCTTCAGGTGGTTAATTATTTTGACATTAGGCACACTACATCACTACATTCCTTTTGATGATGTCTTATCTTTGTGAAGTTGGATATTGGGCCATTGCTGTGATACAAATCAAGCACTTATTCCACAAAAATCAATGTAGAACAGGAAGGGAACAGGAAGGGTGGTGTTCCAATTTGATTCCAAGGTTTATGAGTTTATGCAGTATGCAGCGGTCACATGTGTCCTATTAGTAGGTAAATTTGGTTAAGAATGAAATAAAATATAATTTTCTTTCAATGTATATGTATTATATTTTCAGATGGCTACTAATTTGTTAGGACATAAATTCTTATTAACTTATTTGGATCTAACTACCTAACAAACATTACTGTTAGGTATTTCATTTGGCCTACAAGTACCTTAGAAAAATTACTTATGATGGCTGTGCATGGGCCCAATGACAGGCTCCCACTCCTTAGTGTTGATCTAACAACTGCTGCTGCTGAATGTCCAGCCTGACGGCAATGGTGAGTAGATACACCACCATCCTTGGAGGAGAACAACTAGTCCTTATGCCCTAGAAAGGACTGCAGTTCATTTTGACTGGATTTGACACAAATTCTGAGTATGAGTTTGCCTTTCCAGCTTGCAGGGGCTTAGTCAGTACCTTTTTGAGGGCTTGCAGAGTGTTTGATCCACCAATACAGAGTCCCACGTAGCATTGTATCAGACCAAGGGACCCACTTTATAGCAAAGGAGGACCCATGGGATCCCCTTGTCCCATCCTGCAACGATACCACCCAGAAGCTGTTGACCTGATAGAGCATTAGAATAGTCTTTTGATGGAATAAGCAATGGTGATATCCTGGAGCTTGGAGATGATACCCTGCATGGATGGGGTGTTATCCTCCAGTGTTCTGAATAGGAAGAATAGGTAGAAGTAGGAGTGGTTCCACTTACCATCACTTTCAGTGATCCACTGGGGAATGTGTGCTTCCCCTTTCTGTAGCTTTCAGCACTAGGGGTCAGAAGATCTTGGTTTTCAGAAAGGAAACATTTCCAACAGAAGACACAGCAAGAGTCCTGAGTTCTTTAAGGACTTTAAGTCCTATGCCACCTTTAAGGTACAGCTCCTGCCTGGTCTTGGGATTCCTTTTCATTTTGATTACCTGGAGGAGTAGGGCTGCTATTACACAATGGAGCGTGGAGATTTGACACACAGGTGATCTACTAGGGTTCTTGCTACTTTCTTGTCCAATTTTTATTTTTTAAATGCAGTTTTATTGAGATACATTATACAAACCATCTGAAGTATACAATCACTGGCTCACAATATCGTCACATAGTTGTGCATACATCCCCATGATCAATTTTAGAACATTTTCATTACTCCAGAAAAGAAATAAAAGTAAAAAAGAAAACCCAAATCTTTCCATACCCCTTATTTGTCCCCTAATTCCCCCCTATTATAGACTCATAGTATTGGTATGGTACATCTGTTACTATTGATGAAAGAATATTATATTACTGTTAACTGTAGTCAATAGTTTGCAATCAGTACTATTTTCCCTATACACCCTCTATAATTAATTCCTTGTAATAGTGTTGTACATTTGTTCTAGTTCATGAAAGAACTTTTTTATATTTGTACAATTAATCATAGACATTGTCCACCACAAGATTCACTGTGTTATACATTCCCAACTTTCCTTTTGGTGACATACATGACTCTAAACTTCCCCTTTCCACCACATTCACACACCATTCAGTACTGCTAATCATTCTCACAATAACGTGCTACTGTCACCTTTATCCATTTCCAAACTTGTAAGTTCAACCTAGTTAAACATTCTGCACATATTAAGCAACCACTCTCCATGCTTCACCCTCATGGTATATCCTGGTAACCTATTGTTCTGGTTTGCTAATGCTGCCATTTTGCAAAACACCAGAAATGGATTGGCTTTTATAAAGGGGGTTTATTTGGTTACAAAGTTACCGTCCTAAGGCTATAAAGTGTCCAAGGTAAGGCATCCTAGGGTACCTTCACTGGAGAAAGGCCATTGGCATCTGGAAAAATCTGTCTTAGTTGGGAAGGCATGTGGCTGGCATCTGCTTGCTCCCAGGTTGCATTTCAAAATATCATTCTCCAAAATGTCAGCCTCAGCTTTCGACAGCCATTTTCAAAATGTCTCTCTAAGCTGCAGCAAGCTCTTTCTGTCTGAGTGTTTATATAGGACTCCAGTGGTTAAATCAAAGACCCACGCTGAATGGTTGGGGCCAAATTTCCATGGAACTATTCAATCAAGATGTCACACCCTAATCAAAGGTGTCATTCACAGTTGGGTGGGTCACATTTCCGTGGAAACACTGAATCAAAAGGTTCTAACCTAATTAACACTAATATGCCTGCCCCCACAAGATTGCATTAAAGAACATGGTGTTTTGGGGTACATAATACATCCAAACCGGCACACCTATATTCTATGTTTTATGTCTATGAAATTACATATTATAATTAGTTCTTATCAGTGAGATCATACAATATTTGTCCTTTTGTGCCTGACTTGCTTCACATAATGTCCTCAAGGTTCATCCATGTTGTTGCATGCTTCAGGACTTCATTCCTTCTTACTGCTGGATAATATTTCATCATATGCGTATATCACATTTTGTTTATTCCATTCATCTATTGATGGACTCTTGGGTTGCTTCCATCTTTTGGCAGTTGTGAATAATGTCACTATGAACATCGGTGTGCAGATGTCTGTTCACATCCCCGCTTTCAGATCTTCTGGATATATCCCTAGTATTGGAATTACTGAATCATAAGGCAAGTCTATACTTGGCTTCCTGAGGAACTGCCACACCATCCTCCGCAGCAGCTGAACCATTTTACATTCCCACCAGCAGTGAATAGTGTTCCAGTTTCTCCACATCCTCTCCAACACTTGTAGTTTCCTGTTTGTGTAAAGCACCCATTCTAGTAGATGTGAGATGGTATCTCATTGTAGTTTTGATTTGCATTTCCCTAATAGTTAGTGAAGCTGAGCATCTTTTCTTGTGCTTTTTAGCCATCTATATTTCCTCTTTGGAAAAATGTCTATGCATGTCTTTTGCCCATTTTTAATCTTCTTATTGTTGAATTGTAGGATTTCTCCTTGTTTATTCTTGACGGTCAGCCACCTGGACCAGCAGAAATGCCAGCCAAAGATGAAGGGAATCGAGAATGGATAGTACAGAAAATGGTGTCAGTAGCAGTTTTGGCATTGAAACTATCTGTAGTGATGAAGACTATGGTTTATCCCACTTTTCTTCCTCTTGAAGGTTTCTGCAGAAAATGAGACCAACCTGAATTCTGGAGGAGCTATTTCCAGAATTTAAATGAAGCAAGTGAATCCTAGTGGTACAATAGGTGGACGGTAGTGAATGCTATGATGTGGAAGCCAGATTCCTTGTTCAGGTCTGAGGTGTTCATTCTCTGGCTGCTAGGAGCATTGGCTGGCTGAAGACTCTTACCTGAGTTCCTGTCTCAGTCATGCCCCATTCTTGGGGGCAGTTTACATAAATTGGGTGATGGGGGTATTTAAAGGCCCTTACTTCAAGGTAGGGCCATCATAGCTCTAGAGCTCCCCAGGGATTGACTGAGGTCTTTATTGTAATTGCGTCATTGTTCAACTCCTCTCTCCTTCCTTCCTCTACAGTTTTTGATCCTCAGGACACTTCCCAACAAATTTCCTACGCAAACTCAAAGATATCTCTGAGTCTTTTTCCTAGGGAACCAGTCCTAACACATTCTTTCCATTCTCTGTCTTATCCCTTCTCTTTCTATCATTCTTTTTTCTCTTTGTTTCTTTGATAATCATTATGGACTTAACAGCTTTTATTTATTCATGTTTAAAACCAATTAATGTCTTTTTTTTTTTTTGATGCTCAAACTGTCTTGGGTTTGGTTAGTGGGAGTCCCTTCAGACTGTCTTCTGTGCCCTTTTATCAGGCTTCCATTAGTCTTTGAGCACTTTGTTGTTTTCTGACTCAAGAAGTCCCAAGCTCATATATCTTCCCTGTCTCAGAAACGGAGTCAACCATTTCTTCAAGAAACCTTGATACCTTTCAATGGGAAATACTGTTAGAAACTAGTATCTGTGTCCTAGGTGTGCATATATTCACTAGATAATCATTGCTTTTAGTCCCTTTAAGGGACATCTAGAAGTATGAAAATAAAGAGTTCATACTGATACTTCCATTTTAGGTTTAACTTTACAGGTTTTTAAAATATTCTTCTTTGATTTTATGTTTATCTGACTCTGAATATTTTGGACCCTAATACAGTAACATATTAATTTATAAACATTAACTTGTTTCATCTGTATATTGTATATGCTTTACTGTGTACATAAACAACAAACAGTGAAACTAAGTGAAATTTAAGGTTTCTTTGCAGTTCTCTTTGTCCTTAGAATATGTCTCACTAAAGATTTAAGAGTGCTGTGTTCAAAATTTACTCAAAGTAATTATTTTCTCTGAGTGGTTATATTACCAATTTGATATATAGTAGATATATTTGTTTCAGCTCATTTTCAGTTGTAAGGTATAAAGATTTTCCTCTTTGATTTCATTTAATTTTTGGAATATATAAAATATTTATGTGGTTAAAAAGTCAAAATTCTATGAAAAAGATATTTTTCAGAGAACTCCTACTTCCTATAGATAACCATTTTCAAATTAATATTTGGTTTTTCCTTTGTATGTATTTTTTTTCTAAAAATTAGTAAATACCTATGTGTGTTTGAATATACATGTATAAATATATTTCACCTATTTTCAACATTTCTGTTAGCCTATTGTATCTGTGCATGTATATGTTTATGTGTGTGTGTGAATGATATATGTGTGTGTGTATATATATTATATACTGTTCCTTGCCTTTTAAATGATATATTTTGGACCTCATTCCATGTTATTACACAGAAGTTTTATGGCTGTTTAATAGTCCACAGTGTGATATATCATAGTTTATTTATCTAGTACCCTAATTTTGGACATTTAGGGGTTTCTAACCTTTTGCTATTAGAAATATTACTGTAGTGAATAACTTTGTACATATGTTGTTTTAGATTTCTCTCTTTAGGCTTCCCTAATTCCTTCATTAGCACATCCAATATACAAGTATATCTTTTCTTTACCCTGATTTACCTTAGTTGGCATTTGTATTCAATTCTGTCAGTCTTGTCTATAAGAAAAATGGTATTCCTTTTTCTTTTAACCTGCATTTTGATTTTTATTATTCCTGAGGTTAAATGTTTTTTTCACAAATGTATTGGCTCTCTGTTTCCTTTTGTGAATTGCTAGTTATGTTTTTGTCTATTTAAAAATGTATTATACACATGAGAAAATTCTATCAAATATTGAAAGATAATGACCTTTTAAAAACAAGTTTATGTTTCAAATATTTAAAAATGTAATTTAAACTGTCTTTGATTTGAATTTCTCATTTATAATTTGTCTTGAAATATCCCTATCAAGCACAAATAACTTCTTTTTTTTTTTTAAATTCATTTTATTGAGATGTATTCACATACCATGCAGTCATACAAAACAAATCATACATTCAGTTGTTCACAGTACCATTACATAGTTGTGCATTCATCACCAAAATCAATCCCTGACACCTTCATTACGACACACACAAAAATAACAAGAATAATAATTAAAGTGAAAAAGGGCAATTAAAGTAAAAAAGAACACTGGGTGCCTTTGTTTGTTTGTTTGTTTTTTTCCTTACCCCATTTTTCTACTCATCTGTCCATAAACTAGACAAAGGGGAATGTGGTCCACATGGCTTTCCCAATCACATTGTCACCCCTCATAAAGCTACATTTTTATACAATTGTCTTCAGGATTCATGGGTTCTGGGTTGTAGTTTGATAGTTTCAGGTATCTACCACCAGCTACCAATTCATTGGCACCTAAAAAGGGTTGTCTATATTGTGCATAAGAGTGCCCACCAGAGTGACCTCTCGGCTCCTTTTGGAATCTCTCTGCCACTGAAGCTTATTTCATTTCCTTTCACATCCCCCTTTTGGTCAAGAAGATATTCTCCATCCCATGATGCCAGGTCTACGTACTCCCCGGGAGTCATATTCCACGTTGCCAGGGAGATTCACTCCCCAGGGTGTCTTATCCACGTATGGGGGAGGGCAGTGATTTCACCTGCCAAGTTGGCTTAGCTAGAGAGAGAGGGCCACAACAGATAACTTCTTTATTGTTGGTTGGCCGGAGTGCTAAAACTTTTCTAAAGCTATTTATACGAAATGAGACTCTTAACTAAGTGCTTAATAGTACTGTATCATTAATAGGAAAGCTTGGAGGCAGCAAAAAAATCTAGAACCAGATGGAATGAATACTTTTTAATTGAGATATAACTCATGTAGCATAAAGTTAACTCTTTCAAACTACACAATTCACTGGTTTTAAATATACTCACAAAGTTGTGCATTTATTACTACTAATTCCAGAACATTTTCTTCACTCCAAAAAAGAAACCCAGTACCTATTAGCAGATACTCTCCATTCCTCCCTCCACTGCCTCCAGGCCTGGCAACCAGTAATCTACTTATGGATTTGCGTATTCTGGACATTTTGTATAAATGAAGTCATGTAATAGTGTATGCCTTTTGGGTTTGGCTTCTTTGACTTAACGTAATATTTTAAGGGCTCGTCCTTAAAATAGTGTAGCAGGTATCAGTATTTTTAAATTTATATGGCTAAATAATATTCCATTTTATGGATACTCTGCATTTTGTTTATCAGTTGATGGATATTTGGGTTGTTTCCATCTTTGGGCTCTTGTGAATAATACTGCTATGAACATTTGCATACAAGCTTTTGCCTGAACATATGTTTTCAGTTCTGTTGGCTGTATACCTAGGAATGGAGTTGCTGGGTCATATGGTAACTCTATTAACTTTTTGAGGAACTATCAAACTGTCTTCCAAAGTGGCTGTACATTCTCACCAGCAATGTATGAGGGTGCCGATTTCTTCCCATCCTCACCGATACTTGTTACTTTATATAAATAGAGCTTTACAGTATGCACTCTTTTGTGTCTGGGACATGTCTGTGATATTTTCCATGTTGTCAGATGTAGAAATAGCTTATTATTTTTCGTTGCTAAACAGCATTTCATTTTATGAATATTTCACAGTGTATCTAGTAATGATGAGCATGTGTTGGTTCCAGCTTTTGGCTACTATGAGTAATACTGCTAAATGTCTTTTGGAGTACATATGTATGCATTTTTGATGGGAATGGAGTTACTGGGTCATAAAGTATGAGTATGTTTAGTTTAAACTATCACTACCAGTTTCCCAAGTGGTCATAGTAATTTGACACTTCCACCAATTTACTGTGGAACTTGTCATGCTTCACATCCTGTGAATACTTGGTCATTAACTGGACCTCTTCTAGTAGATATGTAGCAATATCTTATTGTGATTTTTTTTTTCCTCCAGTGAATGTTTTATTTTTTTTTCCCCCACTGAATGTTTTATTGAGATTTTATTCTGAATTGTAGGGATCCAGATACATAGTATCAAATTTTTTTTGATTGCATCCATGGCAGCCCTGTTAAAAAAACGTAAGTATGGGGTAGTGAAGGCCTACTTTTAATTTTTTATTTTGTGGTAAAAAATATATAGTATATGTAATATTTATAACATAAAATTTGCCATTTTAATCATTTTAAGTGTATAATTCAGTGGTATTAATTACTTTCACAGTGTTGTGCAACCATCACCACTATTTGCTTCCAAAACTCTTTCATCACCTCAAACAGAAACTCTGTACCCATTAAGCAATAACCTCTATTTCCTCCTCCCCCAGCCTCTCTTGGTCTACTTTCTGTCTTATGAATTTCCCTGTTCTACATATGTCATATAGGTGAAATCATATAGTATTTGTCCTTTTTGTGTGGAGCTTATTTCACTTAAAATGTTTTCAAGGTCCATCCATGAAATAACCTTTTTATGCTGAGTAATGTTCCATTGTATGGATATACTACATTGTGTTTACCCATTCATCTGTTGATGGACATTGGGGTTGTTTCCACCTTTGGCTGTTGTGGATAATGCTGCTATGAACATCAGTGTACAAGTATCTGTTTGAGTCCCTGTTTTCCGTTCTTTTGCGTATGTGTCTAGGAGTGGAATTGCTGAGTTATATGGTAGGTGTGTGTTAAACTTTTGAGAAACTGCCAAACTATTTTCTGTAGTGGCTGCACCATTAGACAGCAGTGTACAAGATTTCCAGTTTTTTCACATCCTTGCCAACACTTGTTATTTCCTGTTTTTTATTTTTTTATTTTTTTTAATTTTTATAATAGCCATCGTAGTGGGTGTGAAGTGGTATCTCAGTGTGGTTTTGATTTGCATTTCTGTAATGACTAATAATGTCGAGCATCTTTTTGTGTGCTTGTTGGCCATTTGTATATCTTCTTTGGAGAAGCGTATATTCAAATCCTTTGACCATTTTTAAATTGGGTTGTTTGTCCTTTTGTTGTTTAATTATAGGAATTCTTTATATTACTGTGTTTTAATTTACATTTCTCTAATGAATACAGAGATGACTAAGTTTTCATTGTATATTGTTTTGATTTGCTAAAGCTGCCAGAATGCAATATACCAGAAATGGGTTGGCTTTTACAATGGGGATTTATTAGTTTACAAATTTACAGCTCTAAGGCTATGAAAATGTCCCAATTAAAGCATCAACAGGATGATATCTGGACTCTGAAGACAGGCTGCGGGCATTCGGTGTTCCTCTTTTACGTGGGAAGGCACGTTGCCAGCATTTGCTGGACCTTTATTCCTGGGTCTCATTGCTTTTAGCTTCTGGTTCCTGTGGCCTCCACTTTGAGCTTCTGTGTGTCCTCTCTTAGCTTCTCTGGGGCTTTTCTGTCTTTTATCCTCAAAAAGGACTCTAGTAAAGGATTAACACCTACCTTGAAATGGATGGGTCACATCTCAAACAACCTAATCAAAAGGTCCCTCCCACAGTAGGTCTGCACCCACAGGAATGGATTAAAAGAACAGGGCCTTTTTTGGGGTATATAACAGCTTCAAACCAGCACAGATATTCTCTTTTTTTAAAGTATCTATTCATTTTTCAATATCTGTACTTTTTTTATCATTAAAATTTTTTTTTATTGTGAACTTGAACATATATACATAACAGTGATAACATTCGAAATATGATTCCACATGTTGTTAGAGAGCAAATTTCAAAGAATGTCATGGGTCACAGTTCTACAACTTCAGCCATTTCCATTGTAAAATATACCTACAGAAAGGTGTCAATTCTTGATGTACAGCTCAGCAAGCAGTTATATAGATAATTTCAAAAATTGTTATGGGTTGCAGTTCCACAGTCTCAGTCCCTTCCCTATTATGCAATACAAGGTACATACAGAAAAGTGAAGACCATCAAGGCACAATTCAATGAGCAGCTATAGAGTGAATCCCAAAGGATGCTATAGGCTACAGTTCCACCATGTCATTTACCTCCTTCCAGCCCTTCCAACATCCCAGCATCCAAAAAATATGTATAATTATATAAAGTTTCGGTACTCATAGACCTTTGTTAAATCTTATCTTGTTTGTTGCTACCCCTTCCTCTCACTTAATCTCTTCATCTTCAGGGGTGTCTAGGCAGTGAGCACCCTAACTTGTTCATATTAAAGGGGGTGTCGACAGTATGGGGAAGGGGGTTGCATCTGATTGTTGATCTTTAAAAGCCTTGTTGCCTCTGGGTTTTAGGATTTGTCTGGTATAGGAACACTCTGGTGGATTTAAGTTTCTGAAAGATAAAACTTAGTGAGTGAATCTTTTGTAGGTGTCAGGTAGGGGCCTAGGTATTTTGGAACTACTTTTGGTAAGGGCATGGCATACTGTGGCCATTTGGGATGTTTAGCTGGAGCTTGCATAAAAGAAACCTCCAGGATAGCCTCTCGACTCTATTTGGAATCTCTTAGCCAGTGTGACCTCAGCTTGTTACTTTTCTTTTTTTCCCCTTATGGTCAAGTAGGTATTTTTAGTCCCTTGCTACCAGAGCTAAGCTCATTCCTGGGAGTCATGTCCCACATCACCGGGAGATTCATTCCCCTGGGAGTCATGTCCCTTTTTGGGGGGAGGTTAATGAATTTGTTTGCCAAGTTGGGCTTAGAGAAAGAAAGGCCACATCTGAGCAACAAAAGAGGTTCTCAGGATGTGCCTCTTAGGCATAGTTATAGGAGGGCTCAGCCTCCTGTTTACAACCTTAAATTTCACAAGAGCAAGCCTCAAATCGAGGGCTTGATTGATTAAGTAGTGGCTTCCTAACTTCATGTAATATATATTCTATCCCAAGATAAATGGTCAGTTTCTTAAATTATCTTCACTTAGTTGCACAATCACCATCAGTGTTAACTTTAAACAATTATCATAACGTAAAACATCCCAGAGCTCTTATCAGCTGCTAATTGTTCATTACTAGTATTAGTGTAGAGTTGGTAGGATACTTCTATTAAATGTAGTCTTTAATACGTAATGGGTAGTTTTTCCGTATACACTCTGTTAACCCTCTGCACCAGTGTCACACCACAGAAGTATATCATGCTAACATTTATTTAGGTTTTTGGTGCTACTCTGTGGGTTACATGCTTTTAAACAACCTTAGCAAACATGTTTGCCTTCAATGCATCACTGATAGTTATAATCCCCTTAACAAACCATAGTCACACCTGTCCATTCTGGTATTATTAAGATCACCCTTAATATCATATCCATACCTGTTAGATTATCGTTCCCCCTTCAATACCTTCTGTCTATCTCTAGGTCCCCTATATTCTACATCATAAGACACTTATTTTACATTGTTCTCAGAGTTCAGATTAGTAGTAACATTTAATATCTTTCCTTTTGTGTCTGGCTTATTTCACTCAGCATTATGTATTCAAGGTTCATCCATGTTGTCATATGTTTCATGACCTTGTTCCTTCTTACTGCTGTATAGTATTCCATCGTGTGTATATACCACATTTTGTTTATACACTCATCTGTTGAAGGACATTTGGATTGTTTCCATCTTTTGGCAATTGTGAACAATGCCACTGTGACCATTGGTGTGCAAATATCTGTTCGTGTCACTGCTTTCAGATCTTTTAGGTATATACTGAGAAGTGAAATTGCTGGATCATAGGGTAAGCAGATATCTAGTTTTCTGAGGAACTGCCAAACTGTCTTCCAGGATGGCTGTACCATTATACAATATCTGTACATTTTAAAGTATCACTTTTAAATATACATGCATTTTAAGAAATGGTTATCTTTTATTGATCTGTAGGAATTCTTCATATTCTGGATATACTACTGTATATCTGTTGATAAATGTTTGGCCTTTTCTAGTTTTGATTATTACAAATAAAACTGCTGTGAACATTCATGCACAAGTCTTTATGTGGACATATGTTTTCATATCTCTTTTGTAAACACCTAGAAATGGAAGGACTGGGTCAGATAATAGGTGTATTTGTAACTTTGTAAGCAACTGCTGAACTTCCAAAGTGGTTATTGCATTTTCCATTCCCATCAGCATTACTTGAGTGTTCTAGTTGCTTCACATCTGCACCAGCAATTGGTATGGTCATTTTTGTATGTTTTAATTTTTAATTTTATCCATTCTACCACACTGTTTTGATTACTGTAGCTTTATAAAATCTTGAAATCACCATAGTTTAAGTCCTCCTTTGTTCTTCATTTTCAAAGTTGTTTTGGCTATTCTTGTTCTTTCTCATTTCCATATAAATTTCAGAATCAGCCCATCAGTTTCTACAGTAAATCTTGCTGAGAGTTTGATTGGAATTGTGTTGAAGTCTTTGATCAATTGAAGAATTGGCATCTTAACAATATTTTGTCTCCCAGTCTATCTCTATGGTATATTGTTAGTTCTACTTTAATTTCTCTCAGCAGTCTTTTGTAGTTTCAGTGTAAAGATATGGAAGTTTTTTGTTAGATTTATTCTTAGCCATTTCATGCTTTGTAGTGCTACTGTAACTTTTTAAATTTCCTTTTTTCAGTAGTTTTAAGATAGTATGTAAGAATACAGTTGTTTTTGTACATTAACTTTGTACATTAACTCTGACCTTGCTAAACTCATCAGTTTTAATAGTTGTTTTGTAGATTCTCTGGGATGTTCTATAAAAATAACCATATCATCTACAAATATGGACAGTTTGCTTCTTTCTTTCTGACTAATATGCCTGTTCCCTTTATTTATTTATTTATTTATTGCTTTATTGCTTTATTGCTTTATTCCAATAATTAGGGCACAACAGTGTTGAATAGAAATGGTGAAAGCCATTGTTCTTTGTGTCTCATCTGAAACGGAAACAATATAAATCAGTCTTTCACCACTGAATATGATATTAACTGTAGGTGTTTTATAGATGACCTTTATCAATATGAGGAAGTTCCCTACTATTCCTTTTTGCTGATAGTTTTTTTTTAAATCATGATTGTTTATTGAATTTTATCATTTACTTTTTCCTGCATCTTTTGATGTGATCATATTAAGAAAATAAGAGAAAAAATTGAAGTACTTAAATTTTGAATGTTAAATCAACTTTGCATTCCCTGGATAAAGTTTTCTTATGTATGTATTATTCTTTTTGTATCCTGTTGAATTTGATTTGCTAATATTTTATTAAGAACAATTATTTTATATTCATGAAAGATACTGGTCTGTAATCTTTCTTTGTAATGTCTTTGTCAGGTTTTGGCATTACAGTTCTTGACCTCATAAAATGAGTTGGGCAAAAATTCTTCCTCCTGAATTTTTTTAACACTAAATAATATTAATGTTATTTCTTCCTTGAATATTTGTTAGAATTCACCAGGGGCACCATCTGGCCCTAGCGTTTTCTTTGGAGAAAGCTTTTGACAAATTCAGTTGTTTAATAGGTATAGGAATATTAAGATGTTCTGTTATTTCTCATATTGATATTGGATAGCTTGTATTTTTTTATTTGTTCAGTTCATCTAAATTGTTGAAATTTTTGGCAAAGTAGTTCATAGTATTCTTTTATCATCCGTTTAATGTCTATATGATCTGAGTAATTATTCCCCCTTTTAAATTTTTTATTGTAGTAACAATATAAAGCACAAAATTTCCCATTTTAACCACATTCAGTGTGCAATTCAATAGTATTAATTATACACACAATATTGTGCTACTATCACCAATATCCTTTTTTATCACCTTAAACAGAAACTACTCACCCACTGAGCTATAATTACCTCTCTTCCTTCACCTCCTGCTCCCCCTCCCCTTGGTAACCTATAAGCCACCATCTGTCTCTCTTTTTTTTTTTTATTGGGATTGTTCAGATACCATACAATTATCCAAAGATCCAAAGTGCACAATCAGTTGCCCCTGGTACCCTCTTACAGCTGTGCATCCATCACCACACTTAATTTTTGTTCAATTTTTAGAAACTTTTCATTACTCCAGGCCAGAAATAAAGTGAAAGATTGGGGGGGGGGAGGAAAAGAAAAGGAAACTTGAATCCTCCCGTATCCCTAACCAACCCCCCTCAATTACTGACTCGTAGTGTTGGTATAGTACGTTTGTTACTGTTTACGAGAGAATGTTGAAATACTACAAACTGTAGTATATAGTTTGCAATAGGTATATATTTCTTCCCTATATGTCCCTCTATTGTTAACTTCTAGTTGTATTGTCATACATTTTTCTGGTTCATGGAAGAGTTTTCTAATATTTGTACGGTTAATCATGGATATTGCCCACCATAGGATTCAGTTTTATACATCCCCATCTTTTGACCTCCAACTTTCCTTCTGGTGACATATATGACTCTGAGCTTCCCGTTTCCACCTCATTCACATGTCATTCAGCACTGTTAGTTATTCTCACATCTTGCTACCTACACCTCTGTTTATTTCCAAACACTTAAGTTCATCCTAGTTGAACATTCTGCTCATACTAAGCAACCACTCCCCATTCTTAAGCCTCGTCCTATATCTTGGTACCTTATATTTCATGTCTATGAGTTTACATATTATAATTAGTTCTTATCAGTGAGACCCTGCAATATTTGTCCATATGTGTCTGGCTTATTTCACTCAGTATATTGCCCTTGAGGTTTTGACATCAACCCATTTTTTTTTTTAAGATGGTTTTGTTCACACCCCATACATTCCATCCTAAGTAAACAATTGATGGTTCTCTGTATGGTCACATATTTATGTGTTCACCACCTTCACCACTATCTGTATAAGGGCATCTACATTTCTTCCACAAGGCAGGAGGGAGCATCAAAGAAGGTAGAGAGGGAAAAGAAAGAGGAAAAAAATGACAGCTAGGAAGTAGCAAAAGGAAAAGTAATCTTAAATCAAAGTGGGGTAAAGAGTCAGACAACACCACCAATGTCAAGTGTCTATCATGCCTCCCCTATCCCCCCTTCTTATCTGCATTTACCTTGGTATATCACCTTTGTTACATTAAAGGAAACATAATACAATGATTCTGTTAGTTACAGTCTCTAGTTTACATTGATTAGCATCCCTCCCTCAATGCCTCCCCATTTTTAACACCTTGCAAGGTTGACATTTTCTTGTTGCCCTCGTAAAAGAACATATTTGTACATTTTATCACAATTGTTGAACACTACATTTCACCACGTTACACAGTCCCATTCTTTATCTTTCCTCCTATCTTCTGGTGTCTCACATGCTGCCAACCTTCCTCCCTCAACTGTATACATAGCTATCTTTTTTCAGTGTACTTACATTGCTGTACTACCATCTCCCCAAATTGTATTCTGAACCACACACTCCCATCTTCTATCACTCTGCATTGCTCCCTTTAGTAATTCCTGTAGGGTGGGTGTCTTGTTCACAAAGTCTCTCATCGTCTGTTTGTGGGAAAATATTTTGAGCTCTCCCTCATATTTGAAGGACAGCTTTGCTGGATACAGGATTCTTGGTTGGTGGTTTTTCTCTTTCAGTATCTTAAATATATCACACCACTTCCTTCTTGCCTCCATGGTTTCTGCTGAGAGATCTGCACATAGTGTTATTAAGCTTGCTTTATATGTGATGGATTGCTTTTCTCTTGCTGCTTTCAGGATTCTCTTTTTGTCTTTGACATTTGATAATCTGATTATTAAGTGTCTTGGCGTAGACCTATTCAGATCTATTCTGTTTGGAGTACGCTGCACTTCTTGGATCTGTAATTTTATGTCTTTCATAAGAGATGGGAAATTTTCATTGATTAGTTCCTCTATTATTGCCTCTACCCCTTTTCCCTTCTCTTCTCCTTCTGGGATACCAATGATATGTAGATTCTTGTATTTTGTTTCATCTTTAAGTTCCCAGAGATGTTGCTCATATTTTTTCATTCTTTTCTCCATCTGCTCCTTTGCGTGTATGCTTTCAGGTGTTTTGTTCTCCAGTTCTTGAGTGTTTTCTTCTGCCTCTTGATGTATGCTGTTGTGTGTTTCCATTGTGTCTTTCGTCTCTTGTGTTATGCCTTTCATTTCCTTAGATTCCACTGGTTGTTTTTTTGAATTTTCAGTTTCTGCCGTATATATGCTCAGTGTTTTCTTTACAGCCTCTATCTCTTTTGTGAAATATTCTCTAAAGTTTTTGAATTGATTTAACATTAGTTGTTTAAATTCCTGTATCTCAGTTGAAGTGTATGTTTTTTCCTTTGACTGGGTCATAGCTTCATTTTTGTTAGTGTAGGTTGTAGTTTTCTGTTGTCTAGGCATCTGACCTCCTAGGCCACCCCAATCAGGTTTTCCCAGATGAGAACAGGTTCAGGTCACAGAAGGAGGAAATATTCAGTATCTGGTTCCCCTGATGGTTTTTCTTAGAGGATTAATAACACCTGTGCTTTTCTGTTTGGCAGGTGCAGTCTGTCACTGCCTGTGTAAGGGGGTGTGGCCTGTGGCTCTCCTCCCCCAGGCTTTGGGGTCTGGTTCCAGAAAGGCAGGTGGTAAAGCTGGGCCCCTCCCTTTCCTTTGGGAAGCTATGCCTCCTCCAAAGAGGTCACTGCCTATCAGGAAGTTCTTTGTTTCTTTGACTCTGCTGATCAAAGTATTTTGATTTTAAAATAGCTGAGTCTGTCTTTACTGCAAAGCACTGTGGGCTGAAAGCGGCTACAGTTTTCTCCACAGAAAGCAAAAGGGACAGAAAAGCTCCCAGGTTCACCCGTCAGCCTCTGGGCTTCTCGTCCTGAGACAGATATGTCCCCTGACTCTCCCAAGGTCAGTTGTCCCCAAAAGCCTCTGTCTGCTCGTTGAGGATTCACTGTCTGTATTTAGCAGTTAACATTAAAATCCCAGATGGAGCTGGGCTGCCATATGCTAGCTTGTTCAGAGAGTGCTGTTCTCTAGCACCGGGCGGCTTCTGTGAGGGAGAGGCTCTCAGCTCTCGGCTCTCAGCGCGGGTCCGCAGTTTTACTTACAGATTTTATGCAGTGATCTCAGGCATTCCTCCCAGTTCAGGTTGGTGGATGATGAGTGGGCAATCATGTTTGTCTCCCCGCAGTTATTCCTGGTTATTTACTAGTTTTTTGGTCATTTATGAATTGTTCTCGGGGCAACTAACAGTTTTCCACTTCTCTCTATGCCGCCATGTTTTCTCTTCCACCATCTGTTTCTTTGAAGTTTGTCTCTTCTAAGTATTTCATGTAAGTGAGATCATGCAATGTTTGTTTTTTTGTGTCTGGTTTATGTCATTCAACATGAGTTCTTCGAGATTCATCCATGTTGAAACATTTATTAGAACTTCATTCCTTTTTATGGCCGAATAATATTCAGTTGTATGTATATACCACATTTTGTTTATTCATTCTCCATTTTTGGAGATCAAAATTTTTTTCCACCTTTTGGCGATTATGGATAATGCTGCTGTAAACATCAATGTGCAAATATCTGTCCCTTTTTTATTCCTCACATTGGGGATTTTTTGTCCCCTTTTTACCTTGATAAGTCTAGCTAGAAGTTTGTCAATTTTGTTTATAATTTTAAAGCACCAACTCTTGTCTTTGCTAATTTTTTCTATTGTTTATTTTCTTATTTTATTGATGTGTCTCTCATAATTATAAGTTATTTCCTTTTGCTTACTTTGAGTTTACTTTGCTCTTTTTCTTAAGGTAGATTCTTAGGTCATTGATTTTAGATTTTTTTTCTTGTCTTAGTTTGCCAGGGCTGCTATGAGAAATATCACAGAACTGGTTGGCTTAAACAATGGGAATTTATTGCTGACCGTTTCAGAGGCAAGAAGTCCAAGGTTGGAGCAGGATCAGGCTTGCTCTGAAGTCTGTAGCATTCTGGTGGTGGCTTGCTGGCAATCAGTCTCTGCTTCCCTCACATGGCAGTTTGTTTTCTGTCTCCTTCTCTAGCTTTCCCTGAATGACTATGCATTTTCTCTGCCTATAAGGACTTCAGTCATATTACATTGAGACCCAGGAGACCTCATCCAAAGAGTACCTTCAATGATCCTATTTACAGTTGAGTTCACACCCATAGGACTGGTGGTTAGGATTTGAACATGTCTTTGTGGGAGACATGATTTGATCTATCACATGTCTGTTTCAAAATAAGTTTTTAAAACTATGAATTTTTTTAAAAAATTCAGTTTTATTGATATATATTCACATATCATACAGTCATCTGTGTTGTGCAATCAGCTGTTTACAGTATCATCATACCGTTGTGCATTCATCACCCCAATCTATTTTTTGAACATTTTCCTTATACCAGAAAAAGTAAAAATAAGAATAAAAAAATGAAAGTAAAAAAGAACACCCAAATTCCCCACCCCCATTTTTCATTTATTTTTGTCCCCATTTTTCTACTCATCCATCCATACACTGAATAAAGGGAATGTGGTCCACAAGGCTTTCACAGTCACACTGTTACCCCTTGTAAGTTACATAGTTACACGATCATCTTCTAGAGTCAAGGCTACTGGGTTGCAGTTTGCTAGTTTTAGGAATTTACTTCTAGCTATTCCAATACACTAAAAACTAGAAAGTGTTATCTGTATAGTGCATAAGAATGCCCACCAGGGTGACCTCTCGACTCCGTTTGGAATCTCTGAGCCACTGAAACTTTGTTTCATTTTGCCATCCCCCTTTTGGTCAAGAAGATATTCTCAATCCCACGATGTCAGGTCCAGATTCATCCTCAGGAGTCATATCCCACATTGCCAGGAGTTTTACACCCTGGGGGTCAGATCCCATGTAGGGGGGAGGGCAGTGAGTTCACCTGCCAGGTTGGGTTAAGCTATGACTTTTTATCTAAGCACTGCATTGACTTCATTCCATAAATTTTGATATGCTGTATATTTGTTGTCATTTAGTCCAAAATATTTTCTAGTTTCCTTTGTGATTTCATCTTTGATCTGAGGGTTGTTTAGAATTATTTTAACTTTTAGATATTTGATGTTTATTTAAATATCTTATTCTTACTACTTTCTAATACACATTTTGTATTGTTTCAGTCTTTTCAAATTTATTGAACCTCACCATACACTGTTATAATTTTGCTGTCAACAGTCATACATATTATAAAGAATTTATAGGAAAAAAGTCTTTAATATTCACCCATTTACTGTTTCTCCTGCTCTCCCTTTATTCCTGAAGATGCAACATTTTTCTTCAGTCTAAAGTACTTATTTTAGCATTTCTTGTAGAACAGTCTGCTGGGGCTCAGTTGTCTTTGTATTTCTTCATCTGAGAATGCTTTTATTCCACTTTCATTCCTGTAGGGTGTTTTAGGTGGACATAGAATTCTGATGAGGCTTTTGTTTCCTTTCAACACATTAATGATGCTATTCTACTGTCTTTTCACATATATGGTTTGTGACAAGATAGATTTGGTAATGTGAATCTCATTCCTTCTATGTAATGTGTCATTTTTCTCTAGCTGCTTTCAAGATTTTTTCTTTGTCTTTGGTTTTTTCTTTTTTTTAATTTTTGTTGGGATTTTTCAGATACCATACAATCATCCAGAGATCCAAAGTGCACAATCAGTTGCCCCTGGCACCCTCACACAGCTGTGCATCCATCACCACACTTAATTTTTGTTCAATTTTTAGAATCTTTTCATTGATCCAGACAAGAAATAAAGTGAGAGATGAAAAAAGGAAAAAAAAAAAAAAAAAGGAAACTCAAATCCTCCCGTATCCCTAACCAACCCCCCTCAATTGTTGACTCATAGTGTTGGTATAGTACATTTTTTACTGTTTATGAAAGAATGTTGAAATACTAACTGTAGTATACAGTTTGCAATAGGTATATATTTCTTCCCTATATGCCCCTTGTTCTAGTTTACTAATGCTGCTGGAATGCAAATCACCAGAGATGGATTGGCTTTTATAAAAGGGGGTTTATTTGGTTACACAGTTACAGTCTTAAGGTCATAAAGTGTCCAAGATTGCTTGTCAGCTCATTTATATGGCTCCACTGACGAAGGCCCACCCTAAATGGGTGGGGCCACACCTCCATGGAAATATCCAATCAGAGTCATCACTCACAGCTGGATGGGGCACATCTCCAAAGAAACACTCTAAGAAATCTAATCAAAACTGATAACATCTGCCCACACAAGATTACATCAAAGATAATAGTGATTGGGGGACAGAATACATTCAAATTGATACACCCCTTTATTAACTTCTAATTGTATTGTCATACATTTGTTCTGGTTCACGGAAGAGATTTCTAATATTTGTACAGTTAATCATGGACATTGCCCACCGTAGGATTCAGTTTTATAGATTCCTATCTTTTGACCTTCAGCTTTCCTTCTGGTGACATACATGACTCTGAGCTTCCCCTTTCCACCTCATTCACATACCATTCGGCACTGTTAGTTATTTTCACATCTTGCTACCAACACTCTATTCATTTCCAAACATTTAAGCTCATCGTAGTTGAACATTCTGCTCATACTAAGCAACCACTCCCCATTCTTAAGCCTCGTCCTATATCTTGGTACCTTATTTTTCATGTCTATGAGTTTACGTATTATAATTAGTTCCTATCAATGAGACCCTGCAATATTTGTCCTTATTTCACTCAGTATATTGCCCTTGAGGTTTTGTCATAAACCAATTTTTTTTTTTTTTTGAGATGGTTTTGTTCACACACCATACATTCCATCCTAAGTAAACAATCGATGGTTTTCTGTATGGTCACATATTTATGTGTTCACCGTCTTCACCACTATCTATATAAGGGCATCTACATTTCTTCCACAAGGCAGGAGGTAGAGTCAAAGAAGGTAGAGAAGTAAAAGAAAGAGGAAAAGAAAATGACAGCTAGGAAGCAGCAAAAGGAAAAATAACCTTAAATCAAAGTAGAGTAAAGAGACAACACCACCAATGTCAAGCGTCTAACATGCCTCCCCTGTCCCCCCTCTTATCTGCATTTACTTTGGTATATCGCCTTTGTTACATTAAAGGAAGCATAACACAATGACTCTGTTAGTTACAGTCTCTAGTTTGCATTGATTGCATCCCTCCCCCAATGCCTCCCCATTTTTAACACCTTGCAAGGTTGACATTTGCTTGTTCTCCCTCGTGTGAAAGAACATATTTGTACATTTTATCACAATTGTTGAACACTCTCAATTTCACCAAGTTACACAGTCCCATTCTTTATCTTTCCTCCTATCTTCTGGTGTCTCACATGCTCCCAACCTTCCTCTCTCAACCGTATTCATAGTTATTTGTTCAGTGTACTTACATTGCTGTGCTACCATCTCCCAAAATTGTGTTGCAAACCATGCACTCCTGTCTTCTCCTATCACTCTGTAGTGCTCCCTTTAGTATTTCCTGTAGGGCAGGTGTCTTGTTCACAAAGTCTCTCATTGTCTGTTTGTCGGAAAATATTTTGAGCTCTCTCTCATATTTGAAGGACAGCTTTTCTGGATATAGGATTCTTGGTTGGCAGTTTTTCTCTTTCAGTATCTTAAATATATCACACCACTTCCTTCTTGCCTCCATGGTTTCTGCTGAGAGATCCGCATATAGCCTTATTAAGCTTCCTTTGTATGTGATGGATTGCTTCTCTCTTGCTGCTTTCAGGATTCTTTCTTTGTCTTTGACATTTGATAATCTGATTATTAAGCATCTTGGCGTAGGCCTATTCAGACCTATTCTGTTTGGAGCATGCTGCGCTTCTCGGATCTGTAATTTTATGTCTTTCATAAAAGATGGGAAATTTTCATTGATTATTTCCTCTAGTATTGCCTCTGCCCCTTTTCCCTTCTCTTCTCCTTCTGGGACACCAGTGATACATATATTCTTGTACTTTGTTTCATCCTTAAGTTCCCAGAGGTGTTGCTCATATTTTTTCATTCTTTTCTCCATCTGCTCCTTTGCATGTAGGCTTTCAGGTGTTTTGTTCTCCAGTTCCTGAGCGTTTTCTTCTGCCTCTTGACATCTGCTGTTGTATGTTTCCATTGTGTCTTTCGTCTCTTGTGTTGTGCCTTTCATTTCATAGATTCTAGTAGTTGTTTTTTTGAACTTTCGATTTCTGTCTTATGTATGCCCAGTGTTTTCTTTACAGCCTCTATCTCTTTTGTGAAATATTCTCTAAAGTTTTTGAATTGATTTAGCATTAGTTGTTTAAATTCCTGTATCTCAGTTGAAGTGTACGTTTGTTCCTTTGACTGGGCCATAACTTCATTTTTCTTAGTGTAGGTTGTAGTTTTCTGTTGTCTAGGCATCTGACCTCCTAGGCCACCCCAATTAGGTTTTCCCAGATGAGAAAAGGCTCAGGTCACAGAAGGAGGAAATATTCAGTATCCGGTTTCCCTGATGGTTTTTCTTAGAGGATTGACACACCTGTGTTTTTCTGCCTGGCAGGTGCACCTGTCAGCCTGTCACTGGCTGGTGTAAGAGGGTGTGGCCGGTGGCTCTCCTCCCCCAGGCTTTGGGGTCTGGTTCTGGTAAGGCAGGCAGTAGAGCTGGGCTATTCCCTTTCTTCTTGGGGAGCTGTGCCAGCTCCAGAGAGGTCATTTGCATATCAGTAAGTTCTTTGTTTCTCTGACTCTGGTAATCAAAGTGTTCTGATTTTAAAATGGCTGAGGCTTTCTTTACTGCAAAGCGCTGCAGGCTGAAAATGGCTGAGGTTTTCTCCATAGAGAGAGAAAGGGACAGAAAGCTCCCAGATTCACCCATCACCCAGAGATAGCACCAAATCTTCTGGGCTCCCCATCCTGAGACAGATATGTCCCCGACTCTCCCGAGGTCAGTTGTCACCAAAAGCCTCTGTCTGCTCGTTGGGGATTCTCTGTCTGTATTGAGCGGTTAATAGTAAAACCCCAGTTGAATCTGGGCTGAGGTCCACTCGCTTGTTTGGAGAGTGCTGCTCTCTAGCACCGTGAGGCTTTTGTGAGGGAGGGGCTCTCGGCTCTCGGCTCTCGGCTCTCAGCGCGAGTCTGCAGTTTTTACTTACAGATTTTATGCCACGATCTCGGGCATTCCTCCCAATTCAAATTGGTGGATGATGAGTGGACATCACGTTTGTTTCCCTGCAGTTATTCCAGGTTATTTACTATTTTTTGGTCATGTATGAATTGTTCCGGGGGGGACTAACAGTCTTCCACTCCTCTCTATGCCACCATCTTAGCTCCTCTCTTGTCTTTTGTTTTGAACAGATTGATTTGATGTGTCTAGGCATTGTTCTCTTTGAGTTTTTCCTTTTGGAAAAACTTGAATCGGCACACTTGTGTCTTTCACCATATTTGGGATGTTTTCTGCCATAGCTTCTTCAGATATTCTGCCCTAATATTTTTCTTCTCTTCTTTCAAGACTCTAATGACAATAATGATTGAACTTTTGAAATTATCCCTCAGGTCCCTGACTGTTTATTTTTCCTTTTGTCAATCATTTTTATTTGTGTTCTTCAAATTAGATAATTTTTTCATTGATCCGTTTTCAAGTTCACAGACTTTTCTCTGTCATATCCATTTTCCAGTTGATCCCATCCAGTGAATTTTTTGTGTCAGCTATTGTGTTGTTCATTTTTAAATTTTACATTTGGCTTTTTTTTTTAAATAATTTTTCATTCTCTAATGAGAATTTGTTTGTATTTATTCCAAGTGTGTTTGTCCTTACTCTGAGCATGTTTGTAATAGTTGCTTTAAAGTCATTGGTGAATAATTGCAACATCTGGATCCTCTCAATGTTGGCATCTGTTGATTGTCTTTTCCTTTGAAATTTATTGATTTTTTTCCTTTTTTTGGTTTTGGTTTATATCTTGGACATTGTGAATATTATGTTTTGTGAACTCTGGATCCTATTATAATTCTCTGATGAATGTTGATTCATTCCATTTTTTCCTTCCTTCCTTCCTTCCTTCTCTTTGTCCCTCCCTCCCTCCCTCCCTCTTTCCATCCATTCCTCCATCCCTCCATCCCTCCATCCATCAGTATTTTTTGGTTCAGGCTGCAGATTTTAGTCTTGCCTCCTTTGGGTGCTGGTTCAAATCTCAGTTCAGTCTCAGAGCTTTTACTATGGTGATTTGGGTCTATCCCACACATGGATCTCTCCAAAATAGGCCCAAGATGTGAGTTTAAAGACAGAATTAGGGCATACATTTTTCCCTTCCAGTATTTCCCCCACATTCTCCAGCATTCAGGAGCCCCTGTCTGCAGTTCCTCTGTCCAGAAAGAAATGTTTTCCTTGGAGTTTTAACTTCTTGGGATGTTGCTTTGGCAAAGCTATGAGACAAAGGAGGAAAAAATAATCAAATCAGAAAACTCGTTCTCCTTTTGATCACTTTCCCAAGTTTTGATTCCCCTCTACAATATGCTTCTGTTTGCTTTTCAGAGTCCCCAGATAATTTTTTTTTCTCTTTTTGAAAGTTTTAAGTTGTAAACAGTGGCAGAGATGGGCTTATGCCACCAAACCAGAACTGCTTTCCCTGGCTACTTCTAAGATTTTTTCTCTTTATCACTGTTTTTTAGCAGTTTAAACTGTGCCTAAATGTGTTTTTTTTTTTTTTTTTTTTTGGTGTGTGTTTATCCTGCTTCATGTTCTTTGAGCTTCTTGGATCTGTAGGATTTTAGCTTTTGGTTAATTTGCAAATTTCAGCCCTTAATAACTAAAATATTATTCCAGACCTCTTCTCTCTCATATTTCCTTCTGGGAGACCAATTATATACATATGAGACTGCTTGATATTTTCCCATGGCTGACGGTCTGCAAACTTATTTTGTGAAGGGCCGGATAGTAAGTATTTTAGGCTTTCATGCCACGTGGTCTCTGCTGCAGTTATTCAAGTCTGTTGTTGCAGTGTGAAAGCAGCCATAGACAATATGTAAATGGATGAGCATGGCTGTGTTCCAATACGGTCTTATTTATAAAAATAGATGACAGGTTAGATTTGGCCTGTAGGCCATAGTTTGCCCATCTCTGAAGTAGATGGTAGTAGTTGCTGGAGCTACCTTGTGAATTCAGTGGTAAATTCAAAGAAGTGCAAAACACAAATATGGATAATTAAAATGTGGGGAGTTGGGTGAATGAGAATGAGGGTGTAGGAGATGAGACTAGATCAGGTTATTATATTTCATGTATTGCTTTAATCTGAGAACAGTGTGGAACCAGCGTAGGTTTTTAGGCAGTATAACAATAGAATTAAACTTTGTAAAGGGGTCTCTGGTGGCATTTTAGAGAATGAATGAAATGGAAGAGATCCCAATGAAGGACTATCTTTAAAGAGATAATTGTATTAGTTCTGTCAGTTGATAATCAACCCTGAGAAAAGGAAGTGGGAATAGAGGGAATAGAATGGATTTGAAAGGCATTTTTAGTTGGAAAGATGAAGATAGGTGTAACAGGTGACTAGAGCCTCAAGTATAGAAATACTGCCATTCGTCTAGATGGAAAAGCTTAGTTTCTCAGGAGTCCATACTTAGCACTCCTTTGTCTAAATTTTCTTCCTTGTTTATCTCAGTTTTGTGATTTTTAAATATCACTGAATTGTATTTCATTTTCTGGTCTTTGACTTGTAGCTAAAACCTTCTCCTTGAGCTCTAGGTACATAGTTTGAGAAGTCTACTACTAGGATTTTCTTGATCCTGTCTGAGGTCCGCTATGTTCAGTATATTCAAAACCTTTCTCATGAACATACTCTCACTCACAAACTGCTTCTTTTCTTATAGGTCAGTTAACTAGAAGTCTAGACAGGATCTTGAAGTTGGTATTAAGAGATCATAATGATCTAATATCATTCACCCCCATTTCCTTTTACCAGAAGGTAGGGAGAAATCATATTTCATTGGGAAAGTGAATTGAGGTTATTAGATAGCAAAGGGAGTCGAGTATGTAGAGATTTGTGTTTGAAGGGAAAGAAGGAAGGAGACTGGAATTATTCTATATAAAAGGCACTGTAGCAGATTCTTAGTGTCCTAGTCATATCTCTTTGGCATTCATCACCATACTGTCTACTGCAAACACCTATGACTTTCTCACTGAAAGCTTTCTTTCCAGCCATGGAGGCATGCCTGGCCATGGAGAAGTGCTAGTTAATGCTGTCAGAAAAGCTTCCAATCAATGATGCAAGGGGAATTGGTGGATATTTTCCTCACTTTTCAGTTGGGATAGCTCTGAGTCATTTTCTACACCATCTCCCAGAGTTCTTTTCAATCTCTAGTGCCCATGATCGTAACTGGCTTAGTAATGAACCCTTTCTTAAGTTCCTTCCCTTCCCCATCTCATTTCAGATTTTCCCTACTGTCGTATATCCTTTCAGAACAACTACTTGCACTGGAATCCTTGCATCAAGGTCTGCTTCTGGGGAAGCCCAAACAAGATAAACACTTTTTTAGAATGGTAATAATAATAAATAAAATTTGTTTAGCATTTTAAAAATACCAAGTATAACTCCTAAGTGCTCCATAACTCATGTGTATCATAACCTAATGGGATAGGTACTATTTTTATCCTATTTTACAGATGACACAGCTGTGGCACAGAGAGGTTAAGTAACTTTCCCAAGATCATAGAACTAGTAAATGATGATAGAGTCTGCATTTGAATCCAGGCAGTTTGTTCCTTTATTATTTATTTTAACCTGGTTGGCTGAGAGAGAAGAGCATGGATAATAAACAAAAAAGAGAAAATGGGGATAATAGATTAAGGCTGGTTAGAGATTCATTTAAAAGAAGGTGGAAGGAAAGTAAAGGGAGTACATTCCTAATGACACCCCCCTTTTTTTAATATATATATTAAATTCAGTTTTATTGAAATATATTCACACACCATACAATCATCCATGATATACAATCCACTGTCCACAGTATGATAACATAGTTATGCGTTCATCACCACAGTCTATCTCTGAACATTTTCCTTACATCAGAAAGAACCAGAACAAGAATAAAAAATAAAAGTGAAAAAAAACACCCAAATCATCCCCCCATCCCACCCCATTTGTCCTTTAGTTTTTATCCCCATTCCTCCACTCATCCATACACTAGATAAAGGGGGTGTGATCCACAAGGTCTTCACAATCACACTGTCACCCCTTGTAATCTACATTATTATATAATTGTCTTCAGGAGTCCAGACTGCTGGGTTGGAGTTTGGTAGTTTCGGGTATTTACTTCTAGCTATTCCAATACATTAAAGCCTAAGATGTGTTATCTATATAGTGCATAAGAATGTCCACCAGAGTGACCTCTCGACTCCATTTGAAATCTCTCAGCCACTGAAACTATTTCGTCTCATTTTGCATCCCCCTTTTGGTCAAGAAGATACTCTCAGTCCCACGATGCCGGGTCCACATTCATCCCCGGGAGTCATACTCTGCGTTGCCAGGGAGATTTACAACCCTGGGAGTCGGGTCGCACGTAGTGGGGAGGGCAGCGAGTTCACCTGTCGAGATGGCTCAGTTAGAGAGAGAGAGGGCCACATCTGAGCAACAAAGAGGTACTCAGGTGACACCCCCTTTTTAGCAGCTAAGTAGAGGGTTAGCTTTTTTGCTCTGAGTTAGGTAGAGGTGTGTTTTTTTTTTAATGTAATTTTATTGAAATATATTCACACACCATACAGTCATCCAAAGTGTACAACAGTTGTCCACAGTTTCATCATGTAGTTGTGCATTCAACACCACAATCAATTTCTGAACATTTTCATTAGTCCAAAAAGCAAAAATGAAAACAAGAATGAAAATAGAAGTAAAAGAGAACACTCAAAGCATCCCATACCCCTCCTCTCCCCATTTACTTTTTAAAAAACGTTTTAATTGAAATATATTCATATAGCATACAGTCATCGAAAGTCTAAAACATTTGTTCACAGTATCGTCAATAGTTGTGCATTCATCACCACAGTCAACCTTTGAACATTTTTACCACTCCAGAAAACAGAAACAAGAATAAAAAATAAAAGTAAAAAGAACACCCTAAAGATCCCATACCCCCCTCCTCCATATTAGTCATTTACTTTTTGGCCCCATTTTTCTACTCATCTGTCCATACACTGGGTAAAGGGAGTGTAAGCCACAAGGTTTTCACAATCACATGGCCATACCATATAAGCTATGTAGTTATATGATCGCCTTCTGGAACCATGGACACTGGACTGCAGTTCAACAGTTTCAGATATTTCCTTCTAACTATTCTAATAAACCGAAAACCAAAAAGGGATAGCTATATAACACACAAGAGTTACCTCCAGAATGACCCCTTGACTCCACTTGAAATCTCTTCAGCCACTGAAATCTTACCTTGTTTCAATTATCTTCCCCCCCCTTGGCCCAGAAGGCCCTCTGAGTCACATGATGCAGGGTCCAGGCTCATCCCTGGCAGCCATGCTCCACATTGCCAGGGAGATTTACACCCCTGGGAGCTATGTCTTGTGCATGGGGGAGGGCAGTGAATTTACCTGCCGAGTTGGCTCTGAGAGAGAGGCCACATCTGAGCAACAAAAGATGCCCTCTGGGAGTGACTCCCAGGCACAAATATGAGTAGGCTTAGCCTCTCTCCTGTAGCAACAAGCTTCACGAGGGCAAGCCCCAAGATCGAGGGCCTCGCCCACCAAATTGGTGGTCCCCAACGCTTGTGGGATTATCAGAAATTTCCCAGCTGGGGAAGTTCAGTACTTCCACATTTTTCCACAGTACCCCAAGGGGACCCTGCAAATACCTTTTATTTTCTGCCCAGACTACTCTGGGTTGTTTCAGGGCTTCCTGCCTATCTGTACAAACAACAAGGTCTCACTCCCTAGTCAAGGCTCCATGCAACGATGGCATTTGAATAAACTGACCACACAAGTTAAATTATACAGTGTGCTACAGAAAACACAGGTCTCACACCATATAACTCTCTTCCTTTGGTCCTATACAGAAGCCAGAGCTTCAAAACATGGTTAATATCATCCTCTACCCTTTAGCCCAATCTCAACCAAGTCCATTTCGTTCATATCTCCAATCGAGGTCTGATTTCTTTTTCAGATTCTTTAACAGTTGATTCATGGGGCAGTGCCGACACTCAAAGCTGCTGAACTCTGGCTTGGAGTCCCAGATGCCATACAGACACCTGAAGCTCCAGGGCTGACCACATCACACACAAACAGCTCAGAATCTCAAAATTTAGAAATAACAGTTACAACTCATGAATAAATGTGACTACTGTAAGAGCTTACAATCTAGGAACCTCTACGTGAGCCTTCCCCTTATAACCCATACTCCCAGATTCAACTCTCATAGCTTATACATTGTTATTAGTCCATGTTACTGAGGCATTATAATGTTTGTCTTTTCACTTCTGGTTTATTTCACCCAACCTATGGTCCTCACGGTCCATTCATGTCATTGCATACCTCATAACTTCATTACTCCTTGCTGCTCCCTCATGCAAAAACATTCTTACATTTGTACATTTAATCACATTCATTGACCACTCTAGGTTTCACTAAATTGTACAGTCCCAGTCTTTATCTTCTTTCTTTCCTTCTGGTGTCATACGATCCCTAACCTTCCTCCTTCAACCAAATCATGGTCATCTTTTTTCAGTGTACTTATAATATTTTGCTACCATCACACAGTATTGTGCTATCCATTTCTAGATCTATACAATTAGTCCTCTAGAACATTCCAAACTCCTTCAACATCAGATGCTCGATCTCTATCCTCTTTTTATCTCCTGATATTTTCATTTCTACACTGTTCTCTAAACCTTTCTCTCCTGTTTCTTCCTGTCTGTCTGTAGCACTCCCTTTTGTATTTCCTGTAGAGAAGGTCTCCTGTTCATGAACTCTCTCAGTGTCTGTTTATCTGTAAATATTTAAAACTTGCCTTCATCTTTGAAGGACAGTTTTGCCAGATATAGGATTCTTGGTTGGCAGTTTTCTCTTTCAGTATTTTGGACATGTTGTACCACTGCCTTCTTGCCTCCATGGTTTGTGCTGAGAGATCTGCACTTAGTCTTATTGAGCTTTTCTTGTATGTGATGGATCGCTTTTCTCTTGCTGCTTTCAGAATTCTCTCTTTGTCTTTGACATTTGGTAATCTGACTATTAAGTGTCTTGGCGTAGGTTTATTCAGATCTATTCTGTTTGGGGTATGCTGTGCTTCTTGAACCTGCAATTTTATGTCTTTCATAAGAGTTGGGAAATTTTCATTGATTATTTCCTCTATTATTCCTTCTGCCAGTTTTCCCTTCTCCTCTCCTTCTGGGACACCTATAACGTATATTTGTGTGTTTCATGTTGTCATTCAGTTCCCTGAGACCCTGCTCATATTTTTCTATACTTTTCCCTATCTGTTCCTTTGTGTGCAGGATTTCAGATGTCCTGTCCTCCATCTTACTGATCCTTTCTTCTGCCTCTCTAAGTCTGCCTGTTGTATGTTTCCATTGTGTTTTTTGTCTCTTCTATTGTGCTTTTCATTCCCATAAGTTCTGCCATTTGTTTTTTTAAGCTTACTTATTCTTCCTTATGATCACCCAGTGTCTTCTTTATATCCTTCATCTCTTTTGTCACATTCTCTCTCACCTTGTTGATTTGATTTAAAAGAGTTGTTTGAACATCTGTAATTAGTTGTTTCAACTCTTGAATCTCAGTTGAAATGTTAGTTTCTTCCTTTGACTGGGCCATATCTTCCCATTTCCTGATGTGGCTCATGATTTTTTGCTGGTGTCTTGGCATCTGACTTTCTTAGTTGGTTTATTCTCGAGGTCGTTTTCTCTCTTTTGCCTAAGGTTTTCTTGTTGGTTGACTTTGATCTCTATCTTTTCTTTTTCCTCTCCCTGGCCAGTTTTCAGATTGGCTCTGCCCCCAGTCTTCTCCCCAAAATCACACACCCACTGTGGCCTGCCACAGGGATGGGAGGTGGGCACCCCAGCAAGTTCACTGTGTGTGATAATACAAATCTGTTGGTTTCCAGTGGTGCTCTATTTTCCACCGGCTAGCAAGATCTGGGTTTGTTTTAGGGCCCTAATTTAACAGTTGGGCCTTCCCTATTTCTAAGCCAAAACAGGTCCGGGCTTCTGTACAGGGTGTGTAGACCAGCTTCTGTGTTCTTAAGAAAGGGTCCTTGCACTTTTCGACTGTCCAGTAGATGGCGCTGTTTGGTAACTTAAATGTCCTTAGAGGCTGCTTTGCCTTGTAGCACAGCCAGGCCAAAATTCAGAACTCCTATGAGCTTATTCTGCCGGCCAAAATCTGGCTCAGTGTGGGGGTCCTCCACCCATGGCAAAGCACTCCCACAGCTGACCGAGCACTCCAGCTGTCCCCAAGGTGAGGAGACGGCTGCTGGCTGCTGCTTCCTTCAAGGGTAGGGGAAGGGCTTTCAGACCCAGGGCTGGAATCTTGTGTCTGTCCATGTTTTCTCAGTCTCTCTATCCCTCACTGATCTGCGCCTTGAAAGTCCTCCCCTATCCACCAGGTCTTCAAACAATGAGGATATTTTTCACTGCTGTGAGATTTTAAAATCTGTGTCCCTGATGGGAGGGGACCCGTCTGCTCCTTCTGTACCTTTCCTGCATGGAGACTGACTGAGGGGGAGGGGAGATGACCAGCTGGTCTGGAACAGAAAATTCCTACCTGATGTATCTTCTCTTTCTTCAATTCGGCATTTGCAGGGTCTTTCTCCAGTCCATATCCTCCTCCAGAGTTTCAAACAATTCAGAATTGTCCTTTTTTTCATTGAATCTCTGGAGAGAAGTTTTCAGTAGCTGTTCACATTGCCATGTTGATGACATCACCCCTGAGGTGTGATTTTGAAGTGGCTAGATAAAAGGTTGTGACTTCATGGTAGATGTACCAATATTGTCTGTCAGAGGGAACACAGTTGCCTCTAGATTAGCATCTGATGATGTCCCTAAACTCTCAATAGATATTGTTTATGTTAAACCTTATTGAAAACAGATTTACAACTCCCCAGTATCAAAATGAATGAAAGACATGAACATATAATTCACATGAGAAGTAATATATATATTAAAGATTTAAGGGACAGGAAAGGGAGAAAAGGCCACTGAAAAAGACTAAGAAGGAATCGTCATCAAAGGTAGTAGGAGCCTGGAGGCACCAGGAGCCAAGGGAGGGTATTATTTAAAGAAATAATGACTGTTTGACAGTAATTGTGGAAGAATGTGAAGGGTAAAGACTGAAAAATGGGAGTTGAGTTGGCAACTAAAAAGTTTGTGGTACTGAGAAGTCTCATAGGCTTGTGGGAGCTTGATAGTATGGGGTAGAGAAAGTTTGAGAAACTGAAGACTACTTCCCCCTATAAAAATTTAGTAATGGAAGAATGATAGAGATTCATTTCACCTTTTTTTTCTACTGAGGGATGACATTAGGCCACCAAAGTTACCAACCATAGAAAAAAGACAGAGATTAAAGAATGAACAAAGAGGAGTTATAAGTGATGGAGCAAAATCTCAAGGATGGAGATGAGATCCAGTGTATGAGAGGAAGGATATGCTTGGATAGGATAAAGCCTGTCTCTTTTGAGATGGGAAAAGGAGTTGAAGGAGGAGGTCTTGGATTTGGGAAAGGTCTTTTTTTTTTTTTTTTTTGGAATATTTCTTAAGCTTTTTTTTTTTTATTTTGAAATATATTCAAAGTTACAGGAACAGTTGCAAAAACAATACTAACTCTATACACAGAATTCCATCATACCCTGACCCCTCTCCCCTGATAGCCCAATCCACCAACTTTAACATGCTGTCACATCGCTATTTCTTTCCCTCCCTCCCTCCCTATCTATCATCCATCATCTATTGCTCTGTCTTCTGAGCATATGAGAGCTAGCTGCATACATCCTTGAACAAACACTATAATTCACCTATACACTTCCCATGAATAAGAACATTCTTTTATGCAATCCCATTAAGCGCAGTTAAGAAGTATGAGAGATTCAACAATGATACAAACCTTACATTCCATATTTCCTTTTCCTTATGTCTCAGCTGTGTCCCTTTGAGCCTCCTGTCCTCCATCCTCAGATCCCATCCAGGTTTGTCCTTGGCATTCAATTGTCATCTATTTAGACTGTCTTTTTTTTTTTCCAGTTGTGGAAACATATATACAGCCTAGATCTTCCCATTCCACCCCCTCCCTAGCCTTCCATTAGTGGGATTAATCACATTTAGAATGTTGTAATGCCCTTTCCCACCATCCATTACTAGAAATTTCCCTTCTCCTCAAACAGCAACCCTACGCTCATTTCTTAACTCCCTATTGCCCCTTCCTCCATTTCTCTTAATCCATACTCTACTTTTCATCTCTATGGTTATATTCTCTGATAATTTCTTTGTGTTTACTGTGGGGCTTAAAATTGACCTCTTTAAATCCATAACAATCTTGTTTTTCTTTGATACCACCTTCACTTCAATAGGACACATAAACTATGTTCCTGTACTCCTCCATTTCCCCACCTTTATATAGTTGAGTTACATATTTTGTGTTGAGTTCAAAATCACTGATTTGTCATTAGAGTTTGTGTATTTTATATCATGTAGGAAGTAAATAGTGGAGTTACAGTTCAAAAATTATTGACTGCTATTTGTATTCCATTGTGGTTGGAGAATGTGCTTTGAGTATTTTTTTTTTTTTTTAATTTCTTGAGGCTTGTTTTATGCCCCAGCTTATGGTCCCTTCTGGAGAAAGATCCGTGATCACTAGGGAAAAATGAGTATCCTGGTGATTTGGGATGTAAGGTACTATATATGTCTGTTAAAATTCTCTATGTCTCTTTCTCCTGTCTTTGTTTCTCTGTTGGTAGGGCTCCCTTTAGTATCTGAAGTAGGGCAGGTCTTTTATTGGCAAACTCTCTCGTATTTGTTTGTCTGTGAAAAATTTAAGCTCTCCCTCAAATTTGAAGGAGAGTTTTGCTTTATAAAGTATTCTTGGTTGGAAATTTTTCTCTCTCGGAATTTTAAATATGTCATGCCACTTCCTTCTCGCTTCCATGGTGGCTGCTGAGTAGTAACTACTTAGTCTTATGTTGTTTCCTTTGTATGTGGTGAATTGCTTTTCTCTTGCTGCTTTCAGAACTTGCTCCTTCTCTTCAGTATTTGAGAGTCTGATCAGAATATGTCTCAGAGTGGGTTTATTTGGATTTATTCTATTTGGAGTTCGCTGGTCATTTATGCTTTGTGTGTTTATATTGTGTATAAGGTTGGGGAAGTTTTCCCCAACAATTTCTTTGAATACTCTTTGTAGACCTTTACCCTTCTCTTCCCCTTCTGGGACACCGATGAGTCTTAAGTTTGGACGTTTTATTTTATCTATTGTATCCCTGAGATCCATTTCAGTTTTTTCAATTTTTTTCTCCATTCTTTCTTTTGTTCTTTCATTTTCTGTTCTGTGGACTCCTAGGACCCTGAGACGTTGTTCAAGTTCCTCTAATCTTGTATTGTGAATATCCAGAGTCTTTTTAATTTGGCCAACAGTTTCTTTTATTTCCATAAGATCTTCTATTTTTTTATTTACTGTTGCAATGTCTTCTTTATGCTCTTCTAGGGTCTTCTTTATGTCACTTATATCCTGGGCCATGGTCTTCTTGATGTCCTTTAAATCCTTTGCTATGTTTTCGTTCCTGGATTGTAGTTCTTTGATTAATTGTGCCAGGTACTGTGTCTCTTCCGATATCTTGATTTGTTTGTTTGGAGTTGGATTCTCCATATTGTCTGGTTTTGTCATATGCATTAAGATTTTCTGTTGTTTCTGGCCTCTTGGCATTTGACTTGCTTGATAGGGTTCTTTCAAGTTGTAAAAAAGAGATACCAATCTAATTTTTCAGAAACACAGTTTGGTGATGTACACTTTCTCTTACTAACCAGCAGATGGCGTCAGTGAGTCACCTGTACCCCTGAAGTCATTTCTCAACCTTGTTCCCGTGGTGTGTGGGGAAAGGATTCTTGTGGGGTTCAGTTGGAGAACTCCATTTGGGTGTGTTGCTGAAGCTGTCCGCCCTGAATGTGGGGCGTATGTATGGGTGGCCAGGGAGGAACGGCAGCTTTAATGTTCAAATCCCCCAGGTTCCCGGAGATTCAAGGCCACCACAAGATTCTGAGCCTTCATTTCATTTCAGCCCCAGACCCTCTCTCTCACTGTCCCACAAACCACTGGACTTGGTGTAGTGTCCCTGGGTTCTCTGAGCGGGTCCCCCCTCCCAGCCGCGATCCTCCAGGACCTTTGCTGAGGGAATGCCGTGCTACGTCACCAGTGTGCGCTGTCCCTCAAGGGAAGCCCCGGGCCGCTGGGCCGTGCAGGGGTGCTCTCAACCTGATGCAAAGATGGCTGAATGAGGCGCCTCAACCCCCCCCTCCTCGCACAGTTCCTCCTTCCCAGCTCCGGGACAACTGGCAGGGCTCTGGGCTGTGGGCATGGCCCCGGGCAGGAGTTTATCCAGCCCTCCGGGGAGCCAGCTGCTAGCCGTGGGGTTTCTTTCTGCTTCCGGCTCTCCCCTCCATTCCCCTGGCCCCGAGGGTATCTGCAGCAGGCTATCTTCCAGGCCAGACACTGAGAGGCTGGCCCAGCCCCTTGCTGTGTTTTACTGCGTGGTTCCCACTGTCGCAACTGTAGCCGCTTCTGGGTTTTTCCCTTTTTTTTTTTTTTTTTTTTTTTTAAAGAGCCAGTTGGTCTCCAAACGCCAAGCCCTGGCTTCCCCACAACTCCGCATGGCTGCGGGTCTTCCAGCCAGCTTATTCACTCATTTCAGAATGCAGACTCCCGGTTTCACCAAGTATATGGCCCCTGTGGTACTAGGAGACCTCTTCCAGCTGGTGCATCGCTGTAACCGGTATTCTGGATCACTTTCTGGTTTTTATCTAGTGTTTTTCACGGAGGTGTTTTTTTGCCCTGTCTCACCTAGCCACCATCTTAGTTTCTCCTGGGAAAGGTCTTAAGGACGTATTTTTAATCTTTTTGTTTTTCTGTGTTCTAGATATTTTTATTCCGATTTTTTTTCTAGATTTCAAATTCTTTATTCAACTTTATATAATATATTGTAAGCCCACCTGTTGAGTCTTTGATTTAGTTATATTTTTCTGGTCTAGCAGTTTGATTTTACTCTGCTTTAGATTTGCTATGTTTCCTGTTCCCTGCAGATATTTTATAAGCTACTTTTTAAATTTTAAATTTATTTCTTTAATTTGGTAAACATAGTTATAATCTGTCAGAAAATTCCACCATCAGAAGTCTGGTTCATTTTCTGTTGTATATATCTGCTAGTTCTCACTAATGGTGCCTTGCATCTTTATGAGCTTTTTTGTTTTGACTGTTAGCTGTCTTTGTCCTTGAACAATTCTTTGTGGTGGTTCTCTGAGGTCTTGCATGAATAGGTTGCCTTCACAAAATTTTGCAGTTGCTTCATGGCTTGAGTTTCCCTGGCCCCATCTAGGCTATGTGTACCCTGGGTGTAAATCTGCATGAGGCATGGTCTGTAATCATAACTATTCAGAAATTTCTCTTCCCCATTCCCTGTCTCCCCACCCTTGTCCTTTTTCTTCTGCTTTACTGCCCATTGCCAGGGTAGCTTTATTTATAGTCCCCCTGATGTGAAGACTTCCAAATAAGAACAAAAGACTGAAGCCCTATGTAGGAATCTGCTTGCATTTCTCTCCTAGATCAACTTGAACTCTTAAAACTCTTTTCTTGTTACTAATTATCAGGCTAGGTTATGTAAATAAAACTTTTCTACTTAGTAATCAGACTACTGTTCCTCCCTAATTTGTTCAGTGATGCTTGAACACAATGATGTATCATTACATTAATTACATAGGGAATGAGTCTGGTGGCTTCTATAGAAAAGCTTCAGATTACGTATAGTGTTTTATTAATCAGTTGATTTTTTAAAAATTGGTCTTGTAACCAGTGATATTGGTAACTCACTTATTCTTTTTTTTTTTGTAATTATTTTATATTTTCTAGGAATACAATTATGTTATCTACAAATACAAATGTTTTATTTTTTACTTTTCAGCCTTCATGCCTTTTATTGCTTTTGCTTGATGAGTACAGTGTTGAGTAGAGGTGATGATAGTATAAATCCTTGTTGTTCTTTTCCCCTCATACTCAATGGAAGTGTTTAATTTTTCATCCTTGAGTACAGTGTTAGCTACAGGATTTTTGTAAATAATCTTCTTTAAATTCCCTTCTGTTCCTAGTTATTTGAGTAATTTCATCATGAATAGTTGTTGAGTTTTATAAAATGCTTTTTCTGCTTCATTCTGCTGAAATGACCATGTTTTCCCCTCTCTATTCTGTTATTATCTTTAATTATATTGACTCAGTTTTGCATATCTTTAATCAACCTTTATGTTTATCCTCTATATATTGGTGAATATTAAAAAAAAATTTTTCAGTCAGTGAAGTTTTTTCTCTCATAATTTTTTTTGAGATAATTCACATACCATAAAATTCACCATTTTTTTAGTACACAATTAAATGGTTTTTAATATATTTACAAAGCTTGCAACCAGAATACTTTCATCACCCCAAAATGAAAACCTTTACCTATTATCAATAGTTCTCCATTGTCTTCTTCCCCCTACCCCTGGCAGCCACTAATCTGCTTCCTGTTTCTATGGATTTGTCCGTTCTGGACATTTCACATATCTGAAATCATAAAATTTGTGGACTTTTGTAGTCTTTGTACCACTTTTTGTTTATGCATTCATCAGTTGATGAACATTGGATTGTTTCTACTTTTTGGCTCTGTAGTATTTTTTACGTCTCTGTTCATGGAAGATACTGGCCTGAAATTTTCTTATTTCAAAATGTTCCTTTCGGGTTTCGTATCACAGTTATGCTGGTCTCATAAAGTGGGTTGGAAAGTATTTCCTGATTTTATATACTTTGGAAGAGTTAGTCTAAGATTGATACTGTTTGGAAGAATTCACCAGCAAAGCCATCTGAGCTCAGAATTTTCTGTGTGGAAAGGTTTTGATTAGGGATTCAATTTCTCTAACAGATACAGTAGTATTCAGATAATCCATTTTTTTCCTGTTTAGTGTTGAGAAGTTATATTTTTCAAGGAATTTGTCCATTTTATTTAAGTGGTAAAATTTATGTGCAGGATCTATAATGGTATCCCTTCTCTCATTCCTCATATCAGTGATTTGTATTTTCATTTTTCTCATCACTTTTGCTAGGGGTTTATTATGTTTATTAATATCTTCAGAGAACCAGTTTTTGGCTCTTTGATTTTCTCCTTTGAATGTTTGCTTTCTATTTCATTGGTATTTGCTCTTATTTTATCATTTCCCTCCTCCTACATCTTTTCTGTTTAATTTACTGTTCTCTTTCTAGCTTCTTGAGTTGTAAGTCTGGGTTATTTATTTTTAACCTCTTTTTTTTCAATGTATGTGTTTATGTATATGCATAAAGTTAAACATCTCCTTTAAGCATTTCTGCAGGTGCATTCCACAAGTATTGAAATGCAAAATTTTATTTTCATTTAATTGAAAGTACTTTCTAATTTCCTTTGTAACATTTTTGGTCCAATAGGTTATTTAAGTCTTTGTTTCTTGATTTCCAAACATTTGGGAATGTCTTAAATTTTCTTTCTGTTGGTTTCTAGCTCAGTTTTTCTGTGATCAGAGAACTACTTATGATTCAGTCCTTGGAAGTTTGTTGGGACTTGGATTGGGTCTAGCATTGTCTATTTTGGTAAATGCTCCATGTACATTTGAAAAGAATGTGCGTTCTGCAGTGGTTGCATGTGGTTTTCTTATATATGTCAGTTAGGTTAAGTTGGTCTATCATGACTGTTTTTAAATTTTTCTATATCCCTGCTGTTTTGTTCTCTATTCATTTTGTCAGTTACAGATAGAGGTATGTTTAAATTTGCTCTTATGATTGTGGATTTTTCTCTTTCTACTTCTTTCAATTTTGCTTACTGTATTTTAAAGCTATATTATTAGATGCATTCTGACTGGTCGGAATGCTTTTCTATTGAATTGATCCTTTAGCATTATGAAATGCTCTGCTCATCTCTTATACTTTAACCTTAAAGATTACTTTGACAAATATTAATATAGCCAGTCTAGTTATTTTTTTAGCAAGGCTGGGAGTGTGTTCATGATGTCTTCTTCCATCATTTTACTTTTAAAATTTGAACTTTTATTTAAAAATATGACATATCAATTATTAAAGGAACTTCCTTTTGTATTTCTTGTAATGTTGGCTTATTGGTGATGAATTATGTAATATCAGCTTTTGTGGCTCTAAACGCATTTTTAATTTGCCTTCATTTTAAAAAGGTATCTTTGATGGCGTTCTGGTTTGCTAATGCTGCCGTTTTGCAAAATACCAGAAATGGATTGGCTTTTATAAAGGGGGTTTAGGTTTATTTGGTTACAAATTTACAGTTTGAAGGCCAGGAAAATGTCCAAATTAAGGCATCAGCAGGAGGCTGCCTTCACCAAAGGAAGGCCAGTGGTGCCCAGAAAACCTCTGTTAGCTGAGAGGGTACATGGCTGGCATCTACTGATCCCGGGTTGTGTTCCGGCTTCTCTCTCAGCTCCTGTGCTTTCTTCAAAATGTTGCTCTTGGTGCGTTTTGTCCTCCCTTAGCTTCTCTGGAGCAAACATTGGGCTAGCATCCCCAAAGTGTCAGCAGAAGTCTGCTTTCAGCAGCTGTTTCCAAAATGTTTCTCTGAGCTGCTCAGCACTGAGCTCCTTCTGTTTGAGCTCTTATAGGGCTCAGGTAAACTAATCAAGACCCATGTTTAATGGGCGGGGCCACACTTCCATGGAAATGATTTAATCAAAGGTATTACCCACAGTTGGGTGGGTCACATCTCCATGGAAACACCCCAATCCAAAGATTCCAACCTAATCAACACTAATACATCTGCCCCCACAAGATTGCATTTTGAGGGTCATAATACATCCAAACTGGCACAGACGGGCATATAATTGTAGGTTGCTGGATCCCCCCCATTCCCCCATATATACCTCAGCACTTTTTGACACAAAGAATGGTAGTCATCAATCCATCAATCTTTCTGTTGTTTCTTTGAGTGTATTTCTTTTCTATGGCTGCTTTTAAGATTTTCTGTTTATTCTTGTTTTCAGCAGTTTGACTATGATGTGACTAGGTAAGATTTCATTGCCTGTTCTTGCTTGAGGTTCGCTGAGTTTCTTTTGAATCTCTGAGTTGATTTCTCTCCTCAATTTTGGAAAATTGTCATTAATTATCTCCTTATGTATTGTATTCTATTTTTTTCTCTTCTCTCTTTCTGAGATTCTGGTTACATGACTATGAAGATCATTTGACTATGTATCACACATCTCATGCTCTCTTTTCTGTTTGTCTCTCTTCTGTTTGTCCCATTTTTTTTTCTCTGTGCTTCAGTTTGGAGTTTCTCTTGACTTGTCTTTAAGTCCATTAGTCCTCTTTTCCTTTGTGACTGTTCTGCTCTCAAAGCCATGTGACGGTTTCTTAATTTCACATATTTTTCAGCCCATTTTGTTCTTTTAAAAATAGTTTCGGTTGAAAATTCCATCATTTTAGCTATTTTGTTCATCTTTTCATCTATATGAAGTCTTATTTCCTAACTTCAGTGTCTGGATTATATGTGAGTCTGCCTAATTGTCTCATTTTCTCTTGATTATCTGTCACATCATTTTACCTTTTTGGATGTCTTTTAGAACGTTTTTATTGTGTGCCTAACAGTATGTGGAAAAGAACAGTTAATTTCTTTCAGATGATTGTTTCTTCTTCCAGAGAGGTTTGCTCTTTGCTGTATTAGGCATATAGAATGAGGTGCTGGTGACTTCAGTCCAATTAGGGATTAGCCAGGATCACTCTGGGTTTCACAATGGCATTAATTAGATTCTGTCCACCTTTGTTTTTTAGTGTCTCCAGGGCAGGATCTGTTGTATGCTTCTTTTAGACCCCTTCCTCTACTGGTACTTTGTCTTCTAAGCCCTGGGAAACTGAAAAATTTACTCTGCCATTTTTGTCTAGCCGTTCTGTCCTTCTTCACTGCCCCATCACTAAGCAGACATACCATTGGGAAAATTGACCAACTCTTTGGGGTTTTCTAGATTCCAATTTGTCCTTCCAGCCCATGCAGGACATCTAAAGTACCACTAGTTTCTTGTTTCCTTTACTAGAGTTCCTCTTCCTAAACCACACTCAGTCCTCACTGTGCTCAAACTCTGCAGATGCTCCCATGAAAGAAAATGGCAGTGGTCTCACCTGTACTTGGAAGTGCTCTCCAGCTCTGCATGTTTAGGTCATCTAGTCCTCAGTGTTTCTACATACAGCTTTTTGAAGGAAGAACAATTTCTTGCTGTTATCTAGTATCTTCCTTTAGGGAAAAGGAAGTCAGGATTTTATCTTTACAAAAAGAAAAGGCAGATTATTTTTAAGAGTGTGTATTTGTATAAGAATAGTCATGTTCTGAATAATTTTATCTGTGTGGCATACTAATAGCAATATTTTTTTCTTTCTGATAGGAGGCGGTTTTATCAAAGTACAGTGTAAACTAGGGGATCAGCAAACTATGTCCCACAGACCAAATCTGGCCCTATGCATGTTTTTATATGGCCCATGAGCTAAAAATGGATTTTACGTTTTTTAAAAGTTGAAAAAAAATAAGGAGAATGTATTATAACATAAAAATTATATGAAACTCATATCTTAGTGTTAAGAGGTAAAGTTTTATTGTAATATAGCTGCACTCATTTGTTTATGTATTGTCTATGGCTGCTTTCATGCTGTAATGACTGAGTAGCTGCAGCAGATACCATTTGGCCCACAAAGCCTGAAACATTTACTTTCTGGCCTTTTGTAGAAAAACTTTGCGTGTACCTGTTTTAGACCATAAAACTCAGGAATTTTTAATTTCTCATTACTAAGTGAAATTTAACAGAAGACTGAAACCTTATTCCAGAAGTTCCTTAAATTTGAATTTATAGAATCCTAGCATTTTAGAGCTAGGAGGAATATCAGAGAGAATCTCCTCACCTCTATTTTACAAATGAGGAAAACAGATTCAGAGCAAGAGAGATGTTTAAATTGTTATGACTAATTTTTGTTTTGGTTAAAAAAAAAAAATTCCAGTAATATGCTGATTTAGAAACTAATGGTCTATCTCACTGAATTACTTGTAAAATTTATTTATTTTTATATTGCAGAAGTTTTTTAATTTTCTTTAACAGTGGTAGCAATTAAGAAAACATCTTGGGAATTTTAAAAGTATTTAAAATATATTACTTATACACATATAAGGTGTGTTTATAGCCTTTACCTTTCATTAGGCATGAGGTTCATGAGGTTCTTTTTGTGGGAAGACTACAAATCTTACAAGATCAATCCCAGACATTCCTTATTAAGCTCCTATTGATTTAAAATTCTGAGCCATCACAAACTTAAGGTTAATTGTTCATGTGTAAGTTCTTTTTTTAGAGTTTCTCTTTTTCTTCATCTATCAGGTATCATGAAAAGTTTATTTAAGCTTCATTCTAAAATGCAGTCATAATAGTGAGACATTGCAGTGACTAACATTTTTGCTTTCCAATGTTGAAAATAGATTTTCTTTATATAATTTTTAAGTCATTACTGGCTTTTTTGTACAACCCTCCACCGCTAAAACAATCCAAACCAAGAAAAAAAAAAACAGCCAAATTAATTTGTAAGGATTTAGGGAAAGCTGATTCTTTAGTCTATATTCAAGAATCAGTGTATACAGAGTCACTGAAATTGTTAGTTGCCCACCTACATAGAAAGAAGTATTTTAGGGTTACGTTTAAAGTCATTTGAACTTTCAAGAAGTCTGTTAAACAAAACAGACAAAACATTGGTGTATAATTGTGAAAAGTTAAGTCGTTGATAACACAGTTTCAGGAAATCCACCTGAATTAGATTATGTATTCTGCTTCTCCAAAGATTGATTTTGAATGAACCTTGATGTTTTTCTAAATTGTATAAGAAGTGGCCAACTTTTTAGCAATTACATATTCCTGTGGCTCAATGACTGATTTTCCTTAAGTGAGCTTTAGTATAAAGGAAGGTTGGTTTCCTAAACTACATATGAAAAATTCCCATAATTTTTCATTCACTTACTTGTTCACCTAATATTTCTTGAGTATCCGTGGTATGTTAGACACTGAAGCAGGTGTTGAAAAAATGCAAAATTGAAACAGACATTCTTCGTGCTCTCACATTACTCATAGTTTATTGAATAGATTGTGTAAGCAGGTATATCTATGCTTGTGCAACATTTCACACTGTTAATCACATTTTTTCCCTTTACTTTCGTAACATACTGTATTGGCGAAATCCTCCACATACATGGTTTCTCCATTATCCTCTTTGCACCAAAATCTGTATAAAATAATCCCACTTGTTGGATGTTTCTGACTGGATTCCCTTTAAATGCATTGGTGTATCTGTAGATCTGTCTTTGGTGCTTTCTGAGTAAGGCACGTAACTTTAGCTCTTAACTTCTTTCTTTTCTCCCCTTCCTCTCTCCTTCTTCCCACTTTTCTCTTTCTGTCTCTCTCAGAATACTACTAAGTAGTATGTTCCATGCAGTTTTATGAGCAGTGAGGCCACAACTGTGAACAAGAAAGATATGGTCCCTGCACAGTTGGAGCTTATGGCTTGGTGGTGGAGAGGTACATTGAACAAATAATCATAATTATAGATTATATAATGAAACAAAAGTATAAGATAAAATAAGTGTTTATTAGGGAAAATAACCCAGTCTGGAGAGTTAGAAAGACTTTCCTGAGTAAGTTACATGCTGGGACCTCAAAGATGGGTAGTGATTAGCAGGAGATGGGTGAGAGCATTTCAGGGAGAGGAACCTTTGTGAAAGTCCCTGAAGAGCTAGCAGGTTCAAACAGCTGAAAGAATGTCCTATGGCCGGAGTATAATGAACAAATTGGAGAGGGATGCAAAATGAGGCAGAAGAGCTTGGCAGAGGTCAGAACTTGGTAGAGGATCTTTAAAACATATTAATGCTTTTGGACTTAATAGAATTGAGAAGATAACAAGGACCAAGGGTTTTAAGTGGGAGAATTACCCACTCAGATTTGTGTTTTAAAAAGCTGACTCAGGTTCTTATGAAGAATGTATTGAAGTGGGGGCAAATGTGAATGTGTAAAAATGATTTAAGGTGCTTTTGCAGTGAGCCAGGCAAGAAGTGGTGGTAGCATAGATTAATAGCCTACGAAGAGTAGAGATAGTGTGGACAGAGTCAAGAACTATTTATGAGATATATTTGACAGGATTTAGTGATTATTTTGGTTTGGAAAGTGAAGCTGAAGGAAGTCTCAAGGAAAAAATTTTCTTATACTTGTTGCTCATGTCTATCTTGACATTTTGTCATCTTGAAATCAGATGTCTTCAAAATTGAACCCAATTTTCCCTTCCCAAACTAACTCTTCCTCCTAGCTTCCCTGTTTTTTTTGTGAATGACATCCTTGACCTTCAGAGGATCTATGCTGAAAATTTTTTCTTTATCACTGCTTCCGTCAAATTAGTTATCAAGTCTTAACACGACCCCTGCAGCATCTAGTATCTCTTCTTTTTATTTTATTTTATTGTTTTCATTACCACCACTGTAAATTTATGCTGAGGCCTCACTCATTACCTTCTGTCTTTATATTGCAGTAGCATCCTCTTTCTAGATCATTGAGCTTGCTTTCCATTTAAGTCCCTGAGCTCCTTGAAGGTAAGAATGATCTTTTTCATCTTGTATCTTTAGTTCCTAGCAGTGTGCCTCAGCATGGTTGGCAATAAAAAGTATTAAAGGAAATGAAAATAAAAAGTTTCCCTTGCATCTTGTTTCTTCCACTGTAATTTTTATTCTTTACCATATAGTTTTCTTTCTTAAAGTCATTCAGTGGCTTCCTTTTGATTAAAGAACAACTTGGCTTTAGAACTGTGAGGTAATGGAAATCATACTGGATACATAAAGTGTATGAGCTGTAGGTTTTCTGTTAGTAATTTAGTAAGAATTTACTATTTTTTTCACTTGTTTTTTTTAGGAATAAGAAAATTTTAAATAAAAAGAAGTTGAAAAGAAAACAGAAGAGCAAATCAAAAGTGAAGACAAGAAGCAAGGTAAAGCTGCTGGCAATGTATAGGGAATAAGGACTTTTTCATGCAGTAATTTGAATAAAAATCTTGATGTTAATATATGAGTGTATAATTAACAAACCATTCTGTTTCTTTATAGTGTGACTTGGACACATTAGAAGTAAATTTTGACTTTTAAATAGGGAATCTGGCTTAGAATAGACAACTTTATTAATCAAATGCAAAAACAGTGGAATAAAATAGACTTATTTTGATATTTTACTCTTTTGTACAGGAATGGAAATATGAATAAATAGGTGTTTCTGAAATTAAACATAAAAAGAATGCCTAACAGATTGCTAAATGATAGAAGCATACTTTTTTTTTTTTAAGTTAAACAAAAAAATTTATTTTTACATTGCTCTTTTAGCCCTGGCCTTCAAAATGTCTTAATGAAGTAAGTTTTTAAAAGCCCTTTGTTATTTGGTTTTCACTTTAGTTTCATCTTTGAGTTTGAATGTTTCTTGACCAATAGACTTGGAAGTTAATACCTGGGTACTAAAAATTATTTATTATTTATTCCTGTTATCTTTAGTCAGTCCTTTGGGGGAACATATTCATTTCTCTTCTCCTTTTCCATTCTGACTTCATCTACTAGAAATAGGAAAATTGACTTGTAAGTTGAGACTTAGTTTTCACATGCCTCTCTTGACATGAGAAAGTTAAGTGAATTAGGGAGACTCTTGGTACATGTAATAATATTCTGAGCTTCTTTTGTCTGTGCTCACAGAGGTGGCTATGTGAAAGAAAAGGCAATACAGAGTATTTGAATTAAATGGAAACTTAAACATCAAGGATCCCTTCTGCTACCTAGTGCAGATATCTTCTCTATAAATTCCATCTAGATTTTCTGTAAATATTTTTCAGTGACAAGATCCCACTTTCTATAAAACAGTAGCTTTTCTACTGAGCAGTTCTGAGGGCTAGGCAGAAGGAAGAGGGAAGTCATAACTACAATTTCTGAACAGTTCCACTTTTGGCTAGATAAATAACAGCTTAGCTGGACCTATCATATTTAAGTTTCAGATGTGATTGTTTCTTGCCTCACCTCCCTTTTTAAAATGTATTCTTTTTTTTGTAACTGAGAGAAATCTACTTCAAAGTAATAAACCAAATTAGAATGTGAGGGGATGGAATTTATTTAGTGGATCTTGAGATACAGCTAGTTGCAGGGATTATATAAAGTCATCAATTATGTCTTCATCTCTTGCCTTTGCTTTCCTTTGTATGTGGGCTTATTGCCTGTGACTGAGGAATAGGCTTCTGGCAGCTCCAACTTGAGTCAGTCAGTAGCTCCAACTAGTTCTAGCAGAAAATCTTGGGTAGAATTTTTGACTGACCAGTCACGTTGGCCAGGGATAGGAAATACATTGATTGGTTAGAATCAGTCATGCTTTTATCCTTGTGATGGGCTGGCCATATGGAATAGAGTAGGGGTGGTTATCCTAAGGAAAATTTTGTTGGGTAGATAAATAATATATGTTCACTTTATCACCTTACATTAATTCTGCTTTCAGGGTAGAAGAGGGAAGTGAGAGCATTTTTTATATACTAGCAAAATATACAGATCAAAAGCAGCAAGAGAAGGATGTGTAATGGTGGCTTTTAGGCAGTTGCATCACAGGCTTCTTAGTCCTTACCAGTCTGAGGCCACACAGGAAATGCTTTGTCTCTGGCAGTGAACTACAGGGACATGTGAGGAATATCTCTGCCCAAGAAAGCCCATTTGAATCTTGGGGAGGTCTAAGGCTTTTATGGGGGTTTGGTCACATAGGTATATCCTGCTGTGTAATAAGCCATATCAAGTGAAACTCAGGCAAGTGAACCCCAAACAGTGAAACCAGGTGCACATCATTAATCTTGATGTTTGTGCAAAGCAATCTCACGGGCCTGTAGGCAGAGTCTGTTACTCCAAGGGTATATAACAAAATCATAATCACTAACATAACACTCAGAGGACCACATTTTTAGGGGTTGGCCAATGGCCAACCATGGTTCCTTTGGAAAATACAAATAGTAGCAAGCAAACCTGTGGTGTTAACCTTTTTATCCCAGGTGGCACAATAGATGTATAGTTAACTTTTTTTTTTAAAACAGTTTTATTGAGATAAATTCACATACCATACAATCCATCTAAAGTGTACAATCAGTGTCTTCTAGTATATATTCAGACTTTCATTTCGTCCCCATAATCAATTCTAGAGCATTTTCACCCACAAGAGGGTTCAGTATGTTATACAGTCCCATGTTCCATCCTTTGGCTTTCCTTCTAGTCACGTACATGACCCTGAACTTTATCTTTCAACCGCATTTGCACCCACGTATCATCACTATTAATTGCACTCACTATAAACACCATCACCTCTATTCGTTTCCAAAAATTTATAGTCAACCTTATTACAAATTTTGCCCAAATTAAGCATCAGCTCCCCATTCTCTGCTCTCGTTCTATCTTTTGTTGACTGATGTTCTAGATAGTCACACCATGAGTTTGCTAATTATATTTAGTTCATATTACTGAGGTCATACAATATTTGTCCTTTTATATCTGACTTATTTCACTTATTCAGTTTAATGACTTCAGAGTTCATACATATTGTCACATGGACCAAGACTTCATTTCTTCTTACAGCTGAATAATATTCCATTGTATGTATTTACCATATTTTGTTTATCCATTCATTGGTTGATGGGCACCTGAGTTATTTCCATCTTTTGGTAATTGTGAATAATGCCTGCAAATATCTGTTTGCCTCCCTGCCTTCAGTTCTTCTGAATATATACCTACTAGTGGAATTGCCAGATCATATGGCAATTCTATATTAAGCTCCCTGAGGAACCGCAAAACTATCTTCCAGTAGAATGTGCCATTCTACATTCCCACCAGTAGTGAATAAGTGTACCTATTTCTCCACATCATCTCTAACACTTGTAGTTTTGTTTTTTCTTTTAATAGTGGCCTTTCTAGTAGGTGTGAAATGAAATCTCATTGTAGTTGTGATTTGCATTTCCCTAATAGCTAGTGATGTTGAATATCTTTGCATGTGATTTTTAGCCATTTGTATAACCTCTTTGGAAAAATGGTAAGTCCTTTGCCCATTTCTTACTTGTGTTGTCTTTTTATCATTGGGTTGTAGGATCTCTTTATATATCCTAGATATTAAACCCTTACTGGATATGTGGTTTCCTCATTGAGTAGGCTGTCTTTTCACCCTCTTGTGAAAGTCCTTTGAAGCAAAAAAGTACTTAATTTGTGGAGGTCACATTTATCTATTTTTTCTTTTGTTGCTTGTGCTTTGGGTATAAGGTCCAAGAAACCACCTCCTATCACAAGATCTTGAAGATGCTTCCCTACATTTTTTTCTAGGAGTTTTATGGTTCTGTCTTTTATATTTAGGTGTTTGATCCATTTTGATTTGATTTTTGTGTAAGATCTGAGATAGGGATCCCCTTTCATTTTTTTGAATATGGATATCCAGTTTTCCCAGTACTATTTGTTGAAGAGACTGCTCTGCCCCAGTTGGATAGACTTGTCTGTCTTGTCAAAAATCTATTGGTCAGTATGTCTGTCTATATGCCAAAACCATGCCATATATATATATATATATTTTTACCGCTGTAGCTTTGTAATATGCTTTAAAGCAAGGAAGTGAGAGTTCTCCAATTTCATTTTCTTTTTCATGATGTTTTTGTCTATTTGGGGTCCCTTACCCTTTCAAATAATTTTAATAATTGGCTTTTCCAATTCTGCTAAGTAGGCTGTTAAAATTTTGATTGGGATTGGTTTGAATCTATAAATAAATTTGAGTAGAATTGACATCTTAACAATATTTAGTCTTCCAGTTCATGAACATGGGATGTCTTTCCATTTATTTAGGTCTTCTTTGACTTCTTTTAGCAATGCTTTGTAGTTATGAATACAGGTCCTTTACAACGTTGGTTAAGTTTATTCCTAGATATTTGATTCTTTTAATGAAAATTTTTTCCTGATTTCTTCCTCAGATTGCTCATTAAAACTACCAGTTTTTACTTATTTATCTTGTATCGCACCACTTTAGTGAACTCATATATTAGCTCTAGTAGCTCTGTTGTAGATTTTTCAGAACTTGCTAGGTATAGAATCATATCTTTTTTAAATAGTGAAAATTTTACTTCTTCCTTTCCAATTCGGGTGCCTTTTATTTCTTTTTCTTGTCTAATTGCTCTAGCTAGAACTTCCAGCACAATGTTGAATAGCAGTGGTGACAGTGGGCATCTTGCTTGTGTCTGATCTCAACAGGAGATCTTTCAGTCTTTCACCATTGAGTACGATGTTAGCTGTGGGCATTTCAGATATGCCCTTTATCATGTTAAGAAAGTTTCCTTCTATTCCTGTCTTTCAGAGTGTTTTTATCAAGAGAGGATGCTGGATTTTGTCAAATGGCTTTTCTGCATCAATTGAGATGATGATGTGTTTCTTCTCCTTCTATTTGTTAATCTGTTGTATTACATAGATTGATTGATTTTTTTTTTTTTTATTTGAACCACCCTTGCATACCTGGGATAAAACCCACTTGATCTTGGTGAATAGTTATTTTAATGTGTTCTTAGATTCAGTTTGCAAGTATTTTTTTGAGGATTTTTGCATTTGTAATCATTAGAGAGATTGGTCTGTAATTTTCCTTTCTTGTACTGTCTTTATCTGACTTTGGTATTAAGGTGATGTTGGCTTCCTAAAATGCATTTGGTAGTGTTCCCTTCTTTTAATTTTTTGAAAGAATTTGAGCAGGTTTTGTGTTAATTCTTCTTGGAATGATTGGTAGAATTCACCTGTGAAGGCATCTGGTCCTAGGCTTTTCTTGGTTGGAAGGTTTTTGATGACTGTTTCAATCTCTTGTGATTCATTTGTTGAGGTCTTCTCTTGTTTCCAGAATCAGTGTAGGTGGTTCGTGTGTTTCTAGAAAATTTTCTATTTCATCTGAGTTGTTTAGGTTGGAATACAGTTGTTTGTAGTATCCTTATGATCTTTTTTTTAAATTTCTGTGGGGTTGATAATAATGTCCTCCTTCTCATTTCTGATGTATTTATTTGCATTTTCTCTCTTTTTCTTTGTCAGTCTAAGGGCTTATCAATTTTGTTGATCTTCTCAAAGAGCCATCATTTGGTTTTGTTGATTCACGATTTTTTATTGTTGTTCTCAGTTTCATTTATTTCTCTAATCTTTGTTGTTTCTTTCCTTCTGTTTGCTTTGGGGTTACTTTGCTGTTCTTTTTCTAGTTCCTCCAGATGTGTAGTTAGGTATTTGATTTTAGCTCTTTCTTCTTTTTCAATGTGGCATTTTAGTGCTATAAATTTCCCTTTCAGCACTGCCTTAGAGGCATCCCATAAGTTTTGATATGGTGTGTTCTTGTTTTCATTTTTTTCAAGGTATTTACTGATTTTGCTTGCAATTTCTTCTTTGACCCATTGATTAGGAAAGTCTTTTTTACCTTCCATATCCTTGCGCATTTTCCAATCTTCCACCTGTTGCGATCAGAGAAAGTGGTTTGTGTAATTTCATTCTTTTTAAAATTATTGAGACCTGTTTTGTGACCCAAGTGAGCATTTGATAAAAATCTACATCCTGGTGTTTGTGGGTGCATTGTCTGTAAATGTTCATTTATCAAATTATTAAAGTTCTCTGTTTCCTTTTTGATCCTCTGTCTAGATATTCTCTCTATTGATGTGAGTGGTGTATTGAAGTCTCCAACTATTATTATAGATATGTCTATTTCATCCTTTAGTGTTGCTAGTGTTTGCCTCATGTATTTTGGGGCACCTTGATTAGGCACATATATATTTATAATTGTTATTTTTCTTGGTGGATTACCCCTTTTATTGACATATAGTGTCCTTTGTTTCTTATAACAGCTTTGCATTTGAAGTTTATTTTGCCTCATATTAGCATAGATACCCCGGCTTTTTTTGGATACAGTTTGCATGGAATACCTTTATCCAGACTTTCACTTTCAACCTGTTTCTATCATGGGGTCTATGGTGAGTCACTTGTAGAGAGCATATAGATGGTACATAATTTTTTATCCATTTTCCTACTCTTTGCCTCTTGATTGGGGAGTTTAATCCATTACCATTCAATGTTATTGTGGTAATGGCAGTACTTGCTTCAACTATTTTATCCTTTGGTTTTTATCTGTCATATCTTATTTTGTCTCTTTACCCTTTTAGTTACCTTTACTGATACTCTTTATTTCTACACTCTCCTCGGAGCCTCTCTCTCTTGTCTTTTCCTTTCAGCCTGCAGGACACTCTATGGTATTTCTTGTAGGGCAGGTTTCTTGTTAATAAACTTTCTCAGCCTCTGCATGTCTGTGAATATCTTAAACTCTCCCTCATTTTTGAAGGACAATTTTGCCAGATAGCTAATTCTTGGGTGGCAGTTTTTCTTTTTCAGTACCTTAAATATATCATTCCACTTCCTTCTTAACTCCATAGTTTCTGATGAGAAACTGGTACTTAGTCTTATCAGCCATCCCTTGTATGCAATGAATCGCTTTTCTCTTGTTGCTTTTAGAATCCTCTCTTTATCTTTGTCTTAGAGTAGGTCTTTTTGCAGTTTTTCAGTTTGGAGTACATTGCGCTTCTTGGACATGAATATTTGTCTTTCATAAGAGTTGGGAAGTTTTTGTCCATTATTTCCTCAAATTTTCCTTATGCCCCTTTTCCCTTCTCTTCTTCTGGGGCACCCATGACATGAATGTTTGTGCACTTTGTGTTGTCAGTCGATTTCTTGAGACTTTCTTTGTTCTTCCTATTCTTTTTTCTGTCTGTTCCTTTGTGTGTTCGAATTCAGATGCTCTGTCTTCTAGTTTGCTGATCCTTTCTTCTGCCTTTTCAAACCTGCTGTTGTGTGCCACTAGTGTATTTTTAATTTCCTCTTTTGTCCCTTTTATTCCCATAAGATCTGTTATTTTTCTTTGCATGCTTTCATATTCATGTATATGCCAATCCAGTGTCTTCTTAATATCTTTTATCTCTTTAGCCATCTCCTTGAATTGGTTTTGGAGATTTGTTTGAAGATCTTTGATTAATTTTTCCAAATTCTGTATGTGCTTTGACTTTGATTTGTTCCTTTGACTGGCTCATATCTTCCTGCTTCTTGATATAGCTTGTAATTTTTTTGCTGATGTCTGGGCACTGGATTATCTTTGTGAATTTACTCTGAAGGTTGGATTCTCTCTCTTGTCAAAGTTTGTCTTGTTGATTAGCTTTGTGATAATGCTTTTCTTTGACACTTGATTCCACTCTGAAACTGATTCCATGAAGGGGGCATACATCAGTTCCACAGGGCCCTGGGGAGAGGTCAGGTAAAGACACCAAAATGCCTTTAGTTCTGCTCCCCACAGGTGTGCTTTCCTGGCCTGCCCAGCATATGACCCTTTTTGCCCTGGAGACTTTTAGACATCTTCCTGGAGGCACACTTTCCTCACCTGCAATCTGTTCCAATCAGTCCTTAGAAGTCAGGCTCTTCTTAACTCCCTGCTGTATCCAGACAATGGTGTAGCATTGCCAGGCCAGGCACGTTTAAACTGGAGGTCCTGGCAGCCCGTAATCGCTGGACAAAAGCTGGAATAGTGCTAGATTGTGGCCTGCCTTGTTCCTCGGGAATTAAATCTCTGCAGCTGTCTGCCCACCAGTGACCTAACACTCTCTTTCTGCTCCAAGAGAGAGGTATGGGCACCAGAAATAGGAGCTGACGGGTACTCACGATCCCTTGCCGCTGCTTCTCTGTCCCACACTTTCCTGTGTTGCTCTCCCTGATCTGCTGAGCCCCATAACCATTATTCCAGACAGTTTCTGCCTATCCCCTAGTTGTTTTTCTGGGAGAAAAGTGAGCCCAGCCTCTGTCTAATCAGCCATTTTGGGATCCTGTATGTTTAGCTTTTAAAGAAACTGAAAAACTGTTTTCCAAAGTGGTTGTTCCATTGTACAGTTGCAGCAGCAGTGCATGAAAATTTTAGGTGCTTTACATCCTCACAAGCACATAATATTGTTAGGTTTTAAAATTTCATTCTAATAAGTAGAAAAGAGGCTATCACTCTGTTCTTGTATTTCTTTAATGACTAATGATGTGAACATCTTTTCATTTGCCTTTGGCCATTCATTCATTGTGTGGGTGAAGTGTATGTTCAGATCTTGCCTCCCCTCCCCCCCCCCAGTTGAATTGTTTGTTGTCTTGTGGAGTTGTAAGAAGAGTTCATTATACATTCTAGATACAAGTCCTTCTCAGATTTTGGTATTGCAAATAATCTCTCCCAGTCTGTGGTTGATTTTTTTTTTTTTTTAAGGTGTAAAAGTTTTTGATTTTTATAAAATCCAGCTAATTTTTTTATATGATTCATGCTTTTTGTTTTATAGCCAAGAAATCTTTGTCCACCCCAAAGTTGCAAAGATCCTCTTTTATATTTTCTTCTAGAGATTTTATGTTTCTAGCTTTTATATTTATGTCTATGGTCTATTTCAGGTTAATTTTTTTTTTAAATGGTATGCCTTAAGAGTTGATGCCTATTTTTATCCACATTGATATCCAGTTTATCCTGCACCACTTGTTAAAAAGTCTTTCCTTTCTTCCATTGAATTGCCTTGGCATCTTTCTCAAAAGTCAGTTGACCATGTTTGTATGGGTCTATTTCTGGACAGTATTTTGTTCCATCAATCTGTAGGTCTATCTTTATACCAATACCATACCATCTTGATTATAGCAGCTCTATATAGTCAGCCTTGAAATCCACTAGTATATCTTCCAACTTTGGTCTTTTTTTTTTTTTTTTTTTATAAAATTGGTTTACCCATTTTAGGTCTTATTTCTTTATGAGTTTTAGAATCAGCATGTCAATTTCCATTAATAAAGTCTCTAGAATTTTTATTGGGATTATATTCAATCTACAGATTTGGGAAGAAGTGCCATTTTAATGGTGTTGAATCTTTCAATCTGTGAATGTAGTGTATCTCCCCATTTATTTAAGTCTTTAACTTGTTTCAGCAATATTTTTTAATTTTCAGTATATAGGGCTTATACATATGTTATTAAATTTATCTTTACTTATTTTATATCTTTAATTTTGTTTTCTAAGTTTTTAATTTTGAGATAATTGTAATTTAATGCAGTTTTAAGAAATAATATAGAGCACATGTTTAGTTTTGTAAGAAACTGCCATAGTCTTTTTCCAGAATGGCTATACCATTTTACATTGCAATCAGCATTGTACAAGTGATCTCATTTCTCTATAACCTCACCAATATTTGTTGTTGTCTCTGTTCTTTATTTTAGCCATTCTGCTAAGTGTGAAATATTCCTGTTGTGGTTTTAATTTGCATTTCTCTAATAGCTAATGATGTTGAGCTTCTTTGATGGTCTTATATACCTTCTGTCTATCTTCTTTGGTGAAATGTTTGTTCTTATCTTTTCCATTTTCTAATTGGATTGCTGTTCATTTTATTTAATTTACTTTTTACTGTTTAATTTTGAGAGTTCCTTATATATTCTAAATACTAGTTCCTTTTAGGATATGTTTGCAATTATTTTTCCTTGTCTGTAGCTTGCATGTAATTAGTTTTAAAATTTCATTTTCAGAATGTTCATTCTTAGTAAAATGGACATACTGTTTACCTGTGTACATTAATCTTGTCTCCTGTGACTTTGCTAAGTCCACTAATTAGCAACAGACTTTTTTTTTTGCAGATTTCTTAAGATTTTGTACGTCTTCTGCAAATAAAGATAGTTCTTCTTTTCTAGGAGATACTTATTGCTTTCTAACAATGCCTTTTATTTCATTTTTTGGTTTATTGCACTGGCCAGGATATGCAGTACAATGCTGAATCAAATTGCTGAGAGGAGACATTTTTGCCTCATGTTCAATCTTAGGGAGAAGGCATTAAGTCTGTTATAATGTCACAGATGTGGATATTTCATAAATATCCTTTATCATATTGAGGAAGTTCCCTTCTACTACTAATTTACTTAGATATAAAAAAAAATCATGATTGGATATTAAACTTTCATCAAATGCTTTTTCTGTTTTATTTACACTATCTTATGGTTTTTTTCCTCCATTATTTTGTTGATATGTTGAATTACATTACATTACAGCCTCATTCCTGGGTTAAATCCCACTTGTATTCTTTTCTTTTTTATATATATTGTTGGACTTCAAGGGCTAATATTTGTTTTTAGTATTTCTGGAAGAAATGTTCACCTGTTTAGGACATGTTGATTAACTTCAGTGCAGTTTTTTTTTTATTAATAAACTTTATTTTGAAATAAATTCAGTCTTACAGGAACAGTTGCAAAAACAGTACAAACCCATCCATAGAACTCCATCATACCCTGACTCCCCTCCCCCGATACCCTTATCCATCACCTTTAAGATCCTGTCACACCACTGTTTCTTTCTTTCCCTCCCTCCCTCCCTGTCTGTCATCCATCATCTATTGCTCTGTCCTCTGAACATATGAGAGCAAGCTGCACATATCTTTGAACAAACAATATAATTCACATATACCTTTCCCCTGGACAAGAACATTCTTTTATGCAATTTCATTAAGCGCAGCTAGGAAGTTCAAGAAATTCAACATTGATATAAAGCTTACATTCTATATTTTCTTTTTTTTTTTTTTTCTTTCGTCCCGTCTGTGATCCTTTGAGCGTCCTCTCCTCCATCCTCAGATCCCATCCAGGATCATCCTTGGCATTTAATTGTCATCTATTTAGACTGTCTTTTTTTTTTTTTTTTTCAATTGTGGAAACATGCATACAGCCTAAATCTTCCCATTCCACCCGCTCCCTAGCATTCCATTAGTGGGATTAACCACATTTAGAATGTTGCAATGTTATCACCTTCCCACCATCCATTTCTAGAAGTTTCCCTTCACCCCAAACAGAAACCCTACTCTCATTTCTTAACTCCCCATTGTCCCTTCCCCCACTTCTTGGAACCCCTACTCTACTTTTCATCTCTATGATCATATTCTCTGATACTTTCTTTGTGTTTACCGTGGGGCTTAAATTTAACATCTTAAATCTATAACAATCTTGTTTTTCTTTGATACCAACTTAACTTCTGTATGACACATAAACTATGTTCCTATACTTCCTTATTCCCCCACCTTTATGTAGTTCTTGTCAAAAATTACATATTTTACATTGAGTCCAAAACCACTGATTTATCATTACAGTTCATGTATTTTAGATCCTGTGGGAAGCAAATAGTGGAGTTATAAATCAACAATACAATAGTATTGGTATTTGTATTTACCATGTGGTCTTTACTGGAAATCTTTATTTCTTCATGTAGTTTCAGTCAGTTGTTTAATGTCCCTTCCTTCCAGCCTGCTCAACTCCCTTTAGCATTTCTTATAGGACTGATTACTGGTGATGAAGTCCCTCAGCTTTTGATTATCTGGGAATGTTTTCATCTCCCCGTCATTTTTATCCTCCAGATGTTTGTGAATTCTCCAAGTCTCTGATGGTTATTGACTTCTATTTGTATTCCATTGTGGTCAGAGAATGTGCTTTGAACAAATTCCCTTCTTTTTTTTTTTATTTTATTGAGGCTTGTTTTTATGTCCCAGTATACAGTCCATTCTGGAGAAAGATCTGTGATCACTAGAGAAGAATGTGTGTCCCAGTGACCTGGGATGTAACATTCTATATATGTCTGTTAAAATTCTCCGTATCTCTCTCTCCTTTCTTTGTTTCTGTGTCAGTAGGGCTCCCTTTAGTATCTGAAGTAGGGCAGGTCTTTTATTAGCAAAATCTCTGAGCATTTGTCTGTGAAAAATTTAAGCTCTCCCTCAAATTTGAAGGTGAATTTTGCTGGATAAAGTATTCTTGGTTGGAAATTTTTCTCTCTCAGAATTTTAAATATGTCATGCCACTGCCTTCTCACCTCCATGGTGGCCGCTGAGTAGCCACTACTTAGTCTTATGTTGTTTCCTTTGTATGTGGTGAATTGCTTTTCTCTTGCTGCTTTCAGAACTTGCTCCTTCTCTTCAGTATTTGAGAGTCTGATCAGAATATGTCTTGGAATGGGTTTATTTGGATTTATTCTATTTGGAGTTCGCTGGACATTTATGCTTTGTGTATTTATATTGTGTAGAAGGTTTGGGAACTTTTCCCCAACCATTTCTTTGAATACTCTTTCTAGACCTTTACCCTTCTCTTCCCCTTCTGGGATACCAATGAGTCTTAAATTTGGATGTTTTATTTTATCTGTCATATCCCTGAGATCCTTTTTGATTTTTTTGATTTTTTTCCCCATTTTTTCTTTTGTTCTTTCATTTTCTGTTCTGTGGTTCTCGAGGAGGCTGAGTTGTTGTTCAAGTTCCTCTAATCTTGTATTATGAGTATCCAGAGTCTTTTTAATTTGGCCTACAGTTTCTTTCATTTCCATAAGATCTTCTATTTTTTTATTTACTCTTGCAATATCTTCTTTATGCTCTTCTAGGGTCTTCTTTATGTCTTTTATATCCTGTGCCATGCTCTTCTTCATGTCCTTTATATCCTGTGCCATGCTCTTGTTTCCTGTCTGTAGTTCTTTGATTAATTGCACCAAGTGCTGTGTGTCTTCTGATCTTTTGATTTGTGTGTTTGGGTTTGGGTTCTCCACATCGTCTGGTTTTATCATATGCTTTAAGATTTTCTGTTGTTTTTGGCCTCTTGGCATTTGCTTTACTTGATCGTTAATTTGTCAGAATTGCAGCTTGGTGGCGTACACTTTCTCTAACTAACCAGCAGATGGCGTCTGTGAGTCACCTATTCCCCTCAAGTCAGTTCTCCCCAAGTTTGTCTTTGTGGTGTGTGGGGATCTGACTGTTGTGGGGTTCAATTGGTGCACTTAATTTGGATTTGTTGTCGGTGTTGTCCGCCCTGAATGAGGGGTGTGTGTCTGAGTGGTTAAGGAGGAAGGACAGCTTTAATAATCAACCCTCCCAGGTGTTCCCAGAGATTTAAGGCTGTTCTCTGCCACTGACCCAGAAGTGCTTGGTATTGGTGTAGGTTCCCTGGGATTTCCGAGTGGTTCCCCCTTCCCTGCTGTGCTCTTCCAGAACCTCTGCTGAGGGAGGGAGGGCTGTGCCACGTCACAAGTGTGCGCTGGCCTCCAGGGAAGCCCCGGGATGCCGGGCTGTGCAGGGGCGTTCCCAGCCCACTTCAAATATGCTTGAATGGGATGTGTTAACTTCCCCCTTTCTGCACAGCTCACCCTCCCAGCTCCGGGACAATCAGCTGTGGGTGTATTAAAGGCCACTGCCCACGGCCGATATTGTGGCGTGTGAGTGGTGCTGTGGGAAAGACTCCCTGTCACGCTGGGTTTCTTGTCACGGCTCTGTGCTGTAGGTTCGGCCTTGGGCAGGAGTGCCCCTGCCCGCCAGGGAGATGGCTGCAAGTCGTGCATTTTTTTTCTCCTTTTGGCTCCCCTTTGCTCCCCTGGGCCCGAGACAATCAGGGGTGGGTGTGGGAAGGGGTATCCTCCATGCCAGACACTGAGGCATTAGCCCATCCTGCTCCCATCGTATCTGCAGCTGCTCCCAGTCGTCTTTTTTTTTTTTAAAGAACTAGTTCGTCTCCAAACGCCAACCCACACTGCAGCATGGCCAAGGAACTTTCAGCTGACTCACTCACTCGTTTCAGAATGCAGACTCCTGGTTTCACCAAATGCATGGTCCCTGTAGATTTAGCAGACCTTGTCTGGCTGGTGCTACTCTGGAAGTGGTGTTCTGGGTCACTTTCTGGTTTTTATCTAGTATTTTTCACGGAGGTGTTTTTTTTTCCCTGTCTCACCTAGCCACCATCTTAGGTTCCCAGTGCAGTTTTTATTTAACAAGGAGTATTACGTTTTATTCCCACACCTTTTTGTTAGAAGGGTAGAATTTTGGATCCAAGTTTTTATGATACTAGAAGTATCTTTTTTTTTTTTTTTTAATTTTGGATACTTCCTGGACATATTCTATCACTCAAGTTTGCATTGGTATAATATCTTTAAAAAGTTCTTTTTATTTACAAAGTAAATATTGACTTCAAAAATGTTGTTACTATCTGGTTAATAAATTTCTGGGCCCAAAACAGAAATTGACTCTAGTTTTAACAATGAAATTACCGAACACAGGATTTTTAACCTTCATCAAAACTGATAGCTAAGAGAGAGCTTTAGGGGGACATATGTTGAAAATCTGACATTTTCTTAACATTACTGTCATTTGAATGAGAGTAAAATTACAATATTTGACAAAAATTAAGGTTTGTTTTTGGAGCCCTAATTTCTGTGTAAATCCCTATGTGCGTATAAAAGAAATTAAATGTAAATCAATATCTGTATCAGGTCATTGAGACTCTACAATATATTTGAGAAAGTTACCAAATTAATATCCTTCGATACTCCAGCAGCTAAGCTTTGTTGCCCCTATTCATATATGGGAATGGTAGGGTATTTCTTTTAAGTTCTTTGCCTGTCCCTTTCCAGCCTTGATCCACAAACTTGTTGGGTTGGTTATTATTGTTATTCCTTCCACATTGCGACTTTCCCCATCACGGTTCCAGTTTATCACAGGTTGGCATACGAAATTAAATGGGAATTTTTTTTGAGCTTTGCCAAAGCCGCAGGTAATATGCAAAGGCCAGCAGATGATACATGAAGGCCAGCAGATGACACACAAAGGCTAGAAATGTAGAGATATCTTAAAAAGTTTAGTAACTCATAAATGCATAAAATGTATATACTATTATATATATTAGCTGTGCAGTATGTATTTTACTGTTTAATCACATAAATGAACAGCTACACAATTTTTTTTTTCTTAAAGATAAATTTGTAGTAAAAGAACTGCAGTTCTGTGTACTGCTTTCTGGGTGCCAAGTGTGTTTATGGCAATATCTCACTTGACATCTTGCGGTGATCTCATGTGATCTTTCATCTCGAGTTTTTCATGTCTTGTGTGTTTAAACGCCATAAACTCTATTAAATCACGGGTCCCAAGCATAGTGTTCCTAGTGGCTTGGAAAGTGCTCTCAAGAAACAGGCAAAATTAATGAAATTGAAGGAAAATGTAGAATTGTTAGATATTCTTTGTTCAGACAAAATGACTGCTGTAGGTTGGCCATCGTGGCATTAATGAGTTGATATTGAGGCATATCAAGGAAAAAGAGAAGGAAATCCATGAAGCTGTTGTTGCAGCTACACCAACAACTGCAAAGCACAAGATCCGCATCTCTCTCTGGTAGAAAATGCAGCTTTCTTTTGGGTGCTGAATTGTTATAAAAAGGAATTCTGGTAGACTCTGGCTCATATAAGCAAAGACTAAGTCCTTATATGATTCCCTAAAGGAAAATGAAGGTGAAGGGTCTACTATTATGGATTTTCAGGCCAGCAATTGCTGGTTTGAAAATTTTTAAACAAAGGTTTAGCCTACACAATGTGAAGTAACAAGAGAGACAGCGTCTGCCAATCAAGACGCTACTAGAGGGTTTCCTGAAACCCTGAAAGAAAAAAATTATGCCGATTTTCCAGATCACAGAGTCATTGCACCCTTACATGCATTGTCAGTTGAGACAGTTGACTTCCATTCAGTCTTTGCTATGTCAGTTAGCCCGTCTAATCTTTTTTTGTTATTTGAAATGGGAATTGGTATTAATGGAAAGGAATATGAACTTGAAATATTATGTCTTGTATTTCAGTCTGAAAACTTGGAGAATACAGTAATTATACCAGATATCAAACTACACAGCAATCCTTCTGCTTTCAATATTTACTGCAATGTACGCCATTGTGTTCTGGAATGGCAGAAAAAGGAAACATCTTTGGCAGCTGCCTCTAAGAACTCGGTGCAGAGTGGGGAATCAGATAGTGATGAAGAAGAGGAATCCAAAGAGCCCCCTATCAAGCTTCCAAAGGTAAGTCACTGAGTTGTTCTGATGTTTTTGTGTAACCTACAGGGTTTTGACTATAATTCGTATAAATGTATTGATAAAGTATCTTGCTTTCTGTAAAATTGTGCACTAAAATTAAAAAGGCTTATTTTTATGGATTAAAAAATAGGTTTGGGGCTGACCAGGAAAATTCTGTGGAACTTTCTAGCCAGAGCACTAACAAAATCACAAATTGCTAACTTAGTGGGGAGTACTTGGAAAACCCAGGCAGGGAGATCAGTGGGTTAGACTCTGCCACAAGGGATATTAAAAATGTACACAAACTGTAGAGTGGAAATGCTGGCATGTAGACGTGGAGCTGTTGCAGTTTGAGGTGAACTTTGAGCCAATGGGCTGCCATTAAGGTGACACAGGAAGAAGTGCAAACTGACACAAACCAAGAGCTAGGGAAAGCTGGTAGTGCTCAGGGGAAGAAGCCTGGAGTATTTTTGAAATAAAACTAGAATGGCTCTTGACAGTGCAGCAGCTGAGCTGAGAGCTTTTACCTTTTCTGCCTAAGGTTATAATTATATTCTTGCCTTTCTGGCTCCCTTTGCCTAGGAAAGATGTCAGATATGATCCAATACAAATTCTGCATTATTCTGATATTACCAGAAGCATATAAGTTAACTGGTGTTATAGAAACATGTTTTGATGTAGTACAAACTATTCTTAATGTACTCTGTTCTGTTGAAGTGTTGGTACATTAAATGACTATTATTATATATATAATAATTTATTCTATATAGTAGTGTAGTTAGTATTGAATAAGTGAAAATATACACATTTTAAAAATGGAAGCATTATTATAAATGATTAATGCATATTGCTTTTTTCTAAATATAGACATACATTTAAATAATCCCTTTATCATAAATGATTCACATATACTGCCTTTTTATTAAATTGATACTTTGAAAATGTGCTTTGAAAACTTCTTTATACATGCACACACACACACACACACACACACACACACACACACATACACACAAGGTATCATGGAAATACTTTTCCCTACTTGGAAATGGCAGCATTGAAATGTTCTTTGTCTGATTTCTCTTGCACTTTTTGTGGTAGTCATTCCTAGGTACACCACTGTCCTTAATTATACTGTCAAATTCTTCTCACCTTACTCTCAACAGATGACTTGCTTCCTGTTTCATAGAGTAATAGACACTTTGTGAACTTCCTCAGCTTCTTAATCAACCATCTTCATATGTCCTTATATCTTTCTAATTGTTTCAGAGCAGAACCCTTCTTCTTCCTTTGTTGTCTATCTCCCATGTCTTTAATTGCTCCTGATCTACTAGCTTTTTTCTTCAATCTAAAGCAAACATGTTCATCTTCTTCATGAACACCCCTCTGGGTAGTGCTCATGGTCTGTAATTGTGATTTTTTTTTTAATGCTGATTAGGTTAAGGAAAAGAAATAATGTGTATATATATATTAAGTTATGATGTGAGGATTTAGGACGTGTGTAAAATATTCTTGGTTAGAAGATCATTCATTCTTTGTGTCTGTGAGTCACACTGTACTATAGTAATCATCCTGCTTAAGTTCAATATTGGGAGAGAAAATTAAAACCCAGAGAAAGCTTTCATACAGGCAGATGAAATTTGAACAGGATACTGTGGTTCAAATTAAAGTGCACTGCACAATCAAGAATAATTGATTCTTAGACTGTTTTTAAAGCTTCATGATAAATGAATATTGAAGAAAAGAAAATATCAGGCATTCTTAAGATAGTATGTCTCAGCATGATAACAGGGTCAAAAGATGCAGATTTTTTTTTTTTTTTTTTAAATCATCATTTTATTGAGATATATTCACATACCACGCAGTCATACAAAACAAATTGTACTTTCGATTGTTTACAGTACCATTACATAGTTGTACATTCATCACCTAAATCAATCCCTGACACCTTCATTAGCACACACACAAAAATAACAAGAATAATAATTAGAGTGAAAAAGAGCAATTGAAGTAAAAAAGAACACTGGGTACCTTTGTCTGTCTGTTTCCCTCCCCTACTTTTCTACACATCCATCCATAAACTAGACAAAGTGGTGTTTGGTCCTTATGGCTTTCCCAATCCCATTGTCACCCCTCATAAGCTACATTTTTATACAACTGTCTTCGAGATTCATGGGTTCTGGGTTGTAGTTTGATAGTTTCAGGTATCCACCACCAGCTACCCCAATTCTTTAGAACCTAAAAAGGGTTGTCTAAAGTGTGCATAAGAGTGCCCACCAGAGTGACCTCTCGGCTCCTTTTGGAATCTCTCTGCCACTGAAGCTTATTTCATTTCCTTTCACATCCCCCTTTTGGTCAAGAAGATGTTCTCCGTCCCACGGTGCCAGGTCTACATTCCTCCCTGGGAGTCATATTCCACGTTGCCAGGGAGATTCACTTCCCTGGGTGTCTGATCCCACGTAGGGGGGAGGGCAGTGATTTCACCTTTCAAGTTGGCTTAGCCAGAGAGAGAGGGCCACATCTGAGCAACAAAGAGGCATTCAGGAGGAGACTCTTAGGCACAAATACAGGGAGGCCTAGCCTCTCCTTTGCAGCAACCGTCTTCCCAAGGGTAAAACTTATGGTAGAGGGCTCAACCCATCAAACCACCAGTCCCCTATGTCTGTGGTCATGTTAGCAACCATGGAGGTGGGGTAGGCGAATACCCCTGCATTCTCCACAGGCTCCTCAAGGGGGCACTACAAAAAGATGCAGATTTAAAAGAGTCAGTAAAGAGGATCTTTCAAAGAAATTGAGCTGTTTCACTATCTAATATCCAGATTCTCAAAAGCTTTCTAAATTTTATAGCTACATAATTTTTTAACAGTAATACTTAGAATTCATACTTTCCATAACTCATTTGAGGCTACTCATGCCACATTTTGTTAAAAGATGAAGACGTGGACTGATTCATTTGTTTATTAATTTGCTAAATTCTTTTTTATTTCGTAGCAAGCAGTGTTTTATGGGCCCTGAGAACAAAAAGATGAAACACAATCCCTACCCCCAGGAAAGTATTGTCTAATAGGGATAACAGGCTTGTAAATAAATAACTGTTCTCTAGTGTCTTGTGGATTGATAGGAGCATGCTAGGTATAGTGAAACACATGCAGATGAGGATGCTGGAGAACTAGAAGATGCAGTACTGACTGATACATGTCCTTTCAAGTAGGGGAACAGTATCATAAAGTACAGGTAGTTTCCTTTGGCTTGAGTGGAGTGACTGAGGTATGGCAAGAGATAGATCACTAGAGCTAGATCTTGAGGGCCTCATATGTAATGCAAATTTCAGACATCATCTTGTGAATAGGAAATATTGAAGGATTTTAAGCAAAAGAGTGTGATTAAACTTCCATTATATTAATGTCACTTGGGTGCTAATGAGGCAAATCCACTGGACCAGTTAGGCAGTTATTTCAGTGGTCTAGGAAGTGTTGATGAGAGTTGGCACCAAGGTTGTGACAATGTCATACATACAAGAAATGTTTAAGGAAGCAGAATTGACAGGAACTGGTAATTAGGTGAATATGGAGGATGAAAGAGAAGGTAGAATGTAAAGTTTATAGGTAGTGATAACATTTACCTAACAAGAGAGAACTGGAGGAGTAACAGTACTAAAGTTTAATTCTGAACGTATCCAATTTGAGGTAGATATTAGATTTTCAGAGTGTTCTATATAGGGCTGAAATTCAAACGAAACATCCCAGCTACAAATATAGACTTGGAAGTTACCAATAGGTAGGCAAAAATTGAAACGAAATTCTTTTAGAGGTCTGAGAGGATGGGATCAAAAGCTTTGGTTGAAAAATTAAATTAACTTAGAAAAGTAGTAAAATGATTTTTCCTCTTAGCATGAAAATAAAGGAAGATGAGAGTGGTTGTAGATAAATTTGCATATTAGAGGATAGGAACTTAGACATTTCACACACTTTCTGGGAAGCAAACTGCTTCCTCCTCTTCTCCTTCACCTGTTTTCTTCCCCATCCTCTTCCTCTTCTTTTCTTCAGCTGCCTCCACTGCTGTTGCCTCTTCCTCTTCCCTTCTTCCCTTTCCCCTTTAGATTTTCTACTTTTTATGATTTGAAATATTGTCTCATTATTTCCTTTATACAAACAATTTTGAAAAACCACACTTCACACAATAGTAACAAATAAATCTACTTTTGATTATCTTTTGAGCTTTTTCACCTGTATTCCATATTTATAGAACCGATTCTAGGACTTTTTAATAGAACAAGATAAAATTTCTAATGGCAAAGAGTTTATTATTATTAAATCTAAATGTGAGATAACTAAACTTTTATGTTAACACTTAATAGTGAAATAATAAAGCCACCTTTGGAAATACATGGTTTGATTAGAGCAAAAACCTTGAAAGACTCATTATGTCATTTTTCTTTGGCCATGTATATTTTTGTCTCACTTTTCCCAGCAGTGACATTGGATTGACTGTATCATTAGTTATTTGTGCCCTGTAATTTTTCATCTTTCAAGGGTAATAGAGAGTTTTTGGGATTGGGTTATTTGAAAAACAACAGTAAAGGTAAAATGCAGTAAATTTACAAGACTGTTTTCTGAAGAAGGGTGAAAGGTAACCATGGTTGCCTTAGTGGTTAGTTGTGGTTTATCATTAAAACTATTAAAGCTTAGTATATTAAACTGTTAAAGCTTATTAGTATAGTTAATAATTTTAAAGTCATATTTATTAGTTTATTTTTTATAAAAGCAGTGAATATTCATTGTGGATGATTTTTAAAATGCAGAACATTTTTTATAAACAGGAAAATAATTCCTATAATCCCATTACTTTAATACTTACTGTTAACATTTTTTTTCTATGCACTCATTAAAAATATATTTATTTCTACACACAAAAAAATTGTACTATATTTGCAGTGCTATATTTTTCTCTTTATACCCTTTTTAATATTGTGAGGGAGGAGGAAGTATAGTGTGCTCTCAGTTTCTCTTAAGGCAGGCTTCAAAATATGAAGTCCAATTTCAAAATTCATCCATATGGTAGAATACACTTTACTCAGCCAAACTTCAAAAAAAAATTATGCTTATTTCAGAACATTTTTAGTTCTTGTCCTTAATAACTCAGAAGTAAATATTAGTATTTCTTAAAAAGGTTGGGAAACTTGAGGTTGATTTTTTCTTTGCTATATATTGAAAACATATCACTGTTCTGAAATGTATTAGTTTCCCCCCTCATTAAAAAAAAAGAAATTCTATGTCAAGCTAAGATATGATTAGTGAGAATCCACAGTGTCTAACCTAGATAGGTGGGGAATTCTCTATCCTGATGACTGTGGCTAAAGTTTAGCTGACTAAACCAGCTAGACTGTATTCCTAGGCAGTCTACCTGAGTTAGCTTTTGTCATATATTTGTTATTATTGCATAAACTTAACATAGAGACAACTCAGGAACCTGGTCAGTAAGCAGTCTTACCATTTCCAGCAAATTTCAATAATTTCTCTATAATTATAGGAATCATATTTTTGTAAATGAACTGTAGACAAAAATGTGGTCTGTGAAATCAAGACTCTTCTTGAAACTAAGAGCAAGCAATCTTAAGGAATGCTAGGATGTACTAGTCTCCCGTTTTCCTGAGGATAGAGCTCCACGTTTTTACTTAGGAGATCTTTGACCTCAGAATTCTGTTTCGTCTAAGTGCATAAGCAGATGAATTCTTGGACAGCATATTTTTATATCCTAGTCCATTCCAGGAAAAGAAATTTTATCAAATGAAAAAATTTCATTGCTTAATGCCTTTGTATCATTTATAACTCTGTCTATAAACATTTCTGTAATCTTAGTTATAATCAAGTGAAATCCTGCTAGGATTTTTGAATTTCTCTAAAGCCAACACTACTTGTTTTATGACTTCTAATTTATATCTGTTCTTCAGAAACCTTGCAAATGATTATCAGAACTGCAGCTGACTTGCTTACAACTGATTTGATCCTTACCTGGAAAATATATTTCAGAGTTGCTGTAGTTTTTAGCATACAATTGAGCGAGTAAACAAATATTTATTGTTTGCCTGCCATGTGCCTAGCTCTGGACTGGGCCTGGGAGGTATTAAGCTATTTAAAGACATGTTCTTTGTCTACAAGGAGACCACAGTTTTTTTGGGAAAATGGAAATCAAAATAATCAGTTATATTATATTGTAATAAATGCTGTTATTAGAAGACTGGGTAAGAATTATTTATATAGCTATTACCTTATTCTATAATAAACTCTTAGAAGACAGGGTCTAATATAATATATCTTCTTATCTTCTATTGTGAGTTGTACAAAATAAGTGCTTAAGAAATATATATGTAATATATGAATGAATAAAAAAATCTCAACAGAGCAATTCTTTCACTATCGTATCCAGTAGAATTAAAGCTTTGATACGTCTCTACTGAATAGTCTTGTTTTAACTTTTTGTGTTATGTACTTCTCTGAATAATTTACTTTAACACCTCAGAGACCTTATGCATCTGATTCTCAAAATGGAATTTCACTGTGAGTTGTTTTATTAGACCTCTGAAGGTATATCTTATGCCAGTTCATCACATTTGCTCCCTCAATCTTTAGCTACAGATTTATCTACCTTTTGCTAGACACTGAGTCAGATTTCTCTTGGTCCTGATGAAGAATAGTTAGATAATTAGAGTAAAAGTACCAGTAATATTTTAGCTAAGCAGTTTCTCATTCTTTTTGCGATGCTCCTACGAGAATAAGGGACACCATCTATAAACAATATTGTGGTGATTGTACCATTATAGGAAAGGGTAAGATGAAAAGCTCCTTTTTAAATCTTTTTTACTTTATGTGCTATGCTGACTTTATTTGTGGCCATAAGTAACAATTAGCATGACTTTTGACAAGAGAGTGCTGAATTTTACTTGAGTACAACCAACTTTTAAATTAATATAGTTTATTTCTTCTGAGTGAATGCAATCTAGTATCTAATTGTTTCAAACAGTTTTCATGCTGTTTTTGTACTGTGCCAACAGATGAAGGTTTTCTAAATCTTGAAGGTAAACATCCTGTTTTATTTTTATGTGTTGTTTTGTTTTGTTTTTGCCTTTTTAATATTGCAGGGATTTATCATTCACTGGCAAAGTAACTTGCACCAGTTAAACTGCCTGGGAAGTGTTTAGCTTGCATGTTATAAAGTATGATTTTTTTTTCATTTTAAATAGATTATTGAAGTTGGACTTTGTGAAGTTTTTGAATTGATCAAGGAGACACGGTTTTCTCATCCATCTCTGTGTCTCAGGAGTCTCCAAGCCCTGCTTAATGTGCTTCAGGGTCAGCAGCCAGAAGGCCTCCAGTCAGAGCCACCTGAGGTCCTAGGTAAGAGCTCAGACCCATTGAATGGAGGATTTAAAACTAAATAAATGGCTTCTCTTAATCATATACAGTAGCATGTAGTGCAGTCTTTGTTTAATCATGGTGATGAAACAGTAGGGATATGTTTTATGATATTTTAATAACCATGTTCCAATGGAGTTAGGGTTTTAAGACTGTATATAGTTTTCACACAGACAATTCTTGATTGTTGTGATGATGGGGATAAAGCAAAACATAAATCCTTGGAACCCAGAAATAATCCTCAAGTCTTATTAATCACTAATAAGTTGTTCTTATTAAAACTTTGACCAAAATAGTTACTATTCACAATTAGTTTCTAAACAGAGAGAGCATTTCTTCTGTATTTATCATAAATAAAAATTCATTTGTGTTAGGGATAATGTTTCTGAGTTAGCAGCAACTTTCATTAAAAAAATAAATTTGCTTTTCTTCAAGTGTGTTCTTTTTTCAGTGCCCACATTTCATGCCAGTGACTTAAGCTCAAAACTTAATCCTCTGAATCAGAAAGGAGCTCTTACTCAAAAGGTATTAAGGAGTAGAAACATAGATGGAAGAACAATCTTTCAATTGACTAATTGCTTTTCTCTGATGCTAACAGTGAGCCTTCAAAGAGTCAAGAGTTTTCTAGATCTTTGTGGTATAATGTCTAGAAGTACTAGAATGATGATTCTCAAACATTAGCTTATTTCAGAGTCATCTGGGCCTTACCTATCAAGTTTGTGATTTGGCAGATTTGGGGTGGGGCCTGAGAATTTGTGTTTCTAGTAAGTTCTCAGATGATGCATATGCTGCTTGTCTGGGGACCATGTTGTGGGTCTGAACTAGAGTTTGGTCCTTTTCTCTACTTGACTATTTGTATTTTACGAGACCACATGTGAGAACCTATGCATGTAATTACATGTCATATTTTTCTTTTTATCATATATACAGTGCTCTAGTTTTTGTATTTGTTTTTTTTGTTGTTGTTGTTTTAGTGTAAGGGTGCGTTGGGGTGGGCGGCCCTTATTATTCTGGCCTTTAAAACAAAGTGAGGATTTTTTTAAAACAACAGTCCAGTCTTTCTTACATGTTATTAAATGCTTCTATGGCATAAAGACTGGCACGTGTTAAGAAGCAGGCACCTTGTTGGTTATTGTTATGGTGGCATCAGTGATCATATTAATATTGTGGTATACTCTTGGCTCAGCAGCATTTTACTGAAGATTTATCTCATTTTATTTATTGATTTAATTATATTTCATTGGTAATTTTTAGCTCTGGTTTGCCAGTTACCAGTTAATTGGACTATTTAAAATAGTACTAAAACCCATTTCTTTCCTCTTAGGTCTTCTACCATTCTCTTGTCTCCTTTCAGTTATTGTACATTTTTGTATCTATCCAGTCTAGACATAATACTTCTTTTCTTTTATTCTTTTCAAAATTGATCTTGTTCTTTATATTGAATGTTGGAATTGTAATGTGTGTTTAGCTTAATTATCTTAAATCTATCAAAGCATTCACCTTGTTAATGTACTCATTTTAATTTTCTTGTTAACAGTTTCAAATTCTACGGCAAGAAAAACTAGTCTTTACACATGTTATATACCTAATTTCTTTGGTCTCTCTCTTTTCTATCCTTTCAACTCTTATCCTTGGTCTCCTCACTGCTTTGACTTAATTTTCTGTGTAAGAGATTTACCATCACTTCATATATTTTAACTTTCTTTAATTAACTCAAAGAAGTAAGTAGTAATTTGGTTTTTTAAAAGCTTTTTTTTTCTTTTGAAGCTTGTCTCTGCTTTTTTCCTTTGATATGATATTTTATCACAATCATGTTAGTTATCCTTTTTTTCCCATTTGATTATATTCAGTTTAGCTTTTGAATAACTCTTAATAGCTTGATGATTATGTACATCAAGCTTCTTTTTACAAGTAGATTTGATTTTGTTAATCATCTACTTTAATCATTCCTTTATATCTGTGTTTTTGTTTGATTTAAAGTTAGAATGTATGTTCTCAAGAATTTTTAAAATGTAAACTGAGTTTACATTTGCAAAATAGTATGCCAAGTTTTGGTTTATCAGATCATTCATTTATTCTACACAAATTTTTGAGCACCTCCATGTTCTGTGCTGAAAGCATATGATATAGTAATAAACACTGTTGTTGTCATTATGGAGCATTGCATCGGACAGTTGGACACATGTAGAATTGCAAATATTGTTAAATAGTAGAGAGGAAAGCAGAGGGAGTTCTGAAAGTCCTTGATAACAAGCTTCCCTGAAGGTGTGACATTTGAGATGTGAAGTTAACTAGGTTAGAGTTAACCAGGTTAACTAGGTTAGAAGGTTTTCATGAAGAAAGGACAGCATGTATTAAGGATCTAACACAAAAAGGAGAGTAACTTAAAAAAGACTGGTATGGCTGAAGTTGAACTAAATGCTCTCTAAGGCCTTGTTAAGTAAATATTTTAACTCTTGGGGAAAAAGTGTAATTAGAAAGGAATTAAGGCAAAGTAACTTTTAGCTATCTTTAGTTTTTTTGTAACAAGGCAAGGTATAAATAAATATGCTTATATAATGTTCTGTATGTTGAATAAATATAATTGAGTTATATTTTATCCACAGAGTCTCTTTTCCAGCTCCTTTTGGAAATCACTGTTCGAAGTACTGGGATGAATGACAGCACAGGGCAGTCCCTGACAGCACTTTCCTGTGCTTGCCTCTTCAGTTTGGTGGCTTCTTGGGGAGAAACAGGAAGGACCCTTCAGGCCATCTCTGCTATTCTCACCAATAATGGCAGCCATGCTTGCCAGACTATTCAGGTATTTCATATTTATTGCTGCTTAGACATTTATAAGATATCAAGTTGCAATTTCATCTCAATTTTGGTTAATACGAATTCCCTGCCTTTCCTCACTCAGTAAAGTAGTATATCTGTCCAAGATTGATATAGAACACATTTAAAGCATTTGAGCTGAGCAATACCTGTGTTAAACTCTGTAGCATTAAAGATAATTAAAACATGGTGCCAACACTACAGCCTCCTCTTTGCATTTTCTTGCTCTCTGTACTCATCCCCACCCCATTTTGCCCTGAATTTTCAATTATCTAATTCCTTTTGTAATAAAGTATCTTTTCTCTTTTGTAATAAAAGGATATAGAATATAATATCAAAATACTGTAGTTTTGATTGATTGTGGTTTTTAATGTGTTGATTTTGTCTTTTTGATGAGTTTGATTTACTTTCTTTAGTCAGGCATATAACATTTTAAGCTTTTAATATCTGATTGTGGAATAAGCTCTTTACCATTGTTAATGCTGGGTGATTAACCCTCCTTATAGGCAAATTTGATTTAATTCTTTTGGACTGTTCTGGAAATGGCATAAGGAGTTATAGTTTTAAGTCCTTGTAATCAGCCTTTCCTTGCTTCTTAGGACAACTGCTACATCAGGTGGAAGGGGTGCTTCAATCCCATTATTAGCTGGCAAAGACAGCAAAAGGAGTATAAAGATAATTTTCTGTGACTTTTTAAGGGATCTTAAACTTTCCTTATCAAACATGAGTAGTCCCTGGACTCCTACTCTTTTCACTCTTTCTGCCTTGTCTAGAATCCTCTTTTTTTAAAAATGTAGTTTTATTGAGATATATTCACACACTATACAAACCATCTGAAGTATACAATCATTGGCTCACAGTATTGTTACATAGTTGTGCATAGAACCCCATGATCAATTTTAGAACATTTTCATTACTCCAGAAAATAAAAAAGAAAAAAAAAGAAAAGCAAATCTCCCAAACCTTTTATCCCCCCTCTATTATTGCCCTATAGTATTGGTGTAGTACAGTTGTTACTGTTGAACAAAGAGTATTAAAATACTATTGTTAGCTATAGTCCATAGTTTGTGTACATTTTCTCCATAAACTTCTCTATTAACTCCCTGTAATAGTTTTATACATTTGTTTTAGTTCATGAAAGAACTTTTTTATATTTGTACAGTTAATCACAGGCATTGTCGACCACAAGATTCACTGAATAATGCATTCCCATGTTTTAACCTCCAAATTTCCTTCTGGTGACATAGATGACTCTAAACATCCCCCTTCCACCACATTCACACACCATTCAGCACTGTTTCACAATAGTGTGCTACTGTCGCCTCTGTCTGTTTCCAAACATTTAAGTTCAACCTCGTTAAACATTCTGTACATATTGAGCATTCGCTCCCCATTCTTTAGCGTCATTCTACGTCCTGGTAAACTATATTCTATAATTTATGCCTATATGTTTACATATTATAATTAGTTCATATCAGTGAAATCATACAATATTTGTCCTTTTGTTTCTGGCTTATTTCTTTCAACATAATGTCCTCACAAGGATCATCCGTGTTGTCATGTACATCAGGAATTCATTCCTTCTTACCGCTGAATAATATTCCATCGTATGTATATACCATGTTTTGTTTATCCATTCTTCTGTTGATGGACACTCAGGTTATTTCTGTCTTTTGGCAATTGAATAATGTCACTGTGAACATTGCTGTGCAGATGTCTATGTCCCTGCTTTCAGATCTTCTGGGTATATCCCAAGTAGCGGGATTGCCTGGTCCTAAGGCAACTCTATGCTTAGCTTCCTGAGGAACCAACAAACCGCCCTCCACAGCGGCTGTTCCATTTTACATCCCACCAGCAATGACTAAATGTTCCATTTTCTCCACATCCTTTCCAAGACTTGTAGTTTCCTATTTGTTTAAGAGCAGCCATTCTTATAGGTGTGAGATGATATCTCATTATGGTTTTGGTTTGCATTTCCCTAATGGCTAGTGAAGCTGAGCATCTTTTCATGTGCTTTTTAGCCACTTGTATTTCCTCTTTGAAAAAATGTCTGTTTGTGTCTTTTGTCTATTTTTTTAGTTGGGTTGTTTGTCTTTTTATTGTTGGGTTGTAGGATTTCTTTATATATTCTGTATATCAAAACCTTATCAGATAGTGGTTTCCAAATATTTTCTCCCATTGAGTTGGTTGCATTTTCACCCTTTTGATAAATAAAGCCCTTTGAAGTACTGAAGTATTCGATTTTGTGGTGTTCCCATTTATCTATTTTTTCTTTCTTTGCTTGTGCTTTGAGAGTAAAGTCTAAGAAACTACCACCTATCACTAGATCTTGGAAATGTTTCCCTACATTTTCTTCTAGAAGTTTTGTGGTATTGGTTCTTATATTTAGGTCTTTGTTCCATTTTGAGTTAATTTTTGTATAGGATGTGAGACAGAGGTCCTCTTTCATTCTTTCAGATATAGATATCCCGTTCTCCCAACACCATTTATTAAAGAGACTGTTCTGTCCCAATTGAGTAGGCTTGGGAGCCTTGTCAAAAATCAATTGGCCATAGATCTGAGGATCTGTTTCTGAACTCTTGGTTCTATTCCATTGATCAATACATATATCTTGTGCCAGTACCATGCTGTTTTGACCACTATGGCTTTATAATATACTCTAAAGTCAGGACGTGTGAGAGCTCCCACTTCATTCTTATTTTTCAAGATGTTTTTAGGTATTTGAGGCCCCTTACCCTTCCAAATTAAATTGATAATTAGCTTTTCTATATCTGCAAGATAGTCTCTTGGGATTTTGATTGGTGTTGCATTGAAACTGTAGATCAGCTTCTTAAAGACATTTAGCCTTCCAATCCATGAACACAAGAATGTCTTTCCATTTATTCAGGTCTTCTTTGATTTCTTTTAGCAGTGTTTTGTAGTTTTCTGTGTACAAGTCGTTTACATCCTTGGTTAAGTTTATTCCTACATATTTGATTCTTTTAGTTGCTATTATAAATGGAATTTTTTTCTTGATTACCTCCTTGAATAACTCATTACTAGTGTATAGAAACACCATTGATTTTTTCATGTTGAGCTTGTATCCTGTTAACATTAATTTGTTCAAGTAGCTTTGCTATCATTTTTTTCAGGGTTTTCTTAAGTATAGTATCATGTCATCTGCAAATAGTGACAGTTTTATTTCTTCCTTTCCAATTTGGATGCTTTTTATTTCTTTTTCCTGCCTAATTGCTCTAGCTAGAGCTTGTAGCACAATGTCAAATAGCAGTGGTGACAGTGGGCATCTTTGTCTTGTTCCCACCCTTAGAGGGAAAGCTTTCAGTCTCTTGCCATTGAGTGTGATGTTAGCTGTGGATTTTTCATATATGCCCTTTATCATGTTGAGGAAGTTTCCTTCGATTCCTATTTTTCTAATTTTTTTTTTTTTAATCAAAAAAGGATGCTGGATTGCTGCATTAATCAATATGATCATGTGGTTTTTCCCCTTTGACTTATATATGTGGCGTATTACATTGGTTGATTTTCTAGTGTTGAACCACCCTTGAATACCTGGGATAAAATCCAACTTGGTCATGGTGTGTAATTGTTTTAATATGCTGTTGAATTCTATTTGTAAATATTTTGTTGAGGATTTTTCATCTATGTTCATTAGAAAATTGTTCTGAAGGTTCTTTTCTTGTAGTATCCTTATCCAGTTTAGGTATTAGGGTAATGTTGGCTTCATAGAATGAGTTAGGTAATGTTTCTGCTTCTTCAATTTTTTGGAAGACTTTGAGCAGAAATGGTATTAATTCTTCTTGGAATGCTTTGTAAAATTCGCCTGTGAAGCCATCCAGTTCTGGGCTTTTCTTTGTTGGTAGGTTTTGGCGAATGATTCAGTCTCTTTACATGAAATTAGTTTTTTGAGGTCTTCTATTTCTTCTTGAGTCAGTGGGGGTTCTTTGTGTGTTTCTGGGAAGTTGTCCATTTCATCTCAGTTGTCTAGTATGTTCGCATACAGTTTAATTTTTTCAGGGTCTGTGGTAATGACCCCCTTCTTGTTTCTGATTTTTTTATTTGCAGCTTCTCTCTGTCTTTGTCAGTCTAGCTAAGGGTTTGTCGATTTTATTGATCGTCTCAAAGAACCAAATTTTGGTTTTATTGATTCTCTTTATTGTTTTTCTCCTCCACCTTTTGCCATTTCTGCTCTAATCTTTGTTATGTCTTCTGCTTGCTTTGGGATTATTTGCTGTTCTTTTTCTAGTTTCTCTGTTGTTCAGTTTAGGTCATTGGTTTTAGGTCTTTCTTCCTTTTTAATGTAGGTGTTCAGGGCTATAAATTTCTCTCTCACCACTGCCTTCACTGCATTCTATAAGTTTTGACACGTGTTCTCATTTTCATTTGTCTCAAGATATTTACTGGTTTTGCTTGCAATTTCTTTTTTGACCACTGATTGTTTAAGAGTATGTTGTTTAACCACTGTACATTTGTATGTTTTCTGTTTCTTGGTTTGTTATTTATTTCCAGCTACATTCCATTATGGTCAGAGAAAGTGCTTTATATAGTTTTGATCTCTTTAAATTTATTGAGGACTGTTTGGTGTCTTGTTTCTTTTTATGGTCCTTGATTACTTGAAGGTCCTCCAATGCAGTGTGCTTTGAGGGTTCTACAAATGTTTAATTTAAATATATATGTAAAATATATGAATACTTCTTACATTTTAATAGGATAGTGACCACAAACGCATAGGCTTACTAGGCTTCTAAAAAAACTGAAGATGGAAGCTTTGCATACCATATTAGCAATGTGGATGTAAATTCTAGATAAGAGAACTATAAGTTTAATGTGACTTATTCTGGAGAGGGAATTTGAAGTAGAATTTGACTGTATATAATAAGGTATTATTTTTATAAAAATAAAAGTTGTATAATTTGGCTGAGTTGATGGCCTGAGAACTAGAAGGAGAGGCACATGTATCTGTGAATAGTGGATCTGTTATCCCTCTGCAAGTTTTACCCTCTAGAACAACACTGTCCAACAGCAAATGTAATATAAACCATATATGTAATTCATAATTTTCTGTTAGCCACATTAAATAAGTAAGAAGAAACAGTTGGAATTAATTTTAAAAATGTTTTACTCAACTCAGTATATTTGAAATATTATTTTAACCCAGTCAATATAAAATTATTAATAAGATTATATATTCTTGGTTTTTTGCCATGTCTTTGAAATCCAGAATGTATTTTACATTTAAAGCACATCTTAAATAACATTAGCCACATTTTAAGACTTCATTAGTCACATGTGGCTAGGGGCTACCCTAGAGGACAGTGCCCTTATAGAACTGGGCTCTACAGGCAGGCAGTCTTTCTTGGGTGGTATATGGGGAGTAAAAAGATGAGCAGGGAGTCAGAATATTGGTTCAGTGCTGGAGACTATTGAGCATTTACTTTTCAGTACCAGATATTTGGCAGGCATTGATAAATATTGGTTAATAAGTGTTGAATGCATATACTATTAAGTTTTCATATCATGGGAAATTGTTGATGTCAACAGTGATTAGGTATTAGAAGCAAAGTGGAAGAGAAACACCAGAAATTTTGCTTTATCTTTGTAGAAGCTAGATTGATTCCCTATGTTGAATTGCTTAATTTTATGCTTCATTGTTTTGAAGAAAATTAAAAATTCTGCATATCACACAAAAGATAACATTTTGACTAGTGTGTACTCTGGTTCTAATACCAAATAATGTTATTTATATCTTCATGTTTCATTTATTAATCTATGTTTTAATTGTCAAAACTAAAAATCATAGGCAGTGCTGGTTACTTGGTGTTTTGGACAGAGATATATATTTCATTGTTTTTTTGTTTAAAAAAAGTGTTTTTTGGATCTGACCTTTTTATCTTGGCCTGCTTGGGACTTGCTTCTGATCATGAGCTTTTAGTTGTTATTTTTTTGGTGGGAGGGTGGCATGCCACACATCATCTTTCTTAAAATTTTTTTTTTTTATATATATATATAAATGATGGTGTAACACTGAAGTGTTTTTATGTTGTCTGTTTTGTATTTGGAACCCCTTTTTAAATGCCTTTTTGCATTTTTCTTCTCTTTTGAATAGGTGCCAACAATACTAAATTCACTCCAGAGAAGTGTACAGGCAGTTTTGGTGGGAAAAATTCAAATTCAGGACTGGTTTAGTAACGGCATTAAGAAAGCAGCTTTAATGCATAAGTGGCCATTAAAAGAAATATCTGTGGATGAAGATGATGAGTGTCTACTTCAGAATGATGGTTTTTTTCTTTATCTCCTATGCAAGGATGGCTTATACAAAATAGGCTCTGGATACAGTGGAACAGTTAGGGTAATGTGATTCCTTATAGTTCTTGATCATAACAGAACATGTATCCATACGGAATTGTGTTGTTTGTTTCTGGATTCATTTTTAGAGTAATATCTAATTTTCATGTAATAATAATTCTTTAAAAGTTATAATTGAAACATGAGCAATAAATTTCATTCACCCAATGTATTATTTTTCATTGATTATTAATAATGGAACTGTTGAGAGACTAACTTTTGTTATTTTGCAGGGCCATATATACAATTCTACATCCCGCATCAGAAACAGAAAAGAAAAAAAGTCTTGGTTAGGGTATGCTCAGGTAGGAGAAAATCGCAATAAACCATACTCTTCTTTCTTAAATTTTAAAAACATGTGGTTCATACTTGTTTAATAGATATATAATATCACTTCAATTTAGACAGAAATGGTATATTTTTAATAGTATGGCTACAGCAACAGTGTGACATAGTATAAAGAACATTGGCTTAGAATTCTTAAGGCATTTACTTTTAGTTCTGGCTCTGCTCCTTACTAGCTGTGTAAGTTTGGACCATTCAGTTATCTTAGCTGGTTCTCTGTTATTTAGTTATAAAATGGAAATAAAAATGCCCTCTGTTGGAGTTTCAGTTCTAGTGAGCCTCTGGATAAGTATCAAAGACCACTTTTATCATTAGGAAATCTGAAATGGGGAATGTATCTGTGACCTGAGACCAAACTAGGGCTTCTTCCCACAAAAGCTTCCATTCTAAGTCTCGATCATTACTCCAGGGATTGTAGTTTGGCCTGCCAACTAGATGCTAAGCCAGCTGCGTAGAGGATCATGCAGAAAATCACAAAAAAGAGAAAAGAGCTAGGCTGTGTTGCTTTCTTAATAACGTGATCTCATCCCCTAAACAATGTGTCCAAATGCATGTCAGACCCTTACATGGTCAGCAATCAGATACATCATTCCTCCTCATGGTGGTGAGAAGCCAATGAAAGATGGAAAAGAGGAGTCAGTAATATTTATTTTCACACTATCCCTTCCTAAGAGGCAAAACTCAAGCTCCCTTTTGGTTGAAAGTAGAATGAAGATTTTCCTGCACACCTGCTTGTTCAGCTCACGGGATTGTTGTCAACACCAAATGATAAAAGATATTTGAAAGCATTTTGAAAACCAAAAAAATTATTGTTATATGAAAAATAATGCTGCTATATCAACTATTGGGGAGATTTTAAAATTTAATTTTAAATATCAAATTAATTACTCAGTAATTATCTCTTAAAACCTAACCCGATTTGAAATGTCTCTTCAGATATGTATTGGCCACCCTACCATATTTTTATCTAAGAAATAACACCGTGGGAAAACGGATTTTTATAGAATACTTTCAGTGGCACATCACCCCAACTAAAGCCACTACTTGATTGATTTTGAAATGACAATCTAAATATTTTAGTTATTTTTATTTAACATATTTCTTAAAGTAATAGTGATCATTTCTTTTATTTATTTGGCAAGTGATATAGTCATTTGGAGCAAGAAGTTTGTCCCGTCCTGTGTAGTGTTACTTCTGTGTGTATCTAAGAATATGATACACAGACTAAACTGATTGCCAAGTAAAGTGCCTACTCTTACTAAAGTATAGCCAAATGCTTTTATTTTTAATCTTTAATAACTTTTAGACATCAATATTGATGTATTATCATACCTCAAAAATTGTAACATGAACTTTTATGACTGCTTTTTCTGCTAAATTGGGAATGAAAAAAATATTTTAACACATATAGGAAAATTTTTTGTTGTTATCAGGGTTATTTATTGTATAGGGATGTGAATAACCACAGCATGACAGCCATAAGAATAAGCCCTGAAACGCTGGAACAGGATGGCACTGTAATGTTACCAGGTATGTTACTCCACTTGTTATTTTTCTTCACAAGTGTTTTTTAAGACATGTGCATGTTAGGCTACTCAGACATACAAAGAATGATTAGCAAAGAATACTGCTTGCTGACAGAGGAGTCCAAAAAATCTTGACATGAAAAATGCTATTGTCTATATAAAGTTAATGCATGTAGGAACAACAGACATTACACATATAGTTTTAATGTTTGTTTTCAAATTCTTGCTCATCTGCAGTCTGGTTCTCTCACCCCTCCACCAAGACTGCTTCAACTGCTGTATTAGTGGGATGTTGTTACTTTGTTGCTCTTACTAAAAAGTCAACACTAGCTCTTATATGACATGATACAAAGAATCTATGTTTGTTTTTACTTTACAACTATTCACTTTGAAACAACTTTAAAATAAAGAGGAAGTCTCAAAGTGATAGAGATTTAGGTGTATGTCAGGAAGGTTTTCAAAATTTCATGTTTTATGCTTTTTAATAATACTCTGATGTAACACCTCGGATGCAATTTATTTTGCCTTAAATTTGAGGTTTTAGATTTATGTTCATCATTCAGATCACTGTGCCATCTAAATTGTGAGGAGGTGGATCTCTTTGGAACACTGGGCAAATTCTTAAAATATTCTCCATTGGAAGAATTTCCAGTTTGCTTTTACCTTTGATACCTTCTGAAGTGGTTTGTTTATATTAAAATCTTGAAATTTTAATGGGTCTATCAGTAATTTCATGGTAAGCAGCAATATTACTTCTAGGCACTTGACCATCTGAAAACAATGGAGAACCGTTGCTCTGAAGAACACATTGAGAAGGATAATTGCTCCCAGGCTGCTTGTTAATTTAAACAGGTTTCTTGTAGTTCCATCAGACTTTCATTTGGCCATTGCTATATGTGTGTATGTTGAAATTAGTTTACATGACACTATTTTAAGGTATATGCCATATTTTATTTATGTTCATTTCACAAGTGGGGAAGCTTTGGAAAGCAGATGATTTAATGAAGCTGTTTTGTAAATAAATGGCTATTTGTTTCTAGGTACATCTATGGGGATTTTTTTTTTTCATCACAAGTCCAGGACTATGTCTTTGGTTCTAATGATAATAAATATTTTTAAAAATAATTTTAATAAAGTAGTCATGTTTATTGTGCAAAAATATGAGCCAAAAAAGAATAAAATAAAAATTATCTGTAACTCCGTTACCTATAAAGTGCTATTATTAGCATATTCTATGAACATGTTAGTGAATATCCTTAGACTTTGTCCTATGTGTAGATGTACATACTTGTGAAAAAATGACCATATACTACATACTATTTTTATAACCCACCTCTTGTACTTAATATTCTGAATATACTTCCATGCCATTAAATAATGTTCCGCTTTTTTTTTTAATTTTAAAGTTTTATTCTGGTAACATATATACAACCTAAAATTTCACATTTTCACCACTTACCACAACATTTTAATTTACAAAATATATTCTGTTGAATAATGTAATGGGATGGAAGTTCCTTCTAATTTTTTTGCTATATAAATTGTACTATAGTAAACATTGCTGTCACTCTGCTTTTGTGCAAGTCATTAGAATAAAAATTCTAATTTTTCATAAGTTGACAAATCCTCTCCCTCCCTCCAAATGGATGACTACTACTATAAGATATTTATTTCTGAGAAGCCCTAATTATTAGTAGAGATTGTGATTGAGAAGACAATTAAAAATATTTACCTAAAGCTATGTTATTATTCAACCATTACATTATCTTTCTGCATCATTTAACATTTGAAATGCAACTTTTAAAAATATAAACATGCTTTTAAATTCTGTTTCATAAATATGTACTGTATTCATGGTGAAGAGTAAACCACACTCTGGGAAGATATTCCCATATTGTGTGTATTCCAAACCGGGAGATGTTGCTTGACATTTTCCTGAAGATGCTGTCTTACAACATTATATGAAGAATAAAGAAAGGATAAAGAGAAAATCTTTTTGAAATCACTCTTCAGGAAGACTCAGCCTTCAAGCCTGAAAGAAGCCAGTTGTCATTTTCCCACTTCTTTGACCTGGACTGCATTTTCTTCAATAGCTCTTTTTTTTCCTTAGTAGGGACAACTCTGCTCTGTAGCTTTCCTGTCAAGAAGGAGCAAAAGTGAATTGTCAGGTTTATAGATGGTAATGAATACAGTATTAAAAATTGACATAAATAAGGAAATTCCTTAAGCTTCACATTTCAGCTTGTTTTACAGTCTAGTTCATAAGACAATTATTTTCAACCTGCTATTGCTGACCTTAAAACATACTCTTTTGTTGTTGTTGTTAATTGTTATTTTATCCTTTGTATCTCCTTTGTGTTTCATATTGTATCCTTATGTCATTTACTTTCCATGTCTGGTGACAGGTTGCCTCAGATCATGAGGCTTTTTGCTTCTCTTCTTGCGCCACTTCACTCCTCACCTCTGCATTTATCTGAAATTATAATGAGTTTTTCTTCTTTGCTTTTTAGTTTAAAATCTTACTGCTTAGAGCTTGAGAAGCATCTTTCTTGCGCCTCTTTATTCTGTACAGTGGACTAGGAACTCTTTCTTTCGATTTCTCCTCTCTTTGATTACCAAGTCTCTTGGGCTTCCAGTGGGCCTTGTCTCCCAGTTTCTATTTCCAGTTTGTGATCACTGAATTCTCTATTTGGTAAGGGTGCCTGTGTTTTGCATATTTATAATAAGGAAGTATGCTAGTATGAAGCTCCTGGGCAAAAATGTAGAGTAATCCAGTTTATTTGGGGGTGGGGAGGAAAGGAGGGCAGACCACTGCATTACTACTTTAAAAAACAAAAAAACAGAATTTTATGTTTGGTTGGTTCAGGTGCAAATAAAATGAAATTTTTTCTTTGGTACTGTGACTAATAGAGAGATTCATCCTAGTTCTCTGCAGTTGTTTTGGGAATTGTGTGTGCTTTTATATCTGCTTGCTGAACATTTCTGTTTTTCCAAAGGGACACAGTTTATACGTAGCCGATAGATTTTGCTTGTGGTTTCATGTTAGTAGCAATTACTAATATATGTTCCAGTGGTCCTTCTGTAATACATGCATCCCTTGTTACAAATTGAGCCTGTGTGTTATTTTGATCAAAATATATAATGTCCTGTTCCACAGAGATATATACAGTATTGACAGTATATGAGATTGCAGCTAAGTTGTATGATCACTTTCAGACAAAGAAATATGTAAACATGTATTTGTCTGTTCTGTGGAGTAGGTACAATTAAAGACTTTAGAGTATGCAAAATGCTAAAAATGCTGCAAATAAATAAATTTCTAAGTGGAAACTGTACAACCAGTTTTTAATTACACCTATTTTATAAAAGCAAGGGATATTTGTAGTTGGACACTGTAGACCTCAAATACAGAAGCTGTAGGTCTATCTGTATTTTTTTTATGACACTAATGACTGTAATGTATGTCTGAGGGTAGAGTGTTGCCTATATTGCATGTGATTGTATTGAAATGGTTATAACCAATATTCTAGTTTGTTCATCATTGTGCATGTTTTCTGGTAGACTATATCTAATACTAAGTCATTTGAAATTAAGTAGGTTCTTAGGTCTTTGAATATGGAAGACATAATGTAAGCATAAAATGTAGTATGTATTATTAGTTGAATTATTTAGTTTCTGCAAAGTTTTAATTCTTTATTAAAAAGTGCAGTCTCCTTTTGAGTTTATCCTTATTGCGTGGAGAACTCTCATTCTGATTTCAACAGAGGAGTAGAGTCATATTTTTTCAGGTGTTTATTTATATTGTAATATGGTTACTTTTTCTTCCTTTTGCCCAGATTGCCACACTGAAGGTCAAAATATTTTATTCACTGATGGAGAATATATTAATCAGATAGCTGCTTCAAGAGATGTAAGTAGTCTGAATCATGAGGACCTGGTATGGAAGTGGAATCCCTTTTCCTCAAGGACAACGCTGCTCACTTGCACGTGTGCGCTCTCGCACACGCGCGTGCTCTCTCTCTCTATATATTTTTTTAAACTCCTTATTCTCTACTCCCACCCTGTCCTCTGGTAACATATATTCTAGATTCAAACACAGTGAGTTTGCTTATTCTAATTTTTTTATCTGAGTTGAATATTATAATATTTGTCCTTTTGTGTTGGCTGATTTCACACAGCATGATGTTTTCAAAGTTCATCCATGTTGTTGCATGCATAAGAACTTTATTCCTTTTTATGGCTCAATAATATTCTGTTGTATGTGTATAACAGATTTTGTTTATCCATTCATTGGTTGATGGACACTTGGGTTGCTTCCTTCTTTGGGCAGTTGTGAATAATGCTGCTATGAACATTGGTGTACATCTGTTCAAGTCCCTGCTTTTGGGAAATTCCTAGAAGTGGGATTGTGGGTCATATGGTAATTCTATACTTAACTTTCTGAGGAACTGCCAAACTCTTCCACAGCAGCTGCACCATTTTATATTCCCACAACAGCAGTGAATAAGTGTTCCTATTTTTCCACATCCTTTCCAATATTTGTAATTTTGTTTTTTTAGTAGTAGTCGGTGTAAAATGCTATCTCATTGTGAGTTTGATTTGCATTTCCCTAATGGCTAATGATTTTGAGCATCTTTTCATATGCTTTTTGCCCATTTGTGTAACTTCTTTGGAGAAATGTCTACTCAAGTCTTTAATTTTTAAATTGGGTTGTTTGTCTTTTTATTGTTGGGTTGAAGAATTTCTTTATAGATTCTGGATATTAAACCCTTATCAAATATGTAGTTTACAAGTATTTTCTCCCATTGTGTAGATGTAGTTTTACTTTCATGATAAAGTCCTTTGAGACCCAAAAGTTTTTAATTTTGATGAGATCCCATTTATCTATTTGTTGTTGTTGTTGTTGCCTGTGCTTTGGGAAAATATTTGTTTTTTTTTATTGGACAGAATATAGAGCCTAAAGAGGCAAGCTCATGCAACATGAAACTGTGGATATTTTATTTCCTTTAGGATGGCTTTGTTGTCAGAATATTTGCCACAAGCACTGAACCTGTGCTACAACAAGAATTACAACTTAAACTGGCCAGAAAATGCTTACATGCCTGTGGTATCTCACTATTTGATCTGGAGAAGGATTTGCATATTATAAGTAAGATGACAAAATAAGTCTTTTCCCCACATACTGATTTTCATATTCTTTATTCTTTTAAAAACCTAATGCTGTGTTTTCAGCAGTGCAGCCTATATTTTAGCAGGTATTATAAGTAACTAGGAAATATCCTTTAAATAGAGTATAGTGTTTGAAGGTTATTTTAAGGAAGTGTCTAATAATTTACCTTTTTCATTTTGAATTAAGCGAAAGAAAATATACTTATGTATAGTAAGAATTATGATGAACAACGCTTCTGGGCATCATTAGTTTACATGACCCACCTTTTTCCAGTTATTTAAAATTTTGAAAACTTCTCTTGTAAATCCTGCTAAATAATATTCATAGTTTTCTTATTCAAACCTTTACTTTTTATTTAAACAGATTTTCAAGGTATCCATTGAGTAATCCTATAGATTGTGAAAATTTTAATTGTCCTAAACACTGATCTTTCATCTGAATACAGTGATTCATATAATCACAGAGTATTTCTTGGGCTTGATATACTTTCTCTTGCAGTATCAGAGTAGTAAGTAGGACAACTAGTTTCAAAAAGGTATCAATTTTGGTCTGCCATGCTGCTCTAGTCTTAATAATGCTATTCTTGAATTTGTGGAATTCTTTGCAGGACCCACCTTTTTTGACTGCTATTTCATTGAATTAAACTTGACATTAGTGCTTTACTTTGCATATTTTATATGAATTATGTAATGTTTTTGTAATTCCCTCATAGGAAAAAATGAATTGAGCTTATAGTTTTAAAATTTTAAAAGCCCATAAATTCATCAGTTATTAGTATAATTGGACAAAATCATAAAATTTGATTTTGAAATTTGAAAATGGTTATAAATATTGGCGTTTATGTATACATACAAATGTATTCAAATTCATAGAGTAGCTACATGAATTGTTCTTCAAAAAAAAAAAAAAACATGGACAGAGAATCAGAAATAGCTTAATTCAAATATCTTCATGGCATTGTTAAAGCACAAATGACTCTAAGTGTGTTCTAACCTTACCAACCTTTATATTTTGTTTACTTGTAAATTGGGCAATATCGTTGTGAGGATCAAATGAGATAAATAAGATGTATGAACTCTATAATGCTTGCTCTCTAATAGATCTCATTAAAAGTTTATTTATTTATTCAAGAAATATGGCTGACACTGAATTTTAGACTTCTGTTTATTTTTGAAATATAATTGGGTAGTAGTTTAGGGCAAATTAAGAAACTTTTGGTAGTAGTATCTTTCTTCAGAGTAGTACACTTATTATTATTCCAAAATTTTTTCATTTAGGCATATGAGTATGTTTTGTCATCCTTGCTTTTGAGGAATATTAATTGAATTGACTTTTTATAATCACTTAAAATAGTGCATGTTATAATCAGAATTATTCCTATTAGAAATATAATAGCATTTATTGGTCTTGTAATAATCAGGTACAGGGTTTGATGAGGAATCAGCCATTCTTGGTGCAGGACGAGAGTTTGCACTAATGAAAACAGCAAATGGAAAGGTAAATTACTCTTTTTGGAGTAAAAATTAACATTTTCTGCTTTAAGAGCTAGTTGGTGTAATTTGCTGATTACTTTTCATAGTTCACTTGTTTAAACTTAATCGTCTTTAATATTTTCCTTTTTAATTATTTTATGCCTTTTTAATGTAAAATTGTATTCATGCTGAAAATAGTATTAGGAAAGAAAGTTGTGATATTTAAGGTCTTATAAAAACTTTATAAAATGTTAAATTTTCACAAATATTTACTTTTAATTTTGGAATTCTTTGTGTAATTTTTTGAATTAGAGTGAATTCATGTTCTGTTTTTATAAGTAGCATATCCATTGAAAATTTCTCTACCTGTGAATGTGTAGAAATATGCAGACTACAAGTTAGGTGAAGTAGGAACATGTGTAATTAAGTCATAGATTGTGAAGGCCAATCTAGAGATGTAAGCTTCTCTCTTTTGTAATGCATGTGAGAATAAAGTAAGGTAGTTAAAAGAATTCTGAAAATTAAAATATTAATCAAATATAGCATATTTGGATATAGGACTTTTTACAACTGGGAAAAGGAAATTGAGAAGTTTATAAATTGCCTGCCATTGTGAGTTTGGAGTGTATTTATGGACATTAATATAAATATGAAAAATTTATGAGTATCCTGAATATATAATTAAGTACTATGTCTTGGCAAAATTTGCTTATTTTTCTCCTGCATAACTTTGTAGAGTTGAATAGTGTAAAAAATGTTTCGTTCATTTTTCTTTTTCAATAAAATATGGAAGCTTCTTATTTCTCTTAGGTGAAATCTGTACTCTGTCCTCTCTAAAAGGTACTATAACCCCTCCCCTCATTTTTTTTTTTTTAATACATAAGATATATTACACTGGCAAATACCAGAGCCTTGGAATCAAACAAGGTGGTCCGTCAGCAGGAAAATGGGTTGAGCTACCAATTACAAAATCACCAAAGATTGTACACTTCTCAGTTGGACATGATGGCTCTCACGCCCTTTTGGTTGCAGAAGATGGGAGCATATTCTTTACAGGATCTGCTAGTAAAGGAGAAGATGGAGAATCAAGTAAGTTGGCTGATCAACTGGGTGTTCACTGAAAATAAAAGTACTGTGGAATTTCCTTAACATAAGGTATTTCAATAACATTAACCTCACCAAGTATAACTGAGAATTTTATACTGGGACATAGTAGTGATGCCACACTGTTCATTAAGGGATTGTGATTGCTGATTTCATTCCAGAGAGCATATTCATGAATTTTTATATGCTTTATGTATATATGGCTATTCATCTGAGGATATATGCTTATCCTATTTTTTTCATGGGTGTTATTTTTAAAACTTACTCATTTATTCCCCTAATTTTTTTTGGGGGGGGACTCAAAAGTTTGGAAAGAATACATATTTCAGAATGAAGGTAAACCTTATGTAAACTTGTTTGTAGTATTGGTTGTATATCTCTGTTTTTGTCATTATTTCCCTATGATAAAGTTGTTGCTCAGTGTCTTTGTTTGCGAGGACTGCTATGATAAATACCACACAATTCATTGGTTTAAACAACAGAAATTTATTGTTTCACAGTTTTGGAGGCTGGAAATCCAAAATCAAGGTGACAGCAAAGCCATGCTTTCTCTGAAGTCTGTAGCATTGTGTTGATGGCAACCTCTTTGGCTTCTCTTACTTTGGGCTTCTTTTGACTACTGCATCTAAATTTCCTTTGCTTGTAAAGATTCCAGTCGTATGGATTAAGGTCCACCATGATTCAGTTTGGCCTCATCTATGTAGAACTTTGAAGATCCTATTCACCCTGACACGTCATAACATATTCAAAGATGCTATTTATAAATGGGTTCACACACACACAGATATGCAGATTAAGACTTGGATATGTCTTTTGTGGGGTACATGATTTGATCCTTAGCACTTAACAGTGAAAAAAATAAACAGTTTTGTTTATCTCTTATCTTTTACTTTTTATATTTCTGCTCAGATGCTTCCTTAAAGTCATTTTTCTCTTTTGTAGCTTCTCATATTGTAGCACATGGTGTTAGCATCTTAATGAGGACTAGGTTTTGAAGTTGACGCATAAGAAAAATCATGTGTAAATTAACGTTACCCTGGAAAAATCCCTTAAAATATCCATAATGTATTTTACCGTCTCTCAGAAATTGTAATACATCCATTTTTTTTCCCTCTGGCATTTGGAGCACATTGTTCTCTTTGGTGGAGAACCAGATAGTTTTGTATATATGTATATGGATCATGTTGTATGAAAAATAATGTTATCTTTAAACACCAGAGCTGTATCTAGCACAGCAATATATTTTTATTTGAAAGACATGAAGGAACTAGGCTGACCAATGGAACAGCAGATTGATGTCTCCAATCTCTTGCTCATTCCTGGGTTTTGGTTTTTGAGAGTAGAGGCTGCTCAAATCACCCACGTTTAAATTTATTCTCTCTTCCTGCATGTGTATCTTTCCCTTCTTTAATAGTCACTCATTAACTTGGTGTAGATAGCTAGTAAATATTTGTTGAATGAATGAAAAACTGGTTTTATCTTCTGGGATCTAGCATTAAGAATATATGTGGAATAGAGTTTGAGAGAAAAGGGACTTTTTATGTATGTGATCGTGGAATGGTGTTGATATAGTTTAAATAGCTAATACAGAGATTGGGCCCCTCAGAAGTTCGGTAGAAATTTGGTGTTTCCCATTGGGAATTTCATTGTGCTACAAAGAAGATATGACAATGATAGCTAAAATATTAATTGACCAGATGAGATTTGCAGGTTGACTCATTATAAATTGACATGATGGGAAGCCCAGGCCTTTGTGAAAAATAAGTAAAGCAAGTATAATATAAATGCAAGTAATAAGTTTTTTCCCTGGGCTTTATATACAAACCATTATTATTATTTGTACATAGATATCCTAATTTAATTTTTTTGTTGTTTTATAAGGTAAGAGCCGACGGCAATCAAAACCCTATAAACCTAAAAAGATAATTAAGATGGAGGGAAAGATTGTGGTCTATACAGCCTGCAATAATGGAAGTAGCTCTGTTATTTCTAAAGATGGAGAGCTATACATGTTTGGAAAAGATGCCATTTACTCTGACAGTTCAAGTAAGTTAAAAAACTTAATTGTGAAAAGAAGTGTCAATACTAGTCATTATGTATTGCAAAGACATGTCTAGCAAATTAACATTTGCTGCATGCTTTCTCTCCAGTTTTTTTCTTTCCTTCATATCTTACCACTCTTAAAGAACACTGTCACTAATTTCATGCCGAGCTAATCATAGAGCTTCGTTGCTACTTTCCCTGGAGAACTTTTTTTAAGACATGTCCGTGGTAGTGCCTTGGGGGTATGATTTTCATATCATAGCTGTGTTGAATTATTTTTCTCTCTAAACTGTTAGGTTGTTGAGGAGGGACTAGCTCTTTCTCTCCTACTATCATATCTCTAGTGCCTTGCACAGTGTCTGGCACATAATAAGATTCTCAAGAAACAGTCGTTAAAAGACTGATTGACTGATAAGCCAAATGTTTAAGTAGTGGATATGCGGACAGAAACAGTTTTATATGTCTAAACTCCAGTCTCAAGAAAGATCATCAGATTATGTTGCTAGACTTTTCTTTCTAGCTCTTAGAAATAAGTATAATGGAATGAGGCAACCCACTTGGAAGGATTTTATATGAGATAAATATGTATAAACTCATAATATTTATGAATTTATTTGTAAAAAAGGAAACCAGAATTGATAAAGTTTGTGTTTGGAAGTTTAAGCAATTATCTCATGCTCAGGAAATGATGTATATGGAACATTTGTAGCAATTATTAAGTTGAACTGTGCCCAGGTGGTATGTGAGCTTGCTCAATATAGTAATATTTAGATTCTCAGTTGACCTGAACTGAATAAAAATTTTGGAGTAGGTCCATGGACAATTTAGCAATAGTAATAAAATTTTTGCTTGCTAACATCTTTTTGGTTAGGGCCAATAGAAATTTATGCATTTGTTTGATAGTTATTCATTGAGCAATGACTATTTGTAAGAGATGGAAAATTAGATAGACATGGTCCCTGCCTTTTTTTTTTAAGGTTTTTAAAATAACATTTTTTTTTCCAAGCTTGTAAGTTAGTTGTTCAGTATAGAAAATTGAAAAGCACAGGAAGTAAAGAACACAAAAGTCATCGCGAATCACAAGCAGTTTACAGTTTGACATATCCTTCTTGGTCCTTTATGTGTACGCGCACAACTGAGGCTACATTTTTAGGTGGTCGAGATCACACAGAATGTATCACACTTTGTCATGAATATTTACCAATTCAGAGTCCCCAAACCATGAGTATTGTGATAATCAAGAATACATGACACCTACTCAATTGGGGAAAAAATGTATTCCTGCCTTTCTTGGGGACAAAAATTTAATAAAAGACAAAAATTGCAGCAGGCCTCTTTAGATATTGGCAGAGTTACAAATACTGCAGTCCCTTAATGATTAACTAAAATGAGGCATAAAGCAAGAGTACAAAAGTATATGCATCTAAGAGAATTCATTGTCAGATCTATATTGTAATAATAGCAAGGTATGTTTCCATTGAATTATTTAACATTTTCCTGTGGTACAGCAAGAGATGCATACATACAATTGTTACATCAAAATGGAGATATGAACACATCTGCATACATCCCTCCCCCTGCACTTTCTTCTGCCTCTCTGCACCCAACCTAATGAACAAGACCTGATGCCTGTTGCTCAGGTGGTTTAACAATTCCACGTCAAAGATGCTTCTTTTCTGTTAACGAAAAGATATTTATAAATTCGTTAATTCACTAGCTCTACTTTTTATCATACATTATCACCTCAAGATATCTGAAGAGCTTAAATGTTGTGAAATAAAGAATGAATCTTATTTGCAATAAACAGGTATTCTAAAAAAATTCACATAGAACTATGGTTATAATCTAAAACTGTCTTCTAGATATAGAGATACCAGCATAGAACCCTTCCCTTTGCCCTTCCTCTTCTTCCTGTTCCTCCATTTCATTTACTAAGTATAGAAATGTGTTCAGCTCCAAGAGGTGGATCAGCAAAGGTCCCTCCCAGAAGACAGGCCTTCCTGTCAACTAACACAGGGACATTTGTATAGGGACCATCTTTCTACCTCTATTTAGACTTGTCCTTTAATATACAGCAATAACTAAAATGCCTATATAGAACAATGGTCAGACAATCTGAACTTGTCTAACAACAAGAACCCTTCCCTCTGCACTTCTTTCCCTGCCCCCTGCCCCCCACTGCATCAGCATATTGCTCCAAGACATCTAGTTTAACAATGCCATTCCCCATATTACAGCTAGTCCTGTGTATTAACAAAAAAGATACTTAAACTACTATTTTACACTCTCTGCTTTTAACATATGTTCTAAGCATCTAGAAAGATTAGATGTTTCAAATATGACTTAAATTTGTCCACAGTACACACCATAGCATTGAAGAAGCCATAAAGAAGTAACAAAGGATATAATCTGAAAGTGTCTTCTAAGTAGGAATGTTCTGGCCTAGAACATTTCCCCTTCTGGGATATATCAACCCAATGATGGCATCTGCAATGCTTAGAGGGTATTTGAACAATTTTGCTTCCAAAAGTAAAATTCTGTCATTTTCAAAACAAAGTCTTCCCTATAAATTTTAACAAGAAATGTACAAAATATATTACTTTACTAAGTCTACTTCTGTCACACACTGACTACTTTAACATCTAGAAAGATTATATGATAAAATATTAGGACTTGTTTGTCCACTATAACACTATATATATAGTAAAGTATAACAAAATGCACAGAACACATAGGATGATGGTTTATCTTGCCCAACTGTAGACTTACTTGCATAGAGCCCTTGGCACTTCCTTCTCCCTCCTCCCTGAAACAGCAAAAACAGAATGTATACTGCTCTGGAAGTGGTTTGACCATTCCATTTCCAAAAGATATTTCGTATGACTATCAATAAAATATCTACAAAATGTGTTATTTTTCTTTCTCTACTTTTAACATACTTTGTGTACTTCTAAACATCTAGAAAGACTAAATGTTTCAAATAAGGACTTAAATGTATCCACTATATACATAGTAGTGTTGAATAAACTACACACATGAAACAATGATTATCTGAAAGTATCTTTTAAATAGAAACATTCTGGTCTAGAGCTTTATTTCTCCCAATTCCTTGTCTCCACCACAAACCCAATTGATGAATTACAGGCACATGTGTGATGTGATTTTACAATTTCATTTCCAAAGTCATTTTCAGAAGACAGCCTTTCTATGAATTTTAACATGAAGAGTACAAAATGCATTAGTTTACTAATTCTACTTTTGTCATACATTGGCAACCTCTTTAATATCTAGAGACTAGATATTATAAAATTAGGGCTGATTTGTCCAGTATATACTCATATATACTGTACAGCAAAGTTAAATGAATGCACATAACATACAGGGCAATGGATGATCAGAAATTTTCTAGTACAGACTAGCAAAACACCTTTTGCCACTTCTTCTCTACCACTTCCCTCAAACCAATGAACCAAGTACAAGAGTACGATGTTCACAGGTGGTTTAACAATTCCATTCCCAAAGACAGTATTTCCCATCAATGTTTAAAAGCTATTTACAGTGTTATCGTACTGCCTCTATTTTTAAAGACATCTGGCACTTCCTAAACATTTAGAAAGACTAGATATTTCAAATAAAAACTTACTTGTCCACTGCCTATATAGCATTGTTAAATAAAGCTTGCACACACATAACAGTGGTTATAATCTGAAGTATCCCCTTAACATGACTATCTTGGCCTCAAACCATTCCCTTCTCACTTCCTTTTCTTCATCATCAGTTCAGTGGACAAGAACACACGAATGTAATGCTTAGAGGTAGTTGGACAAATTCATACCCAAAAGTCATTTACAGAAGACAAGCTTTCCAATGAATTTCAACATGAAGTATACAAAATGTGCTAATTATACTAACTACTTGTCATACACTGGGAATCTCTTTAACATCTACAGACTAGATGTTGCAAGATTAGGACTAATTTGTCCTTTATATACACTATATATACAGCCAAACAAAATTCACGGAACATACAGAAAAAGTTTTGTCTGAACACACTAGTATATTACCTTTTGTAATTGCTTCCCTCCCACCTCCTCTAAACCACTGAACAAGTACATGAACCATAGTATGTTGCTCACAGAGATAGTTTAACAATCCCATTTCCAAAAGACATTATTTCCTATGAATTTGAGGAAAATGATATTTACAAAGTAATATTTTACTACTACTATTTTTAAAGTACATCGGACACTTACTAAACATTTAGAGGGACTAGATGTCTCAAATAAGGACTTGGTTTGTCCACTATATACAGAGCAGTCTTGAATAAAGTGCATACTTGTAACAACAGTTAATCTGAAAGTGTCTTCTAAATATGAACATTCTGGTCTAGAACCCTTCCGTTTTATCCCTCCTCCACCAACCTTGGGGGCTGTAATGCTCAAAATTTCAGAAGGCATTCTTCCCTATGAATTTTAACGCAAAATGTTGAAATTTACTAACATTCATTTACTAACTGTTTTTGCCATACACTGGCAACCTCTTTAACATCTAGGAGACTAGATGTAAATTATGACGTGTTCATCCATTATGTACACTGCATACACAGCAAAGTAAAACCAAACGCACAAACACAGGGACAGTGGTTAATCTTGCCTCATTATGAATACACTGGCATGGAGCCCTTTGCACTTCCTTCTCCCTCCTTCCCCAGACCAGTGCCCAAAATGTGTACTACTCAATGACATGGTTTGGCCATTCCCAAAATACCCAGAATATTTCATATGAATTTTAAGAAAAAGATAATTACCAGATATGTCCTTTTACTACCTCTACTTTTAACACGTCAGGTACTTCAGAACATCTAGGAAGAAGAAATATTTTTTAAAAGTACTTAGCATTGTCAAGTATATATGGAGTAGTGAGGAATAAAATGCACACATAGAACATTGATTGTAGTATGAAAATACCTTCTAAATATGACCAGTCTGGCATAGAACCTTCTTCTCTTCCTCTTCTTAGCCTTCTACTCAGTGTCCTCTAACCTACAGAATAAGCGTGGATGTGTATTGCTCACAGTGTCGCTTCCAGAGGTAGATAGACATGGTCCCTGCCTTTTTGAGGATCTGAGAGACAATTAGGCTATAGAGAATTTAAGTATTACAGAGGTGTAGTTTAATGATTATGGACGTAGACTCAGATCCTGGCACTGCCCGCTGTTTGGTTGGTTAACAGTTTGCTTAACCGTTCCAAGTTTTCTTATTTTTTCTTAATCTGGAAAAGGGGGTTAAAAATAGTACCTGCTTCATATGTTTGTTGTAAAGATCATAGGAGATAATGATTACAAAATACCTAGCACAGAGCCTGGTACACGTAAGAGCTCAAAACATGTGAGCTAGTAAAAGTAATAATAAATACTATTACTGTATGTGCATATCTTTTTCAAGATTGCTGAATACTAAAAATGGAAGTTTTTGAGGTGTGCTTAACAGAAAAGACCCAAGCTAGTATAGAGGGGAAGGTAAGGCTGCTTTAAGGAAGTGATTTCTGAGCTAATAATGTAGAACACTTTTTCCAAAGTGTGATTAAAGGTTGACATTATTTGTAATTTAAACAGAACAAATACTTTAATTTAAAAATATATCTTTATTTTAATCTATAATGGAAAAATATTCAAGAATCTAATTTTTATTGTTAGTTATATTATCACTATGATAAGAATAAAAATGCTTCAGTCAATTTAAAGTTAATGGGAAAAATATTAAGTAGATAATATGGTGCCACTTAGATATGACAAATATAATGAAAGTAGCATGTGAACAACTGAAATTTAAGAAGTAGCTATGAATTGGATTGTGGGAGAAAGGCTGTTTAATCAAAGATTGAAATATATTGTTTTGGAAAACTTGACAGATTTCTACAAAAACAATGTCATTTCGATATACTGTGGCAAGTGTTTTGTTTTACTGAGGCGGATCAAAGCGGTGAAGTAAATGATTTATAGCATTTTTTTTTTTGCGTGGACCAGAAAAGATTGAAAACTGCTTACCCTTCTGAGAATTGTTAAGAGGCGTTAGCTTTTAGATTAAGTATTCAGAAGTAAGCTTGAGCTAATACCCCAGTAAATATTGTCCCAAATCTGGATGATAACATTTTGAAATTAATTGAAGCTACATTACAAAATTACAAAATTAATTTGGGGATACACTACCAGTCTTTTGGTGACTTATTTCCCATTTCGGTGATTATTTTGCCCCAGCAATAAAATTGTGTGTTGAAATAGTCCTTTTATATTACTGAAGATTTACTTGGTTCAGAAGGGCATTTTTCATTCTTTCTTACCAAATTTGTATCTTTCCTATAGGTTTGGTAACTGATTTGAAGGGTCATTTTGTAACTCAGGTAGCTATGGGTAAAGCTCATACTTGTGTTTTAATGAAGAATGGAGAAGTTTGGACTTTTGGCGTAAATAATAAAGGACAGTGTGGACGAGACACTGGTGCCATGAGCCAAGGAGGGAAAGGTAAGTGTTTAATATAAGGATATTAAAATTTGTGTTGTCTTTTTATTAGGTTTTTCAGAATAACATGTTGTTAAGAATCTCATTCTTTTTTTCAAAACAAGTGGTGCTTCAATTTCATACGTATGAAATAGAAAAATCAATGAACTTTTTATTTATTTGACAAAAATCACTGATAAAGATGTATCCCCCAAATAATAGAATACACTGTAGATTTTTAATTTTTGAGCAAATGAGCTTGCTTACTTAAGCATTTTCCTGAATTCTATAAAATATAATACTGTATGTTAGATTTAGCATTTATGGTAGCTAAATTATTTCAGAAAGGTGAATTTTCCACTTTTGTTATTAGCTCCTTTTATACTAAGTTTTTGGCTTTAACCATTTTTGACAGCACTTTGTCTTGGAAATATTACCTTTCTCTTCAGCAGAATGTGCTACCAGTAATATAATCAGTTTTTGACAACTAAGAATGTTTCTGAAAATCTGACCTTTTATCAGGAGAAGACTAAATTGTAGATGCATTGCCTTCTCAGTATCTTTTGATTGCCATGCTCGTTGTGGTCTTTTTTTTTTTTTTTCCTCTCTCTCTTTTTTTTTTTCTTTTAATAGTTTGTATATACTTATTTCTTGCTCTCAATTTTACATTTAGCTGCTGTCAGTGTGTCTACCCTTCAGTCCAAGTGGGCTGGAAATAAAGACAATAGATACATATTATTAGACTTAGAATTGAACTGTGTTTAAAGTATGAATGATTTTTAGGACTAACCTCTGTATAAATTAACAAAAACAAATTTAGCTCTTTTGAAGGCAGGCTTGTCTGAATCTGAAGAGCCAAGCTTTTTTTTTTTTTTCTCTTGTCTTTTTTATATATGTGTATGTGTGTGTGTGTGTGTGTGTGTTATATTTCAATTTTTAAACAAGCAGTTGTTAGACTATATTGACTTAAAAAGAAAAGAAGAAAGAACAAAAGAAAGAAAGTAGATTACTCCAGAATAGAAAAATTTATGTTCTCTTCTAGCTAAATTAGTGGCCATAGGTGTAAAGGGGAATCACTTTAGTTTTTTTATCTACAAATAAATACGTATTCAAATTATGTTTTATAAGCGGTCTGAGCCAAACAGAATTGTTTCTTTAGTGTTCTGAAAATCTTTTGTGAAGTCAAGCACACATTTATACCTATGTTCTGATTACTTAGGGTAAATTTGTAATAATCAAAATAACATTGTTAAAAGATTTTTTACTTAATAGGAGTGATACCTAATCTGTTAGTAAGTAAGGGTTAGAAAGGCAGTTGAGTGCATGAGACAAATAAAGTTAATACTGACTGCAGTCATATAGAACATAAAGGTGTTTTAAAGTGTTTTTAAGCAGAAAAGTACAGAAAATAATATTGAACCATAAAAAATTGTATCTCTAGCAACATGGTTTGCCATTTTTTTCCAGTTTTTTTAATACTAAAATAGTTAAAATAGTAAAGATAAAATTCATGCATGCCCTGTATTCCCCTTGCAAGACTTATTATTATACTCCTTCTCTCTCCAGAGCTAACTGCAAATATGAATTTGATAAGTATGCTTTTAGTAAAGTTCTATTTTTACTTGTTCTCATATATTTTACATGTAAAATATGTAATATATTCTTACATATTTTACATATAAAATATATACTAGGCTTTTATGTGTTTTTGTGTGGTAATCTGTCATTCATATTTTTCTGCATATTGTTTTTTTGTCTCACCATTGTGTTTGAAATCTGTTCATGTTGTTACATATAAATCTAGATGATTCATGTGAACTGTTTTGTGATAAACCATGCCACTACTATACCACAATTTATTTATCTTTTCTTCTGTTGATGGATGAGTTTATTTCCAATTTTTCAGTATTAGAAACAATGCTAAAACCTCCTTATACATGTTTCCTGGAAAACATGTATAAGACTTTCTCTAGTGTAATTGCTGAGTTGCAGATTTCAGCTTTTTTTGCTTTTACCAATTTATACTCTTCACCAGTAGAGTATAAATTTCCATATCATCTCCAGTAGTTGCTATTTCAGGTTCTGATTCTTGTCAGTTTGGTGGATATGAAATGCTATTTATTTTGATTTTTATTTGTTTTATTGAAGTATGACATCCATGCAGAAAACTACATATAGCATAAATGTACATCTCTGTGAATTTTCACAAACTGAACACATTCAGGTAACCAGCACCCAAATCAAGAAACAGTATATTGCCAACACCCCTGAAAGCCCTCTTTTATGTTCCCCTCTAATTACTATTTGTTTCCCAGTTATTAACATAAATTGTTTTGTATATTTTTCTACTTTATATAAATAGAATCATGCATTATGAACTCTTGTCTCTAGTTTCTTTCACTCAGCGTTATGTTTATGTGAGTTACCCATATTGTTATGAGTAGTTGTAGGTTATTCATTCTCATGGTTTTTTGTATTAGATTGTGTGAGTTTATCACACACAGATTTTAAATCTTTTAGTGTTCTGGGCATTTGATTATTATGAATAGTGTTGCTATTCATTCTAGTAAATGTCTTTTGATGACCATATATATGTAATTTCTTTTGGGTATAGACCTAGAAGTGAAATTGCTAGGTACCTCATTGCTCTTTTACTTTGCATTTCCCTGATCATTAATAGCGAGTGTGAGTATCTCTTCAAGCTTGTCTTTTTGTTTTGCTTGCATTTTTCTTATTGATTTTTAGGAATTTTTTCATATATTAAATGTTGTATTGTTGCATACATTTTCGACTAGCCTGTAGTTTATCTTTTACATTTGTTTAGTTTCATTTGTTGCATGTAATATTTAAATTTTGATATCAAAATCTTCTCCTTGGAGAATTTTTGCTTCTTTTAGCCAGTTTGGAGTCTTTATTTTCCATATGAATTAGAAACAATTTATCTGCTTGGAATTTTGATTGGAATTGCAATGAATTTAGACATTAATTTGAAAATAATAGTCATAGTACTGTTGAGATGATTTAATGAGTAATGTATGAGATCAGGTGTAAGTAAGTACTCAATATATTTTAGTTATTGTTGTTATTTAAAATAGGGTTATTCAAACCTCCTTCAGATTCCTATATTCTATCTCTAGACATGGTTATCTAATGTTTGATTATCTAATTTTCCAGCCTGCTAATAGATTAGTAGTGGCAAAAATGAAATGTGCTATACGTACTATAAGTTCATTTCTTAATTAGACCTATATTAGTGGTAGCTCTAAGCTAGGTACTGTTAAAGGATAAGAGAAAAGATAATAAGGTTGATGAAGAATTAGAGATAAAGTGAGTAAGACATAAGCTCAACTTTTAAGGGTCTAAGTATAGTAGGAAAGGCAACCATAAAAAATAATTACTTGATCCCACAGATTTGCTTCTCCATTGTATGTTCCCATAGCACTGTGTGTTCCTTCTTAATCCTATCACAGTTTTATTTTTACATTTTTTGTATGGTTATTTGATTAATATCTATCATTCTCTCCTGATTATGATAAGCTTTATATTATTATATAATAGTCTTCAGTGCTTTGAACAGAGATTTGCAAACTATAGCCTGATGCCATATCTGCATGGCCTATGGCCTGTTTTTTTTATTCTGCTTTTAATGGCATTCCAAGCTAAGAATGGATTTTGTAAGTATAGGGTTATTTTTTAGAAATGTGACAGAGACTTATGTGGCTAGCAAAACCTAAATTTACAATCTGGCTCTTTACAAAAGTTTGCTTGACTCCTTGACTATAAAGGAATGCCTGCAGAATAGTAGGTATTCAGTAAAAAATTAGTTGAATGAATTATAAAACAATTAATATAGTTGTAATTGAGGTATAAACAGGTTCTGAGGGAGTAGTGACTCCATGGGAAAAGTAGTAAGTGCTTTGCATGGTATATAACTTCAGAACTGAATTTTTGAAGGGCTAAAAGGAGTTTCTTTAGTAGACGAGGTAGGGAGAGGCATCTCAAGTAGAGGGAGCAAGAATGAATAAAGGTGTTGAGTATGTGAAAGTGATACTTGACAAAGGCAGTGGATTCTCTGCCTGATGCACTCAAATGACCAATTCCTGAGATACCAGGGTTTCTCCACTGCTAGGTGCGAAGCAAGAGATAAGATGGCCCATTGCCCTAAAAATGTGTCCCCCTTAACTGCAGTAATTCTGATAGTTTTACAGTGTCAAAAGGTGGGCAGGTTTCAAGGATAATGAGCACAGTGGCTCTAGATGTTGTAATTAGAGGTGATCTAATTATTGAGCATGTGCAGATTGATTACATGCTTAGGCACAGAATGTATGTAAGAAAATGGCTGCCTTAATATGATGATGGGTGTGACTTTTAGTATTTTAATGAGGTATAGGTCACTTATAGGTTAAAGTCTAAGCTACTGCACATGTCACGGGGGCCCATTTTGGTTAGATCCAGGTTTTGGTTATCAACATAATTTTGGAATTGGAGTGGAAAGCCCTTCATTAATAAACAGTAGAGGCTGTCCTTATGATCAGGACTCTAACGTCGAAAAACTGGATAAAATATGTAAAAATTAAAGTCAGTCACATGGTTTTTACAATCACAAGGGCACAAAATCAAGGTGCTGTATTTCCTCTCTCTGTCTGCTCTAATGTACCAGAAAGTAAAAAGGAATATTTGTATAATGATTCAGTAATCGTAATCATCACTTAAATCCTAACTTCTTGGTTACAAAAGGGCATAGAGTGTTTGGAAAGCAGAGGGAGTTTGGGTTCAGTTGGAATGCAGTTTGTATGGAAGAAATGAGGTTGGAGAAAATTTGAAGCCAGATTGTAACTGTATGTCTTGCTGAGGAGTTTTGTTCTTCTAAAGAGCTTGGAAAGGCATTGGAGGCTTGTAAATTATGACATCATAGGATCAAATATGTGTTTTAGGAAGTTTAATGTTGACAGTGGAAGGGTGGTCTAGAGTATTGTTAGGAGGCTTTCGTTGGTCTGTTGAAGAGATCATGGTGGGCTTAAAGAAAGAGGATATAAAGGAGGGACCAAAATCAGAAAAGATTCTAAAGCATGATTGCTGGAAAGAGACCACTACCAAGTTTTTCGATAGCCTTTCCTGCTTCATTTTGCAGAAAGGAAATGGGGAGAGTGTTTATTTGTGGTCACTAAATTAAATTTTTATTTTTGTTGTTACTCTTATATTTTATCATTCCTTTGCATATTCATTTGGAAAAGTATAGTGTTACACATTTTTTAATTGGGAAGTATAATTATCAGGTGTTTGAATATGGGAATAATCTGTAGACATAATCATAAATTGATGTGTCAAATAGGTTTTGGGGTTGAAAATATGGCAACAGCAATGGACGAAGACCTGGAAGAAGAACTAGATGAAAAGGATGAGAAGTCTATGATGTGCCCTCCAGGCATGCATAAATGGAAGCTGGAGCAGTGCATGGTGTGTACTGTCTGTGGAGACTGCACAGGGTATGGAGCCAGCTGTGTCAGTAGTGGGCGTCCTGACAGAGTCCCTGGAGGGTAAGAAAATGATTAATACTGAAAAAATAAAATATTGGTAAAATACGTTCCTTTTCAAAATTATTCCAGAGTATCTTCTGTGCTGTTTTGTAAAGGCCTATTGGTATATACTTACAATTCTTATAATTGTTTTCTATTGTAATAGTTTCTAATTTAGTATCTATTTAAGGTTACTTTGCTTTCATTTGACTCATTTAAACCATTATTTAAAATCAGATCATAAATTTCTTCCGGGCTTGGTGCAGTACCTTCATTTGTATTCTTTTCCTAAATCTACTTTAATACCAAATATCTATTAGTTTTTGTTGAACATAAATCTTTTTCTGAGTAGAATTATCAAATATCATATAGAATACTCAAGTGAGGGTATAATATTCTCTTAAAAATTAAATTTATTATGGGCAATTGTAGGAGTTTTATGGATTGTCATTGCTAAAATTATATTTTACCCATTATCTTTATCTTTTATTTTTGTTGGACCACATTTTTCCCCAGGGTTCAATGTTATCATCAATTTAAAGTTAATGTGTGAGTCTGACAAAATCAGAATCATAATGCAGGTTCTTCCTAGAGTGTTGGGGAGAATTTTTAATCTGATTGATTTTATTTTGTCATTTGTAGTCCATAGAACATAATGGGTTATCCTTATGAGATTTCTAATAATTGGCTGAATTTGGGGAGTAGGGGGAATCTTGTAAAGAAATCCCAGAGTAAAGATAGTCACCCCCACATCTCTGACCCCTTTGGCACTTCTTTAGGAGTCAGTTGCTTCTTCCCAAATACATCTGAATCTATACTGTGTATATTTCTGTATATATGCTTGTACTAACATAGTTAAATAGATCAGTATAATAGGCCTTGTTCTTTTAAGACTATTCAAATATTATATTGAAATATTATGATTTTTTTTAAAAATAAATTTTTTACACCACATTATTAGAGTATGCAAAAATATTTTGGCTATCTTTATCAAGGATGATATTTATTCTGCAAATATACATTTGGCTCTGCTTTCCATTTTTAAATACCTAACTTAATTTTTAAAAATTTTTCATTTAATTTGGAGCGTAAGATTTTATGGTTTTTGCTTTTTAAAATCGAAGTCAAAATTTATCCACCTGCATCTCTCCGAAGCTATTACCAGTAAAATTCAATAGTCCCCTATCTCTGAACTTAAATAATTGGTATATATCATAAAGGAATCACCTATGATTCCTGAAAATAATAGTTATTTTTTGTTTGCTTTTTTCTCTACTTACTATCTGATTCTAATAATTATTTATAGATCTATATGATATTAAAGACTATTCCAGGTAGATTCTTCCTCTTATACCTCCACAAATCTGAATAACCAGGGGTTCAGTAAGATTTTTAAAAATTTTTAAGGAGAGACCCAACGAATAACAATAGAGCAATGACTTCTGCATCTACCAGATATGTGACTGAGAAGTTAGTTGTTCAACAATTCTCTAGCCAGTTTCTGGAAGTGTTCTTGTCTTCTTTTTGTTAGAAACAAATGCATAGTGTTTACAACTGATTTGAAATGTACAAAGAAGTGAAAAAAGAATAGGTAATTGGATACAGTGAAAGAAGAGAATGGGAGATAATGACATACAAAGAAGAGGGAGGAAAAAAGAGACAATATATGAAGCTGGGAAGTTGGGCTCACTCACCAAAGGCTGCCCACACCTCTCTTGGCTTATCTGGTTGATAGCACAGCTTTTTGTTTGTTTTTTCACCAATCAATCCACCTAAGCCACTTAATACTAATGCTGCTGGTGCTTCACTAAGTTTTGTTTTGGTTAATAGTGGCTTTGAGGATAGCAGAATGGATCACTTTGTATTTTCTGAACATATATACTAATACCTATTATAAATTAATCAACTGTTAATTGTTCATTTATTTATACCTTTTTAAAATATTGATACATCCCATTCTAAGGCAGTTATTTCATTGCTGACTCACTTACCTTTGTCACAACATGCAGACAAGAAGTTCAAGTAACAAGTTTTAAGGTAAGGATAGAAGGGCTTCAGTTAAATCTCTCTTTTTTTTTTTTAAGGATCTGTGGTTGTGGTTCTGGGGAATCTGGCTGTGCTGTATGTGGATGTTGCAAGGCTTGTGCAAGAGAGTTGGATGGTCAGGAGGCAAGACAAAGAGGAATTCTTGATGCAGTGAAAGAGATGATCCCTTTAGATCTTCTTTTAGGTAATTTGATTGATTATACTAAACAGTTGTCCTCAATTCAATAATTGTGATAGTGTAAACAATTTCTTTTAGAACTATATTTAAAAATAAAGATAATAGTTAATATGTGTAATACTGTGATATGATAACTGATAATGTGTCATTAATTTGTTGAAGAGATTTTTTTTCTCTTTTGCTAAAAATTCTTGCAGTAAAAATTACTTGTGCTTTAGATGGTGTTTTTACTAGCTTTTACTTTCTTGAATTTCATATAATTTTGTCATATCTATTATATAACATATATATGGTTTTTTTGGTCAATCATCTAGCTGTTCCAGTACCTGGGGTTAACATTGAAGAACACCTTCAGTTACGGCAAGAAGAAAAACGACAGCGTGTAATCAGGAGACACAGATTAGAGGAAGGAAGAGGTAAGATATAGCTGCAGAGAAAGAGTATATGAAAATCCGTTTTCTGTATCCATACTAAGTGTATTGAAAAATTTACAGAATAGGCTGATTTGGTAAGAAAACATTTAAATTAAAACCAGTAGCATTCTGGTAACTCGAAAATAATGTGAAAATATTCAGGGTATTTATAATTGTCCTACTAACAGTATGTGTTTAATTTAGTAGGATGTGTATGGCATAAGTCAACCATATTAAGAATCGTACCATATCTCAAATATCAGTAGCTATTAGCAAAGGCAGCTTTTTTGAACACAAATTATGAGAACTTGTCTATCACCCAGACTTTGGACTCATCTATATGACTGTGGGATAAGAAATCCAGTTTCATACTGACTTTTCTTACTCTTTTATGATCATTATCATTCAGGTATGGTTACCCACTTTTCCCGCTAATCCAGTGCATAATTATGCTTTTATGTGTCTTTTAAAAAATTTTTTTTGAAGAAGTTTATTCAAGTTATGTATACGAAACGTAAATTGGAAAGTCTCTATGTTTTATTCACAAAGATAGGTTCACCACCTATCTTTTTCTTATAGATTATAGCCATTTCTCCAGCCTGAAAACACATTTAACAGTGATTATAATTGATATTTTAATATATACAGAACAGAGATAAATATTAATATTACTAAAACTATTGTTGCCTGGTAGAATCTTTTCCCAATAGAATCTTTTCTTTGTATGATTAAAACAAATTTTTACAGAGGTCTGCTAAGCAAAATCTTGATTAGAAATATTTATTGAAATTGCAATTGCTTTACTGATTTCAAATGCTTTTAGAATTATGATATTTTATACATGTGATAAAATCTATTACCCATTTAACCATCACTATAAATTTTTTCTAGACATACTTTCTTAATGTAAAGTGGAATAAGTAATGTATATGGCACATGGCAAATTCTATTTTTATTAAACTTAATATGTAAAACATATGCTTGAAACATAAAGATTGTTCTTTTTTGTATCTGATAAACAGTATTGACTGATTGTTGCAGTGAATATTTGCTTTTATATTTGTTTTGTTTATATGAAATCATTGCCTTTAAAGGATATTTTAATGATATCAATGTATATCATGGCATTATTTACATTATACAAATATTTGAAATAATTGTGTGTTAAATATTTCTTAGAAAATAAGAATTTAAGCTTATGGCCTTTAGGTCATATAGTAATTAAGTGGTAGTTTTCTTTATATGTTAATTATATGATTTGCTTAAAGTTAACTATCAGTGTACCTCTTTAATACTGTTTTTTTTTCCTCCTCTGGAAATAATAGGTTGAATCATATGAATTGACCTACAAAACCTAGCAATTTATGTTTCAATCTAGTGGTAAAGAAAATGCTTCTGATGACATTTAATTAGCTGAATAAAGTTATATATCTTGTTAATCTTTTTGCTCCCTTTAAAAAACTTTTTCTTCCAGGTATAGTATATTTCTTCATATCAGAAGGAATATCAAATTAAGCCACTGTCACATACATTGTTAAATCAGAAAAACTGTGGTTGCAGAATACTGTTTTACCATTCATTTTTAAAATGTTTCACAGGCCTTTAAAACCTTAATTATAAACTCTAACCATTTAAAAGTTAAAAGCTCTGTACTTACAGAAGTTCAGTATTTAAAGAAATTGTAACATTGTAGCTTTTGATTTTACAAACATAGATTTAGGTTCCAGGTAGTTGGTGTATATTTGTGACACATAAGTTGCATCTGCTTTCCTCAATATATAGAAACACTTCCTTAGACTATCGGTGCATAAAAAATTTTGTCTTATTCTTATTTTTTTGGTTGAAATTCTTCTTACACATACCACCCTCTTTCATGTTTGTTAAAACAGGATATGTAGTAAATATCTTTTCCTGATGAGTTAGGATCTTTATTATGGACCTCAATCATGGCCGTCTGCACTTTGCATGGTACTGAAATTAATTGAAATTTATATCTGTTGTGACCGTGGTCCCCACAGCATGGAACCATGCAAGGTGAAGGTACAGTTCCTGTATGCAAGTGTTTCACTTAACACAGTACTATACAAAGCAAGTACTGCATGTGTATTTCATTTATTTTATAAAAATACTTTTATTTTTAAACAAGAATTTTAGTTTCAGAATCATGTTCAATGACTTGGGAAAATTCTTATGCTATTTTAAACAGCTAAAAATCAATGTCATGATATCATAGTTTTATCATCTTATCTTTATGTTCCTTCTTCACATTCCATTATAAGCAATTTTATAAGGGAAACAAAATAAAGTATATACAGAAATATACTCATATTTGCATAGGGAAAGCTAGAAAAATAAATACCAAAATACTAACAATGGTTTTTCCTGATAGGTGAGTTTATGGATGATTTTAATTTTCTTCTTGACAATTTATTTTGCTGCTTTTTAAACAAAATAGTATCCAATAAGCATTTTATTTTATAAACAGAATAACAGTTATGTTTTAAAACTTAAGCCATTGCTTCTTGAAAAATATAGGTTGGTTTTAAGGCATTTGTACTTTACTCTTGCTTTTATTTTTATTGAATGGAGGAATACCTTTCAGATGCTAGTGCTTTTCATTATTTTAGGGAAGTGGTTCTCAAAGGGACCAGTATTCCATGGGCACTTGTTAGAAGTGCCAGTTCTTGGGCCCCAACCCAGACCTACTGAATCGGAAATTGGGGAAGGTGGGGCCCAACAGATTGTGTTTTAAGAAGACCACCAGATGATTCTGAAGGTGCTAACGTTTGAGAACTACTGCTCTAGAGCACTGTTGTTCCATTTGTTCCATGGACCTTCTTTATCAGAATACCCTGGGTCCTAATCTATGTTTAATGGATCAGAATTTCCAGGTCTTGGGTCTTGGAATCTGGGTTCTAAAAAGATTTGAGTTCACAGTACAGTGTTCCAGGGCTCTTCGTTGGCACCGTGATAGAGAAGATTGTTAGTTTTGTTATTCTCCTTAAGAGCAACAGAAACTTCAAATAAATGTTTAGTATACAAGCTGCCACACATCCTTGTCTTTATTTTCTTGGCATCTGCTTTGTGCTTTTTAGATACAGTTTGGGAATATGTTAGTAATTACCCTCATTTGTAGTTGACTTTTACCTATGTTGATGTTTCAGAGCTTCAAGAGTAGATTATGTTAAATTACTTTCTTTGATTATCTGTCTCCTCTTTATCAAGTTTATCAAGTTTGAGTTAATTGTTTCCAGTTAACCAGAATTTTAGAACCTAGCTCTTATACTACAGCCTTGCTAAGTCAGCCTAGGGCCCATTGATGTAATGTAGCTACTGTTTATGACACAAAGTTTCCTATAATGGAATGTGGTCTCCTGATTAAGTTAGACCCAAAAAAGCACTAGTTTCCAATAAATTTTGAACTTTGCCTTTAATTTAAAATTTTTATGCTGTTAATCTGCCAGGTAATATTTTTCTTAAATTTATCATCTTAGATATCAGTAGTATCTATTACAAGCTTTTCGTTCAGTGGCATTTATGATAATTTTTAGTTTCTTAGATTATACAAGATTGATTGATATATAATTTCCCTAAAACTTATGTTAACTTTATAAATAAAGTGCTTGTTCAATGGAATTCTTAAGTAGAACCCTCTAAGTATCAAAGAAATGCCCAGATGATAGTTATCAGTGATTTCACCTTTATATTCCATCTCAGCACTCTATTATAAGTAAAACTAGACTCAAATAATGTTGGCCAATCTTCCTTCTTTCCTTTCCCCCTGAGTAGTAAATCAAAATTTCATAAATGTCAGCTGTAAATGGAGTGAGCATATGTCCTTCCTTGCCTTGGACAGTCCCATTTTATGCCTACTGTCCAGGCATATTTATTAATTGTGCAATAGAGTCTCATTTGGATGATGAATTATGTGTTTACCCTAGCAGTAGAGCAGTAGAGCATTGTGGTTAAGAGCATGGTTAAGAGCATTGGCTGTACAGGTTCAAATCCTGGCTTCTTTCTTTTACCAGCGTGGATATATGATCTTGGCAATTTAATGAACTTCCCTTAGTTTCAGTTTCCCAACTCTGGCCTTTGCTTGATTGCTTTTCTTACAAAATTGGAATCCTAATCATAAAACTGATCATTAATCAGTAAAATTCTCTAATAGCTTCTCTAGAATAAAGCAGATTTCATTTTGTTAGGAAAAAATGAATCATTTCCCATAGTTACAAATAAAACCAAAACTATTACAGTTAAACTCTTTAATTCCAAAGTGTTGCTGCTATTGAGCAGCCTATAAAACCATTAATTTTATCTTGATTTGACATAGTCTCCAGTAGTAGTTGATCTCTCAGAGCCACATGAAAATCCCTGTTTTATTAAAATATTTATGAAGCATTTAGAAAATGTAAAAAAGTATAAGAAAAAAGAGTAGTATGTTTCTTCATCCCAAGATAGCCAATGTTAGAAGTTTATAGGTATTTTCTTACACTTTTTCTATGCAAACTTTTTTTTTTAGTTATTTTACATTTTATGCTGTGATATATATTGCCGTCTTGTTTTTGCCTCTTAATATTTTATCATAAGAAATTATTTTTCTCTTTGTTGCAAATACTGTATTAAAGTAATGTAGGAATTTAGGTTAAAAGTTTTCTGTAAACCTTTTCCTTAATTAAATTATTGTTTTTATTTGTTTTATTGTCTTCTTATAATCATGTTTTAGTACATTTGTAGTTATGTCACTGACTGAATTTTGTATTTTATATTTTTGCTTAATACTATAATAAGTATGTGTTCATGTTTTGCTAGTATTCTTTCCGTGCTTTCCCCTACGGCTCCCTTCATGCAGAAGAGGTGTCAAATATATATACTTCTTTGTCTTACTCTATTAAAGTATATTGTGCAGCTATCTATAGATATGTGGAAGGATAGGCATATTTTTATTTTAAAAATGGTATTATATACAGTTCTTTGCAACATTATTTTCTCTTTTTACAAGACAATGATACTCTGTAGATTGGTACATATGGATCTACATTCTATTTAGTAGCGTAACATTTGCTAATATAGCTGTACTGTACTTTATTCAGCCATTATCTTATTAATGGGTATTCGGGTTATTTTCAGATTTCGGTAGGTTTTGCTGTAATAAATATTCCTAAACATACAGGCATACATAGAACTTTTGTTTATATAGCGAAACCTCCCAGAAATAGTAAGTCTGAGTCAAAGACACTGTTAAAACTTTAAAATTTTAACAGTTATTTAAGATTACTTTTTAAATGTTATAGGAATTTATATCCTCAAGAATATTTTAAGTTGTAGTGTTTGGAGAAAAAAAAGAACACACTTCTAGGTCCAGTGGTAGAGCCAAACAAAAAAATAAACAACTTATTTCTTTAAATGAATGGATCTTAGGCTCACAAGAAAGGGAGGGAAAAAAGAGTGTTTGGGAATGTTATTTTCCACCAGTATCACCTGTGTTAGTTATCATTACTTTTTGAATTTTTTGCAGAACCTTGGTGAATGTTTTCTCATTAATTTAAATAGCACAAGAGCTTTCTTTTTTGTTTTCTGTGTAAAAAGTCTTTATAAATGTCACGTTTAATGGCTGAATATTATTCCATACAGTGGATATACCATAGTTTTTCATTAATTATTCTCCTATTTATTTGGTTTAAATTTTTGCTACTATTAATAAGGTGATAGTAAACACCTTTGAGCTGAAATCTTTAAAAAACATCTAATATTTTTCCTTGTGGTAGTTTTCCAGATGTACTACTGTTACTGGGTGAAAGGGTAATAATAATTTTTAAGTTACTGAAGTGTGTCACGAACATGGGCCCTCTAGATTTATGTATCAAAAGATTCTAAAAAGATTGAATTTCCTGAATATTATGGGTATGTTACATTTTTATTGGAGAAATAATGTCCCAAGCAGACAATAGAAAGCAGAAAATGGTAATGAAATATTATTATGAACATTTTAATGTACACAATTCTGTTGTGTATCTGGAACATGTTTTTTAGGGTAATTTCTTCTGTATTATCAGCTTTAGTAAATCCGTTGAAAAATAATGCTTGTTAAGGAAATAAGACATTTTGTTCATATTTGAAGTATATCATATTTTATTACGTTTTACAAATGAAGCTCAATTTTTATAATATCAGCTTGAAAATAATCAGTACTATGTCACTTGGAAGTAATATTTATTTCAGTCTATTAACATTAAATTGGCACATTTCTATCTGTGTTAATCATAGAACATGTTATTCTTGGTTTTTCATGGAATTAGTATTGCTTGCTTTTATATGTATATCTAGAGACATAATTAAAATAGTTTTCTCTCTTCTACACATTTTTTTTTTGGTTAATGAGGGATCCTTTGGCATATAATTTGACATATTGTTAAATTTTACTACAGGGTAGTAGTTGCATTTTGTCCCATCTTTAGAAAAATTAGTAATAGCTGAAGATCTGTAGAGAATCATGAAGAAACTTGCTTGCATTAAAAATATTCTGTTTATATACTGTCATAATTCACTTTTCAAATACTGTAACTTCCTCTCAAGTTTAGAGTATTCCCACATTTGAAAGATTTTTGATGTTGCTAATACTAAAGGAAGCTGTAGTTCTGTTATATAAGAAACAGAACTAAAATTTTAAGATGTAATTTAAACAAATTTTCTTTTTTCTTTTTCATCTAAATGATAAGGGAGAAAAGTGACTTTTAAACTTTATTTGAGCTAATTTGATTGTAGATATTCTTCCCCATGAATACTATAAAAATGGAAAAAGTTTGTATGTGTGTGTTTATGTACATAGTAGAATTTCAGAAAGAAATGATTTTATGAAATAACTGTTAATGTTTCCTAAAATGTTATGTGGGTTAGATTTTCTGCTTCACTGTTAACATTATGCTCAGGTTGTTTTTGTTTCTGATTTTGTTTCTATGATTACAGAATTCATATGTCAAGTTAGACTACTCTTTTTTAGAAAATTAAAATATTAAAATATTACTTTTATAATTTAATTCTATCTTTATAAAGCATTGATTTTGTTTGTATGTAGCTATAGAGCCACACACATATCTATATACCAGATCATAGTAATTTTTTGTTTTTGTTTTGTTTTTGACTATCCTTATTTTCTTACCTCTATGACAGAATGTAGTAAAGTCATTAAGGATTTGTCTTGGTTTGTGGCAAGATTCGTGTAGATATTAAATCTGGAAGACCTTGTTAAAATTTAAGGATTAACATAAAACCTAGCTTGTTTTGGTATTTCAATTGGAAACATATTTGTTTTCATGAATGTATGGTTTATTAAATTTTAATATGATATTAAAAATATTTGTAATATATTTCATTTGTTTGAATTGAATTTACTAATTATCTATTTGAGACTATTAACAACTACCCAGTAGTTTTATAAGTATATAATATGGAATTTGTACTTTATCCATTATATTTAAAGATTAACTTGGGTGTTGAATGGTGAATAGGTTATGATTGGTGGTTGGGGGTTGGAGTGGTGGAATCGGGAGAAGAATATAATGTCCAAAACAGTAAAGAATAATTTTTCATGCTTTTAGTTTAAATTATTTTTGTTCATTGTAGTGTTTTTATTTTGTGAGCTTTTCTATGCACATACAAAATGTTTCTCCTCAGGACCCCTTGTATTTGCTGGTCCTATTTTTATGAACCATCGAGAACAGGCTCTAGCCAGACTCAGATCCCTTCCAGCACAACTAAAGCATAAACGGGACAAGCACAAAGGTATTTGGTCTTCCTTATCCACTAGGTGGGACACTTTCCCGATTTCTTCCAATTTTGTTTCTGGGAAAATGCACAGACCTGATTCTTCTACTTTGCTTCTATCATTATATAGCCTGAGGAGAAAGACATGCTAAAATTGCTAAACTGAAAGTGGTACTGTTTGTTAGTGACTGTCATACTTCTTGTTTTTTTGTTATTGTTAACTTGAATAAAGAAGGCATTTTACAGTATGTTTTTCTTTTCCATTTCTTTTCAAATTTCATGAAGTTAAGGGAATGTGGAAGAATAATCACTGCTTTCTATTTTTTTATCATTTATTATCTGCTCTTAGGGTGATAGAGATGTGGTGTATTTGTCTTTTTTTTTTTTTTGAATGCTGTTTATTTGCTTTAGAATTAACAAAATTACTAAATTCAGTGTATAAAGTCATAATGAGTTGATGCTGTTACGCTTTTCCTTTGTTTTAATTTTAAAATTTATATATATATCAGCACAGATGAATATAACAAATATTTGATATTTGAGGGTTAAGTAGAGATAGGTTAAGCAAGAATGGGTTTTGTAGATCTACTCTAGTCCTCAGAAACTGTCAAGGTTCTAAGCAAGTCTCTGAGGGACAGAGGATAATTTCTGAGTAATTCTTTGAGATCTCAGAGTTCCAGATTAATTAACGTTATTCCTAAAGCATGCTTTTCTTCTTTTAAACCACAAATTATGTCCAACCAAGATGAAAGAATTTAATGCAGGGAATTTACAAATTCCACCTTGAATCCTGATAAGTGAACCAAGGGCTCTTCATTGGCTGGTATTACTTACAGCTGCCATTTTCTTAAATGCCTAAGTCCTGCAAAATAGAATAGAAAGTTTTAAAAACTATATATTCCATACAGACAAATTAATCTAATTAATGTTTGTGTTTTGTTTTATATTTGTTTATATTTGTTTTATGTGTTACAAAAACAATTTGCAACAAAGAATAATTTAATAGAATTTTACTGAATTTACAGACTTTTTTAAAACTTCCACAAGCAATGTATTATAATCAGCTTTATTTTTTAAATGTCAGTTTGCCACTCAAAACAAAAACAAAAAAACAATCAAACAAAAAAACTTGTTTTTAGTAAATGCACAAATAGGGAGTGTATTAAGATATATTCTGCAGAAACAAAACTTGAGGGTGCTTTAAATCTAACATGATTAATCATAGTAAAATTTTGTGATTGTGCTATTTAATAAGTGCTGTAACATGGCATAAATACTCAAATCTAAGAAACAATATTTGGGATATACTATGTAAATTATTTTCATTATTAACAGAATCTGTAATCTCTTATTATTTCTACTATGTCACCATTAGAACTGATTTTCTCAGTCTGTTTTTTCCCAATTATATCAAAGTTGAGTTCTTCTAAGACTTTTATTTGAAGTTAAATATTCACATTTCTTGAAACAGTTTAAAATTTTTTCAGCTCCATACCAGTATCTTCTGGATAAACGTCTTTATTTTTTTGTCAGAATTTAAAATAAAATGTTAAATGAAAACTAAATAGAAAGCAGACGTTTTACAATGCCAAGGAATGATTAACTGTAGAAATTGCCAAAATGATGTCCGCCACAGGGTTATTTATAACAAGATTTTTTGTATACTGGTAGCAACCTCAAGGACCTACCTTGTAGTACTTCAGTGTTTGACAAGTTTTTATCAAATTTTATGGTTTTCTAGTGTGAAAAGTTTCTTTTCTTTATGCCCAAAATGAATTTAAAGTGTAAATACTATTTTTCAAATTGTGCCCTCTTTTATGTATAGGTTATTAATTTTCTACTTTCTCATTTCTACTCACCCACAGTTTCTCTCCCTTACCCTCTTTCTCATTAGTTTTTCCTAGCTGTCATTTAATCATATACTGCTTTCTACATTCCTTGCTTTTACTCTTGCTACTATTTGCATAGTCTTTTAATAAATATTTATTCCTCCTGCTTGTGTTTTTCTTTTTTTCTTACCCTATGTGTTTTCCAGTTTATCCACTGAGAAGTTCACTATGTTAATTACTATGTTCTGCCTTACATTTAATTATGTTAGTGGTACAGATTGCAGGATGATAATAGTTAAAATTTTCTGGACTATGACTTTTTTTTATGGGGGTGTGTATGGGAGGTAAGAACTGTGGATTTATTTTTAACAGGAGTGAGTTCTCAGGTGGAAAATTGGAGAGCTTCTGACTGATTGGAGAGAATTCAGAGAAGGTCAGAACTCATCCCATACAGGCAGAATTTGGACTAGAGGAGAAATGGAGTATATAAGGCTGAATCAATAAGTAGAATTCCTTGTAACATTTGTAAGTTATTCTAAAAATGTAGACATAAAGCATTTTTCAAAGAGATACCTGAGTTGACATTTGTTTCAGCTATCCAGTGCCTTACAGAGAAAAAGATTTTGATATAACATACCTAGTTAGTAAACATCTGAATTGGCCTAGAGATAGTCTTGAAATCTACCTTAAAGTGATTTTTGTGAAGATGAGAAGGTACACTATTTTATTTTATACCTATTTTAAGTTTAGAAATGGTGTGGTATAATGAAAATATTATATCCTTTGGAATTAGGCCTCAGTTTTAATCCTAACTTTGTCTTTTCCTAGAGCTACATGGCTATGCATAAATTATTTAATCTCTTTGGGCTTTAATTTCCTTTTTGAAAATAAGAGTAATAATTCTTAACAGATTTAATTGACATGAAATTTAAATTATGATATTGTATGTATATTGTCTTTGTAAATCGTATCCTCTGTGAATGTCAGCTTCAGTTCTTTAAATTAAATTCTTTTGCTTTGTTTTTTAGAAGTATTAGCATTATCCTAAAGGTACAACATTTGAGATTTGTTAAATGTATACTTAAATATTATTGCTATTTTATAGATGGAGAAGCTAAGACTTAAAGAGGTCCAGTGTCTGGTGTCATACAACTAGCAAATGGTAGAACCAGGATTCCAATCCATGTCTCTTAGGCTCTGGTGCCTACAAGCACTTATCCACTGTGTTATTTAAATTTTCACAGTGTTTAGCATGGAGCAAGTGCTTAATAAATTGCAGGTACTACTGCTCCTGCTGTTTTATTTTAATGATTTTGCTCAAAGTACTCACTGTGTTCTGTAACAGTTTTTGTGATAAGTGTGACTGTAAGATTACCAAAAATAGTATAGATTAAAATTAAAAGTTTGAATCCCTAGATTCTTCTCTATGTGTGTGCAAATATGTATTTATAATTTATATGCACAGTATTTTAGGTACATATTTTAGATACATGTCTGCCAAAATTTCATAAATATTGTACTTTTAACATCACATGATATGTGTTTGACCATATTCATTTTAAGGAAAATACAGATAGGCTCATCCCTAAAAGTCAATTATAAGATGATTCATACCTGACTATATTCCCTCAAATCTATTCATTAACACTCTACAGACTATTGAGGTGAGCAGAAATTAATTTTGCTGAATTTCACTTGCTGATTCTTCTGTTTGCATATCACATTTTTTGGCAACCTTATGAAGTTGATGAACTTTTTTTTATACATTGCTAAGTTATTAGAATTGTACTTTATTTTTTTTAAACCAACATCAGATACCAAATACATGTATATAGTTTTTAAATTCTGCTGATAATGATCAAGAAGCTCCTCATTGTTTTTTTTACTTATAATAATATCTTCACAAGCTACAAAGATTGAGAAATTATTTTATGTAGAAACAGGTTGTTTAGACAATCTTGAACAAAATGTTTCTAGTATTATTTTGACCTCTAAATAATAGCTACTGCTCTTTTAATCATTATTGTTTTATTCAGCAAATTGCAAAGTTTTCTTTTTTGGTTCCCCTTCCCTGATGCTATCTCTCTATTGTGGGATTTGTTATCTAGTTATTCTGACTCAAGGGAGGGGCAGAAAGCTAAATTTCAAGGTAAAAGTTAGGCATCAACATGTTTATATAAAGTGGAATGATACTTGTAATGTTTAGTTAAGTCTGGCAAAATCATATGAACACAATATGTGAAGTCAGATTTTATTTTAATAATTAGGTACTTTTACTGATTTAGATAAAGATGTAAAATTGCTATATATATAGTACCTGATTTAAATAGTCTTTGGAAAACACTTATTCCTTTTTGTGTAGGCCATTATTTATATTTAATCATTCCACTGTCTTTCCAAGTGAAGAGTCTTTGAACTGAGTATATTTCATTTTGGATGGAGTGAAACTAAATGTTATAATTATTTTTAGCCCATTCATTCTCACAGATTTAATTTGGCAAACCCACATTAGATAATTTAGCAGAAGAGGAATCGTATTCTTTACCCTATTTTAGTAAAACCTCTCACTAATTCAGAATCTGTGATAATTCAGATGCAATATTTGTGATCTTTCTTGAGTAAAAATTCAAAATAATTTCTTCCTCTGTGAATTTTCAGGGTCATACTTTTAAGGGGAAACCTGTCTAAAATCACTAGCTTTTCAAACCAAGGGCTCAAGAAATGAAGGATTCCTTCAACGTGCCTTCAACCTCTGGGTCCAGCAGTTAATTCTTGTATGTTAAAGGACTTTTATGTTTACGATACATTTTTATGTAATTTGGGTCTCTTTTGATTTATAATATAGGTAATCACATTTTATTTATTGTGGCACAATTAGTTTAATCTGTAATCTGTATTGCTTGAAGGTAATAAAACTGAATTTTTACTTAAACGTTCTGTGATTAAGACATTTTCTATAAGTCACATGGGTCTGCCCTTTCTTTGTTATTCCGAATTAGTGAGGTTTTGCTGTCCTAATGTTGTAAAGAGTTTAAAGCTTTGGAAATGATAATAGAGAGTCATTTAGGGAATGAGTCATAAAGGGAAGTCATAATTAAGGCCAATTTGTTGTACCTGGTTAGAAAAGAATGATAAAAAAAAGATAAACATGAAATGATTTGATGTTTTTCTTTTTAACATTTAAAAATTGGCAGTGAAAATACAGAATTACAAGTGTGTTTAAATTCACGTATGTATCTGTGCATTATAAACACTTGTTTAGATTTGATGTACTACAACAGAGTAGTTTAGACTAGTTGACCGTTTGAAATTCCTTCCAAACTTACATTTATTCCCTGTGCAAGGAATTTGAATCTTCATGATATAGAGGTCGTATTTAAGGAATATATAGTTTTAATTAGGAAAAATAAATTGCCTCCCTTATCTATACATTTCAAACTAAAGTTCTCATATTCCAAATGTGTTTTTTGATGTTATGGTTAGAATGCCAGAATATTGAAAGTTGGATGTAAAAACCAGGGATATAGAGAGAGCCTAAAGCAAGGTTAATGGAAGCTTTTCCAAAAAGAAGGGAAGAAATTGGAAGGAAATTCAAGTAGAAAGAAGTTTCATTGAGGGTAATTGTTGCAGGCAAGAATGAGACCACAGAGCAGAACAGCTGAGGGACAGGGTGGGACAGGAAAGATGAGAGTAGGTCACTGAACTACAGTATATGGTCTTTTTAAAACTTACAAAACCTTAGAAAAGTAATTGAGTTTAAGAATGCTGGTGGACAGTGTAGTCTTTTCTCAGATCTTTTTGGGAAATCTAAATCGCAGCCAGGTCAACTAGGAATTTTTTTCAATGGCTAGTACTAACTGTATCACTAAATTTGAAATAACTGTTAAATGACTTTGCATGCAGTTATTTTTAATGCAAGCTAATTTTTCCCATGTAAACATTTAAAATGTTGGTATTTCTGTAACTTAATGACCCATTTACATTGCATAACAGGTTAGTTTACTAGGTTTTATCCTTAACCTAATCTTCTCTCTGATTTTATTGATTAGTGATGTTTGCAAACAGCAGTATAAAGTACAGTATATCTTTTCAAAAATTGCTTCGTTGCAGGTAGATTCTTGATCTTTCACTTCTAACAGCTGCAGATTCTTCTTGCTTGTTCCTTTTAACATTTTCCTCTTCTTCTTCAATAATGAACTGATTTAAATTTTTACTTTAAAGATGAATAATGGCTTAATTACAAATTATAACACTTACAGATGGAAGTGGAGAAAGAGGAGAAAAGGATGCAAGTAAAATCACAACATACCCTCCAGGCTCTGTGAGATTTGACTGTGAGGTTCGGGCAGTACAAGTCAGCTGTGGATTTCACCATTCAGGTAGCAGCTGGAACTTTAGGGTATAACTGCATTTTTACAATTGTGGTAAATAACTTTGTTGTTTAGCTTTTATGAATGTAGTCTGTTAACAGGGTTTTAGAAGCTATAGTGTGACAATATCTCTCATATATAAAAGCTTTGTACTTATTACAGAATCTCTCTTAAAAACTATTGTTTGATGGAATAGGTACTTTTCCAAAGAACTGGTTTCTGGTTCTATCTTCTGATAGACTTATTTTACAATTCTATGTGAATTTAATTGAAGAAAATCCTGAAGATGAAGTAATTCCTAAAATCTCTTTCAACTCTAGAATTCTGTGATTGTTAATCACCTAGTCCCATATTTTGTTAATGTTCAACTAGAAATATGATATCAACAAATTTATTTTCTTAAAACGTAGAAAAGAATTACATATTTGTAAATTGTTGACATTTGGGTTATATAGCTTAGTTTTTAACTATTCACACTTTATAAAAGTAAAATGTTAAATTTCTTCTGTGATGCTTAATATATTTATTTATTTGATAAGGCATCGACAGATATTAAAATTCTGGCATTGCATTGATGTTTGCCATAATTGTGCAGAACTTAAACTCATCTGCTACCTGTGTAATTATCCTAGATATTAAAGAACTGTATATTTTATATGAAGTTGCTCATTATTAAGATTTTACAGTTGATATGGATAAGTGTTTTCTAATGTTCCTAATTATTAAATGACATTTATTACAGTTTTAAAGTATGTATTCTGAAAAATGTTATGCATTTTTGTGACCTACAAATAATATTTTTCAGAGATAAAATTACATTTATTTCTTATTAAATATAAATTTGTGCTCCCATTGCCTATTTTTCATGTCTTTACATTTTAAATACTGAAATTTACACTTCTTTCAGTATGGTTATGAGAAGTATGTAAAATGCATTTAATGAAAAAATAAACAATGTACTTTGGTTTCAGTGGTTTTAATGGAAAATGGAGATGTCTATACATTTGGATATGGACAGCATGGGCAACTGGGACATGGAGATGTGAATTCCAGGTACTCTGACTTTTTTTTTTTGTCAAGATACTGGGTTTTTTTTTCCCTCCCCCTTCTTTTCCTTTTCTCCTTCGCTTTTCTTTCTTTTCTGCTTTTTTTTTTTTTTAAAGATACATCTTTATAGGATTATAATAGTTTTTATACCACTGTTTTGTAAATGTGGCTCACGAATTACTGGGTTGTTCCTGAATTTGTGATTTTGCTTTTGTGAGTGTAGATGATTCTGTAGTTTCAAGGATAGTTGATTTACATTTTATGTTTTAAATATAAGACTGATTATGGTTATCACAAAATTCCACTGCATTCTTAACAATTATTATCTTTTAAGAGGTTGTGTGTGGCAACAGAAAAGACAATGAATATACAGAAATTGCATTTTTAAAAAATAAGCAATACATTCAGTCGTTTTCCTTGATATTGTCTGTTCTGAAATTTTGTTAAATATTAACATGGAGTCATTGAAGCTTTTGCTTACTTTTCACACAAAACTTAGTAGCTTCTCTGATGGACTGTTTTCACTTATCCAGCATCTGTAATACTTGTGATAGAGACTACTAGACTTTTCCTAGTATCCATTCTTCCCTACTTCATTTGGTAGTACAGTTTTAGTTGGGGAAATGAACATGCAGCTAAAGACTTTGTAACCCAGCCTCCTTTGCACCAAGATATGGACTAATATGATGTGTTCATTGGAATCATGCTGTGAAAGGGAAGACGAATATCCCTCCATTTCTCCTTCTCCCCTCCTTGCTTGCTGGGCAATGCATGTATGGTGGCAGGAACTGGAGAAATTACTACAGAGACCATAAGTTGGAGACCATATATTGAAAATGACAGCACTACAGGTAGAAGTAGCGTGGGTCCCTAGTACCATAGAACTTCATTATGAGCTCCTTACCTTTGGACTTTTACCAGAGAGAAAAGGAAACTTTTATCTTGTCTAAGTCCCTGTTACTTTGGCTTTCATTACAGCAGCTGAATCCTTATCCTATGTAATACAACTTTTGGTTGAAAGTAACAGAAAATCCATCTATTTTTAGTTCAGGTACTCTAAGAAGAAGATGCCAAGACAGGATTAGACACCCGAAGAATTTATTGAGGACAACTCTTGTGAAGGATAAAGGGGAAAAGAGCAGGAAAGCCTTCAGACACAATGTAGAACTGACACCCATGAAAGGAAGTGGGAAGGAAGGACATTTGGGTAGGAAGCATCTGTAGACTACAAGATTCTGGTAGAGAGAGAATTTCAGCCAGGCCAGTGGGGTGTCCTAAGCCAAGGTTGCCCTTGGAAGAGTTCCACATTGGGTCAGGAATGATCCAGCATTAAATACCTCTGCCAGTCACAGACTGGGATCATCCCCAGGAAGAATGGCATCATGGATCCAACATGGCATCTGGGGCTGCCAGTCATCTATGATTCTTGCAGCATGTTGTCTTGAAGGCACAGTATACTTCTAGGGCTGCCGTAGCATTATAAGCAGGCTTATTTACCATGTCTGGAGAGATGTAGGGCAGCTTCAGGACAGACTTGACTTAGCAACTCAATTTGCCACAAGAACCCAATTTCTTTCTGACTCTCCACACTGCCTTATTCTCTGTTGTAATCACAAGATGTCAATCAACATGAGCTATGTGATTTCTCATTCACATACATTGAAAGAAAGAGAGCTTCTCTTTCCCTAATCATTAAACAAAATCCAATCTTTTTTACTTTGTTTTAGACCCACCCCTGTAACTGTGGCAAGTATGGGATTATGCCATTTGGTAAGGATCAGTGATTCTGAACTCTTGTCACATGGTAAAATCACAGGGGGAACTTTAAAAAATACCGTATCTTGATTCCACGTAGAATTTTTAAGAGGGTGCGGGCATAAGAATTTTTCTAAAAGGTCCCAGATTCTGATGTGCATCAGGTTGACAACCACTGTCCATTCCCAGAGCTGGTGGCAGGTGGGCAGGAGCAGATCTATTCACTCTGAATATACAATGAAATGATGAATTTAACTATGTCCTTAGTTACTATGATGAGTTTGTTGTTAATAGTGAAGAAGAGTCAATTGAGATATCATTGAGTTGAACTTTTCCCTTGAAAAATACAGGTACACCTAAAAATGACAGTATTGTGCAGAAGTTGTAAACTATCCACAATCTCAATGACAACTATATACTTGAAAGAAAGCAAAGAGTCCTTTGGCAGAAATTACTACTTTGTCAAATATCACTGTTGGAAATGACATTAATATCAATTGTTGGCAGAGTTGAGCGATTAGTATTACAGATGTAAGAAGCTAGCAGGTGTTTTGCTTTGCAGTTTAATACAGTCACTGATATTCAGAGGCTGAATCAGGGCTTGTGAGAAGAACTTGGCAACCTTGTTTGTTTTTCACTGAGACTCATACCACAGAAGAAGAGCATTTTCTGTTATCATCATCATCATTATTATTTAGGTGGTGATTATTTTGCAAGTTATGATATAAACTGGGAAAGGCCCATTGCAATTAGGAATGATAGAGCAGCAAGGAGGGCACTGCTTTACCAGTCAGAATTTGCACTTGGATATGATTCCACAGAATCATGAGAATCATGGCTATAAATCAGATCTTGTCCTCAGTAATGCTATCTTAATTGTGCAATATATGAAGAATTAGCAGGTGCACATATGAGCTTTTAAAATGAGTTGAGCCAAAAACATTGCTTTGTAGTATTGATTATACCAGTGGGCACTAATTTCTAGTGACTTTCTCAGGTAGCAATATCACAGCAACACATTCAGTAAATTGAATAGCTTAAATTTATCATCTTCATGAAATTTGATAGCTTTTAAAGTTGAAGATAAATTACCAGGTTTTCTTAAGATCAAACTCCAATGGAGTTTGCATAAATGCTCTAAGCCATTCTTTTCCAACATGTAATTCCCATTATGTGGGACCCATTTTCTGCTGCTGTCCCATTTAATTGAGGTGTAACTGGAAGGCTTGATTCCATGTGTTGTGAGCAGAGCTAAACTGGATAATCCAGTGTAATAATACTTACACACTATGCCTAGTAGATTAAATAAAAATCAGTCAAAACCTTTTCTGTCTTAGGTACTCCAGTTACTCTGTTTGTCTGCATCAATGTGGGTCTTGGGAGATAATATCAAAGAACTATGCCATTAATTCAGATAGGAATTGGTCACTTACATAGAGTAGCAATTCTGGGAGGAACAAACTCCCTAGAGTTTGTTTACTCAAGCATATTAACTATAACCAAGCAATACCTCTATAGATATTTAGTTGACATAAAGTGTAGAGTTGGAGGGTAGTTTTGAAAAGCTCCTAGTAAGCAAACACTATTAACTGAAATTGTATAACACATGAATAATTGAGATTGATATAAGAAATACTGTAGCCTGCATGATGATGAAAGTAGAAAAATGTCACTGAACTCTCTTTATTTGAAGTGTCTTACTAAAATGATTGTGTTTAGACTCTAGGTTGAATCGTGATTCTATCACTTAGCTGTATGACCTTAGCCAAGCTACTTAACTTTCCTGCAATTTATATTCTTCCTCCATTAAATGTGAGTAAGTATATCTCTCTCAGAAGGTTATTGTGAGAATTCAATGAGATAATGCAAGTAATTGAGTTAACACAAGAGTCTAGCTCATAGTAAGTGCTCAGTAAATGTCAACTATTGCTATTTCTGCTTTTATTAATGTCAAAGAGCTTTTATACATTCACTCATGACATTATTCTACGAACTCTTTCTTTTTCTTTTTTTTCTTTTTTTGGTTTGTTTTGTTTAGTGCATTCCTAAATTTCTGAATCCCAAATTCTTTTACCATTTTCAGTAAATATGAACCTGGAGATTGGGAAAAAGTCCACATAGTTTAGATGCTTTTATTCTTCTTTTCCAGTAACTACTATAAGGTCTCTGTTTTCATCTTTGTTCTAGTTTGCTAATGCTGCCAGAATGCAAAACACCAGAAATGGATTGGCTTTTATAAAAGGGGGCTTATTTGGTTACACAGTTACAGTCTTAAGGCCATAAAGTGCCCATCAACAAAGGGTATCTTCACTGGAGAAAGGCCATTGACATCCGGAAAACCTCTGTTAGCTGGGAAGGCACATGGCTGGCGTCTGCTTGCTTCCAGGTTGCGTTTCAAAATGGCATTCTCCAAAATATCTGCATCAGCTTCCAATGGACATCTTCAAAATTTCTGTCTCAGCTCCAGCTAACTATGAGCGCCTTCTGTCTGAGCTTATATAGTGCTCCAGTAAACTAAATAAGGCCCATGCTGAATGGGCAGGACCACGCTTCCATGGAAATTATCTAATCAGAGTTATTACCTACAGTTGGGTGGGTCACATCTCCATGGACACTGAACCAAAAGGTACCAACCCAATCCACACTAATACATCTGCCCCCACAAGAATGCATTAAAGAATATGGCTTTTTTTTCTGGGAGACATAAATATACAAACTGGCACAATCTTCTTCTTACTGTACTATCTTCCTTCTGTACTAATATGCTATATACAATCATAGTGTCTGGAATCAGACCAAAGTTCAAATTCTCACTTCACCTCTTACCAACTATGTGACTGTAATTTCTTTAAGCTTTAGTGTTCATATTCCACAGGATTGTTGCAAGATTAATAATGTAAGTGCCTGCGTGCACATATGTTTGCACACACACACACACACACACACACACGTAATTTTTATTCTGTTCTTCCTGTGTTTTCCAGGAAAATGGGTTCACTGGTATCATGGAAAAATTCTAAGAGTATGTATTAGAAGACCTGCCACCAGCTTTGGGGAAAATTCTTTAACCTTTTCAGTTCTACCTAGAGACTTATTTTTTTGTATACATTTTATGCAAACATGCTTTGTCAACTGCAGAATGAAAATGGTATATGAACTCTCCCTTAAATTCTTTGTTTAAACTGAACTGCACACTTTTCTGACAGCTGAATTGAATACTCCTCTGAGGGCATTAGTTCACAGTATAGCCCTGTGAAGACGGTAATTGTTCATTTGCTAAATCCCTTTGGACCTCAGAATTGAAAATCACATACAAATTCCTAGCCATATTACTGCACCGTCAAGTTAAAAAAAAAAAAAAATAACTGCTGTTTTTGAAGCATGACCATTTTGCTTTGCTTCCTTTATATTACCTTCCAGTGACTGCATTTCATTCATTGAAAATTTAGCATCTGATTCACAGTGTTTTCTCATCCTGCCTTGTCACAACAGTGAGTGACTTCAGTATGCACATGAATGATCCAATACAATATTTTTTTCTTGACACCGTAATATCTAGGGAATTTTACTTCTACATTCATGGTGGGCCTTCCCATGGCCACACCTTGGATCTAGCACAATTCCACTCTGAATTATCCCATTCTCTGATGACAACTTTTTCTGTCACTTAGCCCTACTTTACTTGCCATTTGAATTGGTCAGTACTTCATTCCCTACAGCCATCTACTTTATCATTCTTTTTCATTTCCTACCCAGGTTAGAGATTGTTAATCTCTTCACCTACACTCTTAGCAATATCATCATTTTTCTCACATTTGTGGTCCTAATGCTATGGCATGGCCGAACTTCAAGCATGAATCAATCTGCCTTTGCTGTGTCTTCTACACCTAGGCTACTGGGGGGAAAAATCACACAAGGGTTCAGATTATTACATAATCCCTAGATTCAACTGATCCCTCTACAATGGGCATTAATACCCCTCTTTGTTAGTTTTTAGCTATTTAAGACCTTTTGAGAACTTTTTGAAAGATATGGACTTTCTCTCCTGAAAAATAGATATAAGAATATGCACATAAAAGTTTGCTTATAACTTGAGAGGTTTCACAGAACTCCTGAAGCTCACAAATGGACTTCCTAGATTTCCTTTGGATCTAAATTAAAATCTCCTGATATTTATTTATGTGTTCCATTCATAACCATTCCTTTTTTCCCGTCTTCAAACTCCCGTGCCTGGTCACCTATTTCCTTAGCACATAACCTCTATTCTTCACATCACAGCAAAAATAACAACCATTGGATGGGAAATTCTTCAACCCATCAACTGTACAAACCTGCATCCATACCACTTCTTTGCTTCTTCACTCATGTTATAGTGAAAGAGAGACCCCTCAACTTATCTAAGATTAACTTTTTTGTTCATGCTGTAAAACTCACTTGCTACATTTTCCTTATGGATCTAGTTCTGTTTCTTGTCTTCTCTCTGACCTGTATCTTTATCATCCTAATCTTTACTTGCTCTTATAAAGTTATCATTTTAAAAAGAACAGAGCATCTCCTTCAGCTTCATTTTCCTTTTAGCTGTTAGTTCTCTTTTTTTTTCCACTTTAGTTCTAGGATTCTAGAAAAAGTTTTCCATATTCCCTGATCCCACTGTTAACTTTTCATCTGCTGTATGCGGTATCCACCAAAGATACTTCCTATTTGCTAAATCCAGTGGTCACTGTATTTCTTTCTAGGGCATTTGGCATGTGCATTATGTTTCTCTTTCAATGACTGTCTGCATACCACATTTCCCCAAAGTTCTTCCTTCCTCTCTGTTATGCCCTCCATTTATTTCTGTGAGCTCTTCTTCCTCTATTCATACGTTAAGCATTGGAGAGGACTCTTAAGGAAAACTAGGATCTCTTGTTTTCTTTTTTTTTAATAATTCAATTTTATTGAGATATATTCACATACCATGCAGTCATACAAAGCATACAATCATTGTTCACAGTACCACCACATAGTTGTGCATCCATCACCAAAATTAGTTTTTGAACATTTTCGTTACCACACACACAAAAGTAATAAGAATAAAAATTAAAGTGAAAACAAACAAACAAAGTAAAAAAAAACATTGAGTACCTTTTTTTTTGCCCCTGTTTTTCTACTCATCCAGCCATACATGGGACAAAGGGAAGTATAGTCCATATGGCTTTCCCAGTCACATTGTCACCCCTCATAAGCTACATTTTTATACAATTGTCTTCAAGATTCAGGGGTTCTGGGTTGTAGTTTGATAGTTTCAGGTGTTCACTACTAGTTATTCCAATTCATTAGAACCTAAAAAGGGTCATCTATATTGTGCGTAAGAGTGCCCACCAGAGTGAACTCAGCTTCTTTTGGAATCTCTCAGCCGCTGAAACTTATTTCATTTCCTTTCACATCCCCCTTTTGATCAAGAAGATGTTCTCCATCCCATGATGCCGGGTCTAGATTCCTCTCCTGGAGCCATATTCCACATTGCCAGGGAGATTCACTCCCCTGGGTGTCAGATCCTACATAGTGGGGAGGGCAGTGATTTCACCTGCCAAGTTGGCTTAGCTAGAGAGAGAGGGCCACATCTGAGCAGCAAAGAGGCATTCGGGAGGAGGCTCTTAGGCACAATTATAGGCAGGCCGAGCCTCTCCTTTGCAGCAACAGTCTTGCCAAGGGTAAGTCCTTTGGTAGAGAGTTCAGACCATCAAACCACCAGTCCCCTATGTCTGTGAGCAGCACATTGGTAACCATCGAGGTGGGGAAGCCTGACACCCCAGCATTCTCCACCAGCTCCTCAAGGGGGCTCTGCATATTTTTTTCATTGTTTTTTTTTTTAAATTAACTCTTTTTTTTTAAAATTAACTATGTCAAAAAAAATTTTTTTTAAATGCAATAAAAAAACATTTCAAACAGACCATAACAAGGGAGTAAGAAAAAGAAAATTAACCTAAAATAACTACTTTACTTCCAACATGTTCCTACTCTACCCTAAGAAAATAACCTAATATAGCAACATTTCTGTGAACTTGTTCCTACCATACCCACCAGAAATTAGCAAACCTATAGTCATTCCTGGGCATTCCCAGTATGTAAAATTTACCCACGATAGCTTATCTGTTCTTATTGGGTTATCATTCCCCCTTCATTAATTGGTCTCTATTGCTCGTTTGTCTACATTCTACATTATAAACCATTTATTTTTCATTTTTCAATGTTCACATTAGTGGTAGCATGCAGTATTTCTCTTTTTGTGCCTGGCTTATTTCGCTCAGCATTATGTCTTCAAGGTTCATCCATGTTGTCATATGTTTCACAACATCGTTCCTTCTTACAGCCGCGTAGTATTCCATCGTGTGTATATACCACATTTTATTTATCCACTCATCTGTTGAAGGACATTTGGGTTATTTCCATCTCTTGGCAATTGTGAGTAATGCTGCTATGAACTTTAGCGTGCAGGTTTCTGTTCGTGTCACTGCTTTCAGATCTTCTGGGTATATACCAAGAAGTGCAATCGCTGGATTGAAGGATAACTCTCTATATAGTTTTCTAAGGAGCTGCCAAACTGACTTCCAGAGTGGCTGAACCGTTATACAGTCCCACCAACAATGAATAAGAGTTCTAATTTCTCCACATCCTCTCCAGCATTTGTAGTTTCCTGTTTGTTTCATGGCAGCAATTCAAATTGGTGTGAGATGGTATCTTGTTGTAGTGTTAATTTGCATCTCTCTAATAGCTAGTGAAGCTGAACATTTTTTCATGTGTTTCTTGGCCATTTATATTTCCTCTTCAGAGAACTGTCTTTTCATATCTTTTGCCCATTTTATAATTGGGCTGTCTGTACTATTGTCATTGAGTTGTTGGATTTCTTTATATATGCAAGATATCGGTCTTTTGTCAGATACATGGTTTCCAAAAAATTTTTCCCATTGAGTTCGCTACTTCTTCATCTTTTAGACAAATTCCTTTGAGGTACAGAAAATTCTAAACTTGAGAAGTTCCCATTTATCTATTTTTTCTTTTGTTGCTTGTGCTTTGGGTGTAAGGTCTAGGAAGTGGCCGCCTAATACAAGTTCTTGACAATGTTTCCCTATGTTATCTTCTAGGAGTTTTATGGTACTGTCTTTTATATTGAGATCTTTGATCCACTTTGAGTTAATTTTTGTGTAGTGTGTAAGGTAGGGGTCCTCTTTCATTCTTTTGGATATGAATATCCAACTCTCCCAGTCCCATTTGATGAAAAGACTGTTACGTCCCAGCTCAGTGGCTTTGTGAGCCTTATCAAAGATCAGACACCCATAGACCTGGGGGTCTATCTCCACATCCTCAATTCAATTCCATTGATCAATACATCTATCTTTGTGCCAGTAACATGCTGTTTTGACAACTGTGGCTTCATAATAAGCTTCAAAGTCAGGGAATGTAAGTCCTCCCACTTCGTTTTTCTTTTTTAGAGTGTTTTTAGCAATTTGAGACATCTTCCCTTTCCAAATAAATTTGATAACTAGCTTTTCCAAGTCTGCAAAGTAGGTTGTTGGAATTTTGATTGGGATTGCATTGAATCTGTAGATGAGTTTGGGTAGAATTGACATCTTAATGACATTTAGCCTTCCTAAGCATGCACATAGGATATTTTTCCATCTTTTAAGGTCCCCTTCTATTTCTTTTAGTAGAGTTACGTAGTTTTCTTTGTATAGGTCTTTTACATCTTTGGCTAAGTTTATTCCGAGGTACTTGATTTTTTTAGTTGCTTTTGAAAATGGTATCTTTTTCTTGAGTGTCTCTTCACTTCATTCACTTCTAGTGTATAGAAACATAACTGACTTATGTGCGTTAATCTTGTATCCTGCTACTTTGCTAAATTTGTTCATTAGCACGACAAGGATGCCCGCTCTCACCACTGTTATTCCACACTGTGCTGGAAGTGCTAGCTAGAGCAATCCAGCAAGACAAAGAAATAAAAGGCATCCAGATTGGAAAGGAAGAAGTAAAACTGTCATTATTTGCAGATGATATGATCGTATATCTGGAAAACCCTGAGAAGTCGAGGATACAGCTACTAGAGCTAATAAATTTAGCAAAGTAGCGGGATACAAGATTAATGCACTTAAGTCAGTAATGTTTCTATATGCTAGAAATGAACAAAGTGAAGAGATACTCAAGAAAAAGTTACCATTTTCAACAGCAACTAAAAAAAATCAAGTACCTAGGAGTAAACCTAACCAAGGATCTCTTGTTTTCTACCTTCTTGCTTAAGCAAGAGAGCTTTCTTGTCCCATGCATTTGCCAAGTCTAGTCAGTTCTGTTCCTTACATAACTATAAGGAATTCAGGTGTGTATTCTGTGGCACAGAATTCATCCATTCCTTTTAATCCACACTGTTCTAGTTCAGGCCTTCATCATGACACATCCAGATCCCAGTTGGTAGTCTTGTGTCTTTCTAATCCATTTTCCATTGCAGTCTGAATGATCATTAAAAAGAATAAGAAGTATACGTGTATATGTAGATAGATAGTCTTGTTACTCCCCTCTTTCAAATACTTTGACTCCTCATTTTTCTCAGAATAAAATCTAATTTCTTGAACATGGGTTGCATGATATTTCACATTTTATAAAATAACCCTGATTGTGCCTCCATTCTCAGCTTTTGGCACTCTCCTCCTCCATTATTGATCCTGAGTAATAATGATCTACTGTCAGTTCCTGAATGGTCATGTTTCCTTTTACTTTTGAGCTGTTGTGCTTACTGCTCCGTCTTCCTGAAATATCCTTCTCTGTATTCTTCATTTGACTATTTCCTACCAGTATATCAGATCTTAGCTTAGATGTCACTTCTGGCAGGAAAGCTTCCATAACGTTCTTCCTTCAGTCTAGGTTAGATTTGCATCTAATGTTCTTCCATTTAATCCAGTATTTCCATCATCATAGCGTTTACTGTACTAAATGGTATTTACTTCTTGACTAAATTTAGTACATTCAGGCTCTGTGAGAGCAGGGACTCTTTCTTGCTCGCAATTGTATTCTCATCATCTAGTACAGTGTCTCATATATAGAAGATATATCAGTGAATATTTGTGAATGAGGAATATGACTGATGAACATGCTGGTGGGATAAATACAGTGTGATATAGTATCACATAGGAATGGCACGTTAAAAGTTATAATCCCTGCCTCAAAGACATCTAGTCGGAGGATCAAGTAAATGTAATGTTATAAATGTAATGTGGGCATTAATTCTATGAGAATCTCAAAGTTAATACACAAAGTGGTTACCTAGCACATACTAGGGAGGGGTCAAGGAAGACTTATTAGAGGTGGTGTTCTTTAGTTTATTCTTACATTGAATGTGATTTAACTAAGTGAAAAAGATAATAAAGGTCATTCTTGGAATAGGAATCTCAGAATTTTCATAGGCATAGAAAGAGGAATAAACAAGGCTTTTTCAGAGAATTCCAAGTGGATCAGTGTATCTAGGGCTTTTAAGTTGTGGAGTTGTTACAAATGAAGCTAGAAAATGGTAAGGATCCAGATTGTGAGGAATCTTGTATACTCTGTGAGAGGATTTAGATTTTAGTCTCAAAGAATTGAAAAAGCCTCCTGTAGACTACAGGAACAGCATAATCATATTTTTATCTTAGAAAATTAATTCTACCCATAGCTTAAGGAATGGATTGGGTGGAAGGAGGGTAGGAATACTGGTTATTGTTTAAGTTGGAAACTAACTAAGGAAGTGCCGGTGGGAGTGGGGAAAGTAGAAATGATTTAGTTTGGATAATGCAGAGTAAGGGAAAGGGTGGTCAGGGATGACTTAAAATCCTTTCTTCAATAAATGGAGGAGAAATGGATTTTAAATGAGTCCAGTTTTGGATATTAGACTTTGAGGAGCTGTCCATTAGGAAGTCAGCCCTCTGGTTCTGGAGACTTGGGCTGGAGATATGGACTTGGGAATCACACTATGTAGTAGATTGAGCCATTAAAAAAGATCAAGTAGGGAGAATGGATAGACTGAGAAAAGCAGCAGGATGAAGCAATATTGGCAGTGATACCGTAGAGAGAGTGACATGTCAATTTATTTTGTACTATGAGGAGTTTTTGGCCTGCTTAGTTTTCTGCCTCCTTAGTTTAAACAAGCTAAACCATATAAACAAGTTGTTGTATTCTAAGAACTGAACATTTTTATACTTACATTTAATTTTTATACTTCTATAAAATTAAATACTTATATTTAATTTTATAATGAAAAAATTAATTTCGTAATTACGTTGTCTCAAAAGCAGAGCTCTCCTATGTAATTCATATGTGTAACCTATGCATAGGCTATTTCTATAGTGATTACTATTCTAATTACAGATAATGTCTAATAAAAATGCTTTTTAAGTGGTTAATAAAAATAGGACAGTATAATAGGATATCATTTATGATAATAGTTAACATTTAATAACTGTGTGCCAGGCACTGATTTAAGCACTTGAGATGTATGAACTGCTTTACTGTTCACAGGAATCCTATGGTATAGATACTATTTCTTATTAACCTCCATGTTAAGGTAGAGAAAGCTGAAATACAAAAAGAATGAGTAACTTATTCAAAACCATGGTCACATTGCTATTAAGTGCAAGAGCCAGGATTCAAACCCAGGAGGTGTACCTCCAGAGCCTGAGCTTATAGCTACTGCTGTAATGCTCTCATGATACCATATTCTGATTCATTAATCACTCACTAAGTTTATTCTTCAGAAACTTAAATCCTTCAGAGAACTCCCATGCCAGCTAAGTCCCAAAACCCAGAGGCAATAGCCTCTTCAAAAACATCAATCAGATGTGTCCCCTTGTCCCATAATGTTGACACCTCTTTTCTATATGAACATCTTAGGGTTGTCACTGCCTAAATATCCCTGAAGATCGGAAAAAAGGAAGGGGTAGCAACAGACAAGATGAAATTTAACAAAGGATTATGAATACTGAATCTCTATAATTTTCTTTCTCTTAGTTGCTAGGGTACTAGAATAGCTAGAAAGAAAGAATTGGATTGGTGGAACTGTAACCTGTAGCATCCTTTGAAATTTCTTCTTAGCTGCTTGTTAAATTGTAATTGGAAAGCTATCACCATTTTGTATATATGCTGTATTTCACAATAAGGAAATAACTGAAACTATGGTACTGTAACTCATAACAACTTTGGAAATTTCCTATATAACTACTTGTTAAGTCATACTTTGAAAGATTTTTTTTTTTTTGCATATATGTTATGTTTCACAATAAGAAAATAACTGAAACTGTGGAGCTGTAACCCATTATATTCTTTGAAATTATCTCTCTAACTTCTTGTTAAATTGCACTTGGAAAGTTATCACTTCTATGTATATATGTTATATTCTACAATAAAAAATGCTATGTTAAAATATAAAATTATAGCTTATTGATAAGAGTTAGAAAAGAGGATTATCTAGTTCTGCGATTAAATTCCTGATAAGGCATCATGTTTTTTTTTCATCCAACAAATACCTATTGTGGTCTCTAACTCTTTATTCATTATACAAAGTATTAGATTTTTCATTTAAAATAAGGGAAACACCAGTCTTTCAGAAAAATTAAAAATTATGCATCCATGTTTGGGGTCATAATTTCAGAAAATCTTTTTAATAATCTAGAGTTAGCAACTATGTCTTTTTCATATTTGTATACCCAGCACTAGAATGGAGACAGGCATATAGTACCAAAATAAGTGTTTATTAAATCTTCTTATTAAGGCCTTTTACCGATTCTCCTTATTGAATTGTTCACTTGTTTTTTTGTTTTTGTTTTTTTTAGTTGGGTCTTATAAGAAATTGACTTGGTTTTTTTTTTTTTTAAACCTAGGGGATGTCCCACTCTTGTTCAAGCATTGCCAGGTCCTAGCACACAAGTTACTGCAGGCAGCAACCATACGGCAGTACTTTTAATGGATGGACAGGTCTTCACATTTGGAAGTTTTTCTGTAAGGAACTTTTTAAACTTTAATAATAATGCATTGTACCATTGCCTTACAATTTGTCAACACTAACTTTTTTTTCTGGTTCTAGTGAAATTCTTATATCATAGTTATTGCATATGCCCATTCCTGCCTCCCCCACCACACACACATGCACATACAAAACCTGAATGACATTAACTTGGAATAATTTTCTTTAGGTCAGTGTTAGAATGTATTCAATTTAATAGCTGTGCTAGCATTAAAGAATTATAATTATAGAATTGCAGATCTAAACCTTTTAAGCATTCAATAAAACTGATTCTGTCCCTTGAAAGGTTATTTCTCATGTAGCTTATGATTCATTTTTCTTAACTTATAGAACTATTTCCATTTTAGAAATTTCTTAGAGTCTAGTTTTTTAATTAGATTTGTTTAAAATATAGGTGTTTTTTCCCCCCTTTTACTCTCTCTGTGTCTCTCAGTCTATCTGCCTGTCTGGTTTCTCTTCTTTTTGCCAAAGCTTGAAAAAATTGAAAATGGTCTGAGAATTTTGTATAGCCTGAGCATGGTAGATATCAAGGAAATGCCTTCTAAGACTGTGCTAAGAAATGGATACCATCCTTGACTTGCGTAACTATTCAGTACTCTATAACTTAATACTCTGGGATATACTTTGTAACTTCGGACTTTTAAATACTGTAGAAATAAACTTGAAAAAAAAAGCTTTATTTGGAAATGATCCCAAACCTACGGAACAGTTGCAAAAATAATAGTCCATAGAAAACCCATATATTTTTCAATCAGGTTTATCTATTGTTAATATTTTCACCCATTTACTTTATCATTTATGCTTGCTTTCTCTGTGTTTGTGTATGTCAATATAAAACTTTTTTTCTGAATCTTTAGGAGTTATTTGCATACATTTTGACCTTTTACTGATAAGAATTATATTTTGTCATTTTCCCTCAGCGAGTCTAGGATCAAGCATTGTATTTGCTTGTGATTTCTCTTTTTTTTTTTATATCAATATTTTTCTTTTATCTTCATTTTATTGAGATAGATTCACATACCACGCAGTCATACAAAACAAATCGTACTTTCGATTGTTTACAGTACCATTACATAGTTGTACATTCATCACCTAAATCAATCCCTGACACCTTCATTAGCACACACACAAAAATAACAAGAATAATAATTAGAGTGAAAAAGAGCAATTGAAGTAAAAAAGAACACTGGGTACCTTTGTCTGTTTGTTTCCTTCCCCTATTTTTCTACCCATCCATCCATAAACTAGACAAAGTGGAGTGTGGTCCTTATGGCTTTCCCAATCCCATTGTCACCCCTCATAACTACATTTTTATACAACTGTCTTCGAGATTCATGGGTTCTGGGTTGTAGTTTGATAGTTTCAGGTATCCACCACCAGCTACCCCAATTCTTTGGAACCTAAAAAGGGTTGTCTAAAGTGTGCGTAAGAGTGCCCACCAGAGTGACCTCTCGGCTCCTTTTGGAATCTCTCTGCCACTGAAGCTTATTTCATTTCCTTTCACATCCCCCTTTTGGTCAAGAAGATGTTCTCCGTCCCACGATGCCGGGTCTACATTCCTCCCTGGGAGTCATATTCCATGTTGCCAGGGAGATTCACTCCCCTGGGTGTCTGATCCCACGTAGGGGGGAGGGCAGTGATTTCACCTTTCAAGTTGGCTTAGCCAGAGAGAGAGGGCCACATCTAAGCAACAAAGAGGCATTCGGGAGGAGGCTCTTAGGCACAACCATAGGGAGGCCTAGCCTCTCCTTTGCAGCAACTGTCTTCCCAAGGGTAAAACTTATGGTAGAGGGCTCAACCCATCAAACCACCACTCCCCTATGTCTGTGGTCATGTTAGCAACCATCGAGGTGGGGTAGGCCAATACCCCTGCATTCTCCACAGGCTCCTCAAGGGGGCACTACATCTCTTTTTTCCTTGTTTTTCTTTTTTTTTTTAACTTTCCCTTCTTTTTTTTTTTTTTTTTTTTTTTTTAATTCAGTTTTATTGAAATATATTCACAAACCATATAGTCATCCATGGTATACAATCAACTGTTCACAGTATGATCATATAGTTATGCGTTCATCACCACAATCTATTTCTGAACATTTTCCTTACATCAGAAAGAATCAGAATAAGAATAAAAAATAAAAGTGAAAAGAGAATACCCAAACCATCCCCCCATCCCACCCTATTTGTCATTTAGTTTTTACTCCCATTTTTCTACTGATTTTTTTTTCAATTTTTTAACTTTGTTTATCAAAAAATTAAAAACAAACAGGCAAACAACAACCAAAAAAAACCCCACAACATTTCAAACAAAGCAATGGATTAAGGAAAACAAATAACCTAAAATAACTACTTTGCTTCCAATATGTTCCTACCATACCCAAAGAAAATTAATAAACCATGTCCAAACAGAGGAGTAAGAAAAACAAATAATCTAAAATAACTACATTGCTTCCAACATGTTCCTACCATACCCCAAGAAAATTAACAACCCCTAAGAAAACAAAGGAATAAGAGAAAAAAAAACCTAAAATAACTCTATTGCTTCCAACATGATCTTACTATAGCCAAGAAAGTTTACAAACCATAATCATTCCTGAGCATTCCCATAACATTGAGATTACCCTCCATAGTTTATCTGTTCTTATTACATTATCATTCCCCCTCCACTAATTGGTATCTCTAGGTCCCCTACATTCTACAGTATAAAACATTGTACATTTTTCACAGAATTCACATTAGTGGTAACATACAATATCTCTCTTTTTGTGCCTGGCTTATTTTGCTCAGCATTATGTCTTTTTTTTTTTTTTTTATCTTCATTTTATTGAGATATATTCATATACCACGCAGTCATACAAAACAAATCGTACTTTCGATTGTTCACAGTACCATTACATAGTTGTACCTTCATCACCCAAATCAATCCCTGACACCTTCATTAGCACACACACAAGAATAACAAGAATAATAATTAGAGTGAAAAAGAGCAATTGAAGTAAAAAAGAACACTGGGTACTTTTGTCTGTTTGTTTCCTTCCCCTATTTTTCTACTCATCCATCCATAATCTAGACAAAGTGGAGTGTGGTCCTTATGGCTTTCCCAATCTCCTTGTCACCCCTCATAAGCTACATTTTTATACAACTGTCTTCGAGATTCATGGGTTCTGGGTTGTAGTTTGATAGTTTCAGGTATCCACCACCAGCTACCCCAATTCTTTAGAACCTAAAAAGGGTTGTCTAAAGTGTGCGTAAGAGTGCCCACCAGAGTGACCTCTCGGCTCCTTTTGGATTCTCTCTGCCACTGAAGCTTATTTCATTTCCTTTCACATCCCCCTTTTGGTCAAGAAGATGTTCTCCGTCCCACGATGCCGGGTCTACATTCCTCCCCGGGAGTCATATTCCACGTTGCCAGGGAGATTCACTCCCCTGGGTGTCTGATCCCACGTAGGGGGGAGGGCAGTGATTTCACCTTTCAAGTTGGCTTAGCCAGAGAGAGAGGGCCACATCTAAGCAACAAAGAGGCATTCGGGAGGAGGCTCTTAGGCACAACCATAGGGAGGCCTAGCCTCTCCTTTGCAGCAACCGTCTTCCCAAGGGTAAAACTTATGGTAGAGGGCTCAACCCATCAAACCACCACTCCCCTATGTCTATGGTCATGTTAGCAACCATCGAGGTGGGGTAGGCCAATACCCCTGCATTCTCCACAGGCTCCTCAAGGGGGCACTACATCTTTTTTTTCCTTGTTTTTCTTTTTTTTTTTAACTTTCCCTTCTTTTTTAAATCAACTGTATGAAAAAAAGTTAAAAAGAAAACAAACATACAATAAAAGAACATTTCAAAGAGACCATAACAAGGGAGTAAGAAAAAGACAACTAACCTAAGATAACTGCTTAACTTCCAACATGTTCCTACTTTACCCCAAGAAAGTTACCTAATATACCAACATTTCTGTGAACTTGTTCCTACTATATCCATCAGAAATTAACAGACCATAGTCATTCCTGGGCATACCCAGAACATTAAATACCTTAACTGTTCTCCTTGGATTATTGTTCCCCCTTTCTTAATTGCTCTCTACTGCTAGTTCCCCTACATTCTACATTATAAACCATTTGTTTTACATTTTTCAAAGTTCACATTAGTGGTAGCATATAATAGTTCTCTTTTTGTGCCTGGCTTATTTCGCTCAGCATTATGTCTTCAAGGTTCATCCATGTTGTCATATGTTTCATGAGATGGTTCCTTCTTACTGCCGCATAGTATTCCATCGTGTGTATATACCACATTTTATTTATCCACTCATCTGTTGAAGGACATTTGGGTTGTTTCCATCTCTTGGCAATTGTGAATAATGCTGCTATGAACATTGGCGTGCAGATATCTGTTCGTGTCACTGCTTTCCGATCTTCCGGGTATATACCGAGAAGTGCAATCGCTGGATCGAATGGTAACTCTATATCTAGTTTTCTAAGGAACTGCCAGACTGACTTCCAGAGTGGCTGAACCATTATACAGTCCCACCAACAATGAATAAGAGTCCCAATTTCTCCACATCCCCTCCAGCATTTGTAGTTTCCTGTTTGTTTAATGGCAGCCATTCTAACCGGTGTTAGATGGTATCTCATTGTGGTCTTAATTTGCATCTCTCTAATAACTAGTGAAGCTGAACATTTTTTCATGTGTTTCTTGGCCATTTGTATTTCCTCTTCAGAGAACTGTCTTTTCATATCTTTTACCCATTTTATAATTGGGCTGTCTGTACTATTGTCATTGAGTTGTAGGATTTCTTTATATATGCAAGATATTAGTCTTTTGTCAGATACATGGTTTCCAAAAATTTTTTCCCATTGAGTTGACTGCCTCTTTACCTTTTTGAGAAATTCCTTTGAGGTGCAGAAACTTCTAAGCTTGAGGAGTTCCCATTTATCTATTTTCTCTTTTGTTGCTTGTGCTTTGGGTGTAAAGTCTAGGAAGTGGCCGCCGAATACAAGGTCTTGAAGATGTTTTCCTACATTATCTTCTAGGAGTTTTATGGTACTTTCTTTTATATTGAGATCTTTGGTCCATTTTGAGTTAATTTTTGTGTAGGGGGTGAGGTAGGGGTCCTCTTTCATTCTTTTGGATATGGATATCCAACTCTCCCAGCCCCATTAGTTGAAAAGACCATTATGACTCAGTTCAGTGACTTTGGGGGCCTTATCAAAGATCAGTCGGCCATAGATCTGAGGGTCTATCTCTGAATTCTCAATTCGATTCCATTGATCTATATGTCTATCCTTGTGCCAGTACCATGCTGTTCTGGCAACTGTGGCTTTATAATAAGCTTCAAAGTCAGGGAGTGTAAGTCCTCCCACTTCGTTTTTCTTTTTTAGAGTGTCTTTAGCAATTTGAAGCATCTTCCCTTTCCAAATAAATTTGATAACTAGCTTTTCCAAGTCTGCAATGTAGGTTGTTGGAATTTTGATTGGGATTGCATTGAATCTGTAGATGAGTTTGGGTAGAATTGACATCTTAATGACATTTAGCCTTCCTATCCATGAACATGGAATATTTTTCCATCTTTTAAGGTCCCCTTCTATTTCTTTTAGTAGAGTTACATAGTTTTCTTTGTATAGGTCTTTTACATCTTTGGTTAAGTTTATTCCTAGGTACTTGATTTTTTTAGTTGCTATTGAAAATGGTATCTTTTTCTTGAGTGTCTCTTCAGTTTGTTCATTTCTAGCATGTAGAAACATTACTGACTTATGTGCATTAATCTTGTATCCCGCTACTTTGCTAAATTTGTTTATTAGCTCTAGTAGCTGTATCGTCGATTTCTCAGGGTTTTCTAGATATAAGATCATATCATCTGCAAACAATGACAGTTTTACTTCTTCTTTACCAATTTGGATGCCTTTTATTTCTTTGTCTTGCCGGATTGCCCTGGCTAGCACTTCCAGCACAATGTTGAATAACAGTGGTGACAGCGGGCATCCTTGTCTTGTTCCTGATCTTAGAGGGAAGGCTTTCAGTCTCTCACCATTGAGTACTATGCTGGCTGTGAGTTTTTCATATATGCTCTTTCTCATGTTGAGGAAGTTTCCTTCAATTCATACCTTTTGAAGTGTTTTTATCAAAAAGGGATGTTGGATTTTGTCAAATGCTTTTTCAGCATCTATTGAGATGATCAATTGATTTTTCCCTTTTGACTTGTTAATGTGTTGTAATACGTTGATTGATTTTCTTATGTTGAACCATCCTTGCATGCCTGGAATGAACCCCACTTGGTCATGGTGTATGATTTTTTTTAATGTGTCTTTGGATTCGATTTGCAAGTATTTTGTTGAGGAATTTTGCATCTATATTCATTAGGGAGATTGGCCGGTAGTTTTCCTTTTTTGTAGCATCTTTGCCTGGTTTGGGTATTAGATTGATGTTAGCTTCATAAAATGAGTTAGGTAGTGTTCCATTTTCTTCAATGTTTTGAAAGAGTTTGAGTAAGATTGGTGTCAGTTCTTTCTGGAAAGTTTGGTAGAATTCTCCTGTGAAGCCATCTGGCCCTGGGCATTTATTTGTGGGAAGATTTTTGATGACTGATTGGATCTCTTTGCTTGTGATGGGTTGGTTGAGGTCTTCTATTTCTTCTCCGGTCAGTCTAGGTTGTTCATATGTTTCCAGGAAATTGTCCATTTCTTCTACATTATCCAGTTTGTTGCCATACAGTTGTTCATAATATCCTCTTATAATTTTTTTAATTTCTTCAGGATCTGCAGTTATGTCACCTTTTTCATTCATTATTTTGTTTATATGGGTCTTCTCTCTTTTTGATTTTGTCAGTCTAGCTAGGGGCTTGTCAATCTTGTTGATCTTCTCAAAGAACCAACTTTTGGTGATATTTATCCTCTCTATTGTTTTTTTGTTCTCTATGTCATTTATTTCTGCTTTAATCCTTGTTGTTTCTTTTCTTCTACTTGGTTTAGGATTGGTTTGCTGTTCATTTTCTAGCTTCTTCAGTTGATCCATTAGTCTTTGATTTTGGCTCTTTCTTCCTTTTTAATATATGCGTTTAGTGCTATAAATTTCCCCCTTAGCACTGCTTTTGCTGCATCCCATAGGTTTTGGTATGTTGTGTTCTCATTTTCATTCGTCTCTATATATTTAGCAATTTCTCTTGCTATTTCTTCTTTAACCCACTGATTGTTTAGGAGTGTGTTGTTTAACCTCCAGGTATTTGTGAATTTTCTAAGTCTCTGATGGTTATTGACTACTAATTGTATTCCATTGTGGTCAGAGAATGTGCTTTGAATAATTTCAATCTTTTTAAATTTCTGAGGCTTGTTTTATGTCCCAGCATATGATCTATTCTGGAGAAAGTTCCATGAGCACTAGAAAAGTATGTGTATCTTGGTGATTTGGGATGTAATGTCCTGTATATGTCTGTTAAATCTAATTCATTTATCAGATTGTTTAGGTTTTCAATTTCCTTATTGGTCTTCTGTCTGGTTGATCTATCTATAGGAGAGAGTGATGTGTTGAAGTCTCCCAGAATTATTGTGGAAACATCAATTGCTTCCTTTAGTTTTGCCAGTGTTTCTCTCATGTATTTTGTGGCACCTTGATTGGGTGCATAGACATTTATGATTGTTATTTCTTCTTGCTGAATTGCCCGTTTTATTAGTATGTAGTGGCCTTATTGGTCTCTCAAAACATCCCTGCATTTGAAGTCTATTTTATCTGAGATTAATATTGCTACACCTGTTTTCTTTTGGCTGTAGCTTGCATGAAATATTTTTTTCCATCCTTTCACTTTCAGTTTCTTTCTGTCCCTGTGTCTAAGATGAGTCTCTTGTATGCAGCATATTGATGGTTCATTTTTTTTGATCCATTCTGCGAATCTATATCTTTTAATTGGGGAGTTTAATCCATTTACATTCAACGTTATAACCGTGAAGGCATTTCTTGAATCAGCCCTCTTATCCTTTGGTTTATGTTTGTCATATTTTTCTCCTCTGTCTATTAATATCCTTTATTGTACCCATACCGAATCTCTTTAGTACTGAACCTTTCTCCAAGTCTCTCTGTCCTTTCTTTGTTTCTCTGTCTGTAGGGCTCCCGTTAGTATCTGCAGTAGGGCAGGTCTCTTGTTAGCAAATTCTCTCAGCATTTGTTTGTCTGTGAAAAATTTAAGCTCTCCCTCAAATTTGAAGGAGAGCTTTGCTGGATAAAGTATTCTTGGCTGGAAATTTTTCTCACTCAGAATTTTAAATATATCGTGCCACTGCCTTCTTGCCTCCATGGTGGCTGCTGAGTAGTCACTACTTAGTCTTATGCTGTTTCCTTTGTATGTGGTGAATTGCTTTTCTCTTGCTGCTTTCAGAACTTGCTCCTTCTCTTCTGTGTTTGACAGTGTGATCAGTATATGTCTCGGAGTGGGTTTATTTGGATTTATTCTATTTGGAGTTCGCTGAGCATTTATGATTTGTGTATTTATGTTATTTAGAAGATTTGGGAAGTTTTCCCCAACAATTTCTTTGAATACTCTTCCTAGACCTTTACCCTTTTCTTCCCCTTCTGGGACACCAATGAGTCTTATATTTGGACGTTTCATATTATCTATCATATCCCTGAGGTCCATTTCGATTTTTTCAATTTTTTTCCCCATTCTTTCTTTTATGCTTTCATTTTCCATTCTGTCATCTTCCAGGTCACTGATTCGTTGTTCAACTTCCTCTAGTCTTGTACTATGAGTGTCCAGAATCTTTTTAATTTGGTCAACAGTGTCTTTAATTTCCATAAGATCATCCATTTTTTTATTTAGTCTTGCAATGTCTTCTTTATGCTCTTCTAGGGTCTTCTTGATATCCTTTGTATCCTGTACTATGGTCTCATTATTCATCTTTAGTTCTTTGAGTAGCTGCTCTATGTGCTGTGTCTCTTCTGATCTTTTGATTTGGGTGCTTGGGCTTGGGTTATCCATATCGTCTGGTTTTTTCATATGCTTTATAATTTTCTGTTGTTTTTGGCCTCGTGGCATTTGCTCAACTTGATAGGGTTCTTTTAGGATTTGTAGACCAATTGAAGTCCTTATCTCTAATTTATCAGATCTACAGCTTCGTGGAGTTCACTTTCTCTAACTAACCAGCAGATGGCGTCCACGAGCCACCTGTTCTCCACAAGCCAGTTCTCCCCTGCTTAGCCTTTTTGGTGAGTGGGGGAGTGAGTCTTGTGGGGTCCAATTGGTGTACCAAGCTTGCGTGTGTAGTTGGTGTTGCCTGCCCTGTATATGGGGCGTGTTTCTGGGCAGTCAGGGAGGGGGGGTGGCCGTAACAATCAAATCTCCCTGGTGATCCTAGAGTTTTAAAGCTGCTGCAATAGTCTAATCCTTCAGTTCAGTCCTGCCACAGTTTGTCTCTGCCACTGACCCACAAGTCCTTGGTATTGGCGTATGGCTCCTGAGACTTGCAAGTGGGCCCCTCTTCCAGGCTGTGCACCCCGGGTCCTCTGTTGAGGGATGACTGTGCTATGTCACAGGTGAGTGCCATCCCCCCAGGGCAGTTCTGGGCTGGTGGGCTGTGTAGGGAGGCACCCAGTCTGCTGAAATGATGGCTTAATGGGGCTTTGTTAATTCACACTGCTCCACCTTCCCAAGTCTGGGACAATCAGCTGAGGTTGCAGGGAAGGCTAATGTCCACGCCCAGTTTTGTGGTGTGTGCCTGTTATTTGAAGCACTTCCGTCACACTGGGTTGTCTGGGGCGGCTATGGGGCTGGCGATGGGCAGGAGTGTTTCCTGTTCACCAGGATGATGGCTGTGGGCGGACACCCCTCTTTTCTTGGGAAGTTGTGGTGTTTAGTGAATTTTCTCAGCCACTGGATTATTTCCTTTTGTCTCAGAGCTCTCTTAGTTCTGCTCTTGACTTGACCTGCCCAAATTGCAAGTCTTTGAAGCTTTCTGTATTGGGCTTCTTAGAGTAATTGTTTTAGAAAAAGAAAAAAGGATTAAAAAAAAAAAAAAAAGGGCCCTCCTCAGAGATCTAATGGGTTATTGAAATGCTAAGAGACAAAGCAACCAGGGCCATTAAGGAAAGGTCCACAGGGCAGAGAGTTCAGCTTTTCTTTGGGATTTGCATATGCGCCTCAGGGCCTGAGCTCTGCCCTTTCCCTTTCTATGTTCACCAGAACTCCAAAAATCCTCCGCTTTTATTTTGGAGTTTTCCGTGTTGTTTTTTTTTTCTATGCCTGTTTCCTCTCTGCTGGGCTGGCTGCTCTCAGATTCTCTGGTGTCTGGTCTCAGTCTATCTATGGTTGGAGTTTGGATCAGTAGAATGAGTTTCCGATAAGGGCTGCCACTGCAGTTCTCCCTTCTCCTTCCCGGAGCTGACAGCCCCTCCTCCCATGGGACTGAGCCTGGCAGGGAGGGGCGCGGGTCCCCTGGCCGCAGAAACTTAAAGATTTCGCTGATCTCAGCAGTTCCACGTTTTCATGAGTGTTGTATGAAGTATGCCCAAAGTCAGATTGCTCTGTGGTGTCCAGTCCACGCAGTTCCTGGCTTTCTACCTACTTTCCTGGAGGAGTAACTAAAACATACAGCTCACCCGTCCGCCATCTTGCCCCGCCCCCTGTTTGTTCTGTGATTTCTCTTTAATCTCCTTTAATCTGTAACATTTCCCCAGCTTTTTGTGGTCTATTATGATATTGATGTTTTTGAAGAATTTGGTTCTCTTTTTTTTTTTTTCTTCATGAAGTGTTTCTCATTTTGGGTTTATCTAATACTTCTTTGTATTTAGATTCAGGTTTGTATTCCAGGCCAAAATGCTACATAAGAGATGTGGTATTCTCTCAAAGCATCACATCTGGAGGGACAAAATACACATACGCCTCTTGTTGGTTAGGTAAATTTTGATCACCTGATCAAAATGTCTGATTTCTCTACTGTATAGTTAGTATTTTTTTCATTGCAGTTTATAAGCAATCTGTGGGTTGACACTTTTAAGACCATACACATACCTGCTTCTTATGAAACTTCCCCCTAGAGTTACAATATATTCTTGCCTGAGTGAGTCTTTACTATGATGGTTACAAAATGTTGGTTTTCCAACTACAGCACTTCTTCCACATTACTTGTCAGCACATTGCATTCTACAGTAAGCAAAAGCCCTCTTTTCCTGTTTGTTTGGTTGTTTGTTTGCTTATCTGCCTGTCTACTTATTATTGGTATGGATTCATGCATTTTCCCAATTTTTTTCATTACTGTTCTTAATTATTTAAGTGCATAGGTTATCTCAAATTTGGCAATTGGGTTTTAGCTGGCTCTTGTATTCTTGTGACATGCCTTTTTTTTTTTTTTTTTTTTTTTTTTTTTTTTTTTTTTTTTTTTTAATAAAGCATTTCCTTACTTCCTTACAAAACAAGATGGTATCAGGTTCATTTGGTACATGCTCTGTCTCAGCTCTGGAATCAGCCATTTTTCCAAGGTCTTCCTTTGCTTCCTTTTAGTGGGGAATAGTATTAGAGACCAAATGGGCACAAAATGTGTTTATTGGTACCTGTAGTCTTTGCTTCCCCAGTTCACATGTATGTGTCTGTTCATGTGTATGTGTGTGTGTGTGTGTGTGTGTATTTTAGAAATCATAAGTCCACACTGATACCTCCAACTCTAGTCCATCCTCACAGGGTTCTTTCTTGCCTTCTCCCATTCCATATTTTTATGTTTCTCTTCCTCAGTGATAATCCTGGCTCCCATCAACATTGATGCATTTATTTCTCATTCACTTAATCTTAAAATATGTCTAAAAAGTTTTTATAATTGTGCTGCCCATATTTACTACAAAAAGCAAACTCACTAAAAGGAGTTCAGGATGTGTTTATCATTCTTGCCCTCACCCCTTCAATCCTGCACCCTTCCCCAAGACTTAAGGTATATAATCAAATACAGTGTTCATACATTATTTGGATTAATTATTTCTCCCCCTCCCCCTCCTTCAGTGGGATTATGTCAGTCCTATGTAAAACAGTCCTATGTAATACATTTCTTCTGTTTCAGTGTGCTTTTATGCTTTTAGTTTACGGGACACAACCCCCCTACCCTCTACCTCCATCCCCACCTTGCATCCTTTGATTTCATTTAATTTTTTTCATGTAGAACAGTAACATGTTTTCAAAAGTTAATTTATACAAAAGTGGCCTATGCAGACAACTGTTACTCCCTCCCATATCCCTGCTTCTCTGCCCCTTTCATCCTGCACTTGTAGGTAAGGAACTTAATTATTTTCCCAATTTATCCTTCCTGTGTTTCTTTTTGTAAAAATAAACAAACACAAAATAAATATATATATTTGTATATATGTATATATGTGGGTATGTATGTATATGTATGTAAGGGCGCACATACATATATAATTATTTCCCGTTTGTTTTATAAAAGATAGCATACCTGAATACGCTCTTTGTTCTTTTCTCTTTAATTGTATCCCCCAGAAACCACTACATATCATAGAGATCTCTCTTATTCTTTTTTTTACATCTGTATAATATTCCATTGTATGTATACATTGGAGTTTATTCAATTGATAGATAGCCTTGGCTTGCACATTTATGTGCTTTCCAATGTTTTGCAGTTATAGCAGTGAATATTGTTAGAATATTGTTAGAGGTCTATCTAGAAGTAAATTTACTTGGTTGAAGGTTAAATGCATGTATAGTTTTGTAAGGTATGACAATCCCTCTCCATTTTTTTTTCTTTAGGCAAGCATCTAGAATTTATTTCTCTATATTCTTTAGAAGTACAGAAGTATACATTGTTAACTGTCCTTCATCATTCTACTTCTTAATGCTGAAGGCATGTTAGGGACGTAAAGCTCATAGAGTTTATCTCATAACTGCAATTTTATGCTCATTCACATATTAGCAACTATACTGAATACCATTCTGCACAATGACATTTTCCCCTCACATTGTTCTTTTTGTTTATGCAATTTTATTGAGATATAATCACATAACATACAGTCATTCAAAGTGTACAATCAGTTGTTCACAGTATCATCATACAGTTGTGCTTTCATCACCACAGTCAAACTTTGAACATTTTTATTACTTCCAAAAATAAAATGAAAATTAAAAAAGCATATCCAAAACGCCCATTCTCCTTCCCCCACATTGTTCATTTACTTTTTTTAATACAGTTGAGATATATTCACACACCCTACAGACATCCACAGTATACAGTTATTCACAGCAACATCATACAGTTGTGCCTTCCTCACCAGAATCAAATTTTGAATGTTTTCCTTACTCCAAATTAAAAATAAAAGCAAAAAAAAAAAAAAAAACACCTAAATCTTTCCATCCCCTGCATCCCACCCTATTCTTCATCTAATTTTTTGTCCCCATTTTTCCACTCATCTGTCCGTATACTCGAAAAAAGGGAGTGCGAGCCACAAAGTTTTCACAGTCACGCAGTCACACTTGTGCAATCTATATAGTTATACATTTGTCTTCAGGAATCAAGGCCACTGGGTTGCAGTTTGACAGCTTCAGGTATTTCCCTCTAGCCATTCTAACACACTAAAGACTAAAAGGTGATATCTATTTAGCGCATAGGTATACCTTCCAGAGTGACCTCTCGACTCCATTTGAAATCTCTCATCAGCCACTGGAACCCTACTTTGCTTCATTTCTACTCCCCCTTTTGGTCAAGAAGATCCTCTCAGTCCCACAGTGCTGGGCCCAGGCTCATCTCCAGGAGTCATTTCCCATGTTGCCAGGGGGATTCACACCTCTGGGAATCATGTCCCACGTAGAGGGGAGGGTAGTGAGTTCACCTGCCGAGTGGGCTTAGAGAGAGGGGGGGGCCACATCTGAGCAACAAAGAGGCTTTCTTGGGGGGACTCCTAGGCACAATTATAAGTGGGCTTGCCTCTCCCTTGCGGCAACTAGCCTCACAGGGGAAGACCCCCAGATTGAGGGCTCAGCCCACTAAATTGGCAGTCCTCGGTGTTTGCAGGAAAATCAGCAGTAGCCCAGGTGGGGAAGTCCAACACTTCTGCGTTTCTCCCCAGCTCCTCAGGGAGCCCTTGCAAATTCACTTGTACTCTCTGCCCATATCACTCTGGGATGTGTCAGGATTTCACCCCAGCCTATACAAACTCACCAAATCCCACTTCCTGTTTACTGCTCCCTGCATCTATGGTGTTGAAACAAACTGACTGTACAAGTTATATTATCTAGTGACCTACAGAAAATATATATCTTACACCAAATAAACATCTCTTCCCTTGGTCTCTCATACAGAAGTTGTGGTTTTAAAACCCAGTCAGTATCGTCCTTTACCCTTGAGCCTGATTTGCCTTAGTCCTAACCAGGTCCTCTTCGTTCATATCTCTAACTAAAGTCTGAATTCTTTTTCAACTGTTTCAACAGTTGCCATATGGGATAATACTGATATTCATAGCTGCCAAGTTTGAGCTCCGAGTCTCATGTGTCACACAGATACCCAAAGTTCCAGAGACCGACTAGGTTATACACAAGGAGCTCAGCATCTCAGGATTTACAGATAACCATTACAACTCAGGAGTAGATATGAGTGCTGTAAGAGCTTACAATCTAGAGACCCTTACAATAGGCATTTTCCTGATAAGCTGTGCTTTAAGATTCAGTTCTCAGAGTTTACACATTATAGTTAGTCCATATTAGTGAGGCATTATGATGTGTGTCCTCTCATTTCTGGCATGCTTCACTCAAAATGCTATACTCAAGATCTATTCACCTAGTTGTGTGTCTCACAGCTTCATTTCTTCTTGTAGCTGCTCTATTTTCTACTGTATGTATACACCACAGTTCACCATTCTGTTTATCAATGTTCTCTTAGGCCACCTCCGTCTATTGCAAATAATGAATACTGCTGCCATGTATACTGATGTGTAAATGTCCATTCGTGTCCCTGCTCTCCTATCTTCCAAGTATATACCCCATATTGAGGTTGCAGGACCTTGAAACCCCCACCATACTGCCCTCCAGATAGGCTACACCATTCTACTTCCCCACCAAGAGTGAATACATACACCTCTCTCCCCAAGTTGGAGTACACTTGTGTCCCTCTGTTTATTTTTTCCCCTGCAATTTTATAGGGATATATTCAAATACCATACAGTCATCCACAGTGTGCAATCAATTGTTTACAGTATCATTATATGGTTTTGCATTTGTCTCCCACAATTAGCGCTAAAACATGTCCACTACTCGAAAGAGTTGAAACAAAAGAATAATAAAAAGGATAAAAGGAAAAGGAAAAATAAAATAAAATACAGCAATAAGATCAGTCAACAACACCACTACCATGAATCCCATATGCCTCCCCTACACCCTTCTCTCCCAAACATTCAGCTTTGGTATATTGCCCCTGTCACATTTAATGGGAGCATACTACAATGTTATTGTTAACCCCAGACTCTAGTTGCATTGGTTATATTCTTTCCCCAAATATCCTCCCCTTTTCAAGGATTACCATTCGTCTGTTTTCCCCCATGTAAAAACATTTTTACATTTGTGTCTTTAGTCACCATCACTGACCACTCTAGGTTACACTGAGCTACACAGTTCCAGTCTCTATCGTCCATCCTTCCCTCTGGTATCACACATGCTCCCAGCCCTCCTCCCTCAACCCCACTCACCGACATCCTTGGTCAGTGGACCTACAATACTGTGCTGCCATCACGCAGCACTGCACTCTCCGTTTCTTGATCTACACAGTCAGTCCTGTTGAACATTCTATAATCCTTCAGCGTGAAGTGCCTGATCTCTGACAACTTTCTATCTCCTGGTAGCCTGTGTTGCCAGCTTTTAACTCCCAAAGTTTGTTCATTAATGTTTGTTTATATTAGTGAGACCATACAGAATCTGTCCTTTTGTTTCTGGCTAACTTCACGCAACATAATGTCCTCAAGGTTCATCCATATTGTTATATGTTCCATGTCTTTGTTCTGTCTTGCAGCTGCATAATATTCCTTCATGTGTATATACCACAGTGTTTATCCACTCATCCATTGATGGACATTTGGGCTGTTTCCATCTCTTAGCAGTCATGAATAATGTGCAATAAACATCGGTTTACAGATGTCTGTTTGTGTCTTAAGTTTCAGTTCTGCTGAGTATATACCTAGCAATGGAATAGCTGGGTCGTATGGCAGATCTATACTTAGCTTCCTGAGGAACCTCCACACTGTCTTCCAGAATGGTTGCACCATTCTACATTCCTACCAGTAATGAATGTGTGCCTCTTTCTCCAAATCCCCTCCAGCACTTGTAATTTTCTGTTTTTTGGATAATGGCCATTCTGGTAGGTGTGAGATGATATCTCATTGTGGTTTTGATTTGCGTTTCCCTAAGAGCCAGTAAAGTTGAGCATTTTTTCATGTTTTTGAACCATTTGTATTTCCTCTTCAGAAAAATGTCTTTCCATGTCTTTCCATGTTGTAGGATACATATATATATATATTCCTTTTTATGTATTCCTTTATGTATATTCCTTTATATATATATATTTATATATATATATATTCCTTTATATATTTGGGATATTAAACCCTTATCTGATATGTGGTTTCCAAATATCTCCCATTGTGTAGGTTGCCTTTTTAACTCTTCTGACAAAGTCTTTTGATGTACAAAAGTGTTTAATTTTGAGGAAATTCCATTTGTCTATTTGTTCTTTGGTTCCTCATGCCTTGGGTGTGAGGTCTAGGAAACCACCTCCTATCACAAGATCTTTAAAATATTGCCCTACATTTTCCTCTAAGGGTTTTATGGCCTTGGTGCTAATGTTTAGGTCTTTGATCCATTTCTAGTTAATTTTTGTATAAGGTGTGAGGTAGGCATCCTCTTTCATTCTTTTGGAAATGGATATCCAGTTCTCCAAACACCACTTATTGAAGAGGCTGCTCTGTCCCAGTTGATTTGGCTTGACTGCCTTATCAAAGATCAATTGTCTGTAGATGCGAGGGTCTACTTCTGAACACTCAGTTCGATTCCGTTGGTCGGTATATCTGTCCTTATGCCAGTACCATGCTGTTTTGAGCACTGTAGCTTTGTAATATGCTTCACAGTCAGGTAGTGTGAGACCTCCTGCTTCATTCCTGTTTCTCAAGTTATTTTTGGCTATCTGGGTCACCTTGCCCTTCCAAATAAATTTGGTTATTGGTTTTTCTATTTCTGTAAAGTAAGTTATTGGTATTTTAATTGGTATTGCATTGAATCTACAAATCAGTTTAGGTGAAATTGCCATCTTAACTATATTTAGTCTTCTAATCCATGAACGTGGTATGTTCGATCCTATTCAATTTCTTTTAGCAGTTCTTTAGGTTTTCTGTTTAAAGGTATTTTGTGTCCTTGGTTAAGTTTATTCTTAAATACTTGATTCTTTTGGGTGCTACTGTAAGTAGGATTTTTTTTCTTGATTTCCTCCTCTTGTTGCACATTACTTGTGTATAGGAACACTACAGATTTTTCAGTGTTGATCTTGTAGCCTTCCACTTTGCTGTATTCATTGACTAGTTCTAGTAGCTTCACTGTAGATTTTTCTGGGTTTTCTACATACAGTATCATGTCATCTGCCAATAGTGAAAGTTTTAATTCTTCCTCTCCAATTTGGATGCCTTTTATTTCTTTTTTCTTGCCTAGTTGCTCTAGCTAGAACTTCCAGCACAATGCTGAATAACAGTGGTGACAGTGGGCATCCCTGTCTTGTTCCTGATCTTAGAGGAAAAGCTTTCAGTCTCTCCCCATTGAGTATCTTAGCTGTGGGTTTTTCATATATCACCTTTATCATATTGAGAAAGTTTTCTTCTATTCCTATCCTTTGAAGAGTTTTCATCAGGAAAGGATGTTGAATTTTGTCAGATGCCTTTTCTGCATCGATCGAGATGATCATATGGCTCTTCTGCTTTGATTTATTGATGTGGTGTATTACATTAATTGATTTTCTTGTGTTGAACCAGCTTTGCATACCCGGAATAAATCCCATCTGGTCATGGTGTATAATTCTTTTAATGTGCTGCTGGATTCGATTTGCGAGTATTTTAAGGACTTTTGTGTCTATATTCATTGAAGAGATTGGTCTATAATTTTCTTTTCTTTTCTTTTTTTTTTGTAGTATCTTTGTCTGATTTTGGTATTAGGGTGATGTTGGCTTTATAGAATGAGTTAGGTAGTTTCCCTCTAATTCAATTATTTTGAAGAGTTTGAGCAGGATTGGTACTAATTCTTTCTTGAATGCTTTGTAGAATTCACATGTGAAGCCATCTGGTCCTGGGCTTTTCCTTATTGGGAGCTTTTTGATGACTGACTCAATCTCTCTACTTGTGATTGGTTTGTTGAGGCCATCTATTTCTTCTTGAGTCAGTGTTGGTTGTTTATGCTTTTCTAGGAAATTGTCTATTTCATCTAAGTTGTCTAGTTTATTAGCATAAACTTACTCATAGTATCTTCTCATTATCTCCTTAATTTCTTCAGGGTCGGTAATTATGTTTCCTTTCCCATTTCTGATTGCATTTATTTGCATCCGTTCTCTCTTTTTTTTGTTAGCCTAGCCAGCAGTCCATCAATTTTATTGATTTTCTCAAAGAACCAACTCCTGGTTTTGTTGGTTGTCTCTATTTTTTCCTTTTCTCAATTGCATTTATTTCTGCTGTAATCTTTGTTATTTCTTCCATTCTGTTTGCTTTGGGGTTAGTTTACTGTTCTTTCTCTGATTCCTCCAGGTGAACTGTTAATTCTTCAATTTTTGCTCTCTCTTCTCTTTTAATATAGGCATTTATGGCAATAAATTTCCCTCTCAGCACCGCCTTTGTTGTATCCCATCAGTTTTGATATGTTGTGTTTTCATTGTCATTTGCCTCAAGGTATTTACTAATTTCTCTTGTAATTTTTTCCTTTACCCACTGGTTTTCTAAGAGGGTGGTGTTTAGCCCCTATATGTTTGTGAATTTTACGACCTTCTGCCTTTTATTTATTTCCAACTTCATTCCATTATGGTCTGAGGAAGTGTTTTATATAATATCAATATTTTTAAATTTGTTGAGACTTGCTTTGTGACCCAACACGTACTGTCTCCTAGAGAATGTTCCATGAGCACTTGAGAAAAAAGTGTATCCTACTGTTGTTGGATGTAGTGTTCTATAAATCTGTCTAGATGTTCTTTCTATTGATGAGAGCGGTGTATTAAAGTCTCCAACTATTATTGTAGAGGTGTCTACTTCTCCTTTCAGTGATTTCAGTGTTTCCCTCATGAATTTCGGGGCCTTCTGTCTTGGTGCACAAATATTTATGATTGTCATGTTTTCTTGATGAATTGACCCTTTTATTAGTATATAGTGTCCTTCTTTGTCTCTTTTAATTGTTTTACTTTTGAAGTGTAATTTGTCTGATATTAATACAGCTACTCCCGCTTTTTTCTGGTTGTTGTTTGTGTGAAATATCTTTTTCCAACCTTTCACTTTCAGTCTATTTTTGTCCTTGTGTCTAAAGTGAGTTTCTTGTAGCAAGCATATAGATGGGTCCTGTTTTTTAATCCATTCTACCAGTCTGGTCTTTTTATTGGGGAGTTTAATCCATTTACATTTTTTTTTAAATTTAATATATTTTATTTTGAAATAAATTCAATCTTACAGGAAGAGTTGCAAAAACAGTACAAATCCCATACATATAACTCCATCATACCCCGACCCCCCTCCCCTGATACCCCAATCCACCACCTTTAGCTTCCTGTCACACAACCATTTCTTTCTTTCCCTCCCTCTCTCCCTCCCTCCCTCCCTATCTATCATCAATCATCTATTGCTCTGTCCTGTGAACATATATGAGCAAGCTGCACATATCTTTGAACAAACAGTTCATGTATACCTTTCCCATGGACATGAACATTCTTTTATGCAATCTCATTAAGCGCAGCTAAGAAGTTCAAGAAATTCAGCAATGATACAAAGCTTACGTTCTACATTCCCTTTTGTGTGTGTGTGTGTGTCCCATCTGTGTCCCTTTGAGCCTCCTCTCCTCCATCCTCAGATCCCATCCAGGATCATCCTTGGCATTTAGTTGTCATCTATTTAGACTTTTTTTTTTTTTTTTTCAATTGTGGAAACATATAGATAGCCTAAATCTTCCCATTCCACTCCCTCCCTAGCATTCCATTAGTGGTATTAATCACATTTAGAATGTTGCAATGCTATCACCTTCCCACCATCCATTTCTAGAAGTTTCCCTTCACCCCAAACAGAAACCCTACTCTCATTTCTTAACTCCCCATTGCCTCTTCCCTCACTTCTCAGAGCCCCTACCCTACTTTTCATTTCTATGGTCATATTCTCTGATACTTTCTTTGTGTTTACCGTGGGGCTTAAATTTAACATCCTAAATATCTAACAATCTTTTTCTTTCACACCAATTTAACTTCCATGTGACACATAAACTATGTTCCTATACTCCATTATTCCCCCACCTTTATGTAGTTCTTATAAAAAATTACATATTTTACTTTGAGTCCAAAACCACTGATTTATCATTTCAGTTTATGTATTTTAGATCCTGTAGGAAGTAAATAGTGGAGTTATAAGTCAAAAACACAGTAGTATTGGTGTTTATATTTACCATGTGATCTTTACTGGAAATCTTTATTTCTTCATGTAGTTTTAGTCAGTTGTTTAGTGATCCTTCCTTTCAGCCTGCTCAACTCCCTTTAGCATTTCTTATGGGACTGATTACTGTTGATGAAGTCCCTCAGCTTTTGATTATCAGGGAATGTTTTTATCTCCCCCTCATTTTTATCCTCCAGGTGTTTGTGAATTCTCTAAGTCTCTTATGGTTATTTAGGCTTGTTTTTATGCCCCAGCATACGGTCCATTCTGGAGAAAGATCTGTGATCACTAGAGAAGAATGTGTGTCCCGGTGACCTGGGATGTAATATTCTATATATGTCCGTTAAAATTTTCTATATCTCTCTCTCCTTTCTTTGTTTCTCTGTCGGTAGGGCTCCCTTTAGTATCTGAAGTAGGGCAGTTCTTTTATTAGCAAAATCTCTGAGCATTTGTTTGTCTGTGAAAAATTTAAGCTCTCCCTCAAATTTGAAGGAGAGCTTTGCTGGATAAAGTATTCTTGGTTGGAAATTTTTCTCTTTCAGAATTTTAAATATGTCATGCCACTGTCTTCTCACCTCCATGGTAGCCGCTGAGTAGTCACAACTTCGTCCTATGTTGTTTCCTTTGTATGTGGTGAATTGCTTTCTCTTGCTGCTTTCAGAACTTGCTCCTTCTCTTCAGTATTTGACAGTCTGATCAGAATATGTCTTGGAGTGGGTTTATTTGGATTTATTCTTTTTGGAGTTTGCTGGGTATTTATGCTTTGTGTATTTATATTGTGTAGAAGGTTTGGGAAGTTTTCCCCAACAATTTCTCTGAATACTCTTTCTGGACCTTTACCCTTCTCTTCCCCTTCTGGGACACCAATTAGTCTTAAATTTGGATGTTTTATTTTATCTATCATATCCCTGAGATCCATTTCGATTTTTTCAATTTTTTTTCCCCATTTTTTTTTTTTTTTTTTTTGTTCTTTCATTTTCCATTCTGTGGTCCTTGAGGAGGCTGAGTTATTGTTCACCTTCCTCTAATCTTGCATTATGAGTATCCAGAGTCTTTTTAATTTGGCCTACAGCTTCTTTAATTTCCATAAGATCTTCTGTTTTTTTATTTACTCTTGCAATTTCTTCTTTATGTCTTTTATATCCTGTGCCATGGTCTTCTTCATGTCCTTTATATCCTGAGCCATGCTCTTGTTGCCTGTCTGTAATTCTTTGATTAATTGTGCCAAGTACTGTGTGTCTTCTGATCTTTTGATTTGGGTGTTTGGGTTTGGATTCTCCCTATCTTCTGGTTTTATCATATGCTTTAAGATTTTCTGTTGTTTTTGGCCTCTTGGCATTTGCTTTACTTGATCCCTAATTTGACAAAAGTTCAGCTTGGTGGCGTATACTTTCCCTAACTAACTTTCCCTAACTAACCAGCAGATGGCTTCCGTGGTGTGTGGGTGTCTGATTCTTGTGGGGTCCAATTGGTGCACCAAGTTTGGATGTGGGGCATGTGTTTGGGTGGTTAGGCAGGCAAGGCAGCTTTAATAATCAAACCTCCCAGGTGTTCCTGGAGATTTAAGGCTGTTGCAGGAGCCTAAGCCTTCATTTCAGCCTTTCCACCAATTGTCTCTGCTGCTGACCCACAAGTCCTTGGTATTCACTTAGGGTCCCTGGGATTTCTGAGTGGTTCCCCCTTCCCAGCTGTGCTCTTCCAGGACCTCTGCTGAGGGAGGGCCGCGCCACATCCCTAGTGCACGCCAGCCCACCAGGGAAGCCCTGGGTCACTGGGCCGTGCAAGGGCGCTCCCAGCCCGCTTCAAAGATGGTTGAAAGGGATGTGTTAACTTCTCCCTTTTCACACAGCTCCACCCTCCCAGCTCCAGGGCAATCAGCCATGGGTGTATTAAAAGCCACTGTCCACGGCCGATATTGTAGCTTGTGTGTAGTAGTGCAGGAAAGACTCCCCATCACACTGGGTTTCTTGGCGCGGCTTTGTTTTGCGGGTCTGGCCCCGGGCAGGAGCGTCCCCCGCCCGCTGGGGAGATGGCTGCAAGGAATGCGGTTTTTTTTCTCCTTTTGGCTCCCCTCTGCTCTTCTGGTCTCGACACAATCAGCAGTGGGTGTGGGAAGGGGTATCCTCCACTCCAGACACCAAGGCATTAGCCCAGCCCGCTCCCGCTGTGCTTCACTGCACAGCTCTCCCCGTCGTATCTGCAGCCACTCCCGGGCTTTTTTTTTTTAAAGAACTAGTCCGTCTCCAAATGCCAGCCCACCATTTCCCCACACCGCAGCGCTGCTGTGGGACTTTCAGCCAACTCACTCACTCGTTTCAGAATGCAGGCTCCTGGTTTCACCAAATGCATGTTCGCTATGGATTTAGCAGACTGTGTCCGGCTGGTGCATCGCAGAAGTGGTGTTCTGGGTCACTTTCTGGTTTTTATCTAGTATTTTTCATGGAGGTGTTTTTTTGCCCTGTCTCACCTAGCCGCCATCTTAAGTTCTCCTAATCCATTTACACGTAGTGTTACTTCTGTAAGGGCAGTACTTTCTACTACCATTTTGTCTTTTGGAATTTATATGTCATATCTTATTTTTTCCTCTCTCTCCTTTTGCCTTTCCTGATAATCTTCATTTCTGCACTCTTCTTCAACGCTCTCTCCTGTCTTTTCCTATCAGCCTGTAGCACTCCCTTTAGTATTTCTTGTAGCACCAGTCTCTTATTCACAAACTCTCTCAGTGTCTGTCTGTCTGAAAATATTTTAATCGCTCCCTCATTTTTGAAGGACAAGTTTGCCAGATATAGAATTCTTGGTTGACAGTTTTTCTTTTTCAGTATCTTAAATATGTCATGCCACTGTCTTCTTGCCTCCATGGTTTCTGCAGAGAAATCTGTACATAGTCTTATCGACCTTCCCTTGTATCTGATGGGTTGCTTTTCTCTTGCTGCTTTCAGAATTCTCTCTTTGTCTTTGACATTGGACAGTCTGATCAGTGTCTTGGAGTAGGTGTATTGGATCTAGTCTGTTTGGGGTATGCTGTACTTCTTGAATCTCTAATTCTCTGTCTTTTATAAGAGTTGGGAAATTTTCCGTGAATATTTCTTCTATTCTTTCTGCCCCTTTTCCCCTCTCTTCTTCTGGAATACCCATAACACGAATATTTGTGTGTTTCATGTTGTCACTCAGCTCCCTAAGACCCTGCTCGTATTTTTCCATTTTTTTTCACCATCTGTTCTTATGTGTGTATGAATGCAAATGTCTTGTCTTCCAGTTCACTGATCCTTTCTTCTGCCTGTTCAGATCTACTGTTGTGTCCCTCCATTGTGTTTTTCATCTCCTCCATTGTGGCCTTCATTCCCATGAGTTCTGCCATTTGTTTTTTCACGTTTATGAATTCTTCTTTATGGTCATCCAGTGTCTTCTTTATATCCTTCATCTCTTTTGCTATATCTTCCTTCAGTTCATTGAATTGATTTAGCATTAGTTGCCTCAACTCTTGTATCTCAGTTGAACTATTAGTTTGTCCTTTGGCTGGTCCATATTTTCATGTTTCCTGGTATGGCTTGTTATCTTAAGTTGTCTACGTATCTGATTTTCTTGATTAGTTTATTCTGGAGTTCATTTTCCATCTTTTACCTTGGGGTTTCTTGATGGTTGGCTTTGTTCTCTTATCTCTGTTATTCAGTTCAACTTATTTTAGACCTCTAACTTAGGTTCTATTTAGTTAATCAGAATTGTTCACCTCTTGTTTTTTCTGTTTCTTGCCCTGCCTCTATGTAGCGTTTTTGTGAGAGGGTCTCCTCAGGTATGGTTGACCCCAGTCAGATTTTCCCAGTCTAGAGAGGCCCAGGTCTCATGGGGATGGTATGGAATTTTCCTGGCAATGAGACCCTCCTATGAGGCCTCTGGAATTGTTGCTTCTCCTATGCTGTCCAGCAGGTGGCACTTGCCAGCCCGCAGCTCCCCCACCAGTGTAAGGAGGTGTGGAGACTTTAGTTCTCCTGGTGACTCTGATCCTGTTGGGGGCATGGCTGACTGAAGCTGGTATCTGAATTCCAGCCCCTGGAGTCTGAGTTCCCAGGAGGAAGACTGCCAGTTGAGCTGGAACTCCCTCTACTCTCCCAACCCTAGGAACTCCAGTTGTCTCTCAGGGGCACTATTCCCTTCACTTCTCTCCTCTTTGGGGTATCTCCAGCTAAATTCCTTGGTCAGCCTGAGTAGCCAGTTAAAGACGGGGGTGGAGACCTTCTTTAGAAGTGAATCTGGAACTCAGAGACACTGTGGGTACTCTGTCTCCCCCCAAGCCCAGCCTAGTCCCTCAGCCTGGGCTTTCTGATAGACAATGACCACATATGGTACTTTTAGATTTTAAAAATAGAAAAAGAAAAACAAGGGAAAAAAAAAGAAAAGAGTCCCTTTTAAAAGTCTTTCCCCAGCCTGGAGTTTTGTCAATGTCAGAACAGAGCATTTAAAGATGTACTTTGGGGAATTGTCTGATAATTACTCTCCAGTAGCTTCAGTTCCACCCTTGCAGGCGGCTATTGAAATGCAAAATGATAAGGAGTCAGTGAGAAGTCAGAAGGGACAAAATGTAGGGGGAAAAATGGCTTTTTTGGAGCCTGGGAATAGGTGCCGGCTTTTATGTGCCCCCCCTTCTCAGAGCCCAGTCCTTCTTTAACACCCCCAGCTCCAAAAATTAGTTAATTAATTTGTTAATTAATTCTGCAGTTGAGAAGTGGAACCCCCCTTCTTGCCCTCAGCAGATTGTTGTTTTTTTTGTTTTTTTTTTTTTCCCTTTCAGGGAGCCAGCAGCAAGACAGTCTGTGTGGTCTGGGAGGGGAGGGGCGACAGACCCCTGGTCGGGGGAACTTAGAATGTTCGCTGTGATCTCAGCTTTTCCGCTGATTCCAAACTTGTATCCGATATGTGACTGGTTACTGGAGACCCTGAAAACACTATTTTGTATAGTTCTTGGGTAATTGCCAGCTGCTCTAGGGGAGAGACAAAATTCTGCACCTCACTACTGCACCATCACTAATTTTTTAATGTATTGTGTACTTAGTGTACTTTTCCTTTGGATATAAACAGACAGTCAACAATATTTTGGGAAGATTATGTGCAAGGAAAAATATACCCACTATATTTATTTGTTTTTTCTTTAATATTATACTTTGTAGTTTATTGTGGAGAGAATTCTCAGGAGTAATAGAGACTATGTTATTACTTTGAAAATAATTTGGTTCAAATTTCACATGTATTTCATTTTTAAACAGACTAAAAATTGGTAAAGAATAATGTCTCATAGAGCTTGTTTTTGCCTACTGTTTCCTTATCCTTGATAAAAATTATGGATTTTTCATCTGGTAATATTATTAATATGGTTTATTTAATCTTTTAGAAAGGACAACTGGGCAGGCCAATTTTGGATGTGCCATACTGGAATGCAAAGCCAGCTCCTATGCCTAACATTGGATCAAAATATGGACGGAAAGCTACCTGGATAGGTGCAAGTGGGGATCAGACTTTCTTACGAATTGATGAAGCACTTATTAATTCTCATGTCCTTGCTACATCAGAAATTTTTGCCAGCAAACACATAATAGGTAATACCCAAAAGAAAAGAGCACCCCCCCCCAAAAAAAAAAAAAATCACAACCTTGTTTTGAATGGAATATGGTCTTGGAGCTTTTTGTCTTTGTTTTCTTTCTGTTTGAAGAAATTTGAAAGAAGCCTTTAAATGTCTTTTTAAAAATATGTATCTGTCTGTTAGAAGAATTGAGGAATTGGGAGACCTAGAAACCAGAATATTTATAAGCTAGACAATTATGGAGATATGAGCTAAATTATAGCAGGATTAAACAACCTATACTGGAGTGAGGAATTTTTCTGCATTGCTTCTTGTTAAAAGTATGATAGAATTTAATTTTTTGGAAGGTTAAATCAAACTCTAAAGTTTCATTAAGACCAAAGTATCAATTCATACTTGATCTTATGATACTATGAATAATTATGTTTTAGAATATTACAGTGTAGGGATTAGGACCATGTGCTTTGAATTTAGACAACCTAATGTTTTAGTCTAATTCTGCCACTTTCAGGGTCTTTAGGTAATTAATCTCTAAATCTCAGTTTCTTCATCTGTGAAACAGAGGTAAAAATAATACTAACCTTCTAGGGTTTCTGTGCATATAAAATGGTAATGCATATTTAAAATATATAAAATGTATTTTCCCCAAGGCTTGGTACCTGCTTCTATCTCAGAACCTCCTCCATTTAAATGTCTTCTAATAAACAAAGTAGATGGGAGCTGTAAAACTTTTAATGACTCCGAACAAGAGGATCTGCAAGGATTCGGTGTATGTCTTGATCCTGTATATGACGTAATTTGGAGGTAAGCTTCTCTATTTATAAAATAGAATAGTAATTAAGTAATTATTACTCTTGTGTATAATATAACATATTATATTAAACTAGTAACTACACTTCTATAGAGTGATTCACAGGAACTTTTACAGTATAGTGTAGTGGTTTAGAGCATATGTTCTTAGCCAGACTGGTTAGGTTTATCCTAGCTTCATAGTTTTCTCTGTGTTACCTTGGAGAAGTTACTTTGGCTTTCAGTGCTTCACTCTTCTCATTTATAAAATGTTATGAGGGTTACAGAACTTGTAACAGAGGTATACAGTAGGTGCTATACATGTTTGCTATCATAACTTTTTTTTTTACTTTCAAAAGTCTCAGTGTTACTTTCAGTCTGCCAGTTTATATTGTAAAGAATTCATCCTATTTCTCATTCCTGTAAGCATCTATTTATTTCCACATATGTAGAAGAACTTATGCCAAAGACATTACAGAATAAAAAGATAAATAAACCTGCTGTTTAAGAATCTGCATAACAAAAATCCAATATTGGTAGGGAATAAGCAGGTTTATATAAACTGGAAATTATAAAACTATAGAGATGGGTAAAGGTAAAAGAGAAAGAAAGAAATTATATTGTATTTCTTTAAAATTTATTGTGGTGCTTTATAAACATAATAAGTGAAGAAAAAGCTCATACGTCTCAGCTCCTCACAGGGCTTATCAGTTGTTTTTAACTCTTGCATTGTTTATTGGGCTAGCCTTATTAGGCAAGAATTCAGATAAATTGGTTGAAGTGGAATGAGGAAAGAGAAGACTTTTTCTCTGTTTCCTTTCTCCTGCCCATGCCTTCTTTCATTGCTAATAGCTGGCTGCGTCTTCAGGAGGACTGCATTCAGAGTGAAGGATGGATATTGCTTCCCAGATTGCTGACCAGCTGAATTTTGTAAAAAGGCCTTAATGTCACAATTGGATTGAGCAGTGCTTTTAGATCTCCCTGGCAGCATTGTTCAGAGTAGATTAAATAACAAATGACTACCAGCACGTGGTCTTTTGTAGTAATTCTTATGAAGACATGAGCTATTATGAAATCAAAATTAGAGTCCTCTGGCGGTTTGATGTGCTGAGCCCTCGAGCATGGGACTTGCCCTTATGAAGCTCATTACCACAAAGGAGAGTCTAAACTTGTATGTAATGGTGCCTAAGAGTCTCCCCCTGAGTACCTCTTTGTTGCTCAGATGTGGCCCTCTCTCTCTCTAACTGAGCCATCTCGACAGGTGAACTCGCTGCCCTCCCCCCTACGTGGGACCCAACTCCCAGGGGTGTAAATCTCCCTGGCAACGCAGAGTATGACTCCCGGGGATGAATGTGGACCCGGCATCCTGGGACTGAGAGTATCTTCTTGACCAAAAGGGGGATGCAAAATGAGATGAAACATTTTCAGTGGCTGAGAGATTCCAAATGGAGTCGAGAGGTCACTCTGGTGGACATTCTTACTCACTATATAGATAACACCTCTTAGGCTTTAATGTATTGGAATAGCTAGAAGTAAATACCTGAAACTACCAAACTCCAACCCAGCAGTCTGGACTCCTGAAGACAATTATGTAATAATGTAGATTACAAGGGGTGACAGTGTGATTGTGAAGACCTTGTGGATCACACCCCCTTTATCTAGTGTATGGATGAGTGGAGGAATGGGGATAAAAACTAAAGGACAAATGGGGTGGGATGGGGGGATGATTTGGGTGTTTTTTTCACTTTTATTTTTTATTCTTGTTCTGGTTCTTTGTGATGTAAGGAAAATGTTCAGAGATAGATTGTGGTGATGAACGCATAACTATATTATCATACTGTGGACAGTGGATTGTATATCATGGATGATTGCATGGTGTGTGAATGTATTTCAATAAAACTGAATTTAATTAAAAAAAAGAGATATAATGCTAGACACACACACACACACACAAAATTAGAGTCCTCACGGTGGGATAGAATGGAAGGGATAAGAGAACAGAGTGAATGTAAATATATAATTGTCTGCAATTATTTACTGATTGCAGTTCATTATACTTAAGAGACTTGGTAACCAAAGAGTAAGTTCTAGTTTGGACCTGGGTGTTTAAGTTTTATTTTGAAGTAAAGCAAATTTCTATTAATAAAATAAAAATTAAAATCAGCAGTATGGAATACTGGATAAATTCAGTGGGTTAAAGATACAGGATAGCCAGATCCTAGCAGTAAAAACTTGCTTGAACTGGAGGCATTTCCTTGGGGTCTTAATAGAACTCTGTAGTGTGGTATCCAGTTAGTTGAACCCTGTCTTCGCATATGATGGTAGCAATGGGCCAGATGATCTCAAATGTCCTGTAATCCTTGATTATTTTTCCTTTTGTTTCAAAATGAAGATTAAAAGGTCAAGGGTAATCCTCTACATTTCCTATAACAGCGAGAAGGTGTTTTCCTTCAAATGAAGATCACAGTTTCTTTTCATTATCCTGATTTCTGGCAGTTTTGTGTCCTTTGTATTTTTCTGTAGGGTACTTGCATTTTATTGCTATCATAGACTTTACAGATCCAGTGTTAGCTTATTTTAACTTTCCTTCTTGCCTGAGTCTGCTTCCTTTTATATTCTTGAATAATTAAAAACTTAACATCTATAAATATAGAGTAGATAAATGTTAAGGATAACAGTTGTTTCCTACTTAAAATTTACAAGAATAATTCATGAATACAATGTTGTTAAAAAAAAAAATCAGAGTAAAAATACACACAGGAAAGTGTAACTCATTCTTCAAATCTTTTTTCCCACCACAACCATATTCCCCTAACCTTCTGTATGGGTGGCAAGTTTTAAGTTTGGTTTATATTGTTTGATACTTTTTAAAATGATCTTTATATAAATAAGAATATACTTATTCTAAAAGTTAAGTTTTTTGTTCAACAACAATTTGGAAATCTTTCCAGGTCCGTACATAAAGATGTACTTCATTAAGTTTTTTTTCCTCTTAATTAGAAAAGTTGTAGGTATACAGAAAAATCATGCAGAACGTACAGAGTTCCCATATGCTCCCCGTTCCAATCTGGCTCTTGAGGGGCTCAGGTTGGTGTGGCCCCAAGACCAAAGAGCATGCTAGGCACAAGTCAGACATGAGTTTTATTATTACTTACGAACAGAAGATTTTTCCCGATGGCAGTCATTTGGGAAGTCAGCACTCTGCAAAGGTGGGAGTGCAAGGGGCAGCTTATAAGGGTTTAGGACAAAGACATTCCACAGGGTATGAAAACAGAGTTTCAGCAGTGTCTCATGACACAGGAGTCTGCAGATTTGCTATGAATAGTGATCGGGGAGGGGAGTTTCAATGCTTTACAAGATAAGTGGTTTATAATATCATCTGTGCATTCTTTTCTCCTTGAGGAGGTCTATTGACCTTTAACTTACCTGGTCATGTGTGTAGCTACATGCAGTGACTTACTCTCAATATGAGGAGGAACCCAGGTCCTGGGTCTCCACACCCCCTCACACATAGAGTTTTCCCTATTATTAATACGTTGCATTAGTGTGGTACTTTAGTATAATTGATAAAACAATGGTATTATAATTATACTATTAACTATAGTCTATAGTTTACATTAAGGTTCACTGTTTATGTTGTATTGTGTAGTCCTGATACCAATCAAAAGTGGAGGGTTTTCTGCCTGATGTGCTCAAATGACCAATTTCTGACACCAGGCTTTCAAAGAGAGAAAGAGTTTATTGCTAGTCATGATGGCCTATTGACCTAAAAATCTACCTCTCCAAACTGCAGTAATTGTGGTAGTTTTATAGTATCAATAGATGGGCAGGTTTTAGGATAATGAGCACAATGGCTTGAGATGATGAGGTTAGAGCTGATCTAATTATTGAGCATGCACAGATTGATTAATTTTTAGTCACAGAACATAGGTAAGAAAATGGTGGCCTTAATGTGTTGATGGGTGTGATTTTTGGTAACACAGTGAGGTATCGGTCACTTATAGGTTAAAGTTTAAGCTATTGCACGTGTCAGGTGAGTCCATTTTGGTTAGATTCAGCGTCGTTTATCAAAATAGCTTTGGAATTGAGGTGGGTTAGTTCTGGGATGACTCAAGGCCCTTCATTAATAAACATTAGGGGCTGACTTTAGTGATCATAAGACTCTGAAGTTGAAAAACCAGATAAAGGGGTACAAGTGAGGGTCAGTCACAAGCTTTTTACAATCACAAGGGCATAAGATAAAGGCTATATAGTTAGACAATCATTAATCAGAAAGTAAGGCAACTGGGTTACAGTTCAGAGATTTCAGATGTTTCCCCTTTGTCTATTTTGATATGCCAGAAAGTAAAAGGAATATCTATATAATGATTCAGTAATCATAATCATCCCCTAAATCCCAACTTCTCAGTTACAGTTCTATGAGTTTTTTTTTTTTTCTATTTTTTATCCTAGTAACATATGTACATCCTAAAATTTCCCATTTTAAACACATTCGGTGGTGTTAATTAAATTCATAATGTTGTGCTACTAACACCATCATCCATTAACAAAACTTTTCCATCACCCCAAACAGAAAGTCTGGACCAATTAAGCATTAACTTCACCTGTTCCTTACCCCTACCCCCACCCTGCCCCTGGTAAACTATTCTAGTTTCTGGCCCTGAAACTGCATAATCTAATTACTTCATATCAGTGAGATCATGTAATATTTGACCTTTTGTGTCTGGCTAATGTCACTCAACATGAAGCCTTAAGTATGTGGTTACTGTATTATTTTTTTTTCATGAAGTGTTGTGATCTGTATTACCATTTTGTTAAAAATTATTTCACTTGTAGTTAAATAAATTGTTTTATTTATATGTTTAGCTCAAATATGGAAAATAATGAACTATATTTTGTTCTCTTTAAGCTGACTGTATTATTCTCTTTGTATCATAAATTATATTAAAGAATTTTTTTTAATGAAACTGCATGTTGAAGTGCTAAACTTATTCTTTTACTTGGAAGGTTTCGGCCAAATACCAGAGAACTGTGGTGTTATAATGCAGTGGTTGCTGATGCCAGACTCCCCTCTGCCACAGACATGCAGTCCAGATGCAGCATCCTAAGTCCTGAACTTGCCTTACCAACAGGATCAAGAGCTCTCACCACCCGATCTCATGCAGCTTTGCACATTCTAGGTATGGCTGCTGCTTGGAATTCACCTAATTTCTTTGATGTGTGTGTGTTTGTTCATTTCTAGAGTATTTATATTTGTAAGTCATTCTGTGATTTCTATTACACATTAACAATATCCTAGGTGCCTCTTCTATCTTTAAGAGGCTTATTCTACAAAAACAGCATGTCAGAAATGTACCAACACCATGAAAGATTCATGTATACCCATATAAACGAGTCCTGAGTACAATATTCCTAATAGTATATCTTTAAATGTTAACATTTTTGGTTAACTTGAATATAGACACTTTTAGAGATGTGAATTGAATATTAAAAGGTATATTTATAATATTTAATTTGCATACATTATTTTAAAACAAATTATATAAACATTGCATGTATTTTATAAATACTGCTTTTATCTCTTCTTACATATCAGCTTTTCACAGCACATCAACTTCACTTCTGTTTAATTAATTGAGATACAGCACTTTTTCCATCCACTTGTGTAGTGCTGAGAATTTTATACCAATCCACTTATCTACTTTTTTTATAGCTTTTTTTTTTTAATTTTTAATTTTATTTTTATGCTTTTTTTTTTGGAGTAATGAAAATGTTCAAAAATTGGGATGATGATGAATGCGTAACTATATGATGGTACTGTGGACAACTGATTTTGCACTTTGGATGATTATGTGGCATGTGAATATATCTGTATTAGTTAGGGTTCTCTAGGGAAATAGAACCAACAATAGATATCTTTGAATATAAGATTTTATAAAAATGTCTCACGCAACTGTGGGGATGTTTATAGCTTTTTAAAATGATATTTAATAGATCCATTTATGTTTATCTAGTATTTGTAATTGTGAGGTCATACTCCTAAGTATAATTCCTAGATCTTAATACAATTTGTTGCTTCCTTTTTTACAAATTTCATCTGGTAACCATTGTAAACATCCAAATGCAGTATTGATTAAGGTTATTACAGGCTACTGTGTCTTCCTCAAACAATGCTTTAATAGTCAAAGTAATATAGAGGGTGTTATCAAATGAAGAACCTTGTAAGGGCTTAAAGGTTACGTGATTCCAACTTTTCAGAGATAGTTTTGTGCAAAACTTTGTCATATAGTATATGTTTAAACATGTTAATCGCCCAGGCAAAGGAGAATTTTATTGGTTGTAAGTATTCTTTCACGAAACTGTGTTTAAAAAGTTGGAATAAATTTGAAAAGCACACTGCCAGTGTGTTTACTTACTTTAGTTTATCTCTACAGTATCCCATATCAATAGTATGAAAAATTCTAATTTCAAGTAGTTGAATTTTATTTGTTTGTTATTTTAGGTTGTCTTGATACCTTGGCAACTATGCAGGATTTAAAAATGGGTGTTGCAAGTGCAGAGGAAGAGACTCAAGCAGTAATGAAAGTTTATTCCAAAGAAGATTATAGTGTGGTAAACAGGTTTGAAAGTATGTACATTTATGTTTAGAAAATATTATCTTATAATTGAAATATATATATGTATTTTTAAATATAAATTATTATTTATATGTTTCAGGTCATGGAGGGGGCTGGGGTTACTCTGCCCATTCAGTAGAGGCTATACGTTTTAGTGCTGATACGGATATTTTACTTGGTGGTCTTGGTCTGTTTGGAGGTAGAGGAGAGTATACTGCCAAAATTAAGGTAAGGAGTTCATTGAAAAAATGTCCTTTCTGTTTGAAGATGTTGGTTTTGACATAGTTTATTATTTTATATAATACTTCCTTTGAAAAAGGGCTTGAGGTAACATTACTAAAGTCTAATACATTCACACAATCATTAACTCAGATTTAAAAGTAAAAAATAAATTAAGGGAAGAAATGAATGGCAAATGATTTTTCAGTAAGACTAAAGGAAGGCTGAACTTCGTGCTAAACTTTCTAGTGGTCTAAGAACAGCAGCACCTTTTTATGTGGCCACTTTCTTATGGCCATTGTAATGTCAGGAGGCACAACTGTTTTGATGCAGGGACATTTTTACATAGCTTAAAACAATTTTAACATTTTTAATGCCATACACTATTTGAACAGACATCATTACCCTGAGAGTGGGGATCTGGGATGAAGTGAGAGATAAAGTGTAGGGGATGGATTCCATTTGCTGAACAAACTAATCAAGAATTTATTACCATGTTATTCATCTCATAAAGTGACAGCAATTATTCTAAGCAATGTATATGCTTATTCTTTGAAAATTCATTAACACTTGAATGCTCTACTTCTCAAATTAGCTGATTTTGCTAACATGAAAGAAAGACTGTAATTTTTGCCTTAATTTCAATAGCAGTCTTCATGGGAAATTCTCAATTAAATACATCCATTCAGGAGGTATTTTCTTAGCTCTCTCAATAATATCCAAATACTTTATTAATCTGTTAAATCTCCCTTATGATGATGGGTTTTGAGGACTCTCCTCCTAGAGGCCAAACAAGTACTGACAAACTTTTAAAAATCCTTGTTTATTTCTGGTTATAATTGGACTATGTATGCAAAAAATGTAAATTCATATAGGAATGAATAAAGTAAAATTAAAAGCACCTACAGTCGTATAGAGTATAAGGACAGAATGATGATTAAGAATGTGTATAATATATATATATATTTTGATAATAAGAAAAATAATAGTTTTACTCTTTGGCACATTTTGATGCAACTGCTTCAAAATGGTTATTTTAGGTTGTTTTGATTCAAAGTCATGACAGAAGCAAAGTAAATGAATTCTGTAGCTCTGGTTGGCAATGTTTGATAAGTATCAACCATCTCATCGGGAAAATACACCATATATATTTTTTTCTGGCCCTGTGTGTTTCCTATAATGCTGAACACCATGGTGGCTCCTATCATCAGTAGTGGTGATATAGAATTATAGAGGCCTTTCTATATATATGTTGTTTTCATATTTGCCCCATTTTTCTTCTTTACTCCTCTCATTCTCTGGAAGTGATCTTACCTTGTATTCACTGTGTGTTGTAAGGCTCAATAAGGGTTGTTTTTTTTTTCCCTTCCCTTTACTTCTCTAAGGTATACTTTTTTCCCCTTTAGGATAAGACCCTTCTTGATGTTTTGTTTTATTTTGTTTTGATACTTCTGGTTGTTTGTTTGCTCGTCTTTGTTGGTTCATTCTCTTCTACCTGGCTCCTGAATATTGGAGTTTCCATAGGTCCTCTTTCTCTCCACCTTCACCTAGGCATTCTCTTCTAAGCCCAAAGTTTTAGCAAAAGTTGGCATACCATTTTATATCAAATTTATATCTCCAGCTCATAATTCTTTTCACCTGTTTCCATGTAAGTGTCTTAAAGGCATGTCAGTCATTTTATTCAAACTGAATTCAGGCTCTTCCTCCAGGACTTGGCTTTCTTTCAGTGATCCCTTTCTCATAAATAGTACCACCTACCAAATACTTTTTACAAAAGCCAGAAACCTAGATGTCTTTCTTGACAGCACCTTCCTTTCTTCCCACCCCCTCACTCCCCCCCCCCCCCCCCAAAAAAAAAACCACTCTGTCACTATCTTAGGCAGAGTTATTGTCTTGGACTAGTCATTTAGTTGGTCTCAGTACATATTCTCAAATTTTTGGATTTCAGGACCCTTTTATACAAAAAATTTATTGAAGATGCCATATTATTGTTTATATGATTTATATCTGTTAAAATTTACCATATTAGAAATTTAAAGTTACTTTAAAAACATTTCATTAATTCATTTAATAAAAATTATAATAAAACCAGGACATGCCATCTTAAATAACATATTTTTGAGAAATAATAATTTTTTCCAAACAAAACAAGCATTTCATGGCAGGAATTATGTTGTTTTACATTTTTGCCAATCTTTACAATCTCTAGTATAACAGAAATATCTAATATGTTGTTTTAGTTGAAGTATATTAATAAAATCCAGCCTCACAGATATGTAGAAGGAAAATTAGGGGTGATTTATTAGCTTTTTACAGGTAATTATATAGTTTTCAGCATGCCTTAATTTTCCATCTTTTGTGGTTTCATTAAATGTTTTCTACATCAAGGATATAGTCATGAACAGGACAGTTCTTGCCTTCAGGGAACTTATTGTTGAGTGAAGGAGACAGATAAATGAGCCAAAATTTGTTCACTCATTCATATCACATTTTGCAAAGATTATCAAACTCTAGCTGTATCCCGGGATTTATTAGGTGCTGGGGATGGTGCTGTCAACCAAATAGTCAAAAGATTTTGGTAAGTTTTATGTAGTTAATAAATTGGATGATATGTGTGAGAGAGTAATTGGCAGAGGAGGCTAGCCTACTTTACATGGGGTAGCCAGAGAAGGCTCTTTGTGAATGTAACGTTTGAACAGAGACCAAGAGAATGAAAAGGATCCAGCAGTAGATGTAGCATTGTGAGCAGTGGAAACAGCAAATTTTTTTTAGCACTTCATTGAGGGAATTTCTGTGCTTGCTTTCTCCATTCTCTCTTTTCCTATTCCTTCTTGAGCCTACTCAGTCAGACTTCTGTCCCAACCATGCCATTGAAACTGCTCTTGTCGAGGACACTCATGACTTCTGTATTTCTAAATCCAGGGGTCACATCTCAGTCCTCATCTTCCTTGACCAACCAGCAGAATTTAATGCTATTGATTTCACCTTTGAAATAGTTTCTTCACTTGGCTCCCAAGACACCGTATTTGGATTTCCTTCTGTCTATAGACTGCTCTTTTTAGTCTCCTTTCTGGTTCCTCATCACCTCCCTGATCTCTAAATGATGGAATACCCAGTACTCCACCTTCAGAGTAATTCAACCTCATGGCTTTAAATTTTTTTTCTCTGAATACTCTAAAGTTATAGACTTCTCCCCTGACCTCCAAAGTCACATGCAACTGCCTGCCCTACATCTCCACTTGGATATCTAATAGGCATTTTGGATGTAATATGTCCAAAACTGCTTCTCATGATCTCCTTAAAGTTGCTATTTCCACTTCCTTTCCCCCAGTTAATTGGCTTAGAATGGGGTTAACTTCATTCTTCCCATTGTTCAGGTAAGAAATCTTGGAGTCATCCTTGACTCTTCTCTTTCTTTTCACACCCCATATCTACTTCAGCAGCAAATATTGTTGACTCCACTCTCAAAATAAATCCAGACTCTAACCACTTCTAAAATCTGCCACTGGAACCACTCTGATCCATGCCACAGCCATTCTCATCCAGATTATTACAGTCATTTCTCATTTGGTGTCCTGCTTCTACCCGTGCCTCCTTCAGTTTGTTCTCAACGTAGCAGCCAGAGTGATTGTTACAGTGTACACCAGAGCATTTTATTCCTATGTTCAGAATCTCCCAGAAGAAAGCCAAAGGTCTAACAAGACCCTACTAAAACTGACCCACATCTCCTCTCTGGTCCTATTTTATACTAGATGCTTTATTTTAATCCAGCCACACTGGCCTGCTGCTTGCTTGTAAGCATGCCAGGCACTGTCAAGCCTTTCTGCACATGCTCTTCCCTCTAACTAGAATTCCTTTTACTTCACTAGCTGTGTCGCTCACTTCCTCCTGACCTTCAGGTCTTGACTTCCTGGTCATCCTATTTAAAACTATAAATACTTTCCCCTACCACATACTTACTCCAGATACACACACACACTCACACTTACACTCACACTCTTTTTTTGTTTGTATTTCTCACCTCTCCATGCCTATTTGTTAGAACTGGGCCAGGCACACAGTGTGTGTTGAAAAATATTTATTGAATATAAGTAAGGGATCCAGGTTAGGGGAATATCATTATGGAATTTTATATCATGCTAAGAAGATTAGGAACCACTGAAGAATTTTAGATTAAGAAAGTATTCTGATAATATACTCATTTTTTAAATGTACTGAAGGTCATTTAAAAAAAAAAACACCACCTTCAGCTTTATGGAATATGGGTTAGAGTAAGGAGAGAATGGAGGTAAGAAGACTAAATCTTATGGAAGTATTCCAGGTGGAGACAATGACTGTGATTGAATGGACAGACTTTTGTACTAACATTAGAATAGATATAGTGATGGGGAAGAGATATGGAAAAAAGGATTAGTCCCAGATTTTTTATTTGGATGACTAGGTGAATGATAGTACCAGTTATAAAAACAGTGAAGGTGGGAGAGTCACTTTAGAACTATTAAGATTGAGAATCACTTTAGAACTGTTAAGATTGAGCTGCCTTGGGGAATCCATTAACTGTTGAGAATGAGAGTCTGAAAGTCAAGAAGGAGATCTGAGCTGGAGAAAGATTTCCAAGTCATTAGCATGTATTTGAAAATTAAGACATCTTGCACAGTACCTGTTCAGTGAATTCTAGTGACTCCTTTTCTTCCCTATCAGTGTTGTATCTACCCTTCTTATAGTTCACCTGTTATAATTCTCAGAGATAATAAAGGTTTTTTTTTTAATATGATTAGTCAATTTTTAAAAAAAGACCTCTTCCTCTTAATTCTCTGTTTTTACTTCATTTCATACCGTTTTCTTCTGTTGATATCTTCTTCCCTCTTCTCCTCCCCACTTTTTTATAACCTTTTTCCCCCATACTCTTCATCACTACTTTTCTCATGCAATATTACTTTGAACTATTTTATCTTCAGTTGCTCCCCTCTCTCTCCATAGCTAACATTTTCCAGCCCTATTTGTTGAATAGTTTTCTAAGTATCCCACAAGTATTATTTCATTTAACTCTCACATCTGTTATGAGGTGAGCACTGTTCGTATCTGTCCCCCTTTTATAGATGAGGAAAATGAGTCCCAGGATCTCACAGCTTGTAAGGGGTGAAGCAGGATTCCACCCTAGGCAATCTAATTTCAAAACTCATACCCTGTTGATGCTACCTTATCAGTCCTCACTGCCTTCAAATGTTTATACCAGTTTCAAAACTTTTTGTATAGGGCTATTTCTAGCATTTGATATGAGTAAAAATAGGTAAGCCAAAATTAATATAGACCATAAAACTTTGTATATGTTTCTTAATTTACATGTATATTTCACTTAATATTTAAAAAACAGTTTTACATTCTGTATAGTTCAGCATATATTGGACATACACAAAATTATAAGCAAATTATTCAGCAGATTTATTTAACTAATAATTGGGCAAAATATGTTTTTCTCCTTTTCCCAGCTGTTTGAATTGGGTCCTGATGGAGGAGATCATGAAACTGATGGAGACCTTCTTGCAGAGACTGATGTCTTAGCTTATGACTGTGCTGCTAGGTAAATGATTTATTCATCATTTAATGTAACTCTTATATTCTTAAAATTGAAATTTATTATAAATGAATAAAACATAATTTAAAAAGGAAGTTTGGAACAATCTCTGCTAACACCAGAAATTAAATTATTTACTAGGTAACTTAAGTATTACTTTTTACAATGTTGCGTTAAAACTACTAGTATTCTCTTCACATTTTTATTTTACAAGATAAATTGATTCTTTCTACACTGAAGATAAAATGGAAATATACATGCAATTTGCAGTTTTATTTTTATACGTCTCTTAGAAAACACCTAGTGTACTAGTGTTCTAGTAATGTGATACTGCCTGGAATTGTCTGTTACCTGTAGCACTGTGTATATACTGTCAGCTGTATTTGTGTACTCTGACTCCGTGTCCATAGTGTAGGCTTGATTATCACACACTTGAGCAGGTGACCAGCTTTAACCTTGTGGGAGGCTACCAAATTTGCTATGTTTATTTACGAAGATTCATTAACTAATGGGAGACTTAGATTTCATAAGTTTTCTCTGTATAATCCTAAGAATTATCTCAACGCTGTGTTATAACAAGTTAATAATTTTAATCAGAATATTATGGTGAGAAAAAATATAAATTGATCTTCATAGCAATAATGATACACTGTACTTCTCAATATTAAGTATATTAAGAAAACATTGGTGTGCAAAAGCTTTTTTCTAATGAAAAATGTATATATTTTTGAATGTCTGAAATAAGCATGGTAGTAAGCATTCAGTTTGATTTTAACAGATACATAGTTTTGAGAACAAAATAGGAAACCTAAAAAAAATGTGACTATGTCTTCAATTTAGGCATTAACCAATATAACAAGGTCCTTTTTCAATAATCTTTTGTGTTTTATGCAAATAAAGATTAAGGAAAATTTCAGAAAAGTTAATTAGTTAATTTTTAACAAAGGCTTTATTGTCATTTAGCATTTGACCATATATATGATTATAACTCAAAAAAATATCATGTGTATGCTTTCATGTCGAGAGAATCGTCTTAAAAGAAAGCCTTGATTCCTAAGGCTAGCATTAAAAGACTTGCATAATCTGTCAAGCATCTTTTCTGCCTTTCTGCATACTATTCTTCTACATCATTCCTAATGCTTTAACCAAACTGAACTCATTTCCATTTCCTGACCATGTCCTGGACATAGGAAGATACCTCCACAGATCCGTTCATACCATTCTCTTCTTTTCCTGAAATGCCCTTCATTCTTTTCTTTATCTCAGCTATACCTAGTAAAATTCTCAAATGCCTTGTCTTTTATATCCTTCTACTCTACTACCTAGAACTTTGTGACTGGCTGATATCCTTTATCAGATGTCCTTACTTATATACATGTCTCTCTCTCCTCCTAAATTGGTCAAGTTACTGAACTCCCAAACTATCCCATTTATTTTTATTTTAATTTTTTAAAAAATCTTATTTTTATTTTTACTTTTTATTAGAGAATTTGTGGGTTTATAGAACACTCATGTATAAAATACAGAATTCCCATACACCACCCCACCGCCACCAATATCTGGCATTGGGTAGAGCGTTTGTTGCTATTAATGATAGCACAGTTTTACTCTTAAAATCCCTAGTTTAACTTAAGGTTCCCTGTTTGCGTGGTATAGTTCCATGGATTTTTAAAAAATTTTTATTCTTTTATCATATATAAAAATCTAACATTTCCCCTTTTAGTCATATTCAGATACATATTTAATTGCTGTTAACTGCATTCACAGTGTTGTGCTACTGTCATCAACATCTCTTACCTAAACATTTCCATCATTCCAAGTAAGAACCTTGTACATTTTAAGCCTTAACTTTCCCTATCCCCACCCATCCCCTGGTAACCTATATTCAAGATTTTGACTCTATGAGTTTGCTTATTCTAATTGTTTCAAATCAGTTAGATCATACGATATTTGTCTTTTTGTGTCTGGCTTATTTCACTCAACACGATGTCTTCAGGGTTCATCCATGTTGTCACTTGTATCAGGACTTCATTCCTTTTTACAGCTGAATATTATTCCATTATGTGTATGTACCACGTTTCATTTATCCATTCATCAGTTGATGGATGCTTGGGTTGTTTACATCTTATGGCAAGTGTGAAGAATGCCACTATGAACATCGGTGTGCAAATCTCTCTTCAAATCCCTGCTTTCAGTTGTTCTGGGCATATACTGAGTAGTGGGTTTGCCAGGTCAAATAGTAGTTCTATTGTTAGCTTTCTTAGGAACCATCAAACTGTCTTCCACAACATTGCCACCAGCAATGAGCATGTGTTCCTATTTCTCTTCAACCTCTCCAACACTTGTTATTTTCCATTTATTTAATAGAAACCAATCTAATGGTATCTCATTGTGGTTTTGATTTGCATTTCCCTGATGGGTAATGATGTTGAACATCTTTTCATATGCTTTCTGGCCATTTGTATATCTTCTTTAGAGATGTCTCTTCAAGTCTTTTACCCATTTTTAAATTGGGTTGTTTGTCTTTTTGTTGTTAAGTTGAAGGATTTCTTTCCATATTCTGGATATTAAAGCTTTATCAAATACAGCTTTTCCAAATATTTTTCTCCCTTTTTGTAGGTTGTCTTTTTACTTTCAAGATAGTGTCCTTGAGGCAAAAATGTTTAGTTTTGATGAGTTCCTATTTATCTATTTTTGTATTTGTTACTTGTGCTTTGGGTCCAAAGTCTTAAGAAACTATTGCCAAATTTGAGGTTGTGAAGATGCTTCCCTGTGTTTTTTTTAGGAGTTTTGTAGTTCTCTCTCTTATATTTAGGTCGCTGAGGCATTTTGAGTTGAGTTTTGTATACAGTGTGAAGTAGGGGTCCTCCTCCTTTTTTTTGCAAATGGAGATCCAATTTTCCCAGCACCATTTTTTGAAGAGATTATACTTTCCCAATTGAGTGGTCTTTGCCACTTTGTCAAAAATCAGTTGGCTGTAAATGTGAGGATTAATTTCTGAGCTCTTGATTAGATTTCATTGGTCTATATGTCTGTCCTTGGCTAGTATCATGCTGTTTTGATTACCGTGCCTTTGTAATGAATTTCAAGATTGGGAAGAGGGAGTCCTCCAACCTCATCGTTCTTTTTCAAGATGGCTTTAGCTATTTGGTGCCCCTTACCCTTCTATATATATTTGGTGATTGGCTTTTCCACTTCTGCAAAGAAGTTTGTTGGAATTTTAATTGGGATTGCATTGAATCTATAAATTGCTTTGGGTAGTATTGACATCTTAATGATATTTAGTCTTCCAATCCATGAACATGAACTATCCTTCCATTTATTTAGGTCTTTTTACAATTTCTTTTAGCAGTGTTTTGTCTTTTTCTGTGTACAAGTACTTTACATCCTTAGTTAGATTTTCCAAGATATTTGATTCTTTTAGTTGCTATCTGAATGGAATTTTTTTTTTTTTTATTTCTTCTTCCGATTGTTCATTGCTTGTGTATAGAAATACTACTGATTTTGGGGTGTCGATCTTGTACCCTGACCCTTTGCTGAATTCAATTTATTAGCTCTAGGGGCTTTGTGGTGAATTTTTCAGGATTTTCAGTATATAGAATCATATCATCTGCAAATAGGGAAAGTTTTACTTCTTCCTTTCCAACTCTTGTGCCTTTTGTTTCTTTTTCTTGCCTAATTGCTCTGGCTAGAACTTTCAGTACAGTCTTGAATAACAGTGGTGACAGTGGACATCCTTGCCTTGTTTCTGATCTTAGAGGGACAGATTTCAGTCATTCACCATTAAGTAGTATGTTAGCTATGGGCTTTTCATGTACGCCCTTTACTACGTTGAGGAAGTTTCCTTCTATTTGTAGTGTTATAAGTGTTTTTATTAAGAAAGGGTACTGTATTTTTGTAAAATACCTTTTCTGCCTCAGTTGAGATTATCATGTGTTTTTTTCCTCCTACATTCCATTAATGGTGGTGTATTACATTAATTGATTTTCTTATGTTGAGCCAACTTTGCATACCTGGCATAACTCTCACTTGA